>NC_139349.1:6309538-6944561 GCF_055883805.1 Amblyomma maculatum | reverse complement strand
ATGAGGTGATGAACTTTGGTTTCGTTCCATGAACCTATACAATGCCTTCCGGTTATTTTGATTACACAGATAAATGTTTATATTATAGTATTATACTCGTTCTTAGCTTTACAATAGTTAATGAAATCAAGCAGCATAAAATTTGATTTTATCCAATTTTGAGGACACTGGTTATGGGGAAGGCTCTTCCATGCAGCTTTTATACGATGGTATGCTTTTTCACATTTTTCATTCCATCATCGGCACGGCATTTTGTTACTTAGAAGCGATCTTACCGTGAACACTAAACACTCAGTGGCATCTAACAGGGAAGAGATTGTTTGTTGAGTATGTTCAGAATTCTCATATGATGCTATGGAGGAGAAAGAGGAATTCACAAGGTTTTTGAAGAGTGCATGGTTGACAAAACGTGAATGTGAAGTGGTCGCTAGATGTACCACCATACACTGTAGCCCATGATGAGACCCTTAATCCATTCGCTGCTAGCTTTAAATCAATTACTGACCTAGAAGCTGCTCGCATAGGTTATGCCTGGACTATTAGAGCAACGCACATCATTTACAGACATCAATTCTAAAGACGCTGCCCAGATATATTTGAAAGGTAACCCCAAAGAACATGGTAAGAATTAAAATCGCCATCAATAATCACTCTGTTGTTTGAACTCAATAGACCACTTAAACAATCTGTTGTAAGGACGCCTGCTAGGAAGTAGACATTGCATTTGCATTGTGCAGTTGTGATATTAACTGAAAGCAGTCCGCAGTCTGGTTGTAGAATTTTGTGTGAAACCTTCGCCCAATGAAATTTTCTTGACGAAATTATTGTTAGCAAGCCGCCAGCCCGGCCTCCATAGTGATCAAATCTGAAAGTTCGGAAATGTTTGAGAGAAAATGGCCGATTTGGCGAAAACAGAGTTTCTTGAAGTAAAATTATGTCAGGGTTAAATTTTGAGATACGATTCTGTGAATCGCTAAACGAAGATGCAATTGACCGACAATTTCACTATAGCAGTTTTAACCCCGCCATAATTATTGTAAAATCCGGGAGGCTGTTAAAACCTCCTTTTAGGCATCAGTCTTATGCTGAAGATTAAGGGATCCTTTCTTGCTTTTAGTGTTAGAATGGGCAGACTTTGAGGGAGGGGAAGAATCGTGGCGCTTCTGCAATGACGATTTTAGTTTCGATGCCTGGGCGCAGCCATCTTAGTTTGATGGTGGCGCCCCATATGAGCCAAACTGGGAAAGTCCGCTCCGGCTCCTCTTGACGTCATTTTGGGCTGTGCTGTGCGTGTTAATGCTGCGATGCGGAATTGTAAAAGTGCTGTTTCGCGGTGCTCGTGAAAGCTATCGGACAGCTGGGTGCTATTTTGTGTTTTGATTGAGCTCGCCAGCGAACCGTACACCATCCATTTGGCATGGCGGCAGCTGTTAGAAACAGCATTAGCGGCCGGGGCGAGGGACTGCGCTCCGCTTCCGCAGGTTGAACTCGTCAGACTTAACTGTGAGGATGTACCTGTTGTATCTTTCATGATACATGTATTTTCAATTATATTTTACAATCGCTATAGTAACTGCACACACAAACATAAGCGAATGAACCGTATACGGGCAGCTACCGAACGCGGAATACAGATACCACGAAATATGCTTTCCAGTACATCGCCACATTGATTTAACGTGAAGTGCGACCCATTTCCTGTCGTATATTTCCTCTCGATAGTGCATATTTATATTCGATTTTGCGCTGCTTTCATTTCGCATTAAAGGCACGGGCAGCGTTCACCGCGGTTACGCCGATTGCCGATCGCGTACCGAGTTTGGCGAATTCATGCGTGTCTGTGCATGGTGTGCCGGCGACCGAGTGCGAAAATCATACGATCGAGCTCTCCTTCTTCAACAATTTATACTTTGAAGTTGAACCACGGTTCAAGAACAGCACATAAATGAAGTAGGGGCTAAAGTACCATCCGTCAACGTTTTTATATGCAGCCTTGGCGTACATCCGGTGGCGCAACAACATCGTATCCCCGTCCCGTCGTAGCAGCATCGTTTTCACGGCGTATTGTTGAGCAAAACGTCGAAAAACGTGCGCTCTCAGCTGCACCACAAACGAATACGACAAATTCGCAGCATACAGCAGCGCTTACGAAAGCGGCGCCTCCCGCTGGCGCGGCGGACGACGGACCTTTCGCCGAGCGAAGCGGTGGCCAGGTGGGTATTCACAGAACCCTTACTCTGCACTTTCGTGGACGCAAAAGGTATAGGCGACGACTGGCTAGTGTATCCAGTAATAGAGGCCATATCCACCGTAGGAGCAGGCCATTCACTCAGTGTAACAGGGTTGCCAATTTATAAAGCTGACGTATGCGTACACCCAATCTGCGTAGAAATGACCTGCGGCACAGCTTCGGTAGACGTGATCAACATACGCTCCATGACGCCCTCAAGGGCTTTCTCCACAGTTGAGACAACCGACTTTGTTATGCCAGCGTCCACATCCGAAGCTAGTGTTCTTGCAGAAGCTGCATACGAATGCCGCTTTCAGTCTATAGCTGCGCATAGGCATCTGCCTTACAGCATCTTCTGTGCTGGATAATGTCCAGAACGCGTGATTCCGTTCTCTCAACGGTAGGGTCTACTGTTCCTGTATATACAGGAACACTAGTATGGATGGATGGATGGATGGATGGATGGATGGATGGATGGATGGATGGATGGATGGATGGATGGATGGATGGATGGATGGATGGATGGATGGATGGATGGATGGATGGACGGACGGACGGACGGACGGACGGACGGACGGACGGACGGATGGATGGATGGATGGATGGATGGATGGATGGATGGATGGATGGATGGATGGATGGATGGATGGATGGATGGATGGATGGATGGATGGATGGATGGATGGATGGATGGATGGATGGATGGATGGATGGATGGATGGAATATAGGAGCGTCCCCTTTGAAACGGGGTGGTAGCAGTAGCTATCATGCTCATTTTTCTCCATATATCTTAATTATTGATTTAGAATAGTTAACTAAACCATCATTCTATTTATTAAATTTTACTCCTACATTACTAACATTATGTCACTTCTCTGCTTTTAAGCCACCAATCTTCCAGCCGTTTTTTGCTAGTTTCCACCACCGGTTTATTCACCCGGCCACTGTTATCTCTAAACCCCAGAGCTTCAGGAACAGTGATTGCGCCTGCATCAACTTCCGGATGGATACCATTGCATTCGAGTATAATATGGTCAATTGTTTCACTGGAGTTTCCACATACAGCACATCCGTCATCTCCATTGTTAAACTTCTTTTTGTGGCTGCGTGTTCTAAGGCACACTGATCTAGCTTCAAAAAGTAGGGCACTGCCTCTTGAGTTATCAAAGAAATCTTCCTTCCTGATCTGCATTTTCCACTTTCGGTATAATTCCACACTCTGTTTTTTTTTTCATCGAATTTATCCAATTTTTACCTTCTGTGTTTTTCACCTGTTGCTTAATGCTCTTTATTTCTCCGTCCTTGTTACTAGCATACTTACTAGTTAGTTTCCTAGTTTTTTTCCTCCATTGTGAATCAACGCTTTTTAGGTACAGGTATTTAAATACCTTAGCTGCCCATCTGTTACTGTCCAATTTCCTCAGGCGTTCCTCATATAATATTTTACTCTGAGCTTCCCGTACTTCGAAAGATGCCCAGCCCATATCTCCCTGTACCGCCTCATTTGTAGTTTTGCTGTGGGCACCTAGTGCTAATCGTCCAACGGATCTCTGATTTGTTGCTAATGTCGACTGTACCTCTGATTTTAGGCACAAAACCGCATTTCCGAAAGTAAGTCCGGGCACCATAATTCCTTTCCAAATACCCCTCAATACCTCATACCTATTGTATCCCCACAATGCCTTATGCTTCATTACCCCGGCATTCCTTCGCCCTTTGGCCTTAAGTGATTGCTCATGCTTTTCAATGTATGCCAATCCTTCGTTTACCCATACCCCCAAATATTTATATTCTGCTACTCTAGGTATTTCAAGGCCTTGAATTTTAAGACCCTGATCATTTGAGCCGTTGAAAATCATCAGACCCGACTTAACTGCGCTTAAACTGAAGCCTAGAGCGTCCCCTTCGTCTCCGCAATACTTAACTAGAGTTTGCAATTCTTCCAGACTCTCAGCTAGCAGCACAATATCGTCTGCATACATCAAACCGGGGAGGCGCTGCTCTACCGCCTTTCCACCTAATCTGTATGACAGGTTAAAACCTAGGTTACTGTATTGTATCCTCCGTTCCAGGTTTATCATATAAAGCATGAACAGCACCGGTGATAGAGGACAGCCTTGTCTTAATCATTTGCATACTTTGACATCCTCCGTACTTCTTATCCCTTCCCACGTAATTTCTACTTGGTTATCCCGGTATATTTCCTGTAGGAACTCTATTATCTCATAACCGATACCTTCTTCTTTTAATATGTTCCACAGGAGTTCCCTGCTTACGTTGTCGTACGCCCCGTTTATGTCCAGGAAGGCCAAATACAAAGGTCTATTTTCCACTCTAGATATTTCGATGCATTGGGTAAGCACGAACAGGCAATCATCTAAGCGCCTACCATTTCTAAAGCCGTTCTGAAGTTCTCCGAATATCTTGTTACTTTCAACCCATGCTTGCACCTTTAATTTCACCGCCTGCATGGCTAACCTGTACATTACAGGTGTTATGGTAATCGGCCTGTAGGATTTTATGTGCATCCTTTCTCCTTTCCCTTTATAAATCAAATTCATTTTACTCTGCCGCCAGCTGTCCGGAATTTGCTTATTCGCTATGACTGTTTCCAAAGCTTTTAACAACGTTTCCTTACTTTTTGGACCGAGTTCATTAATCAGCTTGATCGGAATTCCATCTATTCCTGTAGATGTGTTTTTAGGAATATTTTTTTCTGCCTTTTTCCAGTTTAGATTGGTCAGTTCTAAGGTGCTTTGTATTCTGCTACCACGTTGCTTCTTGATTTGCGGAGATTACCCTATCGTCGTTCTTAAATGACTCGGCTATAACTGATGTAATGTAGTTCACTGCGTTGTCTCCCTTTAAACAATTTCCCTCGTTATCTTGAATCCGATCCTGCTTTCTTTGATTCTTCTTCCCTCGCCAGCTTATATCGTTCCAGAATTTTCTTGCTCCGCCTCTAGAGGCATCGTGTATATCAGCCATCCAGCGATCGGTGGACTGTCTTATTTTACTTTGGACGAGGGCCTGCACCTGAAGTTTCTTTTGTCGATATGATTCCCATTTTTGGTCGATTTCCTCCTGAGAAGCCTGTGCTTTCTTTGCCATTCGGTGTTCCCTTGAAGCAGCCCGTCGTTGTTCAATAGCTTCCCTGATTTCCTTATTCCACCAGCTCCGTGGCTTCCTCTTTCCATTCCAGCGGTTTGCTACTTTAACCTCCTGAATTTTACTCCTTATGAGTAGTTCTACCTGTTCATAATCCCAGTCTTCCATGGGGCTTTTCTCTATTGCTTCCTCTATGTCTGCTGCTGTCTGCGCTATTTGATCGTCGTTTAATTTTTCGTTTACGTTTTGTCTAAGTTCCATTTCTCTTTTCATCAAGGGCCCCATCTGCAGACTAATACGTTTATGATCACTTCCCAGACTACACTCCCCTTCTTCGTCTATTTCCATTTTTGTGACCTTGCTATAAATTTCCTGCGACATTAGACAATAGTCTATGGTCTTCTGCCTGTTGCGGAATTCCCACGTGATTTGGCCTTCACATTTTGTTTCTCTATTTACTATAACTAGATCGTGTCGCTCGCAGAAATCTAGCATAAGCTTCCCGTTACAATCCGTGTATCCATCCAGATCGTCGATGTGGCCGTTCATGTCCCCCAGCAGAATAATATTGGCCCCTTTTCCAAACTGGCTTATATCGTCACTGAGACATTCAACAAGATCCCTGTTTTCTTGCCTGCATTGATGTCCTGTTCCTAAATAAACTACCCCTAGCCATGTCCTTATGCCGGCAATGGTTCCTGAAACCCAGATATGTTCTTTACAAGATGATTTAATTCTTTGCCAATTTGTTCCCTCATGTATCAACATACCTACCCCTCCACCTTTTCTTTCTGTTCTGGTTCTGTTGCACCCTTCCCAGACGTAGCCTTCTATAAACGGCGGATCTTCTAGATCCCTGAGATGAGTCTCGCAAAGAGCGTACACACCTATTTTGTCATCCTTCAACTGCTGTTCTATCTCTAGCCATTTCGCTCTTTTTCTACCTCCTTGCATGTTTATGTAGCTGATCCTAGTGTTAAATTTCTTTTTTGTACTTTTCTTTCTCGATCTACTCTGACATTTTTGGGGGCTCAGCCTCCATAATTACACTTTCTTCTGCTTCACTTCTAACTACCTCTGTGCACGGAGTCCTCGCGGACCCCCTAAAAAAGCTAGAGCCCTGCCTGCCAAGCGCCAGCCGATCTCTGCTCCGACCCTTCTGTTAAAATGAATGCCATCTCGCTGAAAAGCCCTACCAAAACCTGCTTTATGTACCTCCCTGTTTACCTCAACCACTTCGAAACGCTTCTCCAGGCTTAACTTTCTTATGTCCTGATTAACTGTCACCACGTCCTTTTCCATCTTTCCGTTCAATCCTAGCACCTCCGGTACTGTGCATACAACTATCTGCGTCTGCTGTGCTATTTCCCTGATCTCGTCAACTCCCTTAGCTAAACTTTCCACCACTCCTGCGGCGTCACTATTTAGGACATCGTTTAGACCCGCGGCTACTATTACCATACTGCACTCTGCGGAGTCCTTCAACAGCCTATTTTTACTCTCTTTTAGTACAGCCCTCATTGTTCTCCCTGGGAAGGCTCCAACCAACACTCTCTTATCACCCCTTGCACGTTCCAAGATATCTTGCTTGCACCTGTTTATGTTAGAATCTCCGGCGATAAGCACCTGGGCCTTCTCTCTCCCTCTCCCAACTGTTGGCTCCTGCTTTGGGTTATCTGTGTCCTTATATCTGGGATTTTCATGCTTCCTTACTTCTTCCTTTTTTTTTCGGCGTCTTAGCTGCTTCTAAATAACTCTGACGGTTCGGATCCGCCTGACCTACTTTGCTTATGCCTTCCATGCCAGTGCTGGCCCCAGCCACGTGGCCCGCATTGGAATGTTCGTCCTTGTTGGTTCCAAGGACAAAGTCGGCCCCTTTCTTTTCAATCTGAGTAAGCTGTCCGAGCAGTTTCTGATTTTCCGTCCTTAGCAAACGTACTTCATTTTCTAAATCCTCCACACGAGACACTAAACTGCCCCTTTCTTGATCAAATGTATCTAGACGTGCATTCAGTACGCAAACCCGACACAAAAAATCGCTGCCTTCCGCTTCACCTACAGAATCAAAACGCGTTTCTTTGAGATTAACCTGCGCCTCACACTGAGTACACTTTACCTTCTTTTGATTGCACATCTTAAGCGCTCATCGACTGAAATATAACTGTTACGAATTCTTAGAATATACAAATTGCCAAAAGAAGACACAAGAAACGACTAGCAAACACGCGTTAAAAACCAAATATGCGAATGCCAATAGCCTAGAAAGAAAAATATTTATCTAAACAAGATAGCTAAACAATGAACGCCAAGGAAACCTAGCTGCCGGCACGAAAAACCAGGCCGCTAGGACCAAGAGCTAAAATCTATTCTTTAGGCTGCACCTAACCTAACTAGCTGAAAAAGAAATAAAGTTAATAAAAGAAAGAACTCATCTATTTGACGCTTCGGAAGCTCCCGCTGTCGCCAGTCCGTCCGTTTCCGGTAGCCACGTGCAATCGGAGGAGCGATGGAACACGCGTCCGCACTACACGGCTGTCAACTGTCCTCTGAGCAGCGTCACCTGGCGACAGATAGCGGAAATATTGTAAAAATGAATAAGAGCACATTTAAAGCTTGCCATGATCGTTGCCTCAGTGGCGCAATGGATTGACATTGCTGCCCTGAGCACTTAGCGAATAAAATGTATGTTCGAATCGTGCGTTCGTAAACTTTTTTAAAAATTTGTTTTTTAAATTGTAGTATCAAAATAAGCTACTAATATCCTTCTGGAGGGTGTTCCCCTTTAGGTTGCATCATGTATGTTTTTAATTCTTAATAGCCACAAAACCTGCCGTGAACACAGCCGCGAGACTACACAATGACAACGCTTACTCTATTTAATACTTTTCAACGTAATCATTTCCTGCCTTTAGTGAGTGTATGTTACCTTTAGGTTGCGTTCAGACACACCTCTCAGTAACAATCGCCGTTTACCCGCTCAGAGGTAACCAGTGACGAGAAAGAAGTTGCGGGACCCTACCGTTGAGAAGACGAAATTACGCGTCCAGAACACTTCGTTCATCTTCGAACACTTCAGCCTCTTTGTTTCTTGTCGCTGCCTTCATTTCATGGAGGTACCCACGCTTCAGTGGCTAAACGCTTCGATAGTTTTGTTTTAATTTTATTCTCAGTCTTCGTTCGCGTTTAGGTCTGCATGATTAACCGGTTTCATTTAAATTGGCTTTTCCTGAATTCGCTTCCCGCTTGCGAAGCAAAGCGCGTGCCCTTGCGAAGAAGGTCACGTGCGTGGCGTTCGCGACCTCAGAAGAAGACTCGACGCCTTTCTGTGCTGCAGCTCTTTGCGCTTAGTTCCTGTGCCTCGTCTATCTTGACCTGTTGTTCGGGCCTTTTCGCTGTTGCCTGCACCATCGACTTCACATTGCCTCGCTGGCCTGTCTACGCGCCAATGGGTGAGCGAGCCTCTTGTTTGATTTCGACAGTAGGTACCAGCTCCCAGAGTAGGAGGCCGTACTAAAGAGCTTGGACGGCGTGTCTCTTGCGCTCATCGTATACTCATACTCTTTAGACAAAAAGAGAGGATGAGAATGGGGAGAGAAAGAGAAAGAGAGAAAACTTATTGTCAGCGAAGTAGCAATGGTAGAGTTCCTTGGCCTTTTCAGGTGACATGCAGTTGAAGTTTGTCTGCGACCTTTTGCGCTCTTGCCCTAGTCCGGGACCGGACATCCCGGCCCCAGATGGCGAGAGCAGCTTCCTGTTTTTCAAGCGAGGGAGATGTGACCAGACCTGCCAGAGGCGGATCCTCCGCGCAGTCTCAGGCTGTATTCTAAGGTGGGCTGGGATAACCCCCTCAAGCTACTAGTACAGTAGCTTTTTGTTCCTGCCCTAGTATTTTTTTTGTACAAAATACTGAATAAAGGATTTGGATTTGGAATAGAAGTGTAGGAGAATGGCACTAATTGAAAAACTTGCAGAGGCTAATTCTAGTTGGCGTTTCGTTTCAATTTGAATCCAGGGGAGGGGCTAATGGTTCTTATATCTACCAACCTAACCATAGCACTTTCAGCGCTTGGTCGAAGCGACACGTTCGGTGGCTGAATCGTGTTCTTTTTTCACATCTGCATGGTTGCCAGCTCAACCAGGCAAAGTCGCCGCTCCCACTGATGGCTTCCCGTCCACCACCGCTTTAGAAAACACATCCACCAGCACTGGATTTACGACCGCCACCACATCGTCGAGCTTCGAACCGGGTGAGTCGAACAGGTGTATCCATTTACGATCTGGAACGCTTCCAACACAGGTCTCTTCCCCGAGGCCTTTATGTCGCAGAGTGAAAAACGACTCGAACCCCACGCTTACATCGTTTCTTCGCGGTTGCAGGGACGTCTTTGTTTCCCACAGAATCGAAGACATCACTCGGAGGTGAGCAAGAAAGCTCATGACCTAATGGCGTTAGCTCTATTGGGGCTTATTATTGGTCACATCTTTGAACGCACCGCAGCGCAGTAATGAAACATTCCTTTAGGAGTATGATGCGATAGCGTAGTGTACCAGTCCCACATATAAAGTCCTGCTTTAACCGTGCAGTTTGAACGTGGCTGCGTAACCTATAGGGGTAACGAGAACGCAAGGGTCCTGACAAACTGATTCTGATATCACCACACCTTAAAGGAGGTTGCAATTCCTGCGAAACGTCAGGCAACCCTTTGTCCAGTTATCGCCTGCCAGCGCCATGCTCTTGATGTTTCGCTCACAACGACGGCGGACGATCGCAGACGCCGGATTCTCGGGCTGTCAACATGAGGCAATACGCTATAAAAATTGTCGTTGAAAACATGGTAACAGGATATGCCGAAGTTCCTCGCTTTCGTTGACGTTCACAAAATCACTACCGAATCCCCTCCCCACCCTCCGGTAAAAATGCACCTTCAGCACCTGCCGCTAAGCTGTGACCCAGTGGTTCGAACATGCACTCCTGATATTCAATTTAATTCCAATTCAATTATTTGCCATCGTGGTACAAATAATGGCGGGAGCCCTGATTAAAAGGTGCCGTTAGACAATTTGAGAAAGCCATGGGCCCCCACTTTGACAACACTGCAGTAATCAGGTATATGGATTAAAACAAAATACATGTCGTGTGCATTTCAACGCAAGGTAAAGAAACAGTGAAATAATAAAGCTCTTGTAAGTTTGCAGTTATCAACGAACACGAACAAGTACACAATGAAAACAAGCAGAAAGAAGCTCGCATTTACGGCGAGTAAATATGCCTCGGCTATACCGCAAACAGAGGCTATACCTAGCGTCATATTACAAACTAGTAGCTGTCCTGCTACTTTCGATGCACTGCATTCTTCCAGGAGAAGTTCCAGGGGTGCAGTCTCTCCAACCGCTGGACCAAGGTGCGTCTAGAGTACCTCTTGGAATTTCACATTAGTTCTGAGAGCTGTAGTCAAAGTGAGCCGAAGTGCAGGCAGCGCAAATGCGCAAGTGTTCAGAACAAGGAAGTGCAATGTTAACGGAGCTTTTTTGGCCGCGGGTGACCCCCTTGCGCACTGGTGTAGCAAGGGGAGAATGTGTCGCGGCCGCTTGTGGCCAGTGTTGCCAATTTAGCTACTTTGTAGCTAGATTTAGCTACTTTTGGACTCAACTAGCTACCAAGAAACTTAGTATAGCTACGAGTAGCTGTTTTAGCTCTTTTCTTCAAAATCTAGCTACAAATCTAGCTATTTTGGTGAAATCTAGCTTAAATCTGGCTAAATTTTGGAAAGTTAATATTCTGGCGTGAAAAATCTCACCAAAAACGCTAGACATGATGAAACTGACGTCAGGCACATAGCGCTATTTGGTAGTTTTTAAACAAGACGCAAGCCAGACAAAGATATCTTGCGAGAAAGAATGAAACACTTGAAAAGAGAGAGGAGGATGCAATACAATTAGGCGGTGTGTGACTCGCAGTCTCTGCCACCATGAACCTTCTTCCCTGTCTGCCTCAGCAGGAAAAAGAAAAAATAGCTCACAAAGTAAAGATGGTAAAGAGGCGAGGCGATGCAGCTGATGCGCCGGCGCTGCAATTCTGACGGGTGTGGCCTATCGCGCAGCGCGGGGTTCCCGATGAGCATCGAAGTCGTGCTCGCGGTACACTATTGTGCATGTGTGTACGCATTCTTATTACTTATACTCCTAACGTTCCCTGCGCGGCAACCATAAGGCGCCTGAAATCGACTGTGTGATTCGACCCTCTTTGCGGATCATGCGCGGTCAGCGTCGAGCGGATGAAAGAGGCCGACCGGTCCGAGTTACGCCGAGTCGTGAACTAAAGATATTGCCTGGACAGTCATTAAACATTTCATAACTCTCCGTTCATAGGCCTCTGTGTACGCGCAAAAAGTAGATAAAAGTCCATTCTTTACATGTTTACAGAGCAGTGATGCATTCGCAGCTCGTCTTTTCTTAGCGCGCAAGCCTTAACGCTTTGCGAAAACTACGTCTGCCTAAATTTTCGGAATCGAAACCTGAGCACATTTATCATTCGTTATTCGTAGTTAGCACTTGTCATGCGTAGTCGCCTGCAGGAAACCATGTCTTGAGAGCTGTGTTTAACTTTTACAATAATAGAGCTACCGATAAATGCGTTATATATATCCAAAATATAAAATAAAAATGCTTGGGAAAAAATTAGCTGCTTTTAGCTCCTTGCTAGATTTTTTGGCTACTTTTAGCTACTTTCACGCTGCCATCTAGCTACTTTTGCTCACCGACATTTGGCAACACTGCTTGTGGCACCCATAGTTCAGCCACGATATAAGGCCATCCGCGCCGTAGAGTAAGCTGCAATGGACTCGGGACTCAGTAGCTGTGCTCTTGATCATGTTGAGTGCCTTGCTCTACAGTTCGCGCGTTAGTTTCTTTCACGAATTATTTCCGTGCTGGTAAAAATGCAGTTGACAGTGTAAAAAAGGCCTGCAGCTTTGATGTTTTCTACATGCATGCGATAATGGGTGCATCGCAAAATCTGAGAGAAAAGTTTAAGCGCTTTCATCATTTCTTGGCAAAGAGATTCGCGATTCATGCTTATAGATACCGGATAAGTTCGAACGAACGCAAATAAATATGCACACAAACAAGAAACCCGAACAGAATTCCGAAGCCATATAGCATTACAGCGCAGTTGGTAGAGAGACTGCCGCGTAAAGAACGCGGTCCAAGGTTCGATCTCCGGACCAGGACGATTTTTTCTTCAACTACGAAGAAAGCTCTATAGCTTTCATTTGTAACCCCATTGCTGCGCTTTGGTGGGTCAATGAGTAATTACTCCTTTATTATAGCAGAGTACAGCTTAAAAACAGCGTGAATTGCTCGGATTTGCAAAAGCTTGGATGTGCCCGTTAAAGGTAAGCTGAAACGTTTTTCGCAAAACAAAAAAAAGAGAGAGAGAGAGTTCTGTGCGGCATTTTATAGGTTTTCTTTTTTTTTTTTTTGCCCGCCGAACAAGACTACCATGCATAAAAATGGCGGAAATGAACGCAAACGGCAGTTTTTACAAGAAAACGAGCACCAGCGGGTCCGCCCTCCAAGCAAACGCTGCTGTTGTTCGTGATTGGCCGGGCCCATCATGACGTCATGCTCGGTAGGCGCGGCCGGCGCGGCGTGTGGAGGCAGTGTGGCGTTCGAACGATGCTTGAGCGCGCTGCTGCCGCGCGAGCAGCACGACATTCCAGAAACTGCGTTATAAATGACTATTGCAAATGTAGCTTCGTTCTACCGATCATGCATTTCGTTTGCTGTACCTTATTGGTAATTGTTGACATCCGAGAAAGGCGGCGAGGTGTGTAACAATTGTGAGCCGCGAATCGCGTTTTAAGTATACGATATCCTCGGTTAAGCTAAACGACGGTGGTCCAACAACGGTATTAACCTGATTAGGTGCGGAAACAATGGCTTCAGTTCCGCTGATTTAATTGGAATCTCAAGTGGCCGCAATCGATGCCAAGATTCGATCATCGCCATCGGCACGAAAATCATCAGTGAAAAACACAGCTGATTCCAAAGGCAAGATAATTTTTCTTTTTCATGACAGAAACCCACTGCGCCGAAAGTTTCTTATCCTTTGGCAGACTATCATGTTGCCTGGAGCACTGATATTCGGAAAGCAGTGCCTATAGCCACTAGTCGCTTCACGCACTCTCGATCAGGATTTTTTGCTTTCTAATTACTTGAGGAAAACAATTTTCGAATATCGAACGACGTTTATTTTACAACTGAGCCAAAGAGGCTCACTAGTCGGAGGACGTCGAAGCACGCGGCGCGCCACTCCGCAACAGCTGCGCATCTGCTGGTTGGCCTCCTGGAATCTTTGAACACGCGGAACCTTCAGCGCTGAACGATCGAACTGGAGAAAACAAACGGCACCAGCAGCAGATTGCGCTCATCCATCGATCACTAATGGATGGGATGGAGCGACGCAAGCGTGCAAAACGCGTGGCTGGCCCAACGTTACTAGTTCTAGTAACGTTGGGCTGGCCTAGCCGGCCGGCCGGCATTCCGAGGTTGACGTCACATTCGCCTGCTCCAGAGACATTTCGGCACCCCGCCCACGCCGTTCCCGGCAGCGTCGAGGTCTTGACCGTGGCGCATTTTTAACAAGCGATTTCTGTTTTTCTTATCGACAGAATTCAGAACTACCATCCACCGAATTTTAGGCAATTTGAAAATTGTTTCAGCTTTCCTTTAAGATTTATTATAGGCAACCACCCGCGTCTTAGTGCATGTTAAAGAATCCCAGGTGGCGGAAAGTTTTGGAGCCATCCATTACGGCGTCTCTCATGGCATTAGTCGACCCCATAAAAAGAAAAAAAAGAAACCAGGCCAAACCCACGGCTAATGTTACCAACCACTCGTCAATGGCATCTCGTCTGCGGCTCCTCTTGCGGATCTTCTTTCACGCGCATGCACTCACTTAGCCATTAATCGCTTTACCTGTGCCTTTACTTTACTGATGCATACTCATTGACACCTAAGTAGCCACGAAGTGTGCAAGATTGACCGCCATAGATTTAAACCTTAACCAAGCCGCATGAACATGCTTGCATGGGGTCCCGAAGGGTTTGTTTCCTATACATCTTAAAGTTGGCTGGCACTTCGGCCGTGTTGTCTCGCAAACTCGCAAGCCAGCAGTGTTACCTGCAAACTATCACTTCCGGTACTCATTATTTACTTTGTTTCTTTCAGAGCAAATGTAAGTATTGCGGCGATATGGGGGCTGAGTAGTCAACTGTTTCCCTCCAATCACGGGGTGGTCCGCGTTGGAGGGAACAAAAGTATGCCGCGCAATACTCCTATACACTTAAATGTTGTTTGCTGCAATTTCAAATGGTAGAAAGTGGGCCAGCCACCTGAAAAACATCCAAACTTTCTCTCGGAAAGAGTGTTTCTAAAGAAGGGCTTTCTACTTACCGGCTGGGGAAGGGGGGCTACTTTTGCGACGACCGTTTGCACGCGCCCAGATTGAAGGCGGTGCTCGATGGAACTTAGCGTGAACGCTGCATTAATTGGGAAAAGCCGTGCCCGAAGTTTGCCGCGGAAGGCGGCGAGACCGTGCGGTGTTTACTGCTCGCTTCGCTACCCGGAGCCAGACGACTGGAGGCAGTACGCCACGAGTATTCTCGTGCGTCTGTCCACGGATGGCGGCAAGAGCTTGCTGGCACAGTGCTCAACGTCGACGGCCGGATGGGGAAGCTCCGTTGCGGAATTTCGCGTACGTCTAGTCGGATACGAGGAAAAAATGCTGCAGCATATGTCCCTCGAAGGAGAACCTTGAGACAATGGTGTTGATGGGTTCTCAAGAAAGCGGATAATTGGGCTAGTTGGTATGCCATGATTATGAGGCAGCGAACCATGATCATGATGCGCTGCCTCATAATCAGGGTTTTCAAGAAGCAGGGCGTAATCCCTCCTTGGTGAGTCACCTTTCATCTGCACATCTTGTGATGTCACGCAGCCAGGTCCAAGGGAATTAATAATGGCGTCAGAAGACGCGGTCGACGCGATTGGCTGGAAGCCTCTTTTGAAAAGCTTATTTGCAGCTCGTTGCATCCATCCCGTCGCTATTTTCGTTTCTCCCTTAAGGAAACAAATACTCGCCCAACTGGCGCCTTTCCAACGCGTGAACAGGTGACTGCTGGTAACGACAGAGGCGGTAACCCATTTCTCACACAATTCACTTCTTATTCGAGCTCCTTGTCCACGAAAACGTTAATTGAGACTTTTAACAGAGCGGGTTTACGTTCCGCTCCAAGAGCCCCACAGCGGAATTTCAGCGGAGCGTAGCGCGAGTAAAGTGCTTTAGCGCAGCGTGTTCAACAGGAGGGGCGGACGGGAAAAGGGGGGAATGTCAAATCTGAGACCTCGAGCGTGTTGCCATCATCAATCCTTCTGGGATGGTGAAACGAAATGACGATGACAGATGCGTACGGATGGCGACACTTGGAGATAGCAAAGAGATCATCTGAATAATATATACACAAGGTTGGGTAACATATGAGTAAAAATCACAGGTTCTTCTTGTCTCTGCTTCAAATCTTCCGCACCTCTGCAAGGTGCTCCTCGATTCGGCGGGCGACGTGCAGTTCACACGCAAACACACTGAGACGAAGGCCGACGAACTTGCAGTAACAAAACGAACAATAACTTGATATAACAAGAACACGAAGCACAGGGTACAGAAAACTTAGTTACACGAGACAGAGAGGCGACACACTTTACAAAATAGACTGAGCTAAAAACTAACATCAAACTGAGCGCATCGCTCTTTTTACGACTTCTCAGTCGGGGCCTACCTGCTACGCTGTCTTCTCCGAGCGAGAATCGAATCAGAACCAGAACCGTTGGTGCCTGCGCGGCGAGCTCTTTAATAGCCAGCGCCGAACTTTCTAGATGCGGAGGAGGAACGGAAAACAGCTTAGCGCTGCCAAAGCTATGCCTTCCCCCCCTGGCCTTCTGGAGAGGTTGGTTGGTTGGGGTCTTTGGGTTATTCTCGGGGGGGGGGGGGGGGGGGATACCGGACACGGGTTATGCCGGCCTTAATTCGCGGCGGCACTCTTGGTGTCCGGGGGGAAGGGGAGATGGGATGTTGGGAGGGGAGGGGGGATCATCATCGTGGAGTCGCTCTCGTCATCGTCCTCGTCATCGGCTCCATCGCCAGCGCTGTGGCCAGCAGGTCAGCAGGCCCGGTGGAAGGCTACAGTTGTGCAGCCAGGCCGGACTCCTCCAGGAAGGCCAGCAGGAGCCGGTGGGCTGCCAGGGGGCTCCTGGCCGGGAAGAGCAGGTGGTCCTCGGTGGCAGCAGGAAGTCCGAGGGCCCGGTAGCCTGCCTCCATCTTGCGACGGTGGTGGGCGTGTGCCGGGCACACACAGAGGAGGTGCACCAGCGTTCCTGCATCACCGCAGGAGGGGCAAGATGGGGAGGGGGCCCGGCTACGGACATACAGGTCCGTGGGCGTCCAGGAACCTCCGGTGCGGAGGCGTAGGAGGAGAGCTCGCTCCCTGCGGGCGAGCTTGTCAGACAGGCGGTGGAATGGCCTCCCCTCGGCGATGCGCCGATCGGGATGCAGGGCCCTTACCGCCTTCTTGAGGGGGAGCCTGGAAAAGGCAAAGGCAGATACATGGTGAGTCATACTTACCTGGTCGGAGTGGGCCGCTTTGGCAAGTGCGTCGGCCTCATCGTTGCCCTGGATGCCCGCATGGCCCGGGATCCAGTGCAGTGAGTTGACGAAGCCGGCATCCTCCAGGGCCTGGAGGCGCGCTCGTAGGTGGCAAGCCGATAGCTGGAAGCAGGACGGCTTGCGCAGGAGCTGCAGTGCCGGCCTCGAGTCGCACAGGATGGTGTAGAAGCCTGAGGGCTGACCAGTCTCCAGGAAGTCCGCTGCCAGGTGGAGGCCCGCCAGCTCGGCTGCAGTAGAGCTACCTGGAAAGGAGAGCCTGCAAGAGCTGGACACCCCACCTGTGGGGCCGTCATAGCCGCTGCAGCCTGGCCTGTGGAAGGCAGGACCGAGCCGTCTGTGAAGAGGAGGGTGCTCCCTTTGCACTCTTCAATCAGGGCTGCGGCAGCCTGGCCCAGGGCAACAGCTGGGGAGCGGCGCTTGCTGAACCCTCCAGGTCAAGGGTGACCTGTAAAGGAGGACGTGTTGGTGGAGGAGGGAGGATGGAATACCCTGGGGCATCTCCGATGAAGTCCTTGTATACAGCCGTCAGTTGTTCCATCCGTGAATGGGGGGCGCTGCGCAGCCGTGCCAGGAGGGAAGCTCCGTCAGGGGCGTGGTGAAGGCGGTCCACTTGAGTGAGGCCTCTCTGGAGGAGCTGCAGGGTCAGGGGGTAGACACCGGCTTCCGGCAGTGTTGCCGCAATCCTAGAGCACTGCGTTGCTCCCAGCAGGCGTCGGATCCATTTCCTGCGTGCTCCGTCCAGGATGTTCACTCTGGTGGACCTGAGGGAAACAAAAGGGAGGGCATAAAGTATGGAAGAGGTGGCGGCCGCCTCAAACAGCCGGATTGCCCATGATGTGCAGCAGCCGTTGCCCCCTGCAAGAAGACGTTGGGCTGCTCGGCCAACCCGGTTCAGATGACCCAGGTAGGCCTTGTCTGCAGGGATCCATGTGAGGCGGTGATCGATCACCAGCCCCAGGTACTTGACCTGGCATCTCCAGGGCAGGCTGGTGCCGTCGATCATCAGGGTGGTTGCATGGGCTGACGCTCGTGCTCCCAAGGGTGCACCATGAGGGCCTCCGACTTTGCGGCAGAGAGCTTGAGCCCCCTGTCGCGAAGGAACTGCTGCACGGAGTCGAGGGCTCGTTGAAGGGCTTTCCTAGCAGAGATCATCCTCCTCCTTGGGGCCTGTACCCAGAGCGCCACGTCGTCAGCGTAGATCGAGGTCAGCACTCTGTGGTTCCGACCCTGTTTGATGGCGCTCGGGAGACCGGCCAGCACCAGGTTGAACAGGAAGGGGCTGAGAACAGACCCCTGGGGCACTCCGGTGTTGATGGGACGAGGCGAGCTCAGGGTCTGTCCAACCCGGACCTGCAGGGTACGATTGGAAAGAAAGGCTGTTATGAAACGCCGCAGGTTACCTGTGACTCCCAGGTCATCCAGAGCCTGTTGGATGGCCTGGTGTGGTAGATGGTCGAAGGCAGACTCGACGTCCAGAAGGGCGAGAAAGGCGACGTCGCCCATGTCACCCATGTACTGTGCCTCTTCCAGGGTAGACACCACGTCTGCGCTGGAGTCCGCTGTGCACCTGTGTCTCCGGAACCCGGACTGGCTTTCAGGGAGAAAGTTCTTCACCCGTGCAATCCAGGAGAGGTGCTCCAGGACCACAGACTCCATGGCCTTGCAGGTTGCGGATGTCAGGGACACGGGGCGGTAGGACGAGAGCTGCTGGGGGGGGGGGGGCTTCTTTTCCTTGAGGATGGGGACCACGATGGCCGTAGTCCAACTCTCGGGAAGGATGCCGCTTTCCCAGATCCCGTTGAACACCTGCAGGAGGCAGGCCTTTTCTGGGGTGTCTAGGTTGCGCAGCATTTGGAGGGTGATCCCATCTGCACCTGGAGCCATCTTCTTGGACAGGTTGAGGGCCCGAAGAAGCTCGTGGGTGGTGATGGGATCCGAGCACTGAGCAGCGACCATGGAGGTTGCTGCGGGAGGAAGGGGGTGGCGAGTCTGAGGCTCACGTAGCGGAGGGCTTGGTAGAGGGCCGACGGCAGGGCGGGCGGCCTTAGACAGGTGGTCGGCCAGCTCCTCGGCTAACACCTGGTAGGACACCCCTCTGGCAATGGCGGCGCCCAGGACAGGATGGCGGTTGACGGTCACCTGCAGGAGAGATCGGAAGAGACGCCATGCTGTCACTGACTGTCGGGCGGTTTGAAGCTTGTGGAAGAGGCTGGCCCAGCCTTCTCGACCCCGTCGGTGGGCTTGTCGGCGGCAGCAGGCGTCGACCTTCCACCATTTGGACCAGTCCTTGGGAAGCTCCGTCCGCTTGGCTGTGCGTTCCGCCCTTCGCCTAGCTGCTCGAAGGCCCAGTAGCCGGAGGTCAGGCACCGGGGTCAGTCTGGGACATGGCCAGTCACGGTGTCACTCTGGGCACATTCTCCCAAGAGGGTCAGGAAGTCACCTGCGTGCGGGATACCCTTGGTCAGCTCCCTGAACTGAGACCACCTCGTTACCCGATACACCCTGTCTCGTTGTCGACGCTGCCTGGTAGGTGTCAGGTAGATGGGGAAGTGGTCGGAGCCCAGGGAGTCTACCGCTCGCTCCCAGGTGTAGAAGCAGGCCTCCGTCAGCAGGGCCAGGTCGAGGATGAACGAGCATCGAGGCCTGATGAAGGTTGGTGCAGTGGGCCTCAGGAACCGCATGCCAGCGGCTGAAATGGAATCCAGCAGCCTCTTGCCCCTGGCTGAGGATGTCTGGCTGCCCCAGGCCCTGTGGTGAGAGTTAAAATCGCCACAGATTATGGCATCATTACCTAGGCGGCAATGCAGGGCCGTGAGGCAGGAAGGATCCCATGGGACGCCCGGGGGGACATAGACCGAGGCCACCGAGGTGTCTGTGTTGCCCAGACGGACACGGATGGCACAAATCTCGAGGTGTCCCAGGTCCTTGGCAGCGACATCTAGCACCGTGTGCGGGATGGTGTTACGCACATAGATGGCAGTGCGGGGTCGGTCCTGAGGGTGGGACGGGTCCAGGCAGGGGGCATCTGCACATGAACCGAGGGCACAGCAGGACAGGCCAGAGTAGCCAGTGTAGCCCGGAAGGCGAGCAGATTCTACAGGTATCCTGGTCTCCTGAAGCGCCAGGACGTCAACGTTCATGGTTCCCTGCAAAATCATGTCTCGTAGGTCAGCGTGGCGAGCGCGTAGGGAATTCACATTCCACTGGAGGTCGCGTGGCCTCTCTGCGGTTCCTCTACGGCTCGCCATGATTAAGGAGTGAAGGGTTCTCTGCAAGTAGAGCTGCCTCGTAGAGCTTACGTGCCCCGGAGTTGGGGGGAAGCTAGGAGAGGAGGGTTTGGACCGCCAGTCGGATGGCAGCGGGCACGCCTGGTTGGACCTCACCCACCGTGGCAGGCGGCTTGGCAGGGCCTTGGGCTGCAGGGCGAGGTCTGGTCTTGAGGACCCCTGCGTAGTTACCTTTTCCCCCGTGGGGAGCTGTGGCTCCAGTGGGGCGTTGGCTCGGCTGCTGGGAGCGCAGCTTGGTGAGGATGGTCCGCCTTGCCTCTGGGTTGGGGTTCCTGCGCAGAGCGGTGGTCAACTTACTTTGTTGTTTCCAGCGTGGGCAGGACGGGTCCGAGGCCTTGTGGCGTCCACTGCAGTGGATGCACCTCGGAGCGGGGGCCGTGCAGTCCTTCCTGAGGTGGGGCCCACTGCAGGTGGGGCAGCGTGGTGGTCGGGTACAAGCAGACCTGGTGTGGTTGTACCATCCACACAAGGGACACTGCAAGGGGCGGGCCATGAGGGGGCGGACACGGAACCGCATCCCAGAGATGAGGACGTCGTCTGGAGGTGGAGCAGCAAACCGGATCGTCACGGCTTAGTCGCTGCGCCTCAGGCTGACGATACCCACGTCGGCCTCGATGGAGTCGGCCACGACGCTGTCGCTCACCTCCCGGTTGACACCGTACACCCTTCCAACGTAGCTGCTGCGTTGGGAGGCCTCAAACGCACGTACCGGTGTGGACAGCAGTGAGGAAAGGGCCAGGAGCTGATCACGGGCAGCCTCCGTGGACACATCTGCGGCGAAGATATTCTGCTTCGCATTCACTCGAACCTCGAGGACTGCAGGGAAGCCGTAGAGGAAGGCGCTGTAGTTCTCCTTCACAATGTCCCTGAGGGAGAAGCCACGTTCAGATGGTCGGAAGAGGACGGTGGTCAGCCTGGGCAGGTTGCGGCTGCGCTGGCGTCTGGCCTTGCGCTGCACTTCTATCCAGCCGCCGTCGTCTTGATTTCCTGCAGAGGCAGAAACCTCATTAGGAGGAGGGAGAAAGGAAATACCTCTTTTGTGGGGTTGTCGGCTTGGGACTCCTGTCCCTGTGCTACGTTGGATGCCAGGCTGTTTGCTGCGTTGGCCTGGTGTTCGGCAGGGAGCTCCACAGTCTTAGCCGAGGTGAGGGCTGCCAAGTCACCTGCCAAGGGGGGCGGCGCTGGACAGGGAGTCAGATTTTTGGCCATCTGGGTCTGCGGGCCCAGGCTCCGTGGCAGCTACAATGCTGTGTGCATCTGCTGGGCAAGGTGGCGGAAGGGTGTTAGTGCTGGGGGCATTACTTACATCCTGGGATGCTTCAGTGTCCCCGGGGCACTTCTTTCGCGACGGCCCTTTCTGCTTGCGTTGTCGCTGCTGGAGGGCCGGCTGGTTCATAGTCTGCTCCTTCAGGAATTGTTGTCTCCTGTACCGCGTCACGCGTGGCGAGAAGGCAGGGGGGAGGCAGTCCTTGCCCCGGAGGTCAATCTGGTGGGCGAATTAGAGGGTGAGCGCGAACGCGGCGCACTCACCTGCTCGAGGGCGATGTTTGAAGGCTCCTCTTTCTCTGCGGAGCTTGCTTGGGATGACAGCCTGTTGGGCGAATTGGAGGGTGAGTGTGATCGCGGTGCACTCACCTGCTCGAGGGTGATGTGGAGAGGCCTCGAACTTTCTCGAACATGGTTAACACGCGCAGCCCTCCCGCGCGAAGCGAGGAAGAGGGCCGGGACCGTGTGGGGAATGCACGCTTGACTCCGCGCATGGCGACGAGGGCGAGGAGGCGCAGCGCGGTGGCCGAGATGACGTAACCGGTCGCGTCGATTTCTCGTAGCTTGGAGAACTTTCCATCGCCGCTTTCTGCGGCGCGCGCGCCTAAACATTAAAGAAAGGGCCACCGCGGCCTTACACGCCCCACCATAAGAGGATTGCTGGGCTTTTTTTGCCCAGCCAAACCGAACATATACTAAAGGCCGCGACTTTCCTTCCGCTATAACACAGTCTACAGGCACATTTCCCTTTGCTCACAGTCTCAGGGTGGCACGAATGACATTCAATGTTGGTCACAGTTCCTGGCGCACAAAGTTCACAAGCACGAAGTTCAAAAGCACTTCTGTCGCGCACAGTCACTGCACAGCATGCAAAACGTTCACGGTAAGTCCCAGATCCTGTAGTTCCGCACACATCACATGTGGTCAAGTCCGGCAAGTGTTCTTCGCACGCTTCGCTTGCCACTCCGTGCTCGCGGGCGCACACACTTTCAAGCACAGGTGAGCAGGACCGCTCACGCCCGCCGGTGCAACGGTGCTCAGGCTCAAGTGGAGAAATTGTTTCGTCTCGACACTCGTTAGAGCTAAGGAGGGGCGCGGCATCGTGCGGCTCGTGTAGGTCTGCAACGATGCAGCATGCTAAACACTCGCCTTCGAATGGGAGACTCGTCGCTTTACTGAGCATCTCGGGTTCACGAGTACTAGTGGCGGCCAATTCTGCGACTGTTGCGGTGCTGACTTTGATGTTCGCGACAGCTGCTGGGACTTCTGCCCTACAAGCAGTATCTGTTGCAGTCGACGCATGATCGCTGATCTCGCCGATAGCATGGCTCGCGACCGCTGTCACTGAATCAACTGTGGCGCCCTGTTCTTGATAGGCACTCACGCCCGGTGCCGCTGTTTCACTCGCATTTGCTGCATTTAACGCGTCAGGATCAGTTTGTAAACACGTCCCAGCTTTACGTTCTTCGATTACCTCGTCTACAGCGAGTTTTAGTTCGGTCTTCTGCTGCCGCGCGTCTTCCGGTGCACCTGACGGGACGCTGACGCCCTCGGTAATTTGATCGCACGCGGGCACTTCTATTAGGAAGACTTTAGCCGATGTTATGGCGTTGTTTACTTCGCTGGCCGGCAACGCGCCTTGCACGCCGACAGCATCGCTCGCTCCGGCGAAGGTTGTCTCCGCCGGCGTAGTGCTCGCGGCAGTACCGGCCGGCAAGGCCGCTTCGTTACCTGACACGCTCCCTTCGAGTACTATTCGGGGCCGCTCTTTCGAAGGGTTCTTTTTAGTTTCTTCTACTTTACTTGCTTCAATTTGGAAACCACGAGGCATTCATCTTCTTTCCAATAATTGGACCTCTGCTCGTACCTTTCGAGCTTCTGCCTCCGCTATCACTCTTTGAGTTTCTAGTTCGTACGTTCTCAATTCTGCCTCCATCTTTGCGATTTCCAACTTAACTTTTATCTCCATCTTTCTAATTTCTAATTCAGCCTCTGCTTTCGCCTCTGCCTCTCGACGCTTCGCTAGGTCCTTACTATTCGTCTTTGTTACGCAATTCTTCCGTCTCAGTGAGGCTATGGGGACTCTTACGGACACTCTGGTCCATCCGGAAAACACTGACTTTCTGGTGTTCATGTTTGCTAACCTAACTAACTACACGTCGACACCGTGCACCTCCCGCTCCTAATGCCTGAGCCACGCACACCAACGGACGCAAGAAATCCCGCTCACCTGAGCAACGGTTCCGCCCTTCTCGCCGCGTCGCTCCTCGCTGTGGGGCACTTCCAATCGTCGCTGCCTCTGACCGTCACCGCTGGGGGTCCCTGGGTCCTTGCACGCGTCGACGAAGCTTCTTCCCCGAACGACCGGGAGATCTTGGCACCTCAGCAACGGTTGCTCCTTCTTTTCCGCGCCACTCCTCGCTGGTGGGCACTCCTACTGGCCGCTGCCTCTGACCGTCTCCTCTTGGGGTCCCTAGGTCCTTGCACGCGGCAAGCTCTTCCACCTTGAACGGCCGACAGACTTCGGTGAGCGCCGATAACGTTGCGACGGCTCGAGTAACGGGCTGGGCTTGCGGAGTGCTACAGTTGCAGAATCATCCTTTCGACTGCGCCAGTAAAAGTCACAGGTTCTTCTTGTCTCTTCTTCAAATCTTCCACACCTCTGCAAGGTGCTCCTCGATTCGGCGGGCGACGTGCAGTTCGCACGCAAACACACTGAGGCGAAGGCCGACGAACTTGCAGTAACAAAACGAACAATAACTTGATATAACAAGAACACGAAGCACAGGGTACAGAAAACTTAGTTACACGAGACAGAGAGGCGACACACTTTACAAAAAAGACAGCTAAAAACTAACATCAAACTGAGCGCATCACTTTTTTTACGACTTCTCAGTCGGGGCCTGCTTGCTACGCTGTCTTCTCCGAGCGAGAATCGAATCAGAACCAGAACCGTCGGTGCCTGCGCGGCGCGCTCTTAAATAGCCAGCGCCGAACCTTCTAGATGCGGAGGAGGAACGGAAAACAGCTTAGCGCTGCCAAAGCTATGCCTTCCCCCCCTGGCCTTCTGGAGAGGCCTCGAACTTTCTCGAACATGGTTAACACGCGCACCCCTCTCGCGCGAAGCGAGGAGGAGGGCCGGGACCGTGCGGGGGAATGCACGCTTGACTCCGCGCATGGCGACGAGGGCGAGGAGGCGCAGCGCGGTGGCCGAGATGACGTAATCGGTCGCGTCGATTTCTCGTAGCTTGGAGAACCTTCCATCTCCGTTTTCTGCGGCGCGCGCGCCGAAACATTAAAGAAAGGGCCACCGCGGCCTTGCAATATGGATCTGGCTAGCTCGGACTAGCCGAAGATGACGAATTAAGCGGTAGCACAGAACACTCGACTGGGCTCGATCGGGCTAAGTTTTAATGCCTCGGGGCCCAGCTCACATTTGAATCATGCCCAATTGCAGCAAGCATCACCATGATTGGTTACTTGCCACATTACCACACTCCTTTCGACTTTACAAGAAATAATAGCTCTCTCCCGATCACACATGCAAGCAAAAAGAGCAACAAAACAGTCAAAATATACGACTGGAAGTAACCCGAAGGACAATATTGGCCTGCAAAATCCCATTTTCTGTCCCACAAAAAACCTGACCTGTACACGGGCCCCTCTCTTACAGAGAAAGGGAGCAACAAACAACCAAACACCAGATGCTTTCAACATTTCCATTCGCAACGCCGTGTCGACTAATCGTTTACACCACGCACCTGTTCACTTCAACGAGAAGGTTGACAATGTTAATTTGGCGTTGTCGTTTTGACGCCTCCTTCCCGAACTAGTTGGCGTCATGCACTGTGATAAGTGACCGTCAATGACATTCTCCCTTGCGAGCACGATCTTGTTGCTGAAACGACACGCACCAGACCCCTCCCAAGCAGGTGTATCTTCTTCCTTTTGTCATACCTCCGTGCCTGCATGCGTCCTTGTATTACGTACTCACAAGGCACCACTGATACCGGAGGCTAACGCTTGACATTGTCTACCACGCTGCCGCGTAACTACGCCGACCATTACAACAGTTCAATCCGTTCACTACAGAAACATCTGTTACCAAATAGTTACAAAATGTTCATCTCTGTTCATCAACAAGCCTTATGCAATAGGACCCCTTATTATCCGCTTCGTATTGAAATGCCAAGAGTTAAACATAATAGACACCTTAACCTAGTACTGCCCAGAAACCTGACTCACCCTCTCGCCCACCCTCAGTATGTGACTTCACATTAACTTATCTTCAGAAAAAACAAACACCCCATCAACATATACTACAACAGTATTTAGCACCAAACGAAAAATACGGAGGATATGCAGCATTTTATATCGGTGGTTCAAAATCAGCAAACTACGTAGGAAGTGCAGCGGTACAAAACGATTAAAAAAAAGAACAGTGCGACTGCCTCAGATTACATCCATTTTTACTGCTGAGTTGTATGCGGTCTGTATGGCCATAGAAAAAATAATCAGAATATCAAGAAAAGTATCATTTACACTGATTCTCTAAGCACACTCACCTCCCTTCATCCAAGAAATGCAGTCAAACCATTAATTGAAACACGTGGACAGAACGTAAAAATTTACTGGGTTCTGAGTTATGTTGGAATAGATGGAAATGAAAAAGCAGATGCGTGTGCTGCAAAAGCCCTGACTCTGGAGATTAAGAGATTAAACACTCCATCCAAAGGCGCAATGACGTTAGCACGCTGTTAACTAAGAGAAAAGTATCAGTCTAAATGGAACACTGTGCAAAGCTGCACCCAGTAAAATTTGTCATAACAGAAATTCAAGCTTGCTCCAAAAAGATTCATCGAAGTATTTATGTCACCTTCGTATTCGACATACACACCTCACTCAGTTTTATACTTGCAAACGAAAACACACCAAAATGTGATCTGTGTGATAAAGCGCTCACTGTAATTCACATATGCTCATGCATAAAACAAAACTAACTAGGGAAAAAAGCTTTCCAGTATTTTATTCTGAGTGCATACCGTTTCACCCTTGTTTACTTTTAGGAGAAAATTCACTCGTGGAAATATCTTCTGTGCTTAAATTTTTAAAAGAAGCTTCTCAACAAGCTATGAGATTATAATCATACTTTAAACATTTCTTACCTCGCGCTTGGCGCACGATAACCTTAGTTGCTTATACGCTATAAAACACATCACAGTTTTATCTTGACAAGTAAAAATAAGATTTTTACTGGAGTTTTAAAAACTGTGGTGATAACATAGCTTTAAAAAATTTTGTGCATGTTTCAAAACAGTTTTCAGACACGTTTGGGACATAAGGAGTTGATGGAGGACGATTGTGAAATATGCATGTTCCCGGACAGCCGCTATTTTGTTTGCAAACGCTGCCTGAATTTCGGTTTTCGAGTGCTGCTCAGGGACTCCGGAACTTTTTTTTGAGTGTTGGGACAAATTTTGTCAGGTCATAATTATTATTGTTCAGGTACTTTTGATAACGCAATTTGAAAGCATGTTTTACCCCTAAAGAAGAATGAGGCCATGAATTGTTATCAAATACAGCCTTCTAAAACACTATCGCACTTTATACTTTGAAAATACTTGTTACTATATACTCACTTAAAATTACCAACCAACCATCAAGTTCAAGCAATCGAAAAGTTGGTTTAAGAGAATACATAACTTTAGGGAGCCAACAAAAGGTTGTTTAAGGGTCCCAACAACTTGCCTTCAGATTCTTTGCGAGAAGAAATTGTTACGTTGGCTCAATTTCTTGCAATCCGTCAATTTTCACGCCAACGAACGAAACTTGGGCAAAGAAATGAAAAAGCGCTTTAATTTTGTATGAAAAATATATATATATATATATATATATATATATATATATATATATATATATATATATCATCATCATCATCAGCCTGATTATACCCACTGCAGGGCGAAGGCCTCTCCCATATTTCTCCACTTAACCCGGTTCTTTGCTAGTTGCATCCACTTGACCCCTGCGATCTTCTTAATCTCATCCGCCCACCTAACTTTCTGTTGCCCCCTGCTACGCTTTCCTTCCCTTGGAATCCAGTTTGTTACCCTCAGCGACCATCGGTTATCCTCTCTTCGCACTACATGTCCTGCCCATGTCCATTTCTTCTTCTTAATTTCTACTAGAATGTCGGTAACTTGAGTTATTTCTCTGACCCACTCTGCACGCTTTCTATCTCTTAATGTTACCACTACCATTTTTCGTTCCATAGCCCTCTGGGTTGTCCTCAACTTAAGTAGAACTCTCTTGGTTAGCCTCCACGTTTCAGCCCCATAGGTGAGTACAGGCAAGATGCAACTGTTGTATACTTTCCTCTTGAGCGATACCGGTAAGCTGCTAGTCATAATCTGCGAGTGCTTGCCAAATGCGCTCCATCCCAATCGTATTCTTCTTATTTCCTTTTCGTGGTCCGGATCTGCGGTTACTGTCCTAAGTAGACATATTCGCCTACTACTTCCAGTATTTCGCTACCTAATGTAAACTGCTGTTCCTTCCCGAGGCTGTTGAACTCAATTTATATATATATATATATATATATATATATATATATATATATATATATATATATATATATATATATATATATATATATAAAAAAAAACCTTAGTTCAAAGGAGTATACGCGCGAACAATATACACTTGAGTTCAGGAAGTTCGCGCACGGCCTGTTTCAATCCCCTGGTTCTTGCTCATCAACTGTGGTCAGTCATTCAATACTTGATTTTTTTTTGTTCTTTTTTTGAGGGGAGAGTATTAATTTAGTTCACGCAAAGAAAAAGTTTTCAAAATGGTGGCAGTCCATGCTAGCTCATTTACAGCACAGTCTACATTTTAACGTCCTAAACTTTGAGCGCTCATAAAAGTGATTTTAGTGTGAGCAGTGGGAAGGTAGGGGGGGGGGGAGGGCGCCCCCCCCCCCCCTACCTTCCCACTGCTCACACTAAAATCACTTTTATGAGCGCTCAAAGTTTAGGACGTTAAAATGTAGACTGTGCTGTAAATGAGCTAGCATGGACTGCCACCATTTTGAAAACTTTTCGAAGGTAGGGGGGGGGGGGAGGGCGCCCCCCCCCCCCGCCCCTGCCCCCCCGGCTCTGGAGTCCCTGTGCTGCTTTCGATCTCGTGATGGGACCTTCATGCGTAGTATGCATGGCAAAAGCTCCTGAAAGATCCGGCATATCACCTCAACAGCATACGCAAGTTTTCCCACTGTTTTGTGGGACCGCACGTTGTTCCACTCAAAGCATGTGTTCGATTGTATTAAAGAGCCACTGAAATGCTTCTTGGGGTAAAATTCAATTGGAAGAAATCGATAGAGGTGGTCTTCGTGAGTATTCGAACCATATTTGAAAACTTTGTGTAGAGCAAATAATTTGGAAACAGTTTCCAAGAAATGCTCCTGGCGACCACTCGGAACTCTCCCTGTTTGCAAACAATGTGACGTCAGGGAAGCACGTGACGACGGGGGCGCGCCGAAGGAAAACGGCTTGGCGGGCAAAAGCGTCCTTTTCAGCCGGGTCTCCAGGCTGCTCCTTCTGCCCGCTGCTGTGCACTTTTGCTTCAAATCGTGCTTTAGCCATATTCAGATCCGGCATAATATGCCGCACTCCTTAGTACACGTACCCATTAGCAATTTTTACTTTGAAAAAGATGGCAGTCTCCACAAGCATGCAGGCAATTATTTTTGTTCCATAAACTGGCGTACCGGTTGCGGACGACCTCAAGTCCTACCAAACGATCGAAACTCATAGGACGTAAGCATGCTGGAAAATGGGTCAATGCAGGCATATTACAGGCATCATCATCTTCAATTTGTTTTTCTTTTTTTTTTTGTTTTTTTTCTGAAAATGTTCACAAAAGTGACTGCTGAGCCCCACGAAGCGTGGGAAGTTGTGAGCGAGAACAGCAGCGCACGCGCGAGCTTCGTGCTTCGCTGGATAATTTGCCTCCCAAGTAGAAGCATTTTTAGTTTGTGTTATGTTCGGCCAGACAAAGCAAAAAAATTATTTCCGCCTAGTCGTGCGATTCAATAACCTAAACTGTGTTACAAGGAAGCTAGCAAAACCACGCGAATGAGTCCCGCGGTATGGAAAGTAAGAAAGCGCTATCAGTACCACATAATATTCATGCAAGGCGTACAATGCATAAGTCAATCCAATTTTCGCTTGGGACGCGATAGTCTTTGAACGCGCTATACAACGATTCCGTCTGGGGATGCGGTTGTATACTTGTCTGATCATGCGCTGGCATTACCTTGGGAGCCATCTTGTGAGAGAGCTAGCTCCTTCAACATGGCCTGCTGAACTGGAATAAATTCAGGCAAGAATCTCTAAATGCGCTGCCATTGATTGTATGCCGTCCGGACCTTTTAGAGCGCGATGCAGTAGGTCAGCATTCAGCAGGAATCGTTCGGAAGGACAACAAAGCAAACTAATAAGTGCTTGATGTAGGGTTTTTTTAGCGCAAACAAAGACAAAGACAAGAAAGGCGAGACGTACACACACAACTATCAACTGAGTTTATTCGTGGAAGGCAGCATCATAGATAGGCCGAAGGGTGGAAGATAATGAATTGAACGCTAATAACAAAAGAAAAAAGAAATAAATAACAAATCACAAGGTAAAAGCCAGGAAATCAAGACGCATGCGCGGGTGGGCGTGTGTTACACTTGAAAAGACACTTTTTCCAAAGTCAACAGGTAGTGGCGTTTAAAAAATCGATCTCAGTCATTAGGAAACTTGGGAACGAATGTATCAGCGAACCCTCGTTATCTCTGTTCGCGGCTGAGATTGACTTTTTAAACGCCACTACCTGTTGACTTTGGCAAAAGTGTCTTTTCAAGTGTAGCACACGCCCACCCGCGCATGCGTCTTGATTTCCTGGCTTTTACCTTGTGATTTTTTATTTATTTCTTTTTTCTTTTGTTATTAGCGTTCAATTCATTATCTTCCACCCTTCGGCCTATCTATGATGCTGCCTTCCACGAATAAGCTCAGTTGATAGTTAGCGCTTGTATGTGTACGTCTCGCCTTTCTTGTCTTTGTCTTGGTTTGCGCTAAAAAAACCCTACATCAAGATGAACTACCAACTGGCCCAGCAGGAAGTTCTAATAATAAGTGCTTGTTCGTTTTCCCAGAATTTCGCGAACGCACGAGAATACAAAAAAAAAATGTACTTACTGTCAAAAACAATATCGAGGCCTGTCAGCGCATGACGTTTATCGCTTCGTTCTTCGCAAAGCTGAAAAACACATTTGGGCTATATATTTCTATAACGGAAGAAACACGTGCCGTTGGTCATCTTCGATCCAATATCGCATCACACCACGCGAGAGCTTGACGGTATTGAAAAAAGACAGCAAGTTATCACCAGACGAGACCAAATCCTCCACACCACGCCACCGGTAGCGCAATATGTTAGCCCACCAGGCCAAGCCACGTGGCGACCGGCCCGTTCGCCCTCCTCTGATACGTCATTCGTGACGTATTCCAGGAGAGGTCTATTAGGGCGACACATCTTCGCACAAAAACCTCCCCACTGACATCAATCAGCGGGGCTGCTGGGCGCGCTATATTGGACGCTCCCAAGTCACATGGGCGGGATGGGGCGGGGTGAGGCACCATCACGATTTTTTTTTTCTTGCGCGCTGGCGTAGGCTGAAGCATGGTGATTTTTTTTTTTTTTGTGCTGCACAGAGGGCTCATGGGATACCTCCAGGCTAAACAATCGTGAAGCCACCCCTCAAATTGTCTTGGCACGTTCGACACAAGACCACCTTCTTCACGGTTTCCTCATCCCAGTCTGGAAACGCTATACGCAATCGTTGGCCACATGCATTTCTTACCCACGAGAGGTCCTGCGTGTGCCACAGTCGATTATACATACTCCGCAGACGCTCGCTTAAATTACTGAAAAGCACTAGCAACGACTGCTCGAACTCGGAGTCCATGACACAATACATGAACTTCGAGAGGCCCATGTACTTACAAGCACAACGCCACGGATTAGCCGCTACAACTACAGGACGACACATACTTAGTCAGCTAGGCATCACTATTCCCGCAAACAATGCATCAATAAGAACACTCCCTGTAATATTTTACTATTTTCAATTATTTCAATTATTTAATTGACTGATTACTTCGTCTTCTAAATTAGCATCATCAAGCATTGACTTTTCATTCTGAGCATTTTGACCTGTTTGAACGTCCTTTTTCTCAATTCTTCATTTTTATTTCAGCTATTTCATTAATTTATCAGTCACACACTCTAAATGTGCACATCGTTATTACAGCAGGCGGAGTAGGCTTCTTTCCGAACCATGGCGCTGGTGGAAGGGGGGAACAAAATCGAAAAAATGATTTATCGTTTCGTATTCTAATAACAGACATGCGGCGTTATTTTGCAGTCCGATTGCGGTCTACGGCAGCGGCTCACCCTATACAGACACAGCTGGCTCATGGTACGTTACAGCCTTCTAATAGCCCATTTGGGCCTGCCATTCAGTGCAGCTTTATCGTGCATTTACATTAGTTGACAACTGATTTCGTATAACACCAGCAAAACTACAATGTACAATTAACCAAATAAGACTTCACTAAATGCAATTTTATCGAGATATATTGATGTGCATCCAAGTAGCGATCACACTAAGACATACATTAGCATCGTTAACGAAGTCATCCAGCCAAGCAATTTTATTTGTTTAGCACAGACAGCGGTGCTACACAAAGAGCAAGCGGTTACATGAAATGCGTTATTAGTGAGTAATCAAGTGCGGTAATCACAGATGCAGGCAAGTTATAGCTTGCGTTGTCTCAAATTGTTTGTGACCAATGAAAATTAAATGGAGTAAAATATTGCGATCATCTCGGTCGTTAGAAGTTCGTGAAGCAAGTTTGCATGGCTGAGCCACGAATTTTGATTATCAGGCTGATGTGATTAGTACATTATAATTATCGCTTCGCAAATCCGCGTTATGCTCTGAATGTGAGAGCCTTTTAGTTTTACTATATGTCGTTTTGAGTGACCACTGAGCACAGCTCCGTGCAATTTCCAATCAATAAAAGGTGCTCGCCTCCTCATCAATATGCTGATCCTTTTTTCAAGACAGCAAAAGAGGTATATCTGTTGAGCGGAAAGTAAATTTCAAGACATTTTTGTTCCCAGAACTTCACTCATGAGATCATTAAGGAATATTTATCTTTGGTCACAGCTGCGAAGTGGATGATGTAATGAAGTAACCTCGGTGATTAATAAACCGTACAAAATGCGTTGAAGCCACTGCAGTTAGTGTAGGAAAGCGACTTGCGGCGATACCAGGGCTTCAATTCCAAAAAGGAAAGGGGGGGGGGGGGTTGCACAATGAAGTTTTATTTTCTGTGAAAGAAGCCTCTATTCCATCGAAAACCTATAATTATCAATACAGACCGACCTCTGTTTGTGGTCACGTGGCGCTCCTTTATGTAAATTGTTATTTTTATTAGTATATTTAAATGTCTACCGCTCCTCCTGCCCTCCCAGTGGTTACTGGTGCATCGTGCTGCTGCTATTCTCACTCCTCGTCGCACTGCTGGCTCTGATGGGTTATCTTCTGCTCATCATATTGAGAGGCAAGTGTCGAGATTGTTGTTCTAGATTTTAGATTGTTGTCACATGCGCAGTGCAGTGCGCAGCTAAACCCAGCACAAATAATTAAGAGGCACCTCATATATTTTGTGAATTCCCATTTCTGTTTCATCTGGTCTTGAAATTTGGCGGAATGAAAGGGACGGAATGAAGGGATGGAAACCATCGGCACATCCTGTCTCATGACAGTGCCCCCGCTAAGTTTACTCTAATGCCGCTTCAACCATGCTGGCCGAGTCGCCGTGCCCACACTATTTCAATTCTTTGCCCGACGGAGCACAATTCAGCGCGCGTCGGGCGGTGCAAACGGGATTAACAAGAACAATGTAGCTCTCATGTGTGCAATAGTAGGCAAGTAACTTTGTACGTGATGGGCTATTTACTTTAGTGACTTTCAGAATGTACTTTTTACACGACCTTGAATAATCCTATAAAATTATGTAAAATCACGTGAGCGAGTGCTCCGGTGGCGCGGGCAAATCAGTATATCCGTCGTCTTGCGAGACAGTAAGCCTGGCATCAGTTACCACTGCGTCTAAATTAGTGTCTTTCTGCACTCGCAGTTCCTCCGGTGGTTACCGCGCCTACAACGACCCCGACTAGCACCACAACCGCTACGACTACAACAACAACTACGATCACTGCCGATACCATCACATCCCCAACAACTACCACAACGACTACAGCAACCACTACTACTATTACAGCCACCACAACTACAACCACTACAACTACAGTCCCACCTGTGACCTTACCTACGGCCGCACCTGCAGCCACACGCACGGCCATGCGTACGGCCACACCTACGGCCACACGCACGGCCATGCATACGGCCACACGTACGTCCACACCTACCACAACTACAACCACGACTACCACAACTACCACAACCACAACTACTACAACCACTACAACTACCACAACCACCACAACCACAACTACTACAACCACTACAACTACAACTACCACGACCACTACAACTACAACTACCACAACCACCACAACCACAACTACGAGCACCACCACTACAACCACCGCAACTACAACTACCACAACCACGACAACTACTACGACGACCACCACCAGTACTAAAAGTATGTCTAACCTTTTACTTTGCGGCTCTTCAGGAGAGTTTCTGTGAAAGTGTGTCCAAGAGTGCGTCAGTGAAATCACTCCGCCTTTATGGAAAGCAGAACAAAGTGCATACAACCTTCAGTATACTCCCGCTTTCTGGCATTTCTCTTTCTGCGCACTAAGCAGCGGAAACACTGGCCTTGTCTTGCTCAGTGCATACGCATTTGTAATATACATAGACACTTAATATGTAACAATTGAATTTAAATACAGAAGGGCAGTTAACATTCAGAAAGCATTCGGAATGGCGGACAGATTATTTAATGATTCCAGGAAATCAGAATATACAGAAATATTACAAGCTTTCAAAAGTGGTTGCCACTTTATCTGAGATTGTCTAATGTTGAGCTATGTGCAACTAATTGTTACACATCATGGCGTTTGAAGATCAAGGGAGACAAGCCATAAACACAGGAGCAGGAACGATTATGCAGATCGGTACTAATCTACTTTTCCCAGTCTTAATGCAATCAGCATCGTTTAAGACTGGAATCCAACATCGCATCGCAGTAGAGTGCTAATGATTATGAATGCTTGCTTTCCCAGAACCGCCTACAAATATTTTGGGAGTCGGACCGATGGAAAGGAGAAAGGTGTGGTGTACGTTCGGCGTCTACCAGCAGAACTACGACGCGATAACCCTGACAGAGGCGTGCGACTTCGCCTTCATTCCGCTGTACGCGTGGCCAGGCAATGAGAACGTTCTGGTACGCGACAACCTTCAGCCTTTCCAGCAGATGCTCGCCTTGGTTCCTCGATTCCCCAGAATAAGCTTCGGCATAAGCTACGCGTATAGGTAAGATTTCCACTTCTTCATGCAGTATCACGTACAGGTTATCTTCGAAGGTCAAGTAATAAAACCCTCTATCTGTAGAGGTTTATTACTCGACCCTTTGAGATTAAAAACTTGTATAGTGGGAGCCTCAGTTCGTTTACGGTTGGCTAGGGGACTGATTGTCCTCTGCAACCTTCGTTCATTTTTTTAAACCTCATCTTTCTTTCATCCTTTTACCATACCATGCTCTCCTTGTGACTGCAAACTTTTGACAGCAACGCAGTCATGCTGACATAAGCATGATTCGTTTCTAATTTATTTATTTATTTATTTATTTATTTATTTATTTATTTATTTATTTATTTATTTATTTATTTATTTATTTATTTATTTATTTATTTATTTATTTATTTATTTATTTATTTATTTATTTATTTATTTATTTATTTATATACCCTAAAGGCCCTTTCAGGCATTACATAGGGGGGGAGGAGTCACATGAACAAAGTTGGTTATAACAGGCACATAAGTAACAATTGCACTTAAGGTTCAGAGAGGAGGAAAAGAAAGGAGAAAAAAAAAAGTCATTCAGGTCGCTATTTTTCCTTTTTTTTATACAGAAGTTATATGACCTAAGCAATTTTACATGCTCTAAAGAAACGAGGTATGCGCGCGCTTATAATACCAAGCAGTAGGCTGAAATGAACAAGAAATAACACAGCACTACACATCAAGGAAAACAAGTAATAAGCATTGCAAAATATTATTAAGAAAATTAAGTCAGTTTAACATTCAATTCCCTCCAAAGCCTTGAGGAATGAACTATGATGATGATGATGATTTATTGACTCTACCCTTCGTATCGGGCGGGCACCGTGTTGGCGCCGCAGTCGTAAAAAAAAATTCATAAACAATACAAAGTACCGTAGACACAACACCACACTTAACTCATACACACACACACACACACACACACACACACATACACAAAACAAATTAAAAAAAATTACGGCTTGCGTATTGCTGTCCACCACTCCGTGAGTCTCCTTTTGGACGCCTGCACGAAGGGAGTTCTGTTCGCGCCACTCTCGCCACCACCCGGAGGGTCAGGTATGGTTGCGACATCTGCTGGCAAACTGTTCCATTGTGAAATAGCAAGTAGCAGTGGTGAATATTTAAACATATTTGTGCGCGCATGTAGGGGGTTGATTTTAAATGGATGGTCTACGCGAGCAGATATGTGGGGGGCAGGGCGAAGGAACGTTTTTCGAAAGTCTGATGAACCATGATATAGTTTGTGCATGAAAGATAGGCGGGCATTTCGTCGCCTAGTCTCAAGGGGCAATAATTAAATCGTTGCTTGACACTGTTTACGCTAGTTGGGTAGGAATAATCGTGGGCAATAAACCTGGCTGCTTTTACTCTGTAGCGATTCAATGGAGTTTGCTAAGTAAGCTTGATGAGGGTGCCAAATGATGGATGCATATTCAAGCTGAGACCTGACAAGTGTTGTATAGGCTAGGAGTTTCGTTTTTCATTAGCTTGATAGAGAGTGCGTTTTAGAAAGCCTAATGTTCTAGAGGCCTTGTTGATAATGTGTTCAATGTGAGTATTCCAAGTAAGGTCAGAAGATAAATGTACTCCTAGGTATTTAATGGATGGTACATGTTCAATGGCAACGTTTCCAATGAAATAGGTATGAAGGACAACGCGTCGCCTTTTAGTAAACGTTTGAGCTTTAGTTTTGTCAGTATTTACTTGCATTAGCCACGTTGTACACCAGTCAGAAATAAGGTTTAAGTCATCCTGTAAGATAATGTGGTCACGAGGGCTTTTAATGGGACGGTAAATGACACAATCGTCTGCAACAAACGAATACTAATTACTAAACAAACGAATACGAATAATTATCCTTTCCAAGGTATCAGAGTTCGCAGAGAGCAATAAGCTAAGAATCATGAATACTTTCTTCAGCAAACGAAAGAACCGGAAGTGGACATGGAAAAGTCCTGACGGAGAGACTAAAAATGAAATTGATTTCACTTTGTTCTAATCCTGACATCGTACAGGATGTAGAGGTGACCTGAAAAGTGCGATTCAGTGACCACAGGATGCTAAACTCTCAAATAAGTCTAAATTTTAATTGTGAATGAAACAAGTTAGTAAGGGAGAAGTCCACCAACGAATTAGCGGTGAGAAGGAAAGGAGAAGAATTCAGAATCTCGCTACAGGATAGATGTCCAGCTTTAACTCAGGAAGACGACTTTAGTGTAGAAGCAATGAATGATACCTTCAGAGATATCATTACTGAGGGCGCGGTAAAAGTAGGTGGTACGGTAGTTAGGGAGGATACCAGTAAATTATCTAGATAAACGAAATATTCGAAGAGACGTCAAAATATGAAAGCCTCCAACTCAAAGCTTTAGGAAAAGGGAAATCGGCTGGGGGGAATCAGGTTACTACTGATTTGTTGAAGGATGGGGGGGGGGGGGGGGGGGGAGGATGTCATGCTTGAAAACCTTACCTCCTTGTATACGCAATGCCTGGGGACACTGACGGTACCGGGTCATGAAAAACCCGAAGATTGACTTAATTCATAGGAAAGGGGACGCTAAAGACTTGAAATTTCAATTACAGATCAGTAAGCTTATTGTCCATTACGTACAAGTTATTTATTAAGGTAATCGCTAATAGAATCAGGACAATCTTCGACTTCAATGAACCAAATAATAATAATAATAATGATAATAATAATAATAATAATAATAATAATAATAATAATAATAATAATAATAATAATAATAATAATAATAATAATAATAATAATAATAATAATAATAATAATAATAATAATAATAACTGGCTTGCAGGAAAGGAAAGGCCAGCATCTGTCACACTAGTTTCTGTGGACACCTGAACTGCACCGTAAGGGAAGGGAAGAAGGTGGGAGTGAAAGCGGAGAGAGAGAAAGGGGTGCCCTAGTGGATGGCTTCGAAGTAATTTCGACCACCGGGAGATTTTTAAAGTGCACTGAATTCTCACAGTAGACCGATGCCTCTCCGTTCCGTCCAACGAAACGCAGCCATCGGCGGTCGGGTTCTAACTAGGATACTCCAGAACAGTAGTCGTATCCTGGCTATCCGTATTATCAACCGGGTGATATAAAGATTCTCGGAATATAGCCAGCCTTTATTGGCTCAGTGGAAACCTCAGCAGTCATGCAAAATCAGTGAAACACGTGGACACAGGGGAACATGGACACAGTAGGAAAGCATAGCCATCTCAGTGTAGTTCAAGGTGCCATCAATGGTGATTTGGGCTGTACCCAGTCCAGAAGGCCTAATAGGCCCCCCATTGGCAGCACGTAATGAATGACTCTGGTGTAAGTTAAGTTAAATTGGTTCACAGGAAGGGAAAGGCGCAGTAACTGTCACACTTGCTCTGTGGACACCCGAACCGCGCCGTAAGGGAAGGGAGGAAGGTGGGAGGGAAAGTGGAAAGAGAGAAAGAGGAGCCGTAGTGGAGGGCTACAGAGTAATTTCGACCACCTGGGGATCTTTAACGTGCGCTGACATCGCACAGCACACGGACGCCACTTCGTTTCGCCTCCATCGAAACGAAGCCGCCGCGGTCGGGTTCGAACCCGGGAACTCGGCACAGTAGTCGGGCGTCTTACCACTGCACCACCCCGGCGGGTGTAAGGAGTGCACGCTTTTCGTAAGCACACTTGTCAAGCTGCATGACGGAAACGCATGACATTCGAGTCGTGACGGAAGATGCCAGCTTCACATTTAACCTTCACTTCAGATATACCTCCATGTATCTGTGAAATTTCAGCACATGTGGAGACGAAAATAATGAGGGGGAGGGGGAATAACGGTGGCGGCCTGCACTACAAATCGTTTTTTAGAGATAGGAGAAACCATTTTAAAGGTGATCTTTGTTCAATTTATTACACATACCAGAAAAACACAGTTTTAACATGCTTAAACTCAAATGTCGAGGAAAAGTTATCTTTTAACACATTCATACTCATAAAAATCTATTGTCCATTATGTTAGAAATCCATTGGCGCCATCTATGATGCAGCCTTGATAAAATTACATGTTTCAAGTGTCCGTCAAATGATGAGGGCACCTCAATACACTTTCGTTCAAGACACACTGTTGCTACAATGGCCTCACAAGGTTGAATCAAGGTCAGGATTCGGAGATAGCCCGGATTTTGCCATTTGCTCGTGAAAGAGAGCTTCCGTGCTCTGCCGCTGTTATTGACGGTATCTGACAGGAAACAGCTGATATTGAAACGAGGCTTCGGCACTTGTGCACATTCTTGAAACAACTGTCTTTTGGCACTCTTGACATGGAAGTTTGTAGTGTTTTTGAACAAGGCCGAAAAGGCTCGATCGTGCTACGGAGTCTACGGAAAAGTAAAGTATGTAATCAAAATAATGTTTTTGCTAATAAATGTGCTTTAAATGTTGTTTATAAGTTAAATAAGTTAAATTGTGACGCACGACTTTTAATGCGCTTTATACACTTTATAGAAAAGCGCCAGCTCTTATTACACTTTAAACATAAAGTCAACGAAGTGGATAAAAACAACAGTATTTGCCGCCAGTGAATAAAACGAAAATTATTAAATATTATTAAAACAGCAAGGTGTTCAACAGGCGGTGAGTAAAGCCTCTCAGCTATTCAATAATAGTGCGCGAGCATCGATAATTCGCTTGAATTCAGTGAGATTGGAGCGTGCGCAAGATAAGAAGTTCAATCCTTTGTTGTGCAGTGCCACCGACTTCTTATTTTTCTCCCTCTAGTGCTCTAGAAGACATGTTAATGATTTTTGCTAACCCTCTGCGAAATCTTCGAAACGATACCACCATTGACAAGAGCGCTTGCCTGCTTCGTATTCAGGTAGTCCGTATGCATTCTAGCGCGCGATACTTCAAATCCCTTCCAAATACTAAAATAGAGGGCGGGGGGGTATTGCCCAACTTTAAGCTCTGACTGCTTCAAGTTAGCGGGAGAGGAAGAGCAAGCTTCACTACAACAAACTTTTATTTGTCGCTTCATTGCGAAATGAAAAGTTCAAGATTTTGCCTTTTTCGGATATTATTGTATTGCTCGCTGCTGCTGCGCCCTTCAGTTTAAGACTTCTACCGCATCTTCAGCCAATCAGTATCTGATTAATTTGATAAATAAAATCTGTTCGCAAGGATCGGCTCAGCAGTATCAAAAGTATACGTATTCGGCTCATACGTATATCTCAAGTTACAGAATACGGGCACCACTTGCCGATGATACTCAAGCCATATCGGCAACTACACACGTAATTTGCCGAGTCGCACATTTCATAAGCAAACAGCATATTCACCTCCTCACCTTCACCCCCTCAAAAATTATGCCATGGGTTCCTGCCTCCGAGAAGAGCAAAACAAGTATACCATCTTTGAAGGAAGACCACTTCAGGCAAGTTGAAACGTTGGAATACTATAGAGATGCATCATTCTGCATGCTTTCTGCGTGGAATTCGTAACAGGTTATTCAGAGCTAAAGAAAGAGCCCGTCCTGTGTATTTCTTTTTGTGTCCGTCTCTTTTATGTAGCGCTGAATAACTTGTTACGAAACCATGCTTCCCCAACTAGCACGTGTTTTGTCCTGCGTGGCAATAGAAATAAAATGCGTAAGCTCCGCGTACATCTCGCAGGAGGAAGATGTGTGGAATACATGCATTATGACTGGCATGCGTATATTGGGAAAGCTCGGTGGCATCCGTACCATGTGACATAAGTTACGCAAGAACTTCTACTGAAACAACATTTAAAGCACACGAATTTAGGAAGAAGAATGCATGAAAGGCATCGGCAATCAGCTTCAGCATCTTACGGAAATATTTCCATTATAGCATAACTTTCAGTTTTACCCTACATCTGCTAACTGGAATTTCCAGTTTGGTCGTGAATTTCTAGTAAGTTGTTAGATGTTCAGTCTCCTGGGTTGTCAATGACCTTTCGTGGGGCTTATACTTTTGCAGACAAATTCGGCGCGCCATATTGCACCTGAGGGATGACAAGGCCGAGGAGAATCTTAAGAAGTACTGGAATGCTAAAATATACCACCACGCCGTCCTCGACCTGGACATCAAACCGTGGGAAAATAAGGACATCAGGAACGAAGTCGCTCAGGTTTTCGACTTCCTACAAGTACGCATATACTTTATGAGAGATGTCTGTATCCTTTACTTTCGACTGCGCGTACCGCATAAAGAAAGTCGCGACGTTGTTCGCCAGGTTGAAGGCGGCGCTTGAAACGCGCGTGCAGAAGATCAGAGAGAGGCAGAAGGCACTGAGAAGCGACACTACTGTCCCTCAACCTTCTATCAACGGCTTCATAATGCTCGGCTTCCGGGTCTGGCCGGCCAACATGGTGCCTGTCCTCGGAAACATCAGCGAACAACTGGAGTGAGTGCACAGAGTTCACTATTTTTGCTTACGTCCTAGGGGCTGCATTTATTGGCATCCGCAATGTATTAGCCAGTGCGTTTTAAACGAGTTTTAGATATTTGTGTTAGAAACCATTACTTAACCATACCACCTTACGATGAGACCGTTACAACACAGGCTACACCTGCATGGTTATACCTCGACAATTAATTACTGCCCCTATTTTTAATGTCCCCTTTAGTACCTGTGCATATGCGTTGTGGGGTTGTAATAGGGGGATAAATACGTTTTCCTCGCTTAGTCGCGGCTGACAGTCAAAACCGCCGACCCCAGCCAGTGATTGCGTGCGCTACCGAGAGCATGCCGACCACTGCGGGCCGTGCTCTTGGGAACAAAGGAACAACACGTGCTGGCAACAAACAGGCATTTATTGCTGGAGCAACAACAACGCCAGCTAGCAATAAAACACGCTAATGAATACAGGTCGTCTGACTCACCAGCAAGGCTACAAGCGTATGTTTGCTCACGCTAGAGCAGGGGATAAACTCCGAGGACAGACAAGACGAGCAAGCGCGATAAGCCCCGCGAGGCTTGCCGTTGTCAGATGGGGAGGGGGATTGACACCCGGAAGTGCCGTGCCCCAGAGTCACACATAACTCATCAGCCCATCATCATCCATTCGACCCCGTGTGCTGTGCGATGTCAGTGCACGTTAAAGAACCCCAGGTGGTCTAAATTTCCGGAGTCCTCCACTACGGCGTCTCTCATAGCCTGAGTTGCTTTGGGACGTTAAACCCCACAAACCAACCAACCATCATCCATTCAACACCTCCGGCAAGGTCCACCCCAGGGCCAAGTGGGGTCTGGGAGAGCTTTTTAGTTCGAGGTGATATCCTACCCGGACAAGGGGGCCGCCGCGTGACGCCCCCACCGGAGTGAGTGGCATCTGATGCAGAGACAGCCTGCAGCGCCATCATGGCACTGAGCCAACGAGGCGGATATTCATGAAAACGCAACGAGTGCTACTAAGGACGACCATTCACTGTGATAAGATCATAGCGACACAGAGTGTTCCACCCTTAACCGAGAAAATCACAGACGGCCCGCACCAAATCTTCGAGAACCTCCGCTCGCCAAGAATGCGACGTTCCCGCTGCAGGCAGAACTAGACTTCTTTCCGTACCTTTGCAGTTACTTCATGGAGGCCCGGAACTCTGCTGTTGTATGCGGCCGCGCAACGTGCCAGCCATACTTGGTACACGCACTCCACGAGCAGGAGGACGAACTGGTTAACGGCTATGCCTGGTAACGGATTCAGGTATTGCACGGTCTGGTACGGTATACCCGGAAGCTGGAAGAGATTAGCTACACGACGGAGAAGCGCTTCAGGAAGAAGACACTGCGAGAATATGTGCACAGAGTCCTCTCTACCACAACAAGTCGGACAAGTTGTTCGCAAGCTGGCCCGTGTAAACGCCGGAGCCTTAATGGGGAGGACCACCCTGAAGCGGTACATAAAGGACGTTCTGCTTGCTTCCAAAAAATCCGCTGTGATATACCGCCAGCTGGGCTTAACATGGATAAGGTCGTAAAGACGGAGGTGAGGGGGGAGACTGAGGGTCAGAAGCCTAACTAGTTCCTAATGTCCGCCTCCGCCATATGGAGACGCTCAAGGCATGTAGCTGCCTGGGCATAGAAAGAGGATGGAGAGCCCGACCGTGGCACGCAATGAGAATATGTGCTCTGGGCGAAAAGGCGGAGTCGAGTACTCAGAAAAAACGAAGTCAGGCTTCGAGTTAGAGGCATGTCCGAGTTCAATGCCACTTAGGTCCACCTGACGTGCAAGGCTGAGGCTACGATGCCCAGGTCGGAGATGCCAAGGCCTCCCCTGTCCCTAGACAGCTTTACCACAAGCCTTTTGACCTTATCCGGAGCTCCACTCCACAAGAAACGGAAAAAGATCCGCTCCAGGCGGAGCTTCTTCCGCGCCGACAAAGGTGTTACGCCAGCGACATAGGTCAGCACCGAGAACAGGAGGGACCGCGTGATAGTGGCTCGAGCCGTGAGCGGACACAAGAGCTTCTCATACTCTCTTGCCCTCGATTCAATTTTCTCTTGAGCAGAAAGTGAAAACCAAGGAGGCGGACTTCAGCCTTCACGGGAAGACCATGAGCGGGCTGAGGACTGGATGGTGCACACCCAAAATAGAGGGTGGCACTCTTCGACCTATTAACCTTAGCCCCACTCGCCTTACAGTACACCTCCATGACATCCAGAACGGAGGAGACAGAAGCCTCGTCCGGGACGAGAATGGTTAGGTCATCTGCATAGGCAAAGATGGGAGCTGGTGGAGAACCTGGCGGGAGCGGAAAGCGAGTTATTCGACTGTCACGAGAGAGCCTTGTGGGGCCCTGCACCACGTCTCCGTAAGGCCCGTGCGCGCCGCGCATTCAAAGGCCGCGCCACTATCCCAATGCCCCCTGCGCGGTGCCTGTTTCCCTCTCCCCGCTCGTTCGGGGATAACCGGTCCCGCGCGAGGGGGCTATAAAGGAAGCCTCGCGCCGCCGTCGCGGTCTTCTTGGTTCCTGGCTCGTCGCTCCTGCTTCTCCCCTGGCTCTCTCCACGAGAACGACCCGCAGCCACCCGGAAGACGACCCCGGACGGCCTCGACGACCCCCGCGCGTAACGTGAGATAAAGAATGTTTGTTACACGGCCCACTGTGTGTTTTGTCGTGCGCATGCCTCGGGCGCAGAGGAATCGTCCACATGGGTGCTAATTCAGCCCCACGTTGGGCGCCAGTTGTGGGCGATTCCTCTGCCCGAGGCATGCGCACGACAAAACACACAGTGGGCCGTGTAACAAACATTCTTTATCTCACGTTACGCGCGGGGGTCGTCGAGGCCGTCCGGGGTCGTCTTCCGGGTGGCTGCGGGTCGTTCTCGTGGAGAGAGCCAGGGGAGAAGCAGGAGCGACGAGCCAGGAACCAAGAAGACCGCGACGGCGGCGCGAGGCTTCCTTTATAGCCCCCTCGCGCGGGACCGGTTATCCCCGAACGAGCGGGGAGAGGGAAACAGGCACCGCGCAGGGCGCATTGGGATAGTGGCGCGGCCTTTGAATGCGCGGCGCGCACGGGCCTTACGGAGACGTGGTGCAGGGCCCCACAGCCTTTGTAAGAGGGGTTCAAATGCGAGCACGTAGAGGGCAGGAGATAGAGGGCATACCTGTCGAACTCCACGGCCCACGTCGAAACTTCTGAGGAAACTTCTGAGGTGCGACCTAGCACAGTAACGGCTGAAACTGGCCTGGAAAATAGAACTCTGACCATGCGCTGGAAATCAGAGTCTATACCAGCTTCCTCCAGGACTTGGAATAAGTAGGAATGACTGACAACATCAAATGCCTTTTCCTGATCAAAAGAACAAAGAATACCCTGAATATTCCTATGTTGATCCCAGAGGAAAAGGTCCCTGAGGGCAAAACCGTGAAGCTGAGTGGAACGATCAGGAACATTACAAGACTGGTATGGACCTATGATGTCTGGAAGGAAGGAAGTTAACCGAGAGGACAGGCACTTGGCTATGAGTTTATAGTCGACGTTCAGGAGCGTGATGGGACGCCAGGCTCGCAGGTCAGTGCGTCTCGACTCATCCTTACAAAGGAGGGTGATCCGTCCTTCCCTTTGAGTACCTGAAAGCATCTCCTCACCCAGAAGCCTGTTTACAAGAGCGGTGAAAGGCTTCCCGAGCTGCTTCCAGTACTTGACATAAAACTCAACAGCCAGGCCGTCTGAACCTGGGCTACGGTTTCTATGGAACGACTTGAGCGCCGCTTCTAGTTCTGTCTCATTCAAAGGAGCTCCTGATAGGTGAACTGGGTTGGAGGGGGTTTCGAGTGGAAAAGTAGCTATGTTTGGAGCTGGAGCCTGATATAGGACGGAATAAAACTGCCGTGCTGCTTTAAGAACCGCATCCCGTGTGTTGGAGATGGACCCCGTAACCGGGTCTACCAATTCTGTGAGGGAAGTCTCTGTGCGCGCTAAGCGGCGTCGGAGGAGGTGTCTGCTGCACCAATGTTCCCTCTCCCACTGCTCAGCGTGCGCCATAACCCTAATGGTGAATTCCAATCGCAGAGCAGGAGCACTTCCAGAGCAACGTCTTCTGCTCCTTTCGGAGCAATTGTCTTCCAAACGCAGATCCGGAACACGGATCGCGTCTTCCAAACGCAGAACGGGAGCAATTGCCGAGCAAGGGTCGCTCCGCGGAGCAGTCAAAACTGCTCCGCCGAAATCGGGGGAACCGACCGGAAGTTTGCGTGACGTGACTTTCCGAGCGACGCTTGCGCATGCGCTAGCTAGCGCATCCATTTCCGGTGGCTCGCCGCTTTGGCTTCTGGTCTCTGCAACGCGCCGCTCCATAGCAGACGATCAGTATTTGCGCCGCCATGGATGATGATTCGCGTCGCGCTCTTGCGCTCGCTTTGCTTGAGGACAGCGAGTCGGAGAGCAGCAGTTCCGACTCATCTGTCGAAGAATCAAGAATCAACTATTTATATGTCCATCGTCCGTGTAAACTCAAAGCCGCGCACGTTACAGCTCGGCTCTGAAAGACTGCAAACATTCGGTACGTGAACCGAAGTTTTCTTCCATATTAAAGAAAGTGCTGAAGGAGTGTCCGCGCTCGGCTCTTCTAGCAAGGAGGATATAATTGCGTAAACGGCTGGTGTAACCTCCATATCATAGGGAAGAAAGGCTGCAGGCTTGCAAAGCAGACGACGCGAGCGCACGAAAAGCGTGGGCAAGTGCAAGGAATGATGGGTACTTTCTCCGTCTCCGTTTGCTCGCGAGCGCCACCTACTTGCTCCGGCCGGAGCAAGAGTATTCGAAACGCAGAGTCTGGGAGCGTGCTCTCCGCCGGATTGAGGCGTTCTGTGATGGAGCGTGCGCGCTGCTCCAGTTCTGCGATTGGAATTCACCATAAGACCGTCCCAGTGTCGCTGGAGCAATTTTCGGAGCCGGATGCGCTGCGAGGCGAGTGCTTCAGTGACCCCCTGGCCAGCAGAAATAGGCTTGGAAAGCAGGAGGATGACATTAGAGACAATGGTAATCTCCTGCCGCTCCTCATGTCTCTCGATTGAATTTGTCGCGATTATGCTAGGATCCCTGGCCTCCTTCACTAAAAATCAAGATTGGGGCTTGTAGAGGAGCTAGTCTTTCCAGCTAGTACTTGTAGTCTGCGTCGGTTACTCGGGAGCAATGAATGCTGGCCCTGAAAAACTCTTTAGCAAGTAAACCCGAGGTATTGCGGGTAATCTGGACTAGTTAGGTCGTACGGCATTTTTTTTTCAATTCCCGAATGTGTCTTGCCATGCTTCGACGCACGCGTGGATTAAAAAGTATGTGTTCTTTTTATCAGGGATGCGGCCAATGTGCAGGGGATGTTCACATGATCACACACGCTTCACTTTGACCATGACTACTAGCCGTTGGCAATTAAGTTACCTTCGCTTTGAAAGCTGGAGCTCTAAAACCTCGATTCCGCGTATTCATTTACTGCGCGAAACATTTTCCCATCGATGTCAAATAAGCCGGAACCATTGCATCAATTTTCTGTATTTACGACACTTAAACAATCAATAATGATTATAGTTACGATTTAAACATAGGGGAATATTTTGTGAGCAACAATTCTTAGCACTGTAACATATTACTAATTTCAATTGTATGCAAGATTTTTTTTTCACCTAGCCTGAGTGATTATTAACTCATCGCTCTATGTTCTAGCTACATTTCACTGAAGACCGGTTTGAGCCGCCAATATTACACGACCTCGAAAAAAAAAAAGCTGAGGCCCAACGCAGTTCCATCAATTTTCTCTCACCGACCTGTGCTGAAGCAAAGGAAGCCTCCTCAACAGAGACATGAACCTCGCGCTGATAGTAGTCAGTTATTTCTGTGGCTTCCTCTTTTTCCACCTCCATTTATGAGAAAATAAGAAAGTATACGAATTAAAAGTCAATGTACAGTTGTCTCGTCAGATATTAATAGAGATATAACTGACAACGTAAATCAATGAAAAGTGAAGTATATCAATGGGTTATGGGACGGCATTAGACTAAATAGTGATGTCTATGAATAGTTATAGCTAATGATGGTGACTGTTACGGATATTAATAGTAAATCATAGTAATAGGCCCGGATAGTGAGGTGATAGTGTTCGTTGCGAATAGTGAGTTTACGGCATTAGTAGATTAGTGATAGATAGGATAGCGATAGTTAATTAGTTGGCAGTTATATGCTTTCTCATTTCCGCACGTTGAAGACTTATGTGCCCCCTGTTTTTTTATTTGATTGTTGCGTTCAATAAAATTACGCCCTTTTACATAGCGCATGAGGCCACAGCATGCTTGCCCCAGAACTTCAATGTGTCGGCAATAGGACCCACCACTTCTCCCAGTTGTTATGTATGCGCACAACTGCAACTCTGCTTCTCATCCTGTCGCGCCATCTCTACGTGGCCGCCTCAATCCTAACAAGGCTCCAGACAGCGCCACCTACGTAACCGCGACCCAAGTTCAAATCCTGAACAGGGTTGCCAGGTTGGGCTATAAATAGCCAAATTGGGCTACTTTATGTTGTGGTTGGCGGGAAATATTGTTGGTTGGCTATTTGGCTATCTTTGGGCTATTGTGCATTTTCGCTTGAAAGGTCCAAACCATTTCAAAAGCCTTTTCTCCAGAAAGGTTTAGCAGTGGGCCGCGATGCTGTGTGTACAGTAATAGCAACCAGCGCACTTTTCTTTCCTAGAAGATACTGCCAGTGTACATTCTAGGCCCACACTTTGGTCTCACAAGCTGTTTGCAGCACTGCGAAAGGCAGCTAGGGTAACCTTGTCCAACCCGGATCATGTGCACAATAGGTAATTTGCTTCTGTGCATCTCTCGCCCTGCGAATTGGTGTTGGTCCCACAAGCTGTTTGCAGCACTGCGAAAGGCAGAGGTAACCTTGTCCAACCCAGATCATGTGCACAATAGGTAATTTGCTTCTGTGCATCTCTCGCCCTGCGAATTGGTGGGGGTAATAGTAGGAGCACAAATTATCTATTATAGTGCGCCGAGCACAATTGCCTATTCTAATGCACGAGATCCTAAATGGGCCAGGGCTTCCCTGCCTCACAGTGCTGCAAAATTCTTGTGAGACGAAGTATATATTTCGACTGTCAGAAAGACGGGCCTTCGCAGCCTGTGGTTCGATGAATGTTCGGCATAGGGGATTAGGGTACAGATGAGTGAATGGGGGACTTCGCACATGACGGGGTTGGTAGTGAGGTGTGCCTGGACAAAAGCTCGAAGCTCTTTTCCTTCCCTTTCCTGCTTCCCGGCGTTGCCGATGGTGTTAAAGTGGTCTATTGAATGGACAATTTGCAGAACTCAGCTTCTCTGTAAGGCTTGTTTTCCAACAGAAATTTCTCGTTCCAAGATGCGCCACTCATTATTCGAAGAAACGAGCAGACGGAAGTCTAGCTCGTTTTAATTTCCCCTGCACCACTGGCAACCACTGATTCCGCAGCAAGAACTTTGAGCACAGCGGTGGAGGTTTAACAGTCCGCATATAGTGAAACGTGCTTCTCGACGCCACTATGGGCAAATGGGCGAAGTACGCGCGGACGTACAGAAAAGAATGGGAAAAAGATCCTGCATTCAAAGGTACGTTGACCATCTTTAATGTTTTAGTGCTTGTTTGTACCAGTCCAAAAATTATGTTCCGCTTTTCGGAGTGCATTCCATGTGACCATGCCAGTCTCGATCATTAGCGCGTGACAAATTTTTCTTTTTGATTACAGATTGGCTTACGCGCTCACCCTCAGGGGATATGGCCTTTTGCACAGCCTGCAAAACAGAGCTACGTGCACACGTGCAAGATCTGAAGGCACATAGAAAAACCGAAAAGCATGCTAGAAGCATGCAGTCGTCGACTGCACCCGAACAAAGGCAAATGGATAGATTTGTCACCTCGCAGCCAAGGGCCGCCAGCAACAGACATGAAGCGAAGATTGCGGAGCTGCGTTTGGCGGCGTATGTCGCCGTACATGGTTCGCTTGCTACCGCTGACCACCTGACGCCGCTCATCAGCGACTGTTTCAGAGATTCGACCACTGCGTCGTCGCTATCCATGGGAAGAACCAAGTGTACGGCGTTAGTGAACAAGGTACTTGGACCAACCTTCAAACAGATGCTTTTGGATGAGCTGAAGGGAAGAAAATTTTCGTTGATCCTGGACGAAAGCACAGACGTGTCTTCGGCAAAAGAGCTTGCCATTGTGGCAAGGTTCTACTCGAGCGAGAGCAGCGCAATTGTAACTGCGTTCCTTGGACTAGTTCCAGTTCTGGACGCATCATCTGGAGGACTTTTCTGTGAGTTGAAAAACTTCCTCGACAAGTCTAATCTCTCTGTCAGTGACTGTGTGGGTATAGGAACTGATGGAGCCAGTGTGATGTGCGGGCAGCACAATAGTCTGTACACAAGAATGAGGGAAGTTAACCCAAACATCGTGTTGGTAAAATGCGTATGTCACTCCCTTCACCTTGCTTGTAACGAGGCAGTGGATGTACTACCCACACAGATTGACTACCTTGTTCGGGAAACCTTTAACTGGTTTTCCCACTCTCCAAAGCGTCAAGAGTTTTATAAAAGCATTTATGCTGCGATTAACTCTGGATCAACCCCCAAAAAGTTGGTTGGTGTGTGTGCGACGCGTTGGCTTAGCATTGCTGGTGCTCTCCGTGCAATTCTTGACCAGTGGCTGGAACTGAAGGCGCACTTCGATGTCGCAAAAACAGCTGAGCGTTGTTACTTAGCTAAAATGTTGAGTGAGATGTACAATGATGACCAGAACTTTTTGTATGTGCAGTTCTTGAGCCCCATTGTTAACGAATTTGACAAACTCAACAAAGTATTTCAGAGTGAGGACCCTGATCCATCAAAACTTTTCGAAGACTTAAGCTCGTTTGTGAAGTGTTTGCTTAGGCGGATCGTACTTCCCGATCATGCATCTCCCGATTCAGCTTGGGAAAGCCATTTGATGCATGTTCGAGCCTGTCAGCTGGGAAGCGTCTTTCGCGACTCCTTAGAGAAGTCTTCCCTCGGCGACGACAAGAAAATCGCCATTCTTGAGCGTTGCCGAAACTTTTTGGTCGCTTGCATCAAAAGCACATTAAAGCGCCTTCCAACAAATTTTAAGGTATTAAGTGAACTTCACCTCTTGCACTGCAACAATATTGCCAAGTTTTCTTTTGATGCATTCTACAAGGCCTTTGCAAAATTCATAGATCCATCAGTTGTTTCTGCAATGGAATCCGAATACTGCCTTTTGCAATGTAAGCTTAGTGAACTCCGAGACGACTCCGTGACAGTATTTTGGAAAAACGTTCTGCGTTCCAAAAACAGTGCTGGAGTCAGCCTATTTCCGTTGCTGTCGGAGCTAGCCATTTCTCTACTCACGCTGCCTGTATCCAATGCTGCTGTGGAACGAGTGTTTAGCCATGTCACTCTAACAAAAACCGACTTGCGGAACAGAATGTCTTTGGAAACCTTGGAAAATATTTTGCATGTGAAATTTGCACTGCTGAAAAATGGTAAATGCTGCAAAGACTTTGTGCCGTCAGATATTTTTTTGGAGCGCTTCAATACCGCCGCAATGTACAGTGAGTGATGTTTGGATACTCTTTTTTACATTCATTTGGAAGTGAATTCAAAACTTCACAGCAGACATGTTAATAAATGTTTGAAATAAACTGTGTACTGTAACTATGAAGTTTTCTGTTTTGGCTATTTGGGCTATTTTTATGGTTCGACGTTTGGCTATTTTTGGGCTACATCGAGCAAAAAATTTGGCGGGTCACGCTGTGAGTACCTGGCAACCCTGATCCTGAATAAACCTTAGTTCCTTTTCTGTTCACAACTAGGCTGGTCCGTGTCGTCAGTCTCTCCGACATTAACCAACATAACATGGTGTCAGAATAACCTAGAACCCCGTAAATATGGCCAGTGTGTTTCTGCAACCACCTCCTCACTTCGAGCCCGGCGACAACCCGCACCAGGCATGGGAGGACTGGAAAGACGCCTACAACATCTACGAACTCGCATGTGAGTACGCCAGCAAGCCTCCCGCTACTCGCAAGGCCCTACTCCTCCATGTTCTCGGGCCCCGCGGCCGCCGCGTCGCCCAGACATTCCCCCCTCAACCTCCGAGCGCCGACGGCGCGCAGACGCCGGATCAAGTTACGTACCTCCTCGAGCAGTTCGACGCTCTGTACATGCCATACAAAAACGTAATACAGGCGTCGGCTGTCTTCAACAGCATGCACAAAAAGCAAACCAACCGTTCGACGACTTTGTAACTGACCTCCGGAGGCAAGCAGAAAAATGCGACTTTGGAGAAAAAGCAGAGAGGCTAATAGGGGACCGCATCGTTGTCGGAATTAGAGACGCAGCATTGAGGGGGCGACTTTTCCGTGAGCGGGACCTCACGCTTGACAAAATAATTACAACGTGCAAAACAGCAGAGATTTCTAATACCCTAGTCAGACGGACACGCTAACCGCGGTTATGCTTAACTACGGTTAGCCGGAAGAACCGTGGTTACAGCAAACCGTGATCTCGCCGCTGCCACACGGGGATTAGGCCCACCGTTCGGTGGTTTGACAGCGATCACGTGGTTTCCAAATAGACAACCAAATTACCATTAATTTGTTACGATAAACGACTTAATAACACTACACGGTAATGTTTTTATCCACAAGGTATATGCACGTTGTGCAGCTACACGTGAATGCTCTGCGCATTCACCTAAATCTGACGCCAACTGAGTGTGGTCTCGTAACATTGGGTGCAGTCAGCTTCGTAGCCAGATCGCCAGATAGCAGCCAAGCCAAACTTCCGCCAGCTTCCCCGCTGCAACCCACGCTGTCACTGCCTGCCTTCAGTGTTTTGGCCTTACGTTCATGTTGTGCCCGTCGTACTGTGTCTCGTTTCCGTGTTTTTGTTATACATATTCGCGACCTGTGCAGCGTGTTTGTTTTCTGTGAGTGCCGCTCCCGAGCGGAAAGATGGCTGCGAGCGAACCGGTTGACCAAAATGGACATCGTGAAGATAATGAATTCTGGTTCGCGTTCGTAGTGCAGCAAGTTGCACTTCAACGCCAGTGTGCCCAACTTGCATCTCTCCAAGCTGAGATTGCGTGTGTGGAAGAAGAGCGAAGATATGCCGAGATGCAGTGCCGTCAGCTCGCTGCAGCTGTTGTACAACTGTGCCCACTTGAGAGGAGGTTATGGTCGTACCCGAGAGGAAATTCTTGGTATGAAACGACGGTGCCTCACCTTCCCGACAGCGAATTCAGGACAAACATTTTAGAGTGAATCGCAGCACGTTTCGTTACCTATTAAGTGCATGTGAGTGTATGAGACGGCAGGACACAAACATGAGGATGGCTGTACCTCTGCACAAACGTGTTGCAATCGGCCTTTACCGTCTTGCCACCTCCGGTGAAGACAGAAGTGTCAGCAATGCTTTTGGTGTGGGGCGCTCCACAGTGAACGAGATTTTCTGGGAATTCTGCCATGTTGTTGTGCGGCTACTGGAACCGAAATTTGTGGGCTTCCCGACAATTCGCGACTTGGCCGAACACATGCGCCAGTTTGCCGCAGTGACTGGATTTCCTCAAGGCGTTGGCGCCCTTGATGGATGCCACATCGAGGTGTGTCCACCTGAAGAGAACGCAGTAGATTACTATAATTACAAAGGCTGGTATAGTACCATTCTTTTGGCAGTTGCAGATCACAAGTACAAATTGCTGTACTGCTGTGTCGGTGCACCAGGTAGGAATCACGATTCTGGTGTATTTCAAGCCTCCAGACTGCCGAAACTGTTGCAGAGTGAACTGTTCAGTAGAGAAGTGAAAATTCTGAATAGCGTGCCAGTTGGCCCTGTCCTGCTTGCTGATCAAGCGTTTCCTCTCCAGACACACATTATGAATCCTTATTCTCAACCTGGAGCACAAGGATCTCCGACACAGTTATTTAACTTCCGCCTTTCATCTGCAAGGCGCGTTGTGGAAAATGTGTTTGGGAGATTGAAAGCACGTTTTCGTATGTTGTTGAAGGGGCTGGAATGCAACATACACAATGTGAACACTGCCATTCGTGCTGCCTGTGTACTTCACAATGTGTGTGAACAAATGTCAGATCGCTGTGATGTCGCTTGGCTCGATGCAGCTCAGTCTGAAGACCAGAGGCGCACTCAGCCAGTGTGCACCAGCAGTCAGCATGATGCGCCTGGAGTAGCAGTTCGAGATGCTCTAGCAGATCACATTTTTTCTAATTGAAAGCTGCCAACAGTGCTCTGTGTTGTGATACAAGACTGGATGTGATTCAGGAAACTGATACGCAGAACTCTCAGTGATGAATTGTTGCACAAAATGAGCATGTGACATGTACGCATACCAAAGAAATTTGCATTTATTCAGTTTTTTTGACGAAAAATGCCTCCATGATTTGAACCATCCTACCTTGAATGCCATTTGACTCCTCCATAAGGCGAACAACTTTTTTTTGCAGTTTCCTGCTTTTTTTGGCGGCGCTTTCAGCTTTTTCCGCTGCCTCTTTGTGAGCTACAAGTAGCTGCTGAACAGCTGATGAGGATGTCCTCTTTCTATTGCCAGCATTAGTGGTAGCTGGTCCTGCAACTGCAGGCTGTGTACTGGGTTGGCAGCCAATAACTGGCTCACAATGAGCACTATTGCCGATTGCTGCACCGACATCAGCAGTGCATTCATTTGTAGTGTTGTGTTGCTGAGCTTCTGTAGTGGCAGCAGGTCCAGCACTATCTTGAAGGACGGCGCTGTCTGCTTCTGTCCATGACAGCAGCTCAGCACCTTCCGGCACCTCATCCACTACTGGCACCTGCACCAAACAAGTATACAGCAGAGAGCATTGTTACTCGGATGCATTTTTTGCCATGTCATGCTATATTTACTCGACGCAAGACAGTCATAACTGCTTTCGAGTGTCCAAATTCAGTTCACTACAAATGAAAGAAAATGTTGATACAACATGTGAGTGCACAAACTTGGAATATTAAACAGCCTTCTTGAGTTCCAAACACATGGAATAAACTTGCTGAAATCTAGCGCCTGTATTCCTGTGATGGGTATGTTCAACATTGTGTACAGTGAACACAGACACTGTCTTATTACTGGATACACTAAGGCAGACGTCATGGTTAGGCAACCACTTATGAGCAGTTCTTGTAATGCAGCACCACGTGTCGTCAGACGACAGTATAGTAAAAGAAAAAAAAATACATTGTGGAAATAACAGATGGTCCAGCAGAGTAAAGGTATGGGGTAGACTTGGCGCCCCACTGAGAGCATTAGAGAAGGCGGCTGTACTCCCCCCCTTCCCCCATGTGCATGCCTATGTCTGTGCATATTAATATGAGTGGTCCAGGGCAAATTTCAGGAGCTTTATATTTCATTGTTCATCTGTAATATCACAATTACGATGGCCGAACAATAAGTATGGGTACTCTTGTCACAATTGCAATTGGAAACAGCATACACGATGCACTCTCTAAACAAAGTCGGCCATGCGGACAGTCGATGTGTGTGGTGATGATGACACAGTTGCTCACCTATTACAATGCTTGAAATAATGCTGCTATAGGACATGAATGAAAAGGGTTTTTCGTAGCCTTAGATAAATGATCTTTCAGCCTTTAATACACTACCACGACTACATATCTTTAAAGCTGCTATGCTGACAGGTGCCAGTTGTGGCTTTCAGTATATGAGTTGCAGAGCTGCTCATGAAATAGGTGAATGGAAAGGCACGTCAAAAGAGTACCTTGGCACTCGAGAGCATGAAACAGTTCTCCTCCGTTGTGCCATCTGCACTTTCTGGCTGCATTCAAGTGCTGTTCTAAACTCAATGAAACAGCAGTGTTTCACTTTGTTGCTGCACAGGCTGGATCACATTTGTCAGTGTGCTGTGTAGTATAATAAGTCAATTCTTAACCCAGCTGCTTCATTCAGGGGCAATGCATTTGTGTCTGTGCGGTTTGCATGATTTTGCAGCTGCATTGGGGCACAAGTTTTATCAGCAAAGATCAGTACCTACCTTAGCGTATTACTTTACTTTCTCTGTGCTGCTCTAGCACTGCAGACAATGTGGTTGAAACTGTACATGTTAATGTGACGAAAGTACATGTGACACAATGCGCTCCGAGCATGTTCACCCTTCGATGCCCAAGCAAATGAGATGTCAGGTTAACAAGCCAAAACTACAATGAAAAGGCTTAGTATCCAGAAAAAATAATGATCTCAAGATGCCCACATTAGTTTCCATTAAATTAATGGGGCACAATTAAATTTTACATTGAAAACTCACTGACAGTAATATGTAAACAGTTTTTTTCAAGCTATAGTCTATTTGTAATCTGCACTTATTACAAAAGCATGCACAATGATTCCTGTAAAGTGCAGTTTGAGGAAGTGTTATAAATCACAGCTTACCTCCACATTTTCTTCAATTAAAAGATCATCATTCATAGGAAGTGTTCCCAGAAATTTGTGGAGGTGCCAGTAGAATGGCCAGTCTTGCCTGCCCGAGCCAGTGGTAGAGCCGCAGCGCTTCAGCTTCCTGGATGCAATAAAATAATTACCATTATTGCACACAAGCAAGCAATTTAAAAAGTGAAGAAATATCCGTTGGGATTGTAAATGCTGAATAAAATCAAGTCAGTGCTGTACACGCTGAGCGGTCATGTGGCACTTCAGCGATATTTTGAACAATCAAAATCTAGGCATTGAAAATTGCACTTCCGTAATGAGGGTTTTTGTTTTGCAAATACGCGATGATTATGATAAAGCGTGCGGTGTTCGTGATGGAAAAGCAGTTTAAGCACATCAGAGCAAAGTTGGGGACGGGCACACGCATCTCCTTCTATTTCTCGCACTCAACCGCAAGCAGTAAAACTAGGCACGACACATGGCTACATCCGCTAGGCAGCCCATCCGCTATGCAGCCTATCAGCCCCAGGCCCGCATTCGAAAGTAGCATAAGTAGATATTACAACTTCACTTACCGATACTTTTTGTGCAGGTTGTCTATTTTTTGGCGGACCTGCTTTGCGCTATAGGGCCCTTCGTCCATGGCTTGCAGGCCAGCGTTGAGGTCGGCAGCAATCGCCGCATAAATGCGTGCATTTCTTGTACAGGCCCGCAAAGCGTGGAGCCTCTCCTCCCACAGCCGTATTAATATCATAGTCGCTTCATGCGACCACAGAAGTCTCGTAGCTGCAGCCGGAGATGACAGAGATGCAGGAGGCACACCGCACGCACCACTCAGAGACGCCGCCATCTTTACTTTGGTTCACGGTTTGAGCGATGAAACCGAGGTTGCCAAGCTCGGTTCGCGCCAACCGTAGTTAGCGGGCTAACCGCGTTCGGTTCCGCCGTGTGAACAACCGTAACCGCGGTTACCGATAACTACGGTTATCGTAACCGCGGTTAAGCATGCCCGTGTGACAAGGGTATAAGAAGCACGTAAAAGACCTGCAAGAGCCCAAGCTTGAAGTGCAAGCCATAAACAATCAGAAAAGATGGAACTCGTCAAAACAACCAGCTTCGAGGACCCCGCATTCGATCCCGCAGCAGAAGCAGCAACGCAAATGCTCGCGCTGTGGAACAACGCACAAGCCGCGCGCCTGCACCGCTTACGGTCACAACTGTTACGCCTGCGGCAAATTCGGGCATTTTTCGAGCATGTGTAAACGACGCCAACGGGGCAGCAACTCAAGTCAGCGAATCGGGCTCCTTGAAGGTCTTCAGCAGCAGGATCAGCAACAAGAATTCTTCCTGGAGAGCCTCGATCTCATCAACGTAAACAGTGCCTCAGAATGGTTCGAAACAGTCTGCGTGAATGGTCACAGCATCGGGTTCAAGTTGGACACCGGCTCCGACGTGAACATCATGTCCATGCATCAAATCAGAAACTGGCGTATGCAACCAGACATGAAGCCGACGCATGCACGAGTGACGACGTACAGCGGGCAGGAACTTCCTATATATGCTGAATGCCAACTGAAATGCTCAGCGGGCGAAAACTCCTGTATCTTGAATTTCCTCGTCGTCAAACAGCCGCTAAAGCCAATCTTAGGCGCCGACGCATGCAAGGCATTGCAGCTCATCAAAAGAGTACAGCCGCAGCGAACAACTGTAGCTGCATGCACAGCAACCCAGACCATAAGGAACGTGCTCGACGACTTTTCTGATATATTTGAAGGCATTGGGAAATTGCCTGGGGTGTGCTCTATACAACTGAAAGAAGGAGTGATTCCTACGGTGTCAGCTCCACGCCGAGTACCCTGTGCAATAGAGCACAAAGTGAAGGCCGAACTGCAACGGATGGAAGAGAACGGCATCATAATGAAGGTGACAGAGCCTTCCGAGTGGGTTCACCCAGTTGTCATTATTCACAAAAAAGATGGCAACGTAAGGCTGTGTTTGGACCCTCGCAACCTTAACGCAGCTGTGAAAAGACAGCACTATCAGGTTCCAGTCCCTGAAGAGTTATTTGCAACGCTTAATGGTGCTAAGATTTTCTCTGTTCTCGATGCTAAAAGTGCATTCTACCAGCTGGTCTTAGACGAGCTAAGCTCGCGCTTGTGCACTTTCACGACGCCCTGGGGACGCTATCGTTTCCTTCGGGTTCCATTTGGCCTTGCAACAGCTCCTGAACTTTTCCAACAAGCCACAGACAGGGTGTTTGAGCAGCAACCAATTGTCAAGCCCTATTTTGACGACATCCTTGTGGCATCAAGAAACCTTGAAGAACATGCGGGCGACCTGAGACAGGTGCTGACCATCGCCAGAGCCAACAACCTGAAACTTAACAAGGAAAAGCTCCAGCTGGCTTTGACGTCCATTACATACCTTGGACACCAATTATCATCCCATGGGATTGCTCCAGACCCAGCAAAGGTGACAGCCATCGAGTCTATGCCACTGCCAACAAACAAGCAAGAACTGCAGAGATTTCTTGGAATGGTTACCTACTTGACGAAATTCATTGCCAACTTTTCGCAACTCACAAGCCCTCTTCGTGAACTACTGAAGACGGATATTCACTGGCACTGGACCCAACAACATATCGACATCGTCAAGCTCGTGAAGTCAAGGTTGATTACGGCACCCGTTCTTCGCTATTTTGATCCATCAAAGCCCGTGACAATTTCTACGGACGCCAGCTCCTACGGAATGGGATCAGTCTTACTGCAAGAAGGCAGACCCGTGGCCTACGCTTCAGCAGCTCTCACAGCCACCCAGCAGCAGTATGCGCAAATCGAGAAAGAACTGCTAGCCGTCGTGTTTGCGTGTGAAAGATTTCATTACTACACGTTCGCACGAGAAGTGACCATACAGTCGGATCACAAACCTCTGATTGGCCTGCAGAATAAGGACCTGAACAAAATATCACCCCGACTTCAAAGGCTACTACTGCGCCTCCAGCGGTACACCGTGACTCTGACTTACGTTCCGGGAAAACAACTAGCAGTTGCAGATGCCTTATCAAGAGCTCCCGATGGGTCAACAAGAATGGAAACAGCAGATCACGATCCCGGACTTGACGTTTCAAGTTTGGTTCAAGCAACTCCTAGCAGACTTTGCGAGATCGCTGAGGAGACATCATGAGATTCGACTCTTCAAACAGTAGCCAAATACATCAAAGAAGGATGGCCTCAAAAACTCGCACAGGTAGACAACAAAGTCAAACCATTCTACCATGTGAGAAGCGAGCTCTACACAACGGAAGGCTTCGTGTGCTACGGCCAACGCTTGGTTATACCAGCCGCATGCCAGGCAAATGTGCTTCGCACGCTCCACCAGCACACCGCGGAATCGTTGCGTGCAAGGGTTTGGCAAGCCAGAGTGTGTATTGGCCAACTCTAAACCAGGACATCGAGACTTTGGTCAAGAGCTGTTACATATGTCAATCACATCAAATTGGCAATCCACACCAGCCTTTATTGGACCGAGCCCTTCCTGATCAACCTTGGCAACAACTCGCCGTGGACTTCTTCCATCTGCGGGGAAAGACATACCTGCTGATTGTCGATTATTTTTCCAAGTATGTAGAGGTTCGGCAGATGAGAACAACCACAGCAAGTTCGCTGATACAGGTACTGAAGGAAACATTTGCCAGGTTTGGCATTCCTGTGACAATCGTATCTGATCAGGGACCACCCTTCGACAGCGACGAGCTTAGAAAGTTCTTCCGTGAGTGGGACGTGACACACCCCTGCTTTTCTTATAACCACACGCGAAATCAGTGAGCGGCCGCGTACTCATAAAATTATTTAATTCCTCCATCAGCATCATATCAAGACAGCCGTGGCAAACCTGTTCCTTGGCTCAAAGTTTGGTTTTATACAAAATAACTAATTAACGCAGATTATTGCGGATCGCTAACTAGCACAGTGCCATTACACTTGGTCTAAGCTTTTCAACGGTAGACGGTTCGATGTTGCAGCTAAAATTTAGATTTTAATTGCAATTTACTAAATAACAATAAGTTTGGCCCAGTAATTGAACAAAATACATGTACCATTAACCATAATACAATCTCATGGTTGATCACGTGATATATACTATGCTTAGACAGATAGCTTGACAGTAGCGAAATAGATCAAGACCTGCTTTGACCTCTGATCTTGAAGTTCAAAGCAACAGCCTGGATCGTTTTCCGAAGTTTTACCGCGGTGACAGATTTCACACTCTAAAAAAACACACAAAGTCAGAGGCAGTACTATATTAGGCGCACAAAGAAACACCTTATCATGTGACTTAAAAAGTGTCTGCAGCACAGAACTCGCCTGAAAGCTTTGTTTATCAGTATTCCCCATTCAAACAGCTCTAAGAAGAAACCAATCAATTCATGAACGTTACTTTCGGCATTCTCAATCCTTTTCTCGCATTTTTTCAAATTTTTAGCACTCCTGGAGCGCAGACCTGGCCCAAAAGCTCGCGCTTCACTCACTGCTGCGGCCGGCCGGCGGGCGGGCGCCAACGAGAAAAAGAGTGTCGTGCGCAGCGCTCGCCGCCGCCGCGCGAGGAGAATCGAGGAGGAAAGCGCGGCGCGGAGGAGAGTGTCGCTACTTTCAAATTATCAAGGGGCTTTAGTGCTGCCTAAAGTCCCTTGATAATTTGAAAGTAGCGACACTCTCCTCCGCGCCGCGCTTTCCTCCTCGATTCTCCTCGCGCGGCGGCGGCGAGCGCTGCGCACGACACGCTTTTTCCCCCTGACGCCCGCCGGCCGGCCGCAGCAGTGAGTGAAGCGCGAGCTTTTGGGCCAAGTCTGCGCTCCAGGAGTGCACAAAATTTTTGAAAAATTGCGAGAAAAGCATTGAGAATGCCTATAGTAAAGTTCATGAATTGATTGCTTTCTTCTTAGAACTGTTTGAATGGGGAATGCTGATAAACAAAGCTTTCAGGCGAGTTCTGTGCTAGACACTTTATAAGTCTCATGATAAGGTTTTACTTTGTGCACTTAATCTAGTACTGCCTCTGACTTTATGTTTGTTTTTTTTAGAGCGTGAAATCTGTCACCACGGTAAAACTTCAGAAAACGATCCAGGCTGGTGCTTTGAGCTTCAAGATTAGAGAAGGTTAAAGCAGGACTTAGTCTATTTCGCTACTGTCAAGCTATCTCTCTAAGCATAGTATATGTCACGTGATCAACCATGAGATTGGATTATTGGTTAATTGTACATGTATTTCAATCAATTACTGGGCCAAATTAATTGATAGTTAGTAAATTGCAATTAAAATCTAAATTTTAGCTGCAACACCGAACCGTATACCGTTGGAAAGCTTAGGCCAAGTGTAATGGCACTGTGCTAGTTAGCGATCCGCGATAATCTGCGTTCATTAGTTAATTTTGTATAAAATCAAATTTTGAGCTGTTCCTTGCTGCTTCGAGGCAAGGAACAGTTTTGCCACGGCAGTCTTGATATGATGCTGATGGAGGAATTAAATAATTTTATGAGTACGTGGCCCCTCACTGACTTCGCGTGTGGTTAAAAGACAGCAGGGTACACTGGGAGAAGTGGTGGGCCCTATTGCCGATACACTGAAGTTCTGGGGCAAGCATGCTGTGGTCTCATGCGCTGTGTAAAAGAGCTTGGTTTCATTGAACGCAACAATCAAATAAAAAAATTACAAGGTGCACATAGGTCTTCAACGTGCGGAAATGAGAAAGCATATAACTGCCAATTCATTAACTATCGCTATCCTATCTATCACTATATCTACTAATGCCAGAGACCTATCGTAACTGTCACTATCCGCAACGAACACTATCACCTCACTATCCGGGCCTATTACTATAATTTACTATTATTATCCGTAACAGTCACCATCATTACCTATCACTATTCATAACCATCACTATTTAATCTGATGCCATCCCATGACCCATTGATATACTTCAATTTTCATTGACTTACGTTGTCAGTCATATCTCTATTATCTCATAATATCTGACGAGACAACTATACATTGACTTTTAATTCTTATACTTTCTTGTTTTCTCATAAATGGAGGTGAGAAAAGAGCAAGCCACAGAAATAACTGACTACTATCAGCGCGAGGTTCATGTCTCTGTCGAGGAGGCTTCCTTTACTTCAGGACAGGTTGGTGAGAGAAAATTGATGGAACTGCGTTTGGTCTGTTTTTTTTTTTCGAGTTCGTGTAATATTGGCGGCTCAAACTGGTCTTCAGTGAAATGTAGCTAGAACATAGAGCGATGAGATAATTACTCAGGCTAGGTGAAAAAAAAATCTTGCATACAATTGAAATGAGTAATATGTTACAGTGTTAGGAATTGTTGCTCGCAAAATGTTCCCCTATTTTTACATAACTATAATCATCATTGATTGTTTAAGTTTCGTAAATACAGAAAATTGATGCAATGATTCTGGCTGATTTGACATCGATGGGATAACTTTTCTCGCAATAAATGAATACGCGGAATCGCGCTTTTAGAGCTCCAGCTTTCAAAGCGAAGGTAACCTGCCAACGCCTTGTAGTCATGGTCAAAGTGAAGCGTGTGTGATCATATGAACACCTCCTGCACATTGGCCGTATCCCTGATAAAACGAACGCATATTTTTTAACCCACGCGTGCGTCGAAGCATGGCAAGACACATTCAAGAATTGAAAAAAAAAAAATGCCATACGACCTAACTAGTGCAGATTACCCGCAATACCTCGGGTTTACTTGCCAAAGAGTTTTTCAGGGCCAGCATTCAATGCTCCCGAGTAACCGACGCACACTACAAGTAAAAGCTGGAAAGGCTAGCTCCTCTACAAGCCCGAATTTTGATTTTTAGTGAAGGAGGCCAGGGATCCTAGCATAATCGCGACAAAATGCAATCGAGAGACTGTAATTTTCCAGTTATTTCTGACAGCAAAAAGCAGATTATAGCGCCCTGTTTCTCACTGTACAGAAGTCGAAGCGTGTTAAATGATGGAGCCTTGGAGCCTCGTAGAATATTCAGCATGCTGCAGAGGACAACCTTATTTTTATACAATGAACATGCTGCCGCCGCAAAAATATTGAGCAGCAAGCAGGAATAAAAAACGCAGCGTCAGGTGACGCGTTATTACGGGGAGTGAGAAAGGCACTCGACGTCGTAAACAACTCTGTTGTTTCTAGGAATAAACGTATTTCGACTAATCTTGTGAATCCATTGACTCGTGCGCAAGCCGTCACGCTTGCCTTGAGATATCATGAATACCGCATAACCATCTTCAGGTCGCTTGCTGCAGTTGTACGCGCAACAGCACGGCATAGAGCTTGCACGCTGCAATAAAAGCACAGCGCGCAATATTCGCTCGCAGAGACTGGGGGAAAAATGGCGCGAAGGAAAAAGAAAACACAAGGAAAACGCCGGACGCGCGTCGGTTTCCAATGGCAACGGCAGGGAGACCAATCGTCGCTCAGGAAATCGGGCGGAGAACCGGCCTTCAGCGAAGGGGCGCGCAAGGGGCGAGGAGGAGGCGAGGAGGTAGCGCGGCGGCGGCAAAGTTCAATCGTTGGCGTAACTTTCAAAGTATCAAGGGGTTTTAGTGGCCGCGATGCTGGCGCCATCTGTCGATAGTTAATGTTAACCACCAATGTTGGCGCATGGCCTGCGCGCGGAGGTGATCTCGGAGGCCATGGTTGGCGCCATTCCGCAATAGCTAGAGTAACTACCGCGGTGGAAAGCCGACTTTAAAGGGGACGATGGGAGATCGTTCCCCACATCCCCCCAACCTTAAAATGACCCACGCGCCTGTAAGTACATGCTATGGAGATGTCTTCATGGAGGCAGGAGCTTCCAGCAAAGGTAGCACCGACGACGTCCTCGCAGACTTCCGCGGTGCGCCGACGGTAGCGGGAAGGTCTCCGCAGAATGGCTGGTATGTCACGTGGGCTGCAGTTCGGTACGCAGCGGTGCTCGGTCGGAAACTGTGGCCGGGAGTTCATAGAGGTGGCACCGCTGTCAGGAAGGGAGATGCAGACGACGCAAGGAAGGGCACCGAGCCAGGTGCTGGTACGGCACAACACCAGGGATCGCGGGGAGTTGACCATGTGTCCACAGGGCCCGCGAGGGCGTCTAAAAGCTGCAGGCCAGGATAGCAGCAGCCGGAGGTGACTGCTGACTGGTCTCGTCACGACTGCTCCGGGTGGATGTGCTGAACAACATACAAACAACTCCGTCGCATCTGGCAGCAGCGAGACAATGTGCAGAGGCCAGTAAGCCGGGGTGGCTCCGGTGAACCTGCATAACTGCCGTAACGCTCTCCGCATGCCTTTAATGTAAGTTACGAGAGGCGGCACCAGCATCCGCACGAGCCTCGTGGCTCCGTACAAAACTCGCTAGCAAAATGTGTCATGCGGCTGTAAAACGCAAAGTTCAAGTGAACAAAGCCATTTCTTGAGTTGAACGAGACTGCTCAGTTCGTGCGAGGATACTAAAAAAAAAGAAACAAGCGGTCAGCAATGCGCTCCCGCTTTACAACACCACGGACCCGGCGGTTCTCTCTTCTGAAGTGGTGCAAGCAGCTATACAAAGCCTTAGGCCTAACATATACTATGTCAAAGGCCGCCTTAAAAAATAAAGAAAGAAAACAACCCGAAAAAGGGTAACGCGCACACAGCCGCGAGGAGACATCAGCACAATGGGTTGGTCCTACTCCGCTCATCGCACAAAGCGGATTTGCGATCGGCTCCCATCGTCCCGGACGGTGTCGGAGCGCCCAGTGCCGAGCTGCAATAGACCTTTGCATCGGGCGAGGAGGTGGTCGAAACGCCTCCTCTCTGGACTGTTGCAAACCGGTTCTGCTGCCGCCTCCACCGTGTTGGCGTCAGGCGCACGCAACAGCCCAACGAGCAATATGGTGACGCCTAGGATGCCCTCGTTGCAAAGGTATATACCAGCAAGCTCATTGTGGTGGCACCCGTGGCGCCAGGCCACTCGGCTTCCAGAGCCCGCGACTCCCGGAGTCGCAAGAGAGACATGAGAAAATATGTACAGAAAACTGGGACCCTCCTCGCGGCTTCCCACTCGCTACAGGCTTGGCGACTACGCGGGCGCTAGGCCTCGCGCTCCATCGATGTGGTTTTCAAACTGAAGAAACTTCTCCAAAGGGCACAAAAGAGAGGCGCTGAGCATGTCGAAAAGTTCAAACATGCTGCAGCAAAATTCAACCCCGCACTCAAGAAAGGATGCCACAGGGCCTAGCGATCAAGTCACTCTAGGCCTAGCACTTGCCATATCCGGACAAAGAGCGTCCCTTGTCACGAACAAATAGTCGTCCAGTGTTCTAAGAGCGGCCCCACGTTGGGCGCCAGATGTAGGGTAGTAATAGGGGGATAAATACGTTTTCCACGCTTAGTCGCGGCTGACAGTCAAAGCCGCCGACCTCACCCAGTGATCGCGTGCGCTACCGAGCGCACGCCGACTACTGCGGGCCGTGCTCTTGGGAACAAAGGAACAACACGTGCTGACAACAAACAGGCATTTATTGCTGCAGCAACAACGCCAGCTAGCAATAAAACACGCTAATGAATGCAGGTCGTCTGACTCACCAGCAAGACTACAGGCGAATGTTTGCCCACGCTAGGGCAGGGGATAAACACCGAGGCCGGACAAGACGGGCAAGCGGGATAAGTCCCGCGAGGCTTCACCTCGCCGGTGACTGTGGAGTGCCATGAGGAGACGTGGTAGTGGTGGATAAAAACATTTATTAACAATTAAATGGTTACAGAGAGGGGTTTGGGTTACAGACGTATCGGTCTCCTCCCCTCACAATACTAGGTGGAGCCCCTATTCCGGGGCCCCATTGGCAAGCAACGCCACCCGAGTCCGTTGAACCAAGGCCTTTTGAGCATTGAGGTCTTGACAGCCGAGCAGGGCCGCCTCCCAGTCCTCTCTAGTTGGATTGGGGTTGGGGGAATGGATGGGTTTGACTGGCACGCCCAGACTATGTGGAAGGTATAAGCCACCTCCCCACAGTACTGGCACGCACCATCAAAGGACGGGTTGGAATGTTTTAGCACCGCCGGGCACAGTACAGTATTGGTAAAAATTTTGATGAGGAGGAGCTCGTCATGACCGTTATGGTCTTCTTTAGATTTTTTCCTGTGGATGGCCTCCAATTGATCATCATCGTGTTTACGCAGGCACAAGAAGGGGGTCGAGTAGAAGATTCTGCTCGTTACAAAAGCATGGGCAAGCCGCAGTGCATCCTTGCTTCGTAGTCTGCCCCGCTTGTTGGAAATCCGGCGGACCATACGGCTGACCTGGTCTCCCACCATGCGAAGTTTGGCCAGAGTGGTGTCAACTCTGTGTTGATGGTGTATGAAGAGGCCAGGGACGCGGATCTCTTAGGCCTCCCAGATCGGTCCCGAGGGGAGACTGATGCGAAGCTGAGTTGTGTCTCGAGGGGAGGGACGTACGTGCACAAATTCAGATTTAGCTGGGGCGCACTGGAGTCCGTAGTAGGTCGCGTAGTCGTCGACTACGGTCCGCTCGCGTCCAGTTCCCGATGCCGAAGAGACTCGGCTTTGTCCGCGCGTGCGCGGTGACAAGATCAGGGGTGGTGCTTGTGCTGCCTAAAGCCCCTTGATAATTTGAAAGTTACGCCAACGATTGAACTTTGCCGCCGCCGCGCTACCTCCTCACCTCCTCCTCGCCCCTTGCGCACCCCTTCGCTGAAGGCCGGCTCTCCGCCCGATTTCCTGAGCGACGATTGGTCTCCCTGCCGTTGCCCTTGGAAACCAACGTGCGTCCGGCGTTTTCCTTGTGTTTTCTTTTTCCTTCGCGCCATTTTTCTCCCATTCTCGGCGAGCGAATATTGCGCGCTGTGCTTTTATTGCAGCATGCAAGGTCTATGCCGTGCTGTTGCGTGTACAACTGCAGCAAGCGGCCTGAAGATGGTTATGCGGTATTCATGATACCTCAAGGCAAGCGTGACGGCTTGCGCAAGAGTCAATGGATTTACAAGATTAGTCGAAAGAAGTTTATTCCTAGAAAGAACAGGGTTGTTTGCGACGAGATGCGCCTTTCTCACTGCCTGTAATAACGCGTCACCTGACGCTGCGTTTTCTATTCCTGCTTGCTCCTCAATATTTTTGCGGCGGCAACATGTTCATTGTATAAAAATAAGGTTGTCCTCTGCAGCATGCTGAACATTCTGCGAGGCTCCAAGGCTCCATCCTTTAACACGCTGTCGACTTCTGTACAGTCAGAAATAGGGCACTATAATCTGCTTTTTTCTGTCAGAGATAACTGAAAAATTAGTCTCACGATTGCATTTGTCGCGATTATGCTAGGATCCCTGGCCTCCTTCACTAAAAATCAAAATTCGGGCTTGTAGAGGAGCTAGTCTTTCCAGCTTGTACTTGTAGTGTGCGTCGGTTACTCGGGAGCAATGAATGCTGGCCCTGAAAAACTCTTTGGCAAGTAAACCCGAGGTATTGCGGGTAGTTAGGTCGTACGACATATTTTTTTTTCAATTCTTGAATGTGTCTTGCCATGCTTCGACGCACGCGTGGGTTAAAAAGTATGCGTTCGTTTTATCAGGGATACGGCCAATGTGCAGGAGGTGTTCATATGATCACACACACTTCACTTTAACCATGACTACTAGGCGTTGGCAGGTTACCTTCGCTTTGAAAGCTGGAGCTCTAAAACCGCGATTCCGCGTATTCATTTACTGCGAGAAAAATTTTCCCATCGATGTCAAATCAGCCGTAATCATTGCAGCAATTTTCTGTATTTACGAAATTTAAACAATAATGATTATAGTTATGGTGTAAAAAATAGAGGAACATTTTGCGAGCAACAATTCTTAGCACTGTAACGTATTACTCATTTCAATTGTATGCAAGAAGATTTTTTTTTCACCTTGCCTGAGTGATTAACTCATCGCTCTCTATGTTCTAGCTACATTTCACTGAAGACCAGTTTGAGTTGCCAATATTACACGATCTCGAAAAAAAAAAACTGAGGCCCAACGCAGTTCCATCAATTTTCTCTCACCGACCTGTCCTGAAGTAAAGGAAGCCTCCTCGACCGAGACATGAACCTCGCGCTGATAGTAGTCAGTTATTTCAGTGGCTTGCTCTTTTCCCACCTCCATTTATGAGAAAACAAGAAAGTATAATAATTAAAAGTCAATGTATAGTTGTCTCGTCAGATATTATACGATAATAGAGATATGACTGACAACGTAAGTCAATGAAAATTGAAGTATATCAATGGGTCATGGGACGGCATCAGATTAAATAGTGATGGTTAAGAATAGTGATAGGTAATGATGGTGGCTGTTACGGATAGTAATAGTAAATGATAGTAATAGGCCCGGATAGTGAGGTGATAGTGTTCGTTTCGGATAGTGACAGTTACGATAGGTCACTGGCATTAGTAGATATAGTGATAGATAGGATAGCGATAGTTAATGAATTGGCAGTTATATGCTTTCTCATTTCCGCACGTTGAAGACCTATGTGCACCCTGCCATTTTTTTATTTGATTGTTGCGTTCAATGAAATCACGCTCTTTTACATAGCGCATGAGACCGCAGCATGCTTGCCCCAGAACTTCAGTGTGTCGGCAATAGGGCCCACCACTTCTCCCAGTGTACCCTGCTGTCTTTTAACCACACGCGAAGCCAGTGTGTGGCCGCTTACTCAAAAAATTACTGAATTCCTACATCAGCATCATATCAAGACTGCCATGGCAAACCTGTTCTTTACCTCGAAGCGGCAAGGAACAGCTAAAAATTTGGTTTTATACAAAATTAACTAATTAACGCAGATTATCACGGATCGCTAACTAGCACAGTGCCATTACACTTGGCCTAAGCTTGCCAACGGTATACGGTTTGATGTTGCAGCTAAAAGTTAGATTTTAATTGCAATTTACAAAATATCAATTAATTTGGCCCAGTAATTGATCAAAATACATGTACAATTAACCAATAATCAAATCTCATGGCTGATCACGTGACATATACTATGCTTAGAGAGATAGCTTGACAGTAGCGAAATAGACTAAGTCCTGCTTTGACCTTCTCTGATCTTGAAGTTCAAAGCACCAGCCTGGATCGTTTTCCGAAGTTTTACCGCGGTGAAAAATTTCACGCTCTAAAAAAAAAACACAAATTCAGAGGCAGTACTAGATTAGGTGCACAAAGTAAAACCTTATCATGTGATTTAAAAAGTGTCTGCAGCACAGACCTCGCCTGAAAGCTTTGTTTATCAGTATTCCCCATTCAAACAGTTCAAAGAAGAAAGCAATAAATTCATGAACTTTACTTTCGGCATTCTCAATGCTTTTCTCGCAATTTTTCAAACATTTTGTGCACTCCTGGAGCACAGACCTGGCCCAAAAGCTCGCGCTTCACTCACTGCTGCGGCCGGCCGGCGGGCGACAAGGAGAAAAAGCGTGTCGTGCGCAACGCTTGCCGCCGCCGCTCGAGGAGAATCGAGGAGGAAAGCGCGGCGTGGAGGAGAGTGTCGCTACTTTCGAATTATCAAGGGATTTTAGTGCTGCCTAAGGGGCTTTAGTGCTGCCGCGACGCTGGCGCCATCTCTCGATAGTTAATATTAACCTCCAATGTTGAGTTGGTCACGGCCGGTCTCGAGGGAGAGAGCGCGCGCTTAAACGCACTCTCCCTCGAGACCGGCCGTGTGTTGGTGCCATTCCGCGATAGCTAGAGTAACTACCGCGGGAGATGGGAGATCGTTCCTCACAGCGTTTGGGCGCTAGTATGTTTAAACATGCAGCTTGAAGTGACTGTATGCTTGACTATCGTCTGTTGTGCTAAAACGTGGTTAACAAATAACGTTCAAGTACGTTGCTCGTTCGAGACAACCATCGAGCCTAGGGAACACAGCTTGCTGCGATCAAGGGCATCAGCCTATCTACGTCTATTCTGGGACAAAATATTATTTGAAGCCCTTTTACTTTACCCTGTCCTGTACCGGTCGCCGTCACCTCCTCAAACTTCCTAATTACATCCGGCCATCCGTCTTTCTGCCAACCTCTGCTTTCCTTCTAACGAAATCTGATGACGTACCCAGAGATTACGCTTTGCGTGCCCTTTTCAAGTTTCAAGTTTATTTACTTTTAGCAAGGAAAGGAGGGGCCAGAACTAAAAGCTGTTAAAACAGCTTGACGGGGTCCTGGCCCCCTTACAAAGTTGGCAGAGCAGCAGACAGGATAAAAATCATTTCACGTGTTTGATAGCTAAACACGTTTATACAAATAAAAAACGGGTAAAACTGTGCACTGTTCCTTCTGTACAAACGAAGGAACGTTATATAATACAGCACAAAAATACAAGGAAAGAAGAGCTCAATTCTCGTTCACATATACTTGAGCATCATTAGCCCGTCTTTTTTCTTCTTAATTAGTCTTCTCCATTCAGCCACTCTGATACTGAATGGCGGAATTGTGGGGTACAGCTTTCCGAAGAGAGACAGACGTCCTATTTGGGAACGTTGCAGTGGAGAACTTCAGATTATTTCAGACCGCCCGAGGCACTGCAACATGCCATAGTAATTCGAAAACAACTGTTCTGCGCTGCCCGGGGCAGATATAAATCATGATCTTCTTTCTCAATGAATGATTTGGACATAGTGCGCATCACAAAAAATAAATGTAGTGATGAAAGTTGGAGCGAAAGAAGCAAGGTGTGCTCACGAGAAAAAAAACCTAAGAGTATATAGGCGCAATAGCTTGTTGCGAATTTGCAGGGTCGCAGCGGAACACCAGAGCAAGACGACCAGCGTGGCAGGCTTCTCACTCTAACAGCCCGTGCCGAGCTAGCGCTCCGAGCACGCGCTGTACATCTTTATTTTCCTCTAACACGGCTGGTAACGCTGATCTCAGCGCCTCCGCTTTATAGCGTCGGCGGGCGCTATAAGCTCTTTTAGCACCGCCTGTTCATTCTGCGATTTCCTAACTATTTTTGTTCAAGTTTGTTTAGTAGCTGAAGAGGGAGGCATAGTGTCTCACTTGTCGGTGGAGACCAACACTTAATTATGCGAAGTCACAAAGTCTTTTCATTGCGCGATTGTTTATACTTTTGCTTAAATTAGTTTTGAGGGAAATGAAGCTGCAGTATCTGTCTTGACTCAAGGTCATTCGGTCCTAACTCAAGGTCATTTGGACCCAGCGAGGCGAAATTCTAAGTTTCATCCTGAGTTGTAGAGCTTACGCTCTGAGACACGACGCCTAATCTCGAAGCAGTCTCGTATTTATAGTGACTGGTGACCGAGAAGTACCAGATTATAGGTGGGAAATTTGCCCATACAAGAGTTCATCCGAAGGCCTCACTGAGCGGTCGAGATGTCCTTCAAAAGTACGACAATCCTGCGTTCTCAGAATAGTCAATTGACCGCCCTTCGGTCACGTATTATGAAGTGTCACACTAAATGATTATAGGCTTATAGCATTCATTTTTCAAAACTGCGCGAATAAAACAAGGATAGAGCAAGAAACACTGGAACACACACAAAGCGCAGGACCAACTTTTATTCGAGAAGATTACGCCAGTCTTTTTATATACCCTCTGCAGCCACCAGCAACAAAACAACCAAACCATCCGTAACATTCAAAACACGGGCGCGTTATCTGCTTAGAATGTCCCGTTTAGTTCTCGATAAAAGACAGGCGCCTGACCAACACACAAGTAACTCGTAAACCGCAAAAATTTCAACTCATCAAGACGAAGATCGCGTGCCATGTGCCTTGGCCACCACAAGCCGAACATGCCTAGAAGCTTAGACGAGAGTGAGGCAACAACCCAAAAGAGGGGGCTGACAAACAGATAACGTAATGAAAGCAGAAAACCCAACAGGAACATGGTAATACGCAATGATGAGACCACTAAAAACATTGATAAAATAATTCGAAACCAAAAAGGAGCGAAGTTGAAGACAAAGATGAGACCACTAAAATTGGAGCTAAAATAATGCAAAACCCAACAGAACTATGGGCAAGAAGATGAGACCACTAAAAACAGAGCTACAAAAAAACAAACAAAAAAGAGTGAAGCATACCAACAACAGAACCAAGAGAAAAGGTGAAAAACTAAACATGACGATACGCATTGCTCCCTTCTAGAAATTCAATTTATTTATCTGATAGAAGAACGGACGGCGTGCTCACACATCGATCTACGCTCCTCGCATTTAAAAAGACTCCAATTATTTCCCTTTCTTGTCTCCCGCTTTTGCCAGGAATTCAGCTTCTTCTAAAAACGCAGCAGATAGCAGGTGTTTAAAAATAGCAGCTGTTTTAGCCTTGACCAGTTGTCTGCGCAAGCAGTTCGAAATAGCAATGAACACTCATCTGGTACATCTCCTAGAAATTAAGACCCCTTTCAGTTCGGCTTTAGAGCTGAGCGACCTACAAGAGATAACTTAGTGCGGCTTGAGGCTTATGTTAGAGATACATTTGAACATAAGCAATTTTGCCTATATTTTTGTGATATTCAAAAAGCACATCACATTACTTAGCGTTATGGCATCCTTAGAGACCTATAGCAACTTACAGAATACGTAGGATATGTTCTACAATTTACTGAGGTATACCTGACTCACCGGTCATTTAGGGAGGAAAATCTCTATCGAGAGATTTTTTCTTTTTTTTTTAATGGCGTCCCCAAGGGCGGTGTATTTAATTGTACACTGCTCATCCTGAAGATGAATTCGTTATTTCCGGCCTGTCTTCTCTATGTGGACGACCTGCAGATCAGTTTTCGGTCTTGCAGTTTGACTATATGCGAGACAGGTGACGATTGACCGTCTAGTAAAATGGGCCGTTTAAATTTAGCGCTGAGAAAACCGCTGGCGCACTTTTCTCATGGAAATGAGGAATTGTACCAAGGTCTTCAGTCTTTCTTGGCAGGCAGGAATCAACGGTAACGGGGGAGCAAAAATTATCTTAGTTTACAAACTCACATGTTTATCCCAAGTCAGATATATAAAAGAAAAATTAGGGGGGACACTTAAGCTCCGCCTTATGGGTATGAGAGCATAGCGTAGGCTACCAACCCACATACTATATAAAACACCACTTCAACCAAGCCGTGTAAATGTGTCGGCGTGGCCAAGTGGTAACGTTAATGCGACGGTCCTGACAGGCTGGTTCTAATAAAACTCTGCCAATGGAATGAGGCCCGAGTTGGCTGCCAAACGTTTCGTCAGGCAACCCTATGCCTAGTAGGTGCTAGACCATATCGATTGCCAGCTACCGCCTGCCAGCGCTGTGTTCTTTATTTCATGTCACGGCGCAGCCACGCTGACGGCTCGAAAACCTGGCGTAGTGTAGCTCTCTCTGCAAAAGTGTATAAAAGCCATGAACATCCTAAAGATCCTGTCGCGCCCTTCCTGGGGCCGATACAAAATTCCTGCTGAAACTCCACCATAGTATGATTCTTTCAAGAAAAGACTCTGTATGCATTACGTACCAATCGCCAAGATGATCAGTCTTTTGAGATATTTAAGACTTCTCGATCCAGTACATCACATGGCCTGCCTGCTGGCGCACACTAAACAATTTCTCACCCTTAAAGATGTAACGCTGTCCCTAGGCTAACACGGTGGGTAGAGCAGCACTTCGTAACCGTGGAACATCCTTCGTTCTGCAAATGCCATTTGTTTGGCGTCGAAAAGCGGATGCTGTGTTCTTTTTAGGCCACGGTACGATGCAACCATCACAGTTCTCAGGACACTTCTGCAGTGGTGTTTTGCTTTCAGACTTTATTTCTGTCTCTCGCTTTTTCGTATATGCCCATCATCCATGTTACACAACGCACGGCAGCCATCCGGAAGTCCTTTTTTGTTAACCGCCATTCCTTACCCATGCCTTGCCGTCTTTCACGTAGGGCGTCAGCCCGGGAACAGCATTGCACCTTTAAAGGTGATACATTATTTAGTGTGTGCGTTCAGAACCATGCAGTCCTGTTCAGAGCTTATAAATTGCAACCAATGTGCGGAGTCTATCCAAGCAGCGAAGATACGATGTACGCTTTGAAGGTCAAATCGCTTAGGGATCATACCGAAGTTCATTCATTTAAAACTCAGCACTGAGGCTTTATGTTAGCAAATCACTCTGCCTGAAGCATTTTATCCCACGTATGAGAAAGCTAGCCGATGACATCAAAGTTCCTCTCGATGACTTTTTAAGAAATTGTTTGAATGAAGCGCCAGTCTCCTGATCAACTCAACTCAACGCGCGCACCCCCCCTCCTCCCCCCCCCCCCCCCCAAACACACACACCTAGTCGGTTAAATTTTCATGCGCTGGCGTGCGAAAGGCTCTTGCGAAACGCAAAATATGTCTGGGAAAGAGACATAGAAACAGAAGAACGGAATAGCAGGAAGGTTAACTAGGCTATGCCCAGGCTACCGTACACGTGCAGAAGGGGATAAACGGACACTAAGGAAAGAAAGCGAAAGATGACTGAGGAAATAGTGGTATGAAGCTAGGGTGGCGCCGCGAGCATGTAATCCTTACTGTCGAAGCGGTAAAATGCAAATCAATAAAGGGAGGTTATTTTCCGGCTGCATTAAAAAAAAGAAATCAACACGAAATGTCACTCAACAACATCATATGATTAGAACATACAGTCATAAAGTGCTATGGAGTACTTATTTTTTCTAAAAATAGGTGAGCCCGCGTGCATATTCAAACAAACCCTTACACATCACACGTGGCAAGCAAACATGTGCCATGTACACGGCACATGCATTCCTAAAATAAGAACGGCTTATTTTGCTTGCTTTTCACATCGTGGGAAAGCTGTTCAATTCATTAAGATTGCAGTGAGTGCATAGCGCTAAGAAATAAAAAGCAGTGTTTAGGGCCGACGTTTAAGGCAGTCTTTGGTGATCCCTCGCTGCCTGTCGCGCTAAGTTCCTGCACAGTCACCACACCATGACGTTTCGGGTTGTACTCACGAACCTTCCAGACAGATAATTAGAAAGCGTCGCGGTGCTCTCTGAAATCCATGATGGTTTGATGGGCGCTGTTTAACACAGAGGCGAAGAGAAGAAAACAAGGGACTGGCACCTTTCTTTCTCTTCTTTTATCCTTGTCGCCCACCAAACCATCATGAACAACCTACAACTCGCCCAACTTTCCCTTTTGTTGCTCTCTGAAATGCTTCGTCTCGCGTAGATACACCGCTTGAGTTAGCGAGCCGCATTGTTGCGCTTGGCAACAACAGCGCGGATCAATGGTTCCTCTACTCCCACTTATTATGAATAAAGTTTTATCAGCCGCAGTCTACGAGAGGAAAGCATTTGCAACGGGAGGGCAGCTAGGACCCTCGTGCGGCTGTAAATTTGCGTCTTCATTACTAATTTTCTAAGGTTGCGCAGCTGAAACGTACCCTTATGACGTCGTTTCAATGGTTTCTGCAATTACAACAAGATGCCTCGGCTTACGTTACCACCCATCAAACTGTCTACCAAACTTCGGTGAGCTAACAGCCGTCTATACTCCACGTCGGATTCGCCGTGTTTTTTTGCGCAGTCGTCTCAAGTGCTCCGAAATGTGGCGTCAAACTTTGACAATTTACAGCAATAGCAGCACATCATTAACGTAACGAAACGTAATTTTTGACATCTTCATGTAATGTTTATGTGCGATATATTTCACATCGCATGGCGCCAGCCAATCAGATTTAAGGAGACGGCTCTTGACAGTTGGCAGTTCATTTCAGCGGTTCATTTCGGCAGTTTATTTCAGCCCATTCGTAATACAAGCGTAAGTACTCCCCTTTCTATCATCTATACCTCCGTTTTCCCTCCACAAATTTTTATAAATACTATCCAGACATCATGAATAGCGCTGCTAAAAATCTGTTTTCACGCTCACGTCATTTTTACATTACCGCAAAAAGCCATTTCGACAAACCGCAATTTCGCGCCACATATTTGAAACACGTGATGTTTTTGACAACCAATCAGAGAAACAGCAAGGCACCTAATGGGGGTCATGTGTATCGAAAATAGGGCCTCTGGCCTAGCGGAGCTAGGCCACTGCCTATTTTCGTCGCGTGTTGGTGACGAGGTAAAAAGCAGCTACAGTAGAGACCGGCTGCACTAGAATTAAGCTCTTCATTGGGCTGACTTGCGCCCGCAATAGAATAAAGAAACATGGCGGGGGTAATAGTAACAATCGGGATCGGCGGTCGTCGAACAAAGGATGCCATTTTCACACGTCCGCATTCAATTTAAAGTCGGCGGAGGAGCATCTAGATAAAAACGCAAAACATGACCAGAGCACCCTAGAACGTTGTGGAAACGGACGCGAATGCCTGGAATCATTCTAGATAGACCTCGGCCTACCTTGTGTGACAAAAATGTCGCAGCATGAATAGAGTGTAAGATCGTTCCGTGTGCTACAATCACACTAATGAGGCCACATGCTGGCGGCTGTTGAAATGGGCAGATTACGCTCTCTTGTAAGACTGACACAGCGATGCTGTTTGCGTTTGATTAGACTAAGTTATTAGCGAGACTCGTCATTTCTACGTGTTGCCTTCGGTGCAGAAGTGTGACAAATACTGTGTCTTCTTCTTCTTTCCTGTAAACCAACTTGAAACGCCACTGCTTTACTACGCTTGCTTCTTTTATTCTGTGTGGTGCGACATTCAATGAAGCGCCAAATGAAAGGCGCAGTACGGAGGCTGAACCGGACATCCGGCGAGGTCAGCATCATATATGAGCCATCGCCTCGTGAAATCATCGGTCATGACCGGACGTGACGTCATACTTCCATGGTGACGCCATGCAGAACCGGACGTGACGTCATTACTGCGAACAAATTCAGCTGAGCACGATACACGGAACCACCTCCGGCTTAAACAGCAAATGCTATATCTGGACTTATAAAAATACCAGATCAGGTATATCACTAATTGGGCAGATATGGTATATTAGGACACATCTGGGCCAGATAAGGCATATCAGCCCAATTCCTAATTTGGCGTACCAGATAAGGCATATCTGGTCAGATACACCTTATCTACCCAATTCCGGATTTAAAGATCTAGCCCGCAGGACATGTAGGTTTTGAACTATATATCTACATATCAACATAACACTTTATTACAACATACATAAGGAAATTTTCAGTATTCCAGCTAAACGTGCCGCACGCTCAATCAAGTTTGCCAAGGGAAACCTGAATTTCCTCTTCCATTTCAAACCTTACAGGAAAACAGCTTTGAAACCACAGATTTTCTTTTTTCTCTGCCTATGGAATCGCTCAAAGATGGGCCTGAATTACGTGGGTACTGAAGGTCAAACATATGCTCATCCATTAGTAAATATTGAGATCCTACTCATTTACGCGCGAAACTATAACAAGCTAATGAGGTATCTGAACAAAATAATGAACCTACGTGTTCACACGAGAAGCTAAACAGAAAGACATATGCACCTATTAAATTAGATATTACATTTTTAATCTACTCTTACACACAGAGCTTTAACCAATAAATGGTTTTAGTATGAGCTGGTTTACTTGCGAAGCTAAACAAAATAAATAGAGAACGGCTATTGAAATCGAATTTAAATGTTTGTCTATACCCGGAAAAGGTACTGCTAAACCGTAGGGTGATAAACCACACACTGCTGGGACTGCTGCTAATACCTAAACCTTAGCAGAGTACACATAGGCTGTCAGGAAGTACTGGTGTTACCTTAAGCAGAGATTGCAGCGCAAAATGAGCGAATGCGCCTAACTCGTGGTTGCTTTTGAAATTAAGAGAAAAACAAAGAAAAAACAATAGAAGGCTAGCGCTGATTTTTGAAAGTGTCCGATGGCATTTGTCATGACAGCGACAGCTCTGCCCCTAAACCAAATCAAGCTACTTAGGTAGTGAAAATATCAATAATAATAAACAACGAAGGACCCTATCCACCCACTGAAATTTGTCGAACCTGCTGGAGCGAAAGACAAATTAGCGACGAAATGTACGGGAAAATATCACTGTCAATTACCATCGAATTTACTGATTGCAAAATTTATTTTCTACCAAAATAATAAAGTGAACAATATCGTGAGGCTGGCGTGTGCTAGTTCCCGACAAGAAGTCTCATGCTCACGGTTTTGGTAATCTGGCGTGAAGATGAGGGGACACAATGAGGGTGCGATCCGCTGGCAGTTTCTACACAATGGTGAAGATTTGGCCGGGGCCGTCCAGTACAGAAGCCCCGAAAAGCTCAAGCGGCCATCAGGTTCGCTGCCAAGGCTGGGGATACAGCTTCAACCCGCAGTGGGACACAGTCATTTCTTCTAAGTCGGCGGTCAGACTGAAGCTCGTGTAGGTTTGCTGTCGCATTTTTGTTACATGCACACAGCTAATAGCGAACAGGCGCTGGCGCATACACACACGCAAGCATACACAACACGCAGCACGCCCACCAGCCGCACCGAACTCCCGATGTCTGCCACCGAAAAGGAACGAGACACCAAGACGTGCTGATCGACGCGCACGAAATGGAAAGGGGGAGGGGAAAGAAGCAAGCGGCTACGAGGAGAGATGAAATGCGAGCCCGCGGCGCAGCGACCACAGCTGTCTCTGAGAGGGAAGAGGCGAAGGCCAGACAGGATCAGTCACTGTCTAGCCAGCGCGGTTCACGCGGCCCCCGACGCCGCTGTCTCTGAAGATGAGTCACCGTCTAGACAGCGCGGAGGGGGCCGTATACTGAACTGCCATCATTTTCTTGATATTTTGAATCGCTCAAATGAACCGACCATGCTTTGTAAAGCGGACTGCCGCCGCATTTTAAATGAAAATTGAGTTAGTAGGGGCAAAAGGAGCATGTAGCCATAACCCAGCGCACTCCTGGATTATGGAACACATGGTTTAATAATTATAGCGCAGTGAAATCTGCAGAATAATTGAAATATTAAGAGTCGTAGGCTTTCTAAATTGGATACAAGTATGTCAAAACTAAGCATGCAGGCCATACTGAATGTTTAAACAAATTGAAGCTGGGCCACATGATGCCAATATTGGATATTTGCAGAATGTAGACGAAGGCCATATATTGCTAATACACAGCCATTATGGCGCCTACATAATTAAGGCCCCGCTGAGGCTGTATAAGGTCGTGTTGACGCCAGGCATGCATCCTGGTCTGTCCATATAAGGCCATTACGACACCGTATATGCCCTTTATCAGGCCACATAAGGGCGCGAGGATACCATATATGCCCCTGATCTAGCCATATAAGGTCCCATTACCCATTCAGATATGGATTATATGTTGCATGATATAGCCAAATCTAAGCCATACAAGGGCAACATTTTTCACATATATGACCTTATCTGGCCTGATTTTCAATTTGATTTGCCCAGATAAGGTCTTATTTGCTGTCTTATATATTTGTATCTGGCAGCATATATTCTATATCTGGAGCAGTTATGGAATTTCTGTAAGGAAACCTATACATATCGCACCTATACATACAACTTGAGAACAGCGACACTGGAAATCTAATCGCCGTGAAGTGCTCGCTCGTAGCCCGCTCCCAATGTAGAGCCCTCCACTATCAGCAAGCTGATTGTTCCCTTCATTTTTCAATTTTTCGCCTATCTCACACCTAATCCGAAATCTCTACGATAGCGGTTCAACAGCGGCGGCGTCAATACTACGCGTTGTCCTCCACACAGAACTGTGTGGAGGAGCTATGTGCCAAACCGGAAACGGTCAGCGAGAGTCTGATTGGATATTCGCGAGTGCACTTCCAGGCGACGGGCGAAATTTGTTTCAGCAGATGAGAGCGACGAGGCACACGACATATATTTCTCTTCGCATCACGCTTGCCGCCATCGCGCTCACGTGAATTTTGACGTACTGCAACTCGGCCTTAAATTGTGGTGGTTAACAGAATTTTGCTCTCAAACTGGAAAGCTATGACGCGGGAATAATTTTTTTTTTTCGCTACCTTTGCTAAGAGGGGAGGCGGACTATCGTAAGTTCGCGCTCTGCATAGTTTCTTGCCCGCGGACATTTGGCGACGCTCCGTTGCACATTTAACATATTTCTACGTTTCGCTCATGCTTATCCAAGCGGAAAGCTGCTTGGTTCTTCAGGCTGACTTGATTAGCCAAGGCTGATCATTTGGGCGAGGCGGGAGGTGAAGGCTAGAGGGCTCCTGATCCTTTGGAGCCCTCTTTTCTACTTTGTTTGTATGATTATATAAATTAACTTTATACTAATAAAGTTACTTTCCTACTTTATTTACCCAGGAATTTTCCGGTGGAAGGCCTGGCCCCCTGGACACATTTCACGGAGAACTGGTTTACCCCTGGCGTCACATTCCCGGAGTGCATCATTTCAGGCCAGTCGCCTCTTCGCAGTGGGGACAACTACAGCGCTAGCATAGTGAGGAGCTCTATACGCAGTGACATGGGCTGGCAAGTCACTCTACAGCCCCGACGTCAAACTGGCGCCTGCTATAACGGCACGATATGTGTTTGACCTTGCAATACTCAGGCGAACAAAATAGCGGGAAAAAATAACCAGCTTCCAGTATTTCGTTTTAACTATCTCATACGGCAGAAATTGCAGTTGGGCTTGCGAACGGTAGATAAGAGCGGCTTTCCTATTCTCGCTGCAGCTGCCACATAGGCTGCAGTGCATTACTGAGGTAACGTATTCTCCGCGTGTCGCTTCATCTTCTAAGTTCAAACGGAAAAATACGAATGACGTTTACCCATATAGCGACTGCTAAGCGACCATGCGCACAGTGTGCGATTACAGTGGCGTGTATGGGTCTCCTTTATTGCCTGTATTTTAAGTCCACATTTATGCATCAAATACTGGTAAATTAAACAAGTTACATAGTTAATAACAAATCAGCATAATTTATGAACGCCTAAGGGTGATAGTAATGCTAACGTATCTTAGGTGCTTAACACAAAACAGTTAGCTGCAATCGAACATCGTTTTACAGGTAGTGATGTGAACAAAGAAGCTGCCTTACAATTCTGTTAATGCAGGTGAGATCGTAGTTTAGATAATTACATTGCACAATCCGGCTCGTTGAACGCTAGAGGTGTTTATAACTTTACAAGCATGAAATAACTTTGGCCCTCCCCAAATTGTAGCGTACCATACAGTATTAAAGTGACGGAGCAGGCGAACGGGAAGCGGAGCAGCTGTAATATACACTCTTTTAGTCACGTGGTATCACGGCGGAGCTTGGTAAACGCCCGCATTTCTATGGCGTGGTAAATGCCTTTCTATGGCGGCGAGTCAATTGAATTTATTGTAGCGAGAGCTACATTGGCCACACATTCGCCATTTCGCCGGGCCTGTCCGAAGAGCGAAGAAAGAAGTCGTGGGAGGCGGTAGCTGGCAGCTGACATGGCCGAGCACTAACTGGACGTAGGGCTTCCTGACATTACGTTTGGCAGGAGCTGCCAACTTGAGCCTCGCCTTTCACATTTGAGGGTGATATCACAATCAGCCTGCAAAAAACCCTTGCCTTCTTGTTATCACTAGGCAACGCAGGCACGTTCATACGGCTCGGTTAAAGCGGGGCTTTATACGCGCCTTCGCAGAACGTCGACGGAAGATGAAGAAAAACGGTCGGGTGAATCGGTGAAGATAGAAGAGCAAGGGCAGAAGGCCGTTTGTACGCTTCGCCGCGGTCCTGTTTCGACCGATCCCTGTAAATAACCCCCGATGGAAAGGAGGCCCGCCTACTCTGGAAACGTGGTTCGTCAGCAGCGAGGGCCTAGCTACAACCAACGTCGCGACTTTGTTAGTGAGGACTCTTATGCTGATCGCTGGCGCCCTCAACCTGTGTGTGTGTGCGGGGCGTATCGCTAGATATTGCCGCCGCCGTTTTCCAACTGTCCAAGACTACCGACCCCCTGCGAACATTCACGGACGGCTGTACACCGAACAGCAGCGATCCCCGACTATGTCCGCTTGGGAAACATACCATTCGACATATTTGTGGAATTCATCTCCTGCATCTGATCGTGTGACACCGCCACCCCAGCGCCAGCGCAGGTCACCTTCCCCTCGACGTCGTTCTTCCCCTCCGCCTCAGGGAAACTAGGAGGCGCGGCCGATGGAGGTGAGGCCGCTGGCGAGTCAATGACGTCCATACCTTTAATAATAATCATAATCATCAGCCTGATTATACCCACTGCAGAGCGAAGGCCTCTCCCATATTTCTCCACTTAACCCGGTTCTGTGCTAGCTGCATCCACTTGACCCCTGCGAACTTCTTTATCTCATCCGCCCACCGAACTTTCTGCCGCCCCCTGCTACGCTTTCCTTCCCTTGGAATCCAGTTTGTTACCCTTAGCGACCATCGGATATCCTCTCTTCGCACTACATGTCCTGCCCATGTCCATTTCTTCTTAATTTCCATTAGAATATCGGTAACTTGAGTTATTTCTCTGACCCACTCTGCACGCTTTCTATCTCTTAATGTTACCCCTACCATTTTTCGTTCCATAACCCTCTGGGTTGTCCTCAAGTAGAACTCTCTTGGTTAGCCTCCACGTTTCAGCCCCGTCGGTGAGTACAGGCAAGATACAACTGTTGTATACTTTCCTCTTGAGCGATACCGGTAAGCTACTAGTCCTAATCTGCGAGTGCTTGCCAAATGCGCTCCATCCCAATCTTATTCTTCTTATTTCCTTTTCATGGTCCGAATCTGCGGTTACTACCTGTCCTAAGTAGACATATTCGCCTACTACTTCCAGTATTTCGCTACCTAATGTAAACTGCTGTTCCTTCCCGAGGCTGTTGAACATTACCTTAGTCTTCTGCATATTGATTTTCAAGCCTACCTTTCTACTTTTCCTGTCTAGGTCATCAATCATTATTTGCAGTTTATCCCCCGAGTTGCTTAGCAAGGCAATGTCATCAGCAAATCGCAAATTACTGAGGTATTCTCCATCTACCCTTATCCCTAACTGCTCCAATTTCAAGTCTCTGAATACTTCCTCTAAACAAGCTCTGAATAGTACTGTGGAGATTGTGTCTCCTTGTCTAACACCTTTCTTTATGGGAATTTTGCTACTTTCTTTATATGGTTGCTGTGCAGCCATTATATATATCTTCCAGTAATTTCACGTGCGGCTCGTCTACCCCCTGATTTCGCAATGCCTGCATCACCGCCGAGGTTCCAACTGAGTCAAATGCTTTTTCGTAATCAATGAATGCTATGTATAAGGGCTGGTAATATTTGTGATTTCTACGTGGGCATAGGCCACCAACCACCGCGGGTTCGAGCGTCGCGCGAGCCGAAGCCCCGATCAGCCGTCACCGCGCGCACACTGAAACACCGCAGCGCGCACTCAACCTCCACAGGGAGGAGAGCACTTCGCTGCAAGGACACAAGCCTCCAAGTTCACAAAGGAGACGTTTATTGAAACGCCATCCTCCAGCGGCACACACACACACACACCACACACGCACGCACGCACGCACTTACACAAATATACAAACGCACATACACACACATACTCAGTCACCGTGTCCCTGGAGCGCGCGAGGAGCAAGGCTCCCCTGCGCGCACGAAGTGACACGGAGTGCGCGCCGCAAGCACACAAGGGCGTGCTGTGATATCTCTCTCGCAGTGACCAGAGGGTTCCTTTGAGAGAGAGTGGGCAACCGCAAGGTACGCCTGTCGCGGATCGTTGGATCACGATCGACAGGCTCGAGCTTCGATCTCAGGTACGACCCGGAGCAGACGAACTCGAGTACACACTGCTCTGCGCGTACAAAGGCCGACAGAGAAGAACAGTTGCGTACGCACCTTGCGATGTCTCGGAGGGGTCTCTCCTTGGGCCCCGCTCGGAGGGTCGCGCGAGCGTGGCCGTCGAAGCGGTGCCATGTTCCCGCCAAAAGGCGCCAATGGGAACAGCCACTGGGACGCCAGGGCAGAGCTGTGGCCCGAACGACAGTGACAAGTCGTCCGAGCCTCTCTCCGCCGCCTCAGGCGGGAGAAAGGGAACGAGGAGAACAACTGGGAAGCGGGCGGCGGCCGCTCAAAGGGCAGCCGCAGCAAGCCCGAATCCCACATCCTCCTCTCCTTAATTGCCCTCCTACCCATCAGCGAAAGCACGCGGCAGGTCCCCAGCATGAAGAAAAGAATGCTATCCTCACGCAACAAGTCAACTACGCTTCAGCTCCAGCCAAAAAGATCTCGAAAAGACAGACACTCAAGAAAGACAAACATTAGCAAGGCGCACAAAAAAAAAAAAGATGGCATGAAGAATGATGTACAAAGTTCCGAAGGCTAAGTAACAACAACTATATACAGAACACAACTATGTACAGAAGACCCAAAGTTCGTCGGTGTAGCTCAGGGAGCCTGCGATGACCGGTGACTCACCGCACGCCGACTTCTGGGTGGCCAGTTGGCTGCAGACGATCTCCGTCGGTGGCGGTGCAGGCTAAGTGCAGAAACAGCGAACACGCCGAAGGGGCCCCAGGCGTGGAAAGTCCGTGACTCCGTGGCGATCAAAGGCGCACATGGGAAGACCGCGCGGGGCTTCCTTTCCACCGCGCTCCGCACACGCCGGCAAACACACATGGCGCGACGTCGTCGCCTCCACGCCCAGGCACGCACACGCACAGCCACTCACACACCAAGCAAATGGTGATGCCGACCTTCAGCGGCGAACCTGTCCCGAGCACCTTCGCAACCGCGGCGGCCTTGGGTGAAAGGGGCATCGTCCATGCTCGCCGTCCCCAAACGGCCCCAACTTCCTTTCCACACACACCGGAAAGGCCGCGCGTCGGGGCTGCCTAACGAGCAACCCTCGCAATTTCAAGAAGAAAGATGATAGAAGAAGCGCAGTACAAAAGAAGGCACTCACTGTACAATATTTACAAGATAAGAAGCAAGAACGAAAACAGAAGAAAGCGAAAAATGAGAACAGAGGCACACAAAACAAAAAAAAAAATAAAAATAAATAAAGCACACAGGCTGGAACTGAGCGAGCCAGAAAAGGGGGAGACCAGCCTTGCTTCCGGGTAGGGTTCGACGAGCAAGCTCGATCGGTGAAGCGGTATGCCTTCGGTTGCGGAAAAGGCCCGCCGTCCGGCATCAATCACACAGGTGAACGTCGCCTCACCTAGTACCGGTGCGGGGCACGGCTGCGTTCCACCGCATCGGGTGTGCCTTGGCGCTTGCCTGTGGTGACAATGGGCACCAGCGCAAGCTCGTCAGACCGTTACGCATAGGCCTTCAGGTCTGCAATGTAGGCACGGCTGGCATTTCCCATAGGGGGATTCTCCAGCAATTAGCCCCTGGTTGTTACTGAGGAAACGCCCCATGAAATCGCAGATGGCCATCTGCCACGGACGCACACTATCCGTTGGTTTCGTCATGCCCGGTGGTTTGCCAGTCCTCGACTTCTCCATTTGACAGACATGGCAGGAACGGCAACAGCGGAAAATGTCGCGCTTCATGCCGGGCTGCAGTTACCGATTGACTCAGTTTCTGGAAACCTTCGAGCCACTCAGATGACCAGCCAATGGTTTGTCGTGAGAGAAACGCAACAAAGCGCCGCTCAGACATTGGGGAATAGCCACTTCAAATTCATCCGTGGCTATGTATTTTAGCGCGAGCCCGTCATGGCCCAGGAAATATGAATCCCCGGGGCACGCCGCGACACACGCTGGCTCGTGCCCCCCTGCGCCCGCTCAATACAAGTAGCGTAAGGCCTCATTCTCACAGCCGGTTTTTCTCTCCTCCGTCGCCTCCGTCATGCCGGAGCGGCGGACTCCGCCCCACGAAAGACGGACCAGTGAGCGCGCTCGCTTCTCTCACGTGACTCTACGTCACGGCTTGCGTGTCGCGACCGAGCCAGCGCTGGCGGAGCGGCCGCGCGGCCATCGCGGGCTCGCATGCAGACGGCGGTGCGCGAACACACACACACACAGAGAGAGAGAGAGAGAAAAGCGGGGGTTCCCTCCTGTTTGGTGTAAGGCTCCTCCATTGTTTGGTGCCCCGCGAAGCGCGCGCTGGCAAGAGACAACAGATGCCGTTTCTTTTTTTTTTTTTTCATTTTTCAATGCACCGGGTGTCGCAGCTAAACATGACCTCCTACAAAACTTAACGATATTTCAGTTGTATGTTTAAATCGGTGTATCAAACGAAATTTTGCAAGTTCTGGCGACCCATTCCTTTATTGATGACAGTTATTATATATGTTCCTATAGATTTGTTCGATTTCGCTAACTGCCATGAATAATATTATAGATGTGCGCATTTATGCTGAGCTTGGACACTGGCTTGATATATATTCGTACCCATTTGTTGTTCCGTAGTACGTGCGGTGTTTATACTGAGGCTGACATAAGAAGGTGTTCCAACTCTGAACTGCTGCGAGAAGTCTCGACATTAAAAGCGGAATATAAGAGACGGGTAATTTTTTTTTTATCTGAGATGCTGAGGTAACACTATTTTCAAGTAATAGATTTGGAATTTCACTCCCTTTCATTTTGGAGCTACGCAAACGGTACCTAGTTGCAAATAGTTAATCTGGTAGTTTTTCTCGCCAACCTAAGTCGATCCAAACGCAGAACAGGTTCTTGACAAATTGAAATCATGTTAAGTATGTGGCTCACAAGTTGAGCTAAGAGCCATTATATAGACACAACAAGAACTAAAAACAAGTACGGAGTGGCAAACAAGGTTCGAGGCAGTAAAGATTTGGATGGACGGAAAACCTGCTGGCTAGGCAGGCGAAGAAGTCAAAACGACTGCCGCACAGGTGAAGAAGGGAAAGGAAGAGGTAATGGGCGAGGTGAGGAAAGGAGCAGCGGAGAAAACTGAACAAAGAAAAGATAGAGAGAAAAAAATGTAAACAGCGGGGCAAATGGCGCGGCAAGAAAACTTCGTCAAGGGGAGGAGGTCTAAGAAAGCAAGTAAAGAAAAAGCACATCAATGGGGAAAAGAAATGTAAGAAAAGGTCGCAATCTTCCCGCAAAACAGAGAACCCTTTAAAAAAAAAAACGCTGTGACGAAACTGCGTTTCAAGAGGAAGCCACCGCTTTTGAAGCCACATTGCTTGCACTTGCAGGTGATAGCGAAATATTAAGCGCTACCTTAATATCACGAATGGTGGTATCGACAGGAACGTTTCATTGCTTGTGAACAATGCTTATATTGATAGCAGTCTAGAGTTGCGTGGAGCTACTGAAGCACCAAAGTGCAAGAGGCTAACAAAAAATGCCGATTTTATTTAATTTTGCAAAATGCAGGACGTCACAGCTAACCTCGACTTCCGACAGATTTGCGGGAAATATTATTTCAGTCGGCGCCATTCTAACTTGAATTTTTAATGCTTGTATCAAAACCATCTTGCCATGTTGTCGCGAACAATTCTTTTATTGATAGAATAGTTCATTACGTTTTCTGTGATTGTGCTGATTGCGAAGAATAATTTTATTGGAGTGAGCATAACTTTCTGCGGTTTAGTACATGCTTGCTATAATTATACTCATTTGTTTTGACGCAGTACGCGTGGTGTTTGTACCGTTACCAAAGCTCAGATGAAAACGTTTTCTAGCTCCAAACTGCTGCTAGAGCACGTGAGACAGCACGCTTCTTTTTTTTTTCCCTCGTACAGACGCGGAGTACACGACTTCCACCGCTGCAGAGAGGGCAGCCGCCCTCCGTATTTTTTTTTTTTTCTTGCAGGAGAAAAAAAAAGCGCTCTGACGTAGAGTCGCGTGGGAGCGGCGAAGCCCCGCCCGAACAGGTTTGACGGCGTCCGGCGGCCCTTTATGTTTGAACATCGCGCCGTTCCATCCGTCGTGCGGTGTCCCCCGCCGGTGCCGCCGCGACGGAGAGGAGCACCGGCTGTGAGAATGAGGCCTAACGGCGCTGCGCCCGCTGCAATACAAGCAGCGTAACGGCGCTTCGTCTCCCAGAGACCGTCGCTGACATCGCGACAAAACGGGTCATTTTGCTGGACCGTCGTAGCTCTTCATGGCTGAAAACGATACCAGTCATCCCAAAGAAGAGCCTGGTTTCGTCCCTTCGCAGGTTCGCAGCAAAACTTCCGCTAGCATCGGCGTCTTATATGTGCTCACAAAGAGCTTTCACCCTCGCCTGCTTTGCGAAGCGCTGCTTGCCTGGATAGCGGAATGGGGAACACGTCTGCGGGCGTCCCCTCTGTGCCGATCTGCGTCTCGTCCGCTGTTTCGCCCCCTTCGCCTGCCAGCGTAAAGACGCCGCCGCAGGCGAGTGGAGCACGGGATAGCGCGTCAGCTACCACGTTCGTTCTCCCCTTAAGATACTGCACCGAAAAGTCGAAATGCTGTACCAGGAGAGAATGGCGCACCAGCCGGCTCGCAAGTACACGGAGCCGCATCAGCCAAGTGAGCGCGCTGTCGGTGCGGTTTCCAAAGGGAGCCCAGCCGACGCCTTGCCGTTCCCCGAACAGAAATGACTGCAAGCGGGGTACGGGTGCTGTTGTGCGGAGATGCCGGCAGCGGCGGCGTCGCGCACATTGCTTCCGCAACGGCGTAAAGCTGAAACAGCGGAGGCATATGGTCAACGGTCGGACCGCAGGGTGGTCCGAAGAACTATGTAGCGTGTTTCAGTGCCTTTGCCGAGTGCCGCGCAGGGGGCGGCAGGCATGGCGCATGAGCTTGATTGTCAAGGCGACCGGCTCGCCCGATGTGCTGTCCAACGACTCATATGGAGCCAGAAACAATTCACGTTGGGCGCCAGTTGTGGTTTGTACGTGGGCATAGGCCACCAACCACCGCGGGCTCGAGCGTCGCGCGAGCCGAAGCCCCGATCAGCCGTCACCGCGCGCACACTGAAACACCGCAACGCGCACTCAACCTCCACAAGGAGGAGAGCACTTCGCTGCAAGGACACAAGCCTCCATGTTCACAAAGGCGACGTTTATACACACGCACGCACACACATACACAAATATACAAACGCACATACACACACATACTCAGTCACCGTGTCCCTGGAGCGCGCGAGGAGCAAGGCTCCCCTGCGCGCACGAAGTGACACGGAGTGCACGCCGCAAGCACGCAAGGGCGTGCTGTGATATCTCTCTCGCAGTGACCAGAGGGTTGCTTTGAGAGATAGTGGGCAACCACCGCAAGGTACGCCTGTCGCGGATCGTTGGATCACGATCGACAGGCTCGAGCTTCGCTCTCAGGTACGACCCGGGGCAGACGAACTCGAGTACACACTGGTCTGCGCGGACAAAGGCCGGCAGACAAGAACAGTTGCGTACGCACCTTGCGATGTCTCGGAGGGGTCTCTTCTTGGGCCCCGCTCGGAGGGTCGCGCGAGCGCGGCCGTCGAAGCGGTGCCATGTTCCCGCCAAAAGGCGCCAATGGGAACAGCCACTGGGACGCCAGGGCGGAGCTGTGGCCCGAACGACAGTGACAAGTCGTCCGAGCCTCTCTCCGCCGTCTCAGGCGGGAGAAGGGGAACGAGGAGAACAACTGGGAAGCGGGCAGCGGCCGCGCAAAGGGCAGCCGCAGCAAGCCCGAATCCCACATATTCCGAGCATTTTTCTATCACCTGATTGATGGTATGGATATGATCGATAGTAGAGTACCGTTTCCGAAACCCTGCTTGATCCTTTGCTTGATTGCAGTCCAAGGTTGTCTTGATTCTATTAGCGGTTACCTTAGTAAATACCTTATACGTAACAGACAGTAAGCTGATTGGTCTAATTTTTAAGATCCTTAGAGTCCCCTTTCTTATGAATGAGGATAATGTTTGCATTCTTCCATGGTTCCGGTACCGTCGATGACACGAGGCACTGCGTATACAGGGTGGCCAGTTTTTCTAGCACGATATCCCCCCCCCCCCCCCCCCGTCCTTCAGCAAATCTGTAGTTATCTGATCCTCTCCAGCTGATTTCCCCCTTTTCATAGTTTCTAGTGCTTTCTTGACCTCGTCCTTCGTCAATGGTGGAACGTCTGACTGTTTTTCCCTACCGCCAATCTCATTACGGTCCTGACTACTTTGGCTACTGTACAGATCTGTATAGAACTCCTCGGCTACTTTGACTATCTTGTCCATATTAGTGATGACGTTGCTCGCCTTGTCCCTTATCGCATACATCTGGTTTTTGCCTATGCCCAATTTCTTCTTTTTTGCCGCTTTAAAGCTTTCCCCGTTCTTTACAGCATGCTGAATTTTCTCCGTGTTATACTTCCTTATATCGGCCACCTTGCGCTTATTGATTAGCTTTGATATCTCGGCCAATTCAATCTGGTCTGTTGGATTGGAAGCCTTCATACTCTGGCGTTTCTTAATCAAATCTTTCATCTCCTTAGACAGCTTACCGGTATCCTCTCCAATTATCCTACCGCCTACTTCTACCGCGCACTCAGTAATGATATCTGTGAAATTATTGTTCCTTGCCTCTAGGGTAATGTTGCCATCCTCAGTTAGAGCTGAATACCTATTCTGTAGCGAGATCCTGAACTCTTCTGCCCTCACCCTCACCGCTAATTCGTTGATGGGTTTCTTTCTTACTATTCTGTTGCGTTCCTTCTTCAGATTTAGGCTAATTCGGGACCTCATCCTCCTGGGGTCATGCATCGCACTTTCCCGATTACCTCTACATCTTGCATAATGGCGGGGGTTGAACACATTATGAAGTCGATTTCATTTTTAGTCTCTCCGTTAGGACTTTTCCATGTCCATTTCCGGTTCTTCCGTTTGCTGAAGAAGGTATTCATAATTCGTAAGTTATTGCGCTCTGCAAACTCAACTAGTAACTCCCCCCCTGCTATTCCTAGAATCAATGCCATAGTCACCTACCGCCTTGTCTCCTGCCTGTTTTTTTTCCCTACCTTGACATTGAAGTCGCCCATTAGTACAGTATACTGCGTCTTTACTTTTCGCATTGCCGATTCTACATCTTCGTAGAAGCTTTCAACCGCCTGGTCATCATAACTACTTGTAGGTGAATAGGCCTGTACAACCTTCAGTTTATACCGCTTATTAAGCCTAATTACGATGCCTGCAACCCTCTCATTAATACTATAGAATTCATCTATATTACCCGCTATATACTTATTGACAAGGAAACCTACTCCTAGTTGTCGCCTCTCTGGTAAACCTCGATAACACAGTCCATGCCCATCCTTCAGTACAGTATATGCCTCATTCGGCCTCCTAACCTCACTAAGCCCTATGACCAGAGGTGGGCAACCTCATGAGGTTTCGACCTCATGAGGTCGACCTCAACCTCAAAATGACCTCAACCTCACGGAGTGAGGTGAGGTTGAGGTGAGGTCGGTGACAGCTCGAAATTTTTTGAGTGAGGTCACGAATTTGGACCTCAACCTCACGCGTGAGTTTGAGGTTGAGTGAGGTCGTCATTGTGTGAGGTCGAAATTGTGAGGTCCAGGCTTTTTGCTGTTGCCGCGGCTTTCTTCGAAGAGCGCCCCTTTTGACGCGGAGCTCGAGCGTACTGCCGCGGTGTGCCCGCTGGCTCTCGGTGTTTGGTTACCCCCCGTTCGGACGACCGGATACCGCAGCCCCTGCCCAGCTTTCGGCATTCCACCGTAATGTCCGCAGCCCGAGGACGCTTCCCTCTGGTTTTCTTGGAAGGAGATATTTTTTTTTTGTTTACTTCACGAACTCCTCATGCCCCCCGCCCGCCACCCCCGTTTCCTCTGACTTGTTTTTGCCGATGCTTGCCGCCTGCTCAAACACCCAGGAGCGCGCAAAGCACATAACTCACGTTGACCCGCGGTGCTTTTGTCGGATGCCGCAAAGAAACAAGCAAACTGTCTTTGCGTAGACGGCGCGGAGCAGAACTGTTTGTCGTGTGCATGCCCGTTTCCAGGCGCTAACGTCACGGCTGCTGCCTTACATTCGATAAAGGACCCTGCTGTACATTACACGGAAACTTAACAGAAAATGGTGCAGCGAAATGGTTAGAGGTCGTGATACTGACAGATAAAAAAAAAAGGAAAACATGAACAAACCAGGAAAACCGGCACAATACCATCTGAGCATTTTATCGAAGTCCTCCCTTTCGAATTGTAGGTCATCGTTCTATATTCCGGTCCTGTAAATTTATATTCTTGTATTCTCCAAAACAACCTCTCTTTGGTCTTATGCTGCTTGTTCCTTCTAACAGATTCACAGGTGGCCCCGAACTACTGCAATGGGATGAAGGTGCTATCGTTCCGTATAAGCAATATAGCGGTAAAAGATGCAAGAGGATGAAACGGACGGCACAGCTTATAAGACGCAGTAGTGTGGAAAGAAGCCTGCAGATGTTAACTATTTGCCGAGATAGAAGAGACAAAAAAAATATATGGGGCTTGCATACAGTGAAGCCCATTGAAAAAAAAAAATTATTTCCCTCCGCTAAGGCCCCTTGTTTCTCTCTCAAATTCTAGTGAAATCAAGCAATGCCGGAGAAAGGAGGAGAGTAAGGAATCTTCATAATATCAAGTTTCCCTTGAAATCTCTTTTTCAGGTGCAGAAAAAAAGAGAAAAGCGTTTTCCTACATGTTTTTACGAGCTAGAAAGTATTGAGATGGCTTCCGACTCGACATTTTGGTGTCTAGATGGACGAATTGGTGTAGCGAACTGAGCGTGTCTCTTGTGCTCCCGTCTGCTCCAGACGGACAAATCAATCGGATGAAAATTTTTGTGGCCAGATGTCGGAATAATTTTTTCAGTCATTTGCCTTTTTCTTTAAAAATCAATTTAGATATACGTGAATTGAAGCCAAATACATGCTAGCACTGAGAAATGCAGTACTAAGTCGATGTCTCAAACCTTCTATACGCTCTGGGAAGCGCAGTTCTCTTCTGTTTTAGTGTGCGACATTTGTTATTACTTTCGTCAACATGAAATTCTTCATATATATTTTCTTGTATGTCAATTAAGTTCGTACACTGCCGGAAAGAGAACAAGCTTCTTCCCTCACATTAGGCTCTTTCTTTGGCATCTTTTCGGAGGCCCAAAGCACAACCCTCCTTTCCACTTACCGGCGCGGTCATTTAGTTTTTCTCTTTTTGCAAGTATTGAAAAGCGCGATGCAGTCTCTGGAAGCGGAGCTGACACACATACCCCACTGCCTTTGGTGTGTATTGGTGACAGTTCGGCATTCACTGCATGAGCAAAACCAGATGCCACGGAGACGGACGGCGAAGGGAGGAGTGCGTGCACAGGAGGGGGCGCGGTCCCTCCGGGCTGCTTGCTCGCCTCCTTTCTTTTGTTCTTGTCTTTATTTTACGTTTATGTGCTGTAACTATACGACACTAACGGGGAAACGGTTTCTCTAGATTCACCTACGGTGCATGCGGCGAAGCAGCTTCGGAGACACCACCGTGCAATTTATTAGCTTAGTCTTCAAAGGAAAACAGGTGAATACTAGAAAGAAGCTCGTCTCAAAATTGTTGGCGAAATGGCATCCAGTATTCAGTTCAGACGTACAAGTATTTATATCATGTGTGTGTGTGTGTGTGTGTGTGTGTGTGTGTGTGTGTGTGTGTGTGTGTGTGTGTGTGTGTGTGTGTGTGTGTGCGTGTGCGTGTGCGTGTGCGTGTGCGTGTGCGTGTGCGTGTGCGTGTGCGTGTGTGTGTGTGTGTGCGTGTGTGTGTGCGTGTGTGTGTGCGTGTGCGTGTGCGTGTGTGTGTGTGTGTGTGTGTGTGTGTTTTAGGCGGGTGGGAGTTGGACATTTTGCTCCGGCGAAATTTGACGGGCGAGCCGATGTTCGCGACAGCAAAGTGGTTCACGTTTAACCCTTTTTTCCTAGCAGTTCCGACCCTTGTAATTTTTTAATGTAAGCGTGGTGTTCGAAGAAGCAATTTCGCCCATTCTTGCAATACGTCACGGGATCACAGAATTATAACCAAACGTCCAGGAGTGGCCGTTCAGACCTCATAAGATAAACAGCATTCCTCTCGGAAATTTTCTGAAGGTTTATTCGGCGTTGGCCGAGTTTTATGATTAATTGGTGCTTTGCTGTCTTTTCCTCTTTTGTTTGTTTTGTTGGCGATTTAGTCTTCACAAGTCGTTTCATGAGTGGCTATTATGGAAAATTTGTGCCCCGTTAATATGACATCCGTTAATATGGAGGACCCGAATTATGGACAGTTTTCTGAGGCGAAGATTTTTCAATGTATTTATGCCTCGTTAATATAGAAACTCGCTCTCTGAACAATGGACAGGGGATGAATGCACACAGCCTATTCGGCCCATGTATTTTTGTCTCGTTAATATGGACATCGTTTGAAAAAACCAGGGTAGTCCGAAAGCAATTTAAAGAGGGGTGCGCAGGCCGAGAACCTATGCGACAGCCGATCTTGTGGAGTTGGAAAGAACCAAAGCGGGCGTGTCGTCGTTTTAGGAGGGGAGGGTAGGGGGGGGGCTAGAGCAGAAAGCAAGGGAGGAGGAGGAGGAAAAAAGGAGGGTGGATGGCAGGGATCGTACACAGCAAACCGAGGGTCAGCTAACTAAGAAAGACCCCAAAAGGAGGGAACCGGGAGATTTCTGGGTGCAGCGGCAGCGCCGCAACTAAAGGCCGCAGTCGGGAAAATAGCAACATGTGGTCGCAATAAATTCTGCTGGACGTGAACAGAAGAGAGGCCGTTAAAAGCGTAAGAAAGAAATAATAAGAAGAAAGACAAGCGCCAAAATTGGGGGTGGTAACTGAAGTTTTTCTATCCCAGAACACAAAGTGTGTTCCATGAAGCCGTTAACGCTTTTCGGTCAGGGTTAAGACACTCACGAAGAAGAGCGACAAAAGAAAGGCGACGAGCACGCAACCAGGACCGGGCGTCCCGTCCTGGAGGCCCTTCTTTCTAATGCTCCTGGTTTTCGTCACTGTAGCGCTGCCGAACTACCACATTTTGCAACACAGCGATCCGCATGTCGGCTTCGCCTTGAGTCAACGATGCGGCCTTGACAAGGTCTGACCTCTTCGTAGTCGGCTAGCCGTCGTTCTAAACTGTACATCAGCTTGCAGTGTTTGTTTCATAGGAACACATACAAACGGCACTGGAAAGGGCTGTTTGATAGCCCTCTGTATAGTAGCCTGCCAACTTGACTCCCTCACTTCCTTACAGAAACAGTACAAGGCAAGAAAGAGAATTAGAAGAACGGAAAGTCAGGGAGGTTAACTAGGGAAAAAGAGTGCAAAGAAGCAGGAGCCTGTAACCCTCAACTTTAGTCTGACTTTTTGCATGGCGGGAGTTAAACGCAAAAGAATGGAGCTGAACTTAGGCGCGAAGCGGGAAATCTGTGAATACAAGCGGCAAAAGCCATCTCAGTCAATCCAAGCCATGAAAGACTGGACCCAAGTTCAACTAGGCCTCAGCCTCGCCAGGTCGACGGTATACCATCTATATATACTACAGGACTCCGATAAATGACTCAACGTCGGCATCGCAGCGAAAGCCACAGTCCGATAGCGCCAAGCACAGTTCGAAGAAATGGACTCAGCCTTGTTAATGTGGTTCGGGAATGTGTACGCGAATGGTGCTGTCATGAGCGACGAAATGCTTCAAAAGAAGGCTCGCTGCCTCGGCAACATTATGAGTACTTCTTCTCCTCCGTCTTGATAGGTTTTACCTGTGATGACTTACGGAATTTTTGTTCAGTAAAACAGGGGGATGTTTACTGAGAAATATTATTCTACGCTCTGTCTAGGCGTTACTGACTTCAGCTGCTCAAGAGGATGGCTGACAAGGTTTAAGAACAGACATGACGTTTCGGATCGACGGATCTATGGAGAAGAGGGTAGCATCGACATCTCGGCTGTGTTTATATACCCAAATTAATTAAAACAGCAGCCATTAATTATACATTTTTTCTCAATTATATACTTTTCGTTTTTATTCATGACTCGTTATTATGGATGACTCGCTTTATGGACAGCTTTGGTTGGAAACCAAAGCGTCCGTACTAACGAGGCACGAATGTATTCCTATATTTTCCTAATTTAATGTATTCTGTTGAAAAACAATGTACAGTGTATTAAAAAAGAGTTCGGCAATCATCAATTTCTTTTTTTCGAATTAAGAAAAAAAGCAAGGATGGAAGCTTGGGCGAGTTGGTGTCGGTTTTCTTGCCTTATAGCGCTAAACAGACGGACACAGCCAGACATACTGGACGGGCGATAAAAAAAAGCGCCCGTCCCGTGTGTCTCGCTGTGTCCTTGGCTGTTTAGTGCTATGTGGCAAGAAAAGAAAAAGAGCATATCGTCATTGTTGTCGTCGTCACTAGGGTCAACAGCATTTGTCTTTTCAGTTTATAGTAAGAACTGGCTTGTTTTATTTCTTATACGAATCTTATTCACGTGGGTCATATGGGATAAACTCTTTTTATTGCATTATGGGCCTATGCGTAGTACCGTTGTACCCATATAGGCCTTATATTGAAACCGACCACAAAATGGTAGGCGAGGAGGGGGAGAGGATTGCCACTTTAGTGCAGAGTTGGACATGTAGTGTCCGGAGTTTTTCTGCTTTTATCCGGGATATTAATTGTTGTATAAAATTAGGAGCAAAATACAGCCTTCATACGACAAAATTCTGGCTAGCCTATATAACCTAGGATTACCGAGAAATGTATATTAGCTTTAAGTTGGGGTTTAATTTAATGATTCTTTTTTTTTTTTTTTTTTTTTTTTTTGAGGTCGAACGCCCGACCTCAACCTCACATTTTGAGTTTGAGGTGAGGTTGAGTGAGGTCGCCAATGGTCACCTGAAAAGTGAGGTGAGGTCGCCTGGGGGACCTCAACCTCAATTGATGAGGTTGAGGTTGAGTGAGGCTGCCAAATATTTTTTGAGTTTGAGGTGAGGTCGAGGTTTTTGAGGTCAAATGCCCACCTCTGCCTATGACATCCCATTTCATGCCCTCTAGTTCCTCTAACAGCACTGCTAAACTAGCTTCACTGGCTAGGGTTCTAGCATTAAACGTTGCCAGGGTCAGTTTTCAATGGCGGCCTGTCCAGCCTGTCCATACCTTTACCCGTGTTTATTAAAGAACAAACTGGAACTATTTGTTGATGGTGTGAAAACAATGGCTCTTGTGGACACTGGTGCTACAGTATCTGTTATGAGTGTTATGAGAACCGTTTAGGTAGTAAAGTAATGTTCAGTGGTGACCGTGTAGTGTTAATCCGTGGTGTCGGTGGTGAATCTTTACTTCCAGTTCGGGTGTGTGCTTCTGATGTTGTTATTGGTGGCCTCAAGTTTAGAGTAGAATTTGCAGTGTTGACGCATGATGTGATTCTTGGGATTGATTTTCTGCAAGAGTGTGGTACAACTTTAGACTGTGGTATGGGAGAGATTGCTTTGAATCAATCCCTACTTTCGGCTCTTGTGGATGACTCGACACCTGATTTTGGAGCATTTGCGGTGGAAGAAGACACAATTGTGCCAGCTTCATCTGCAGCACTCGTGCGAGTTTTCTCTATTTGCGACCAGTGACAATCTTTTGAAGCTATAGTAGAACCTATGAGGCTCCCCTGCTCTAAGAAGATTATTCTTGTGCCTCGTTGCGTCGTTACCGTGACTAGAGGCCGCACTGAGCTGTGGACAGTGAACCACTCTAAAGAGCCAACTGCGTTGCCTCGGGGCCTAAAACTCGCCCGTGTTGAGGAAGGTATATCAGGTTCCGTCGCGACGTTAAACAGCTCTGTCACTGAGCAGCAGGTGCAACCAGGTATGGAGACCCAAATTATGGCCATGATTAATAAGTCTCTACAACCGAGCGCCGCATCCTAGTGGAACTACTTCTGAAACACGTGACAGCTTGTTCGACTTTGCCAAGGAAACCTCAACACCACTGTCTGCCAGTCATATTCATCACACGATCAACACCGGATCCGCACCTCCAATACGGCAGAAGCCCTATCAAGTCTCAGCAACTGAACTTAAGGTAATAGATAAGCAAGTTCAAGACATGCTAAAGCGCGGCATTATTCGAGCGTCATTTAGTCCTTGGGCAGCTCCAGTTATTCTTGTTAGAAAGAAAGATTGCACATGGAGGTTTTGGGTTTACTACCGTCACTTAAATACAGTCACGAAGAAAGATGTCTGCCCGCTTCCACGTATTCGCAAGTTCCGCGACCTATAGAGGGCGCCACTGAAAATCCAATATGGCTGCCTGAATGGTGGTCCGGCTAGTCGGCGGCGCTATTGCAGCAGCGCTGCGCTGCCAGATGGTGCCTTAAAGGCCCACTGTCCACCCTCCGGTCGAAAATATTTTCTTCCCCGGTGACTGTGAGACTTCGCCCCTGGAACGCAAGGCCGCAAAATGTTTTTGAAAAGAGTAACTAATAACGCAGTTACAGCCACCGCAATCACCCGATTCTATCCTGCCTCTCTCCTTCGGTTCCCTCGCAAAGGTTTTTCACTCTCCTGCCCGAGGTCGTCTAGCCTCCGCAATACAAATTCCCCTTCCTCCTCCGCGTTTGGCGGGAGGTGGGGCGTGGCTCTCCGCGAGCGCGAAAAAAAAAAAAACGGTCGAGGGAGCGCGCGCCGCTGGATTCAGTCTGGCCGTGGCGAGGGAAAAGCGCGCTGCGAGCGGTAGACACCCATCCTTCTCCCGTCAGTCAGCGAGACGGACCAATGGACGTCGTTCCCGGTACGTACGTCATTATCGGGGCTCGTCGGGCCAGCGCAGGAAGCGGTGAAGCTGGCTTCTCAAAGGAGAGCATGAGGGAGCTTTGAATTGTATTTTCGATGCTTTGCGGCGCGCGTGTCGCTGTAGAATTTTGCACAGACTATCTCCGGTACCTGATCGAAACACTGGGCTCCTTTTCTTAAAAGGGCCTTCCCTGGACAGTGGCCCTTTAAAACTTAAAAAAAAAATGTACGTGTGTGCTATTGTCGAGAAAGCTCTCATTGTAGGCTCCGCTGTGTTACCACCGTACAAGCATTCAGTGCGTGTGCATATCAAGTGCAGTAAAAGGACCCGATGCAGGGGTAGCCGGTGTGGTATGCAAAGCATTCGACTACTAAGGGCGTGGAGCGGTAGCTATGACTCGTACTGAGGTGGCTCTAATCGCGGCAAGAAAAACGGCCGACAAACATGTGTCGATAGCAAGATGAATATTTAGAAATTCTGTGGCTCTTGTCTTATTCATGGCACTCTTTTCAACATGAAGTGCACGCGTTCACGCCATTGTAGGTGTACGCCGACCTCGTATTCTGTGGCCTCGCTTTTCCCCGATTTCGCGTCGCTGCCTAAATAAGCAAAATGATAGGCGCTGGAAAGTTGGAATGATGGTTTACAGGGCTCATTTCAGACCATGCTAATCTCGTTTGGAGCACCATTGATATGTATCGATTTTGAATTAAGTAAATTGCGAACAAGCTCTGTCAAAAGTATTTTTCAGCAGTGATCGCTTCATAATCGGCGTAATTCCGGCTTCAAAACAAGAACAGCTACGACTTTCTGGGTACCACAAAGGATACTACTGGCTTCGGATGTTGCCCCACGTCGCATAAATTCAGTATAAATACTCCCAATTTAGTGCACACGCGGTTTCTGACTGCAAACGCTCCACACAAGCCATCACGCGGGAAATACTAATTTGATTTCTTACAAATACATGTACGGTATTTGCAACAGCGGTTGCCGATAAAAAATGTTGCGCTCAATGGTAGTTAACAGTTTCCGTCAGTCAAGGTCATTGTTCCATGGTAAAGCGCTAGCAATAAATAATTAGGACCAGAATGCGTACCAAAAACTGTCACAGCCTTCGTTCAAAGTTTGTCGATGTTATCCTTGATAACTCATCCTTCCGATGTAATCCTTGATCAGCTCTAGCCATGTTGCTAGCGCTTTATTCTTCGTGCCTGTTCTTCTCACGCTACTTCAAATGTTCATGATAGCTATAACCGACATGCCGACACGGAAACTCTTTCTCGAGCTTACAACCAATAGGAAAATTATGTATGCAAGTTAATGTCGTTTTTGGTCGCACAGTTGAATGTTGCGCGAAAGACAAATAACTTAACTCGGCAACTGAATTTCCTGTTTAACCGATATTGTGTGCTTTATACGCATGCGTGGACGTTGCGATAAGCTCTGGTTATGTAAAAAAAAAAAAAACACTCGAAACAGAACGGCACGCGAAAAGCAGTACGCGATGCGACAAACAGCTAAACAATGTTGGGCGGGAGGCGCCTCTGCAAGCAGGGCGACCTCCACCGCTACCACCCTTCGGGCGATTCCTGAAGTAGCCGCGTGGTGGCGACACCATACGTGGAACTTGCGAATAGATGACGCAATTGACTGTCTGCACTCAGTTTCATACTTTTCTTCTATTGACTTGAGATCCGGCTACTGGCAAATCCCCATGCCCACTGCAGATAAAGTAAAAACGGCCTTCGTAACACAAGATGGACTCTATGAATTTAACGTTATGCCTTTTAGATTATGTAATGCGCCTGCCAGATTCGAGCGGTTCATGGATACAATCCTGCGTGGACTAAAGTCGCAAATTTGTTTATGTTATTTGGACGACGTAATTTTTGGCAAAACATTTAGTGAGCACAAAAGCCGTCTGGATATCGTGCTTGATTGCATGGAACGAGCTGGTCTTGCACTGAATGCAATGAAATGTCATTTTGGGTTCGTGAAACAATATTGTCCTCGGTCACTTATTTGATAAAGAAGATGTTCGACCAGATCCCAAGAAAATTGAAGCTATCAAAAGTTTTACCGTGCCCCAAATCAAAAAAGAGCTGCAGAGCTTTTTGGGGCTATGCTCGTACTTTCGACGCTTTATACCAAGATTTGCAGACACCGCTTACTCACTCACTTGTCTACTGCATAAAGATGCACCATTCACTTGTCAGTTTTCCTTCATCTGAAATTTCTTTTGACGACGGGACCCATCCTCCGCCACTTCTGCCCATCAGCACCAACTGAAGTACACACTGACGCAAGTGGTAACGGCGCTGTACTTCAGCAACGCCATGGACGCGATCAGCACGTATTAGCGCATGCCAGAAGCTCGTTGACTAAATACGAAAGAAATTACATGGTTACGGAGCAAGAATGTCTCGCCGTTGTGTTCGCTGTACAGCGCTTTCGCTCCTATTTATACGGGAATGATTTCACCGTCGTGACCGACCACCATTCCCTTTGCTGGCTCGTGAGTCTTCGTGACCCCTGTGGACGGCGCGCTCGATGGGCTTTACGCTTACAAAAGTTTAATTTACTGTGGTGCATAAAAGCGGCCATAAACACTCAGATACTGATTGTATTTCGAGTTTGCCGCTTCAAACGACTGATAACGACTCAGACAATTTCGATGAATATTTGGCTCCAATTTTACAAACCTTCCCCGATCTCCGAGTTTTCTGAACCGAGCAACGCAAAGACAAAACATTAACTTCACTGTTTGATTCCGCCAACGATCCTATGAAGAACACATTTAGCATTCGCGAAGGAGTGCTTTACAAGAAAAATTTCGCCTCTGGGGGAGCACGCATGCTCTTGTCGTTCCGGATGTCACGAAATCGGCGCCCATTTTCATCAAGCCGGCACGGCGCGAGGCCCGCGCGGCGTCGCGTGGAAAGCATGTAGAGAAAAGCCCCCTTCCCCGCGCGGGAGAGCGCGTAGCTTTGTACGCGCTACCGTGAACCTCTTTCCCATTGCCCGGGGAGGACGGTGGTTCATCGGCCTGGAAAGTGCCAGGCCTTTCGAGAAAGTTCTATGGGACCTGGCCAATGACGACGCGCGGCTCGACTGGAAGAGAAGAGGGAGCTATAACCAGCGAAGCTATGTGTGTGTGCGCGCTAGCTTTGACGCGTGCTAACAAACAGATGCGGCGCGCCCTATTTAAAGAGACCGCGCCGCTTGATGAGTCAGTCAGTCAGTCAGTCAGTCAGTTCGCCAGTGCTTTGCCCACGGACTTTCAAGGGAGCGGCGCTCGTCTCGTATGGCGGCCACATCGTGACTCTTGAGGCGTCGGACTGCAACAGTGCCCGGTGAACAATTTGGCGTTTGTTTATGTACTCTCTCGTGTTTCATCTATTGTAAAGCCTCTATGTTATTGGATACCTGTGTAATTGCATGCTTAGCGTTTGTATTCTGTGAACCTCTCGTCTGTTGTATTTCAGATGATCTTGTGTATTCCTTTGTATCGTCTCTTGCTGTGCATAAATTGTGTTTTGTTTGTTACTTCTGACTCCGATCCTTACTCTGGTTTGAACCGGCGACCGCTGGGCACCAAACGACCACCCCCTTCTGTCACTACAAGGTAGCTGAATTCCGGCTGAGCTTGCCACGCAGGTCGAGGGCATCTCCTTCGCGACCGGAACAGCTACCCCCACTCACTCTAAGGGTGTCTGGGAGTGTGCGCACCGTTAAGGGCGCATCGTTAATAATCCCCCTAATTATTAACGGGTGACAATTAATCTGGCGTCCGCGACAGGACGTTTGGTGCACTCAAGCGCAGAGGACGGAGGACGAGTTGGAAGAGTTTACGAAGAGGTCGTAAACGGTGTAGCAGCAGAGCGATAGTGAGAGGTACCGCGCTGAGGCGGTTGTGTAAGGTCCATTGAGAGTGCTATGTGTTAGCATTAGGCAGTTCAGATTGAAGATGAATCTCAAGGAGATTATTGCGTTGGGCCTAGAGAAAGGTCTTAAAGGAGCTGAACTGCGAGAATGGGTGGACCGAAAAGAAATGGAGGTTCTAGAAGAGGCTAAGAAGGAAAGAGAGAGTCAGCGAAAAGAAAATGAGAGGCAAAGGCTGATTTACATAGAAGCCTCTGCGAATGAAAAACAGGAAAAGATACAAGGCAGAGAGCTCTCGAGTAGCTGCTCAGAAAGCCCGATTAAGGGCGCCAAGAGAAAGGGCAAGAGCCCGAGAAGTAACCGAAAGAACCCATTTTGGGACAGAAGAAAAAGAAAGCGCCCGAGGAAGGGCAGTGAAATATCAAATGGCGCAAGAAACAAAATTTGGCCACCAGGAGAAAATGCTTTCATTGAAGGTCAAAGAAGCGCCTATGAAGAGTGAGAGGCAGCAGACAGGGCTAGCCAAAGGAAGGGGCAATAGTGAGAAATTATTCCGGCCCCAAGTGAAATGCTACAGGTGCAATAAGGTAGGGCACTATGCCTCAGATTGCCGTAGCAACCTTGTGCACACAGGAATGGTTAGTTGTTTTAGTTGTGGTGGTAAGGGACATAAAGCAGTGCATTGTCCAAGGAAGCCATTCCTACAGCCATCATGCGTCGGCGACTCTTCATTTGAACGCTGCGATGAAGACGTCGGCATCGACAGTGTGCAACAAAAGAGCTGGGAGAAAACTCCAGTATTATGCACAGTTGCGTGCACCGCGCCGGGATCCAAGAGTGCTGGAATTCCGGTTCTCAGCGGAAAAATTCGAGGCAAATCGATTTCTGTACTGACAAGCACAGGGAGCACTGCAGTGTTTATAAAAAGAGAATTAGTTCTTGATGAAGAGCTTACCGGTGAAATGACTCCTGTGCTTTTCCTCGATGGTTCCGCTAAACTGTTTCCTGAAGCCAAAGTGCATGTGAAGACTCCGATCTTCACCGGCGTTGTGACTGCGATATGCATGCAACACCTGGTGTACGATCTAATCTTGGGTAGCATCAAGGACGCGGGACCACCAAATCCCGAAACTTGTCACGCCGACGAGGCTGAAGAGATGTTTGCTCCCAAAGCAAAACAAACTGTGTCAGATGAGGGGTGTACAGACAGAAGTGAAAGCTCAGGACACAAAGTTCCAACTATCTGACTCTGGAGAGAAAATGTTGCTAAGTGCTCTACTACTTACTGCCCGGCTGCAGAACCGCCGCTGCATGCGGCTATATTGTTTGAAAGGGTACCGACTGACTCCCTGACAACCACTGAAGAGGGTCAGACTAGCTCCAGGGGTCAGAGTAAGGTTGTGGAACAGTCCGTTCCCGCGACAGAATGTTCAGAAAGAACAAACTTTTCTGGAGCGAAGATTTCTCAAGAAAGTGAGATTGTCCCCTCCAAAATGACAGGTTGCGGCAAAGCTGTGAATGTAGTTATCGAGCCAGAAACCTCTTTCGTGTTTTCATTGCCTGGAGATGAAGAAGGGCAGGATTGTAGCTCGTTATTAAATGACACCATGGCTGAGTGCATGAGTGACCGGGATGAGGAGCTTTCAAATAGCAGTGAGCACCAAAGCTTGGATGAAGGTGGCAGTGCAGATCCTAACCTTGAGGATTCAGAAATGGAAGAAAGCGAAGACTGCACTGCAATGAAAAGGTTCAAGAAACATTTTAAGGAACAGGAGGTAACCAAAAGTGAGGATAATGAGTCCCTAGTTGAAAATGAGTCCTGCTTTGAGAAAGTACGACTGGAGGTCGTGAAGAAAAGAAAGAAAATGAAAAGGATTAAGGGAGAACAAAGTTCTCAAAAAGACGCTCCTTTCAGACAACAATGTTCTGATTATGCGGGTAAAACTGGATCAAACGTTCCTCGGCTAAAGGTGCGAATAAAAGTGGAAACGAAAAGAAACAAATCCAAACCAGCCAAGTCAGGCAAAGTCGACAGGGAAATGTCTCATGGAAAAAGAAGGAAGAAGCGGCTGAACGACTGGATGCGCAAGCGCATGGAGAGCAGCCCAGACCGAGAAAGAATGAGACGGCGTCCTCGAAGCGCAGCTAGACAAAGTAGAATTAGTTCTGGTCAAGCTTCCGATCGGAAAGCAGAACTCAAGAGTAGAGGGAGGAGCGAGATAAAATCGCGGATGAGAAATATCATTAGAACCAGAAAAAGAGCCAGGACACGCGAACGAAAGAAGCGCCAGTGCTTCATAAGAAAGAGAACTGGCAGTTTGAGAAGAGCTCACCGGTTCCAAGAAAGAGCCACAAGCCGTTTTTGGAAATATAGGCGAAAGCATGCCCTGGGTTTGTGCGCTCCACATTTGAATAGCTGTGTTTCTGTGTTGTTGATTCTTATGTGCATCTGACGACAGTGTGTTGCTATGTTTGTGAATTTCATGGCATTGATGTGTAAATTTTGTAATGGGGTTATTACAGTTTGTGAAATTTGTGCAATGTGTGTGATATGGTCATTTGCCCCATATATTTGTGAGCGCATGCATGTGCGCGCGATGTTCGTGGTTGTTGTGAATATTGTGGGACAATATTCTTTAAGGGAGGGGCAGTGTCACGAAATCGGCGCCCATTTTCATCAAGCCGGCACGGCGCGAGGCCCGCGCGGCGTCGCGTGGAAAGCATGTAGAGAAAAGCCCCCTTCCCCGCGCGGGAGAGCGCGTAGCTTTGTACGCGCTGCCGTGAACCTCTTTCCCATTGCCCGGGGAGGACGGTGGTTCATCGGCCTGGAAAGTGCCAGGCCTTTCGAGAAAGTTCTATGGGACCTGGCCAATGACGACGCGCGGCTCGACTGGAAGAGAAGAGGGAGCTATAACCAGCGAAGCTATGTGTGTGTGCGCGCTAGCTTTGACGCGTGCTAACAAACAGATGCGGCGCGCCCTATTTAAAGAGACCGCGCCGCTTGATGAGTCAGTCAGTCAGTCAGTCAGTCAGTCAGTTCGCCAGTGCTTTGCCCACGGACTTTCAAGGGAGCGGCGCTCGTCTCGTATGGCGGCCACATCGTGACTCTTGAGGCGTCGGACTGCAACAGTGCCCGGTGAACAATTTGGCGTTTGTTTATGTACTCTCTCGTGTTTCATCTATTGTAAAGCCTCTATGTTATTGGATACCTGTGTAATTGCATGCTTAGCGTTTGTATTCTGTGAACCTCTCGTCTGTTGTATTTCAGATGATCTTGTGTATTCCTTTGTATCGTCTCTTGCTGTGCATAAATTGTGTTTTGTTTGTTACTTCTGACACCGATCCTTACTCTGGTTTGAACCGGCGACCGCTGGGCACCAAACGACCACCCCCTTCTGTCACTACAAGGTAGCTGAATTCCGGCTGAGCTTGCCACGCAGGTCGAGGGCATCTCCTTCGCGACCGGAACAGCTACCCCCACTCACTCTAAGGGTGTCTGGGAGTGTGCGCACCATTAAGGGCGAATCGTTAATAATCCCCCTAATTATTAACGGGTGACACCGGAAAGCCTACGCATCAAAGTTCTAGAAATTATGCATGATGGCGCCACGTCTGGGCACATGGGAGTGGTCTGAACACTCCACCACACGTGCACAGCAGCGATTTTACTGGCCGAAGATGCGTTCAATTATCGAGCGATATGTAGCCAGCTGTGTGCAATGCCAGCGCTTTAAGCTGTCGACTTCGTCCACCGGGAAAACTACGGCCAGTCACACCTCCAACCGCCCCACGGTCCTCTAAAGGAAACCGATGAATTCTTGTACGTGTAGATTATTTAACCCGTTATTGTGAGACAGCCGCGATACCATCCGCTACTGCGTCTGAAGTATCTAATTTCTTACTTCGATTCGTCATTCTTTGGCACGACCCTCCTGCAGTCATCAGTAGAGATCGTGGATGCCAATTCACAGCTGACATTGTCGAAGAACTCCTTCGCCTCAGCGCCTGCAGTTTTCGCCACTCCACACCATATCATCCCCAAACGAAGGGTGTGGTAGAACGAACTGATAGGACGCTCACCGCCGTGTTGGCTATGTGCGTCGCTGTAGATCATAAGGACTGGGATGCCGTTGTACCGTTCATTACTCATACATACAGCAAGGGCTACAGCCCCTTCTACCTTCTCTTAAAGTCCCTAGATCCATTAAAAAAAAAAAAAAAAACGGATCTAGGGATTTTACCTTCTCTACGCTCGCACGCCTCGCTGTGGCCTCGACACCATACTGCCATTTTTTATTCATGACGAACCTTCTCTTGTTATTACACTCTGCAGAGCTGAAGAAGCTCGCCAGCTGGCCAGAGTTCGAATTTTATATTCGCAAGAACGTTCTAAGAACTGCTACGACACCCGACACCAACAAGTTTCTTATGTTTCGGCGACTGTGTGTGGCTGTGGACACCTCTCCGTAATTGCCTGGTATTTGTCAGAAACTGCTGTCACACTACACCGAACCTTTTGTTGTGTTAGAGCGCATCATTAACTTGAATTACGCCTAACTGCAAATAGCCGTGTTTACATGAATGCGACAGCTAGCGCATCGCATCGTATCGCACCCGGTTCCTAGCGCATCGCATTCATGTAAACAGGGGTAATGCGCTAGGAAAGGGCATCGCATTAATGCGCCAGGCAGGGCTTGATTGAAAGGGGTAAGTCGACTTTCTCCGTGCATGTAAACCCGGTCGCATCGCATTACGGAAAAGACGGCGGCGTCCGGAGAAACGGCGGCCACTGGCCTCACCACCAATTCGTCGTTGCCGCTCCACTGTGTCTCGCGTTCGCTGCAAACAAGTGGTGAACGAAGCTTTTTTTTTTTTTTTTTTTTTTTTTGTCTGAAGATGCCCATACCACGCAATTCTGGCGGCATAACGCCTCAAATTTTAAGATATATAAGCTTCTAGAATCGGGCAGGTGACTGAAAGCGCGGGATATTCGTTCCCCTCTACAGACCTGCTACTCAATAAATAATGTTCCCCTGCAAAAAGTTTCTGAATATAAGTATCTCGGCGTATATTTCACACCTAACCTTGCGTGGACGAGACAAGTTGAGCATATTACATCGAAAGCCTGCAGAATGTTTAATTTTTTAAAGCGTAATTTCAACAAAGCGCAGTCAAATGTCAAGCAGCTCCTGTATTTCACTTACATAAGGCCAATTCTTGAATATGCATGCCCTGTATGGGATCCCCAGTTTATTTACTTATCTGACATGCTCGGACGCGTCCAAAATAATGCTGCCAGATTTGTGTCTAACAATTATAGTTTTTAATCTAGCGTCACGTCTATTAAACATCATCTTGGTTGGGAATCTTTAGCTCACCGCAGAAAACATTTCAGACTGCAGATCATGTATCGCATTTATTTTGGAAAGTTCAGCATTGACAAAGACCGGTACCTGCTTCAACCTCACTTTTTGTCTAGACGACTTGATCATCAGTGGAAGATCCGCGAAATAAAATGCCGGACAGATGTGTGTAAAACCTCGTTTCTTCCACTGACGATCAATGAGTGGAACCGGCTGCCAGCTGGCATCACTGAGTGTTGCACTGAAAATTTATTTCGGGATTTTTTATCGGATGTGTGACGTGGCGCCCAGTTCTCTTGCGTGTGTTTCCTTCATTACTTTGTTTTTGAGTGTTTTCATCCCTTTGTTCGTCGCGCAGTTGCCCCCTTTAGATGCATGCTTCTCATTCTGCATTATCACTTGTGTCGTGTTATTTTCTTCATTTTTATGTATTTTATCACTCGCGTTCCCTGCAAGATTATTTGTCATCTCCCCACCCACCCTGCAATGATGCCTTCGGGCGCTGCAGGAACCTGTAATAAATAAATAAATAAATAAACTACCTAGGCTGGATAAACAAATTAGAAGAAGTATTTAATTTCGATTCATAGGCTGTTTTGATATTTATTACAGCTTCCCTTTTATTCTGGTACGTACAAAATAAATATTAAATGAATTTGATAAATTTACAACCTGGTGCCAATAATGCTTTCGATATGCGACACCGCGCCCCGTCACCACCGCGCTAGAGATGATGCGCTACATGTAAACGCTGTCGCATCGCATTACCGTAAGGCGCTACGAAATGCGATGCGATGCGATGCGCTACTGTCGCCTTCATGTAAACACGGCTAATGTTCGACGGTCACGGCAGTCTCAGGTGGTGCATGTAGCCCGCCTCAAGCGATTTCATTCCAGAGGTTCTATGTAACTTCTCCGACGGGCTACGTCTGCGGGGAGGGAAATGTCACGCGCCTTCGCAGAACGTCGACGGAAGATGAAGAACGGTCGGGTGGATTGGTGAAGAAAGAAGAGCAAGGGCAGCAGCACGTCTGACGCTTCGCCGCGGTCCTGTTTCGACTGATCCCTGTAAATACTCCCCCCCCCCCCCCCCCCCCCCCCCCCGTGCGTACTAAGCACGTAATAATATGTTGGCTTGTAGCTTACGCTATCGCGTCATCGCGAAGGTGGGAGTGAAAAACAGAGAATGAAGTGCCATATTGGAGGGCTTCGGACTACCGCGGGCTAGAGGCTTTCGCCTCATCGCACTTTAGTGGCCAAAAGTGCCCTCTATTGCATAAATAAAGCTCAAACTATATAGTAAACTACTATGTGCAAAAGCCATGTCTTTACTTTCAAGCTGAACCTAAGCGTAGCCATGCAGATAGCTCTCGCGTAACTCCATGTTTAACCACAAGCTAAACTACATCTATTTTTTTATTGATTGATTGATATTACAGCTTTTATTTTCACGAGAAAAAGGGTGCCTTCCTTTCCGCCCCCGGCACGCAGGCCTGGGAAAACGGGGAATAGTGAACCCACGGATTATAGGCTGGCAGGCAGCTCCAAGGCCGGTCACGATGCGCGCGCACGCTTCGAGACCAGCAATGGCAACCCTTAGCTTCTTGCGGCCTCTTCCGTATGCATGACGTCAGAGTCCCTCCTGCACTCCTCCGGCTCAAGGTCAAACGCTCGTGAAACGACTTCGGCTTTAGTAGTAAACAAATTCGCTCTGAAATGCGCTTTTAGCCGACTTCAAGTTTTACCTCGTTTGCTGGCTGGCTCAGCGAGAAAGTGACTTGTCAACCGAGAGCTCCGATTGCCTCACACAACTGTGTTACATACGCCTCACAGTCTGATCCAAATTGTCAGCCTTTGCAGCTCATGATGACACGATCGATGTTCACAAGAAACGAAATTTAATAAGGATTGAACTGGATTAGAATAGGTTACATAATGGAGCTTCCGACGTAACGTGCGTCCGACACGAACGCTCTCCCCCGTCTCCCTTCTCTACCTTCTCTTCTCGGCTCTCTCGCCGATACTCCCTCTATCGGCTCCGCCTCTCCGTTGTCGTTTCGTCCGCTTGACAGTGGATGTCGCTAGTCTCTCAGCTAACACCACCGCTAACAACTCATTTTTAAAAAAATATAGTCTATAGTGCCTAAGGCGAGTGAAACCACTTAGTACTTTTGGGAATCATAGATATGTCCTGACCAGTGATATTTTTTGCTGTGAAAGGTTTGGTATTAGCAAGCTTGCTCTTTGAACAATCACTCTGGGATGAAAGTGTCAGTCTGGAAGTTGAACATTATTGTGTTGAAAACCGTTGTCTGAAATGTTCACGGTGATAATAACACACCCACGAAATGTAAAAACGTGATAGGCCCAAAGACTCGCTCATCTCAGGAACGCTGTCACCGACGCGACTTTTCATTCGCAGTAGCTTCATAATATGCTCAAGCACAAGCAACATGCTAGTCTCTCGACGGGCTTTCTGTTTAGGTAGCAGTATCTCGGTAAATAGTGTGTGTTGTACATATCTCCCTCTGCTCTTTTTGACACTATCCAGGACTTCCAAACAGACACTGATTAACTAACTTGCAGAATGAAAAAAAAAAAAGGGGGGGGGGTGGAATCAACGCTGCTAATTAGAGTCGAGCTACAGCTCCGTTCATATGACACACAATGCTGATTTCTATGTTTTGTTTTATTCCTTTCAAGCTGTAACGATTCCGAACACAACCGTGTATTTGAAAGTGCCGCGGATGTTGATTAGTAAAATTAGGGGGACACTTAAGCTCCGCCATTAAGGGTATGGCACGATTGCATTTCACACACACACGCACGCATACACGCAGAAAGACGGAGATTTTTTGTTTTATTTTTTCACTTTATAAGTTATGTTTGTTTTTGCCTTACTGCCTGCTAGGCAAGGACGCCACCGCTAAATTGGGACTTTCTTGAATCTTGATGCACGATAATCCGCTTCTCCGGTCCGCTTCTGCCACATTGCCTCTGTCTTGCCCGCATCCCGTTATTTTCCCGCCGCCTAACCCTCATCGTCTAGGCTTCGTCTCCGCCTCATCGGCTTTAGATTTACTTCACCGACCTCGCCACCGATCGGAACAGATGCATGGATGCACTCGTAGAAGGAGCAGGCATAGATGCACCGACCGCACTTGAAGACGACGGCTCATAGGAACGAGTAGACTGCAGCGCATCCCGTCCACTTCGCGTCCATTTAGCGCCATCTGTTGCGTCAATGCAGTACGGTCACGGGCAGAACGACCGCATTCAGAGTTACGAAGACTGGACAGCCCCCAATACCAACACCAAGCGCAAGCTTCATGTCGGAGTCTGGCGCCCTCAACCTCACATAACCCACCCCCTTCCCCTCTAGGCCTCAGGTCATCCTCATGAATAAAGGTTTATGAATGAATGAATGAATCGCGGGTTTCGGGTGGGCGCCGCACGCTGGCGCTAAAATGACTTATGCAAGCTAAGGTACGTTCCAATTCTAGCAAGACTGCTTCTTAGACGTCATCGTAGACGTCTACACCTACACCAGTCTGCACGTTCGCGTAATGGAATGCGCCTGATCTGTCGGCGCCTGGTGTCACCTCGCGGCATAAAGGTTGAACTGAAACGTTTTAACAACTATTATAACGTTGTTTTCTTTAAAAATTTACGACAATACAGGTGAAAATCGCGTTGTTGATTTTCTGCAACAATAATATTGCGTGTTTAATCGCCACAACGCAGATCGACTGTTACCTGTAGCAGACCGTAATGGGCTTCACGCAATTGGCCCGCTCACGGCTTGACGGAAGAGAATGTTAGTCCGTTTTTACTTTTTTATTACTGATCCTGAAGTGTATATACATGCTTCTCGGATGTCTCATCACAGCTGTAAACATGAAAACATGCAAAAGACTAAATGTAAAAGATCAATTTACATTTATTTACTTAACGTGGTACACGCGCTGTTTCTGTGCGATGGATTCACGCCATTGCCTTTGCAACCACCATTTCTTTACGGCTCACGGAATAACAAGACCTCGGTGCAAATGAGCTGTAAAGCTAACGCTTTAAAGGAATAGCCACCGCAAGGCACACGGCTCCAAAAAAAGCACTTTACACTGCCAAGGGGCTGAATAAGACGGAGGAGCGGACTCTGCAGACAGGAACTCCATCCTGCTGTACCGATGGGTGTTGCCCGCAATGTGGAGAGATCTGCGATATCTGTAGTGTGGGCATGCGCTCAAAGTCCTCATCTTCCCCCTACCCGCACACTGGAGGTCCAAAGAGCTCTAGTAAAGCGGACTCAAGACGGGGCCTCGTCGTGCTGTAGCGGGCAAACTCCCTTTTCAACGTTAAGTTTTCACAATCACCCTTTCTTTTTAGGCGATATGCTATAGCTTATACAAGGGTTATTCCTATTCGAGTTTTATATTTTTTCCAATTCGGGGGGTAAATATCGGTCGTTATATTTCAACTTGATAACACTGGAGAAATCGGGTTTTTCGTGGGAACACTCCGAAATATCAGGTTTTATCGGGTTAAGTTTACAAACTAATAATTTATTAGATTTTTCCTAGCCGGTGGGTAACGATAGGGTTATGTTTTGAGTTGCTTTCAAAACAGTAATTCAATATTCGGTGTTTCTGTCGTAATTATTTCTCTTAGTGATGTGCAACGGTCAGTTTTTGGACAAGAAACATTTTATTCACGTGAGCTGATCATCGACGTTTTACACGCCCTTATCAACATACATAATCATCTGCATGCGCATTTCGGTTTCCATGCTAGACCTGTCTGATCTCTGGAGGCATCTTAACTGAGAGAACATTCGCTCAACGTCACAGCCGCCTTTAGCTAGACAGAAAAATGTCAACGCTGCATTCGCTAGCCCAGTAGTGCACAGTGGCGTCGTTCTGATAGTCCATCAGTTCAAGACTCGTTTGTGGGGCTTGCTTCTAGAAAATACTGGTTAAACTCTCCGTGAAGCGAGCCTACATTTTTTAGCGCAAAACTTTGCTGCTTTCATACGAGCTTTCAACAAGTTCCGTGGGCACAGTTGTTCTAGAAACAGGGAAAAATCAGGTTTTACCCGATTTTTTGGGAACATGTTCGGGGTGCAAAAACCGGGTAAAATCGGGTTTTACGCGAAAACAAACAACCCTGCTTATACAGCTCGTTCGGTCGAAAAGCAGTCGGCGAAATAATGTTAGTAGTCGGCACCATGTGTCGGAAATAGGAGCTGCGTAAAACCTCTATCATGGTAATTTTTGGTTCCTAGAGATTGATATGTCATAGGAGAGGGCAGGTTGATGAAATCATTGTAAATAACTGATGAGTCAAAAGAAATAAAAAAAAGGGAAAAAGAAAGTTCAAAGGCGTTAGACTGCTCAGAGTAAGAAGCCAGTGCTCGATGATGCTAATTAAGAAAATTCAGAGTGTAACTGATTAATCAATGATTTAACTGAAAAAAAGAATTGGGAAAAGGGCGTTTAAGGGTGTCAAAATGATCAGAATGAAAAGCCAATTTTTGCTGATGCTAAGTATTAGTGTATAAAAAAAGGAAACAAAAAAATTCAGGAAGGTAAATAAAACATAGTCCGTGTATGTGAAACGCTGTGTCGCCCTAATTTTTTATATGTAACGATCGTTTACAACTTGCTATATCACCCTCAAACACCCACAGCTTTAGTGGCTAAAAGAACGTACTTCTCGCTGACTTCTAGAGTTCTAGTTTTACTTTGATATTAATTCTTTGAAAATATTTAATACGCAGTGTCAGGCCTCCTCTGATATGCTTCTAACTTCAGGACAAACAAATGAGTAAGTTCTTGAAGCACTGCTTTATGCAGCCTCTGCCTTTGACACAAAATACATGTTGCATTAGTTCCTCTTTCAAGATCACAATTGCTCTGACGTTACGGGTTGGCGAAAAACACATGGGGTTATTCCGACAGAATAGAATACAGCGGCGCCATATTAGAGCTTTTTCGTCACTGTGACAGTTCCAGGTCATGGACTGGGTGAACATGAGCACTTCGTGGAACGCCTACCCGGCGGTGGCCATGCCGTTGACCTTGTGCACGCGCGTCTTCGGGACCACCTCGTCAGGTGACGCCAAGATAGGGGACACCTGCTTTGACTCCGGCTTCCTACCGGGCCCCTCAGAAGCGGTGAGCAGACGGCGTCGCTGCTCACCCTTGTGTCTCACATTTCTCAAAGATGCGGTTGTAATTTCAATGCATGTTTTGTAGTTAGTGGAAGGAGCAAACCATTATCCAACAGAAAAGGCTTCTTTCCTGCTCCAAGCCATCCCCCCTTGAGGAGAGGCAGGGCAGGCGGGAATCCGCTTCAGATGCTGCTTCAGATGATGCTGCGCTCAGATGTCAGCGCTTGTGTTTGCGTCCGTCTCTTTTGTTCTGTCCTTGTTGCTACTGCGCTGTAGACTCCAGAATGATAAACCAACAAGTCAGCTAGCCACTACGTATTAATGCAAACGCTCACATATTATGCGGTTCAGAGCCCCCCTCTCCTCGCAAACCCTGCAGCTCTCATCTTCAAAGTCTTGGAAAATATATTTGTTGAAGGCCGGATTTGGATAAGTATCTGCTTGCAGATGCATCCATGCCGTCATGTTTTTCATCTGGAGTTTTGTCTGGAGGGGGTAGTTTCAGATGCTGCCTTCTTAATATTGCGTCACATCATAATGCGACTGTAGACGGCCTTCTCTGTTGCGTCTTCCTCAACATATTTGTTTGGAAATAAGCCACCGTAAAAACCGCATTACATTTCCCTTGTAGCTGGAGTTTTTAACGGACGAATGCAATTTTTCTTGACCTTACTGCAGCGGTGTCTATAATGCTCTGTGTAAAAGTCAGTATTGTCAAGTTTGCCCATTTTTTTCGCCCAGTTTAGCGGGTTTTTAGGCTGTTTAGTGAAATGTATTGCTGGAGAAGGGATTTTAGTGTTTTTTGCGGTCCATTTGGTTTTCTTATTGGTAGTTTTCGTGGTCCTACAATTTTTGTCTACAATATTACAAGTGCTTTTGACATTATTTTCATTTCTGCAAGAGAACCTACTGTAAGCGCGTGAAGTTACTAAGATACCAAGCTGCCGAATATTCGAACACGTCCAATAGGCCTTGAATTGATTTATGAGACTTCTTTTAAATGCAATCGTCCGGTCTGGTGATTCCTGGCATGCAGTCCGGTGGGCTGGGCTGTCAAGTATGTGCAGAAATTTATTAAAGAGTGGGTGCAGGACCCTATGCTTATAAAAAACAAAAAAAAAAACACTGCCATGAAACTGCAATGGGAGAAGCCCACTTTCGTTAGCTGGAGAAGCCATAAGAGCACAGCAGCATTCTGAGATTAAGTGAACTAAAACGAGGATGCTTACGATAAAAATTCCTTCGAATTGACTATAGAGAAAAACACTTATTCGGAGCAGGCGTGAAATATTCAGACCTAGTTGGGCAGCCTGCTCAGTCCAGGAAGCCATAGACCCGAGCCATCTCCCGAGTCCGGTTGACCAGACTACGCTGATCATGACTATAGTGAACTAGAAATAGATGTGATTAAGCTTTCTCTCTCCACGCCGACGCTCCTCCGGTAAAAGGCAGAGGCTAAACGCGTGTTCAGTCATTTATAGACATTATCAGTTGTAAACAGGGAAACTATAGTGAAGAGAGATAAAGAATCCCATCTAAATTATTCAAGCCGGGTTCGAAGGCAGATCAGATGTCGCTCAAACTGCGAAGATAACAGACAGATATAATTCTGCATGTTGGCAGCAGTGCTGAAATTCTGCCTAAAACCGGCCGCACGAGCGCACAATGACCCGCAGAGTGTTCGGCAAATCAAAATTAACCAGACGGTGCCGTTTTGCTAGAAAACGTACCTGTCGGGAGCAGTTTGTGGTCACGGAAAAAAAACAATTTGCAACTTTAATTTTAACCCACAGAAAGTAAGCGGGATGTTTGAGAATGAAAATATACGTTGTCTCAAGTTTCTATACTAAAATCTTTCTAATATGTTTAAAATATTGGTTTTATGTTTGACAGTGCAAATAACATAAAAAGTTAAAATTAGCTTTTTGATTAGAATATTGAACTTGGCAGCTTTTAGCGGGTTTTGGGGCTTGGTGGGTTTGGGGGCTTATTGTCGCGTATTTGCTATTTTTGAATTGGCAACGCTGGCTATACTTCGTTTCACAAGATATCTGCAGCACTACAAAAGGCAGACGAGCCCTTTCAATTGTGCTCTAAATGCATCTCGCCGCTGCGCACTATAATAGAAAATTGTGCTACTAATGTCACCCCTGCCGATTTGGGGGGAGAGAGGCGCGTAGGAGCACAATTGCCTATTGTAGCGCGCGTGATCCCGATTGAACCGGGGTGCCTCTGCCTTTCGCAGTGCTGTAAGCATCTTGTGAGACGAAGTATAGAAGCATATATTTATAAGAGCGTAACGAGCCACAACAAAACCGTGGAATTGATGTGTCCGAACTTGAAATTCGATCATCGGTTCAAACATTTATGGTGCTGGGACATCTTCTTTGCAGACTGACCTTATTTTTCTTTATTTCGAGCGATAGCCTTACTATACGCTATGTAATTCCGGGTTTCGCCGTGTATTTCGCGTGTTTCCCAGATTGCAGTGTGTACAGTGTGTATCCCAAGCCGCTACTATACGCATTCGCCGTAACCATGGCAACCAGCTGCGCCGTCCCAGCGGTGTTCCGCTGCAGCGCTCGCTACAGAGAGATGGAGGGTATGGGCATCCCAGAGCAGATATGCTCCTCCTCCTTTACTTTCCGCGTTTTCTTTCTCCGCGACGCTCACGTACCCCGGGCCCTTAGCAACGCTGTTGCTAGTCTGTTGCTAGTGGCCCGTGTTTTCATAGCAACAGCGATGCCGTTGCTAATGACCCGACGTGGCTAACCCTAAATTTTGACGTCACTTCCACCACACTTGCTCCAATGCATTGGGAATGGCAAGGGCCTCTCCTTAGTTGTTTCCTTCCTCCATGTGTTCTATACGACGCTCGGTCGCCCGCAACCGAAGTTTTCTTTCCAAATTCCGTTCAGCAGCAATGAACCCCTCCTTTTTTTTTTTTTTTTTTCCAGTTCTGCAACACCGATATCGATTGGTATGACGCTTTCAAGACCGTGCCAGACGAACTTGTTGTGTACACCGTTCCGCCTGGGGGCATATACTTAGCAAGTTTCGAGGTCGTCTACTCTGCTACGTTCAAGGTGAGGCACCTAACTGTAAAAAAAGGGCAGCGTGTCTTTTTTTTTTTTTTTTTTTTTTGTTATCGGTCGCTTCCAGCGCAGTTAGAACTAAACCTTAGGCAACTCAACTGAACTCCGCTGATATATTACAAAGATTCTCCAAATCCTGACAGGCGCGAATACAAACACTTTGCGCGCACGATATCACCACGCTATTCGGAAACCCAAAAATTTACAATAAAAGTGCGTTTTTTCAGCTAAGAATTAATTTCAAAAAAGCGTACATTAAGTTTTTATCATTTACTGAGGTAGCTGCATATCTATAGTCTTAGAACTTCCCGGCATCCATTTTATGCCTCCAAATACATAATTAGCAGGTATCCTCGGAAGAAAGTGCCTCTGTCGCATTATCATTAAACATTGGCTCGACATATTATTTCCATGGAATTTCCTTGGAAATAGATCGTCGCGTAGAACTGATAAACTCAGTTATATTGAGTCCATGACAGTCCACTCGGCATTCCGAATAAAGTAGAATATCGATAAACGGAAATCGGTTAAACGGAACTACCACTTGAACGGAACAAACGCTTCTAAGTTGGTTGATTTTGCACTAAGGCAATGCAAAAAAAAAAAAAAAAAATAAAAAAAAAAATGGGACGCTCAGTGATAGCATAGCCGACCGCTCACCATATGAATTTCTGCTTTAACCAATCCAGCCGTATGAATTTGCTTGCGCAAACTATTGTACCTAACTCTGCACCCGAAAGAAGGCTGATTCTTATTCCACACCTTAAATGAGCAATTCGAGTTCGCAGATGCCCCCAAATTTCTGATACCATATGGTCTCGTTAAGTCGCACAAATCATCGGCCATGCCAGCTGCCATGGTATACCACCAGCCAGCGCCGTACCTGTGATTTTTCGCTCACAAAGCTGACGCTGGCTTTTCTGACTAACGGGGTTTTAACGATGTTGTGTAAAAAGGGTCATTATTGCTCGCAGTCGCCTTGTGCTTGCAGTTGTGTACAGATACCTGCGTATAGCCATATAGGGTGTCATAGAATGCGAGGATTCCGACAGGTTGATTCTGATGTCGCCCTCCTATATGAAAGGAGAGGCCCGAGATGGCAGCTCCTGGCTAACCCTACGTCAGGCAACGCTACGTCCAATCAGTTGCTAGACCTACGCTTGATTTTTCGCTCGCAACGCCGACAACGGCGATGGCGGATTTTCTGGTGCCCTTTAACGCTACCACTTTAAAAACGACTGCTAAAACAAGCAAATATAAGAGGACATTTTACTAGTTATTAAGTCGCATGCAGCTCCCACTGCATTGAGCGTAAACTTGTACAGCTTTTTTCGGTTGAAAAGCCGTCGGCCTAGTAGCAGTAGTAGTTGCCACCACGTGTCGTAAAAATTGAGGGTGCGTAAAAAAAAAATAACGTATCATGGTAATTTGTGGTTCTAGGGATTGATAGATTGGTTTGTGATAGGTGATGATAAAATTATTGCGATTATTTGATTAATTAATGAATCAAAAGAAATGAAAAAAAAAAAAAAAGCTGTGGTTTAGCTCTGGTTAAACTCTGATGGAAACTTCTTTTTCCTGCTACATTATTCCCCTATCCCACCCTATGAGTGCAGGGCATTACGTTATTGAGGACACTTAACCTCGGCCTTTCAGGGTATGACGCGATAGCGTAAGCTACCAGCCCACATATAAAGTGACGCTTTAACTAAGCCGTATATGGACGTGCCTGCCTGCGTGTTCTAGGGGTAATGTGAATGCAAAGCGTTCTAGCAGGCTGATTCTGATATCACCCTCCCGAGTTGGCAGCTGCTGCCAACGACGGAGCACACGCGAGACTCGGAGTTGACAAGCTTTTCGCTTCAAAAAAAAAAAAAATGGAAAAAGGGTGGTTCAAAGGTTTCAAACTGCTGATAATGAAAAGCCAGTGCTCGATGATAATTATGAAAATTTAACGTGTGTAATTAAAAAAAAAGGGGGGGGGGGGTGACTCAGAGGCATTAAAATGCTTAGAATGAAAAGCCAATGTTTGCTGACGCTAAGTATCGTTGTATATAAAAAAAGAAAGAAAATGAAAAAAAAAAGTGAAAAACATTGTTCGTCTGTGCGAAACGTTACTGCGTCATACACTTAACAGCGGTGCCTGTGCCCCCTAATATTTTGACAGGCAGAATGAATAACTTGTCTGTCGACAATTTGTTTTAAAGATTCCAATACTTTGAAAAGAAAAAAATTCCGCTGATTACTTCTGCGCATACCACTGCACCACCAAGGCGGGGCGTTAATGTTCGTGCCCACATTGCGCGCCGCTCTCATTAGAGAGATTTAGCTTACCGTGATCCACCACTGTGACTCTCTACTGCGCGTGGGCGGGGCGCTCAAGCTGATTGGTCCCGACGCGGTAGGTCTATGTGCCGACATCCAGTAAGTGGCGCCATCTATCGGCGTCAAGGGATCTGGGCATGTGCAGTGGAACGCGCGGTGGCGAATCACGGTAGCGGATCTCGGACCACGGTAAGCTAAAACTCTCTATTATCACCTAGATTTCGCATCCAACTGTGTTGCGTCGGCGTCTGCACATGCATTGAAACGCGGACACTTTCGAGCCGTACCGAAAGGACGGTTTTCACTAACTCTGCTGCATACGCCCGTCCATGCAGTTGTGCGAAGTCAGGCACCGCTACGGAGAGCACATCAGCCTGGCTCTGTTCAACATCGAGTGCGAGGATTGGGTGAACGCGTGCAACTCCACCAAATCTCAAGCCGTCAACGGAAAGTCCAGGATCAACGCCATCTACCGGTACAAAGAGAAACCGGCGGGGTCCACCTGTCCGTGACGAGTGATACCGTCTGATTTCCCGCGAATACGTGGCGGCGCGTCCATCGTGTCAATGGCGCAACTTACCGGGTCATCTGAGGATTTATAGCTGCGTTCATGACAATGCAAATATTATTTGTTTGTGTGAAAACTTTGCGCCACGCATCTGTACAAAGTGCTCTAGAACTGTGTTCATTACTTAGTCACGCGCGTGGCGTGCCCTTATATTGTTATATATCTGTTTGCAATTAGTACGCATGCTATGACTTGTAAGGAACGTCACATTTCGTGTCTATTTCTGCTTCATGCGATTTCAAACGATGAGGCGATCAAGTTGACGCCTCAGGAATCTTTAAACTGTCCAATGTGCTCAGAATCGGAAATTATGCGCCCCGCAAACTTGATGTACGTTACGGGGCGCCGTATATTACCTGCCCTGAAGTACACTGTGTGCAGCATTAAGGCGTACTTTTATTTGTGTATTTTTGAAATAGATTTGTCCTACTTAGGTGAGCAATCTATTATCCTGCTGCAATGAGAACTCTCTGTGCTGACAGAACTGATCCTTCCACACTGGGCATATGCAAATGTGCGCGTGTTTCTTAGCCGGCAAGATTTCCTTGCTAGCATTTTGCACGCTTTTAGTGTGATCAGTGTGCAAGGGCAGCGGACGGTGTACTACTCTGCGTCGAAATCGAATGCAGTGGCTGTCTCCAGGTGTGTATGATGGACCTGTGCTGTTTTGTTGCGTGTAACGTTCGCTGTCGTGACCGTATACAACCTGTTTGTGCGGCCAACACCGTCTGATCGTCTGCCTTATTTATACATTTATTTATTAAGTGCGTGCATGCTATCATTCCCTTGTGCCCATTTTATAGTATGCCTTGGTATCGTATATTCCTGCTTGCTATTGTTTTTAATCATTCCAACCAATCCTTGCTCTGTTGAGAACGCTGATTTGTTCTGTGCGGCGTTCAGCGTTCTGTACGAAAAGGATCTCGGACTGTCACCAGTATGGCGACGATTGCCTGGCAAGCCGAGAGGCAAAATGGCAAGCAGCACACCTGTACTTTGTGTGTCGGCCGTTTGAACAATTCGCCGAGGATATCAACGATTGCATCGATTGTCGCACTTCGCTGCCCTTCTGGCAGAAATGAGAGCCACAGCTGTACAAGAACTGTTCGCTGTATGCTCAGATCGGTATACAATTGGACAAACTGAAGTTGATCCGTATAGACACGTTATAGCACGCAACGACAAATTTATGTGCTACTTTCGCTAAATGAAGTCAACGGCCCCAGCCGTTTTCACAAGCCGCAATGGCGTCACAACGACTTATTTCTCTAGCTAGACAGCACAGTCGTTAGTCATTTTCGGTGTTAACGCCATGGGTATGAACCGAACGACGGGAGAGAACTTCACCGTACAGCCTCTCTGGGCTGCCAATATATCACCTGATTTGCCTGCCATCTTTTACAGTGCGTATGCAGGCTATTATGTCTGCAAAAGCTGAGTATTTGCCTTCCGAATAAAATTCCGTACCACTAAGAATAGCCAGAACAACAAAAGAAGAAAATTACGCTTAAGCTTCGCATGAAAAGAGATGAAAACAGCAGCTTGTTCGAGACTGAAAATAGCGTTAAGAAGTGACAACTATACAAGAGAGAACGAGATAACCACAAGAGAGGACAAGCGCTCGTCCTGCGTCGTTCACCTTGTGGTTGTCATTTCTTAACGTCATTTTCAGTCTCGAACAGTATGCACTATCTAGCCCAAATTGACGTTCTTCTAAACAGCACCTTTAACACCGTATTTTGATTCCACAAATTTTCGTCCCTTTTATGGCTTATATTTAATTTTTATTATTACTCGAATTTCCGTAAATATTCTAAGCATACGTTGGTAATTCATAAACAGTGCAGTGCGCTCACTAGGTGCCCGCTTAACTTGCTTTGCGCCAACGAACCTCGATATCCTCTGCTTATCCGCCTGGCATCCCAATAGCGAAAAGTTTACTGTATTGAATTGCTTCTATTTTTTGAAGTCAAAACTCAATTTAACGAAGCCCGATTTAACGAAAGTTCCGATTTAACGAAGATATCGTAATTCCCCGTCAGAAGCCCATAGGATTCAATGTTTTGATTAACTCGAAATAACGAAATCAATTTCGTAATCTGTCCCGGTTTAACGAACCTTTTTTTCAAAAAATGAACGTGGAAAGGGGCTATTTTTGATCTATTTTGTAGAGAGCACCCCCAAAATTTATTAATTGCGAGCCCAGGGTAACAGTGCGGGGCACCTTCGTCCTGCTTTTTTTTTTTTTTTTTTTTTTTAACTGCGCGGCGCAAAACAAGAGTTGCAGTGTTCAGTTGAATTCACCAGATGGTGACAGCGGTAAAAAAAAGTCTCGTGCCTCATTCCAAAGGGCGGGGTTGCGGTTCGGTGTTTTTTTGTTGGGTGCTTCGTGTGGTTCGTTCGCCATTGTGCTCCTGCGGATATTTCCCCGTGCCTTTGAGTGCTTGCTTTTCTCAAGCTCAGCTTGTTAGGCCAACAGTGCTATACGTAGCCCTTCAGACCTACGAGAAATCGGTTGCGGTCATTGCTTACAAAGCGCGCACAGGCAAAGACCATCGACTTGATTGCTGGAAAATAAATATGTAGACCTCTCGAGCTGTTCTTGACGTGTACCAATTTTTTTTTTCTTGGGCGCTAACAGCGCAGGTAATTTTTTCCAGGCAGCAATTTATTTTGGGAGCATTAAGTCTTCGCTAGTACGATGCCGCGGTAGCTTTTGAGGGGCCGCCGCACCTTATAATCGAATGTACTAAATTATAGGACCGAGAATTGCCTCACTCGATTTAACGAAATTCCCGATTTAACGAAATATTTCACGGCTCCCCTCAACTTCGTTAAATCGAGTTTGAACGTACTCCTATTAGAGAAGCCTCCTTATCAAATGGGTTCCATCTAAACCCTCTTCTAATTTTAGCTTTGTTTTCTTCTAAATAATCTTGACGGTTCGATATAGCAGCGGCCGCTGTAAAACATTCCGTAATGCTCGCAAAATTGCACCTCGTCGTTACCTAAGCTGCAAATAAAGCGTCTGCAATCATTTTCTCTCCTGGTTTTATAGTTTCGGTATCTTTGGAAGGCGGCACTCTCAAAAATCTGACAGGCTTTGCTTCACAGCTTAGACCTAACGTCCAGCAGGGCACCGAAGGCCAAACCCTTGGTACTTCGGTGCCCCAACGGATTCCGGCGACGGCTAGGGGCGACAGGGGAGATCGAATTTTCTCCTTAAGTTCATTGGTGTCGCAATGTAATCGTCTCTCTCTCTCTCTCTCTCTCGGGGTTTTATACTCTGGGGCTGGTGATTGCTTATGCAGAACATTGTTTACCGGTCTCAAAAATGAAGCATCGATGTAGAGAGGCGATAGACGAAAGCATTTGAGAAATGATAGGAACGAGTAGGGAAAAAAACAAATTATAGGTGGTGAAGCGAATTGAGCTAACTCTCCGAAGAAGGGTGAATTTACACACTAGTCTCGGCCGATAAATTGAGTTTCATAAGTTTGGCGCCTAGAAATCACATTACTGGCATTTGAACGCACAGAAAAAGGCGGCGAAGCGAATTGAGCTAACTCTCTGAAGAAGGATGAATTTACACACCAGTTTGTTATATTCAGTTTCGTTTTCGGTTTGTATTCTTTATTCCCCAGGAGGCGTTTCTGTTATTCGTTACATATATGTGTGTATGTGTGAATAAACGGGTTGTGTTATTTTTCAAAAATACCACCAGAACCAGGCGCTCTGCACGCAGTAGCAAGTTGTCAACATCAGACAGTTCTTCCCGAATGATTTAGACTCTTCTGGTATGGACTTCTTTGGCGGCCAGGAATTCAGCACGAATGACTTGACGGTTTTCAGGCAATCGTCATCGAGGGCCTGAAATTCTCCATTGCCACACAGGCTGGCTCAATGAACAAGACGATTTCTTCCTCCTTACTCTGCCTCCGAAATAGGTGCTGGCAGCCGAGAAAGTGCATCTGCTACAGTGTTTGTGGACCCCTTGCGGTATTCAACCGTGAAATTGTAGCAAATCAGTCGTGCACTCCAGCGTGCGATTCGGAGTGGGCGTCTTCCATGTCACTGAGACGACAGCAAGGACACCAGTGCTTGATGATCTGTTCGAATTGTGAAATGGCGACCCCAAAGGTATGTGTGCCATCGCTCACATGCCCAAATACACGCTAGTGCTTCCCGTTCACCGACTGAATATTTCCTCTCCGCAGGCGACAGTGTACGAGATGCGAAAGCGACTGTGCGGAGCTCATGGCCACTTTTCTGTTGCAGGACTGCTCCCAGTCCACAGTCGGACGCGTCGGTCGACGCAATTACTGGAAGTGACGGATCGAGCATCTGGAGGACTGTACTCGAGGAAAGCGTTTCCTTAACCCTCCTGAAACTGCTGTCTGCTTCAGCTGACCAGATGAATGGCTCATTTTTGCGAAGCAATTCTCATAGCCTCGACCACTTGTGCAAAGTGTGGAACAAACTTGGAGTATTGTTCTACGAGACCCAGGAACGAACGGAGGGCGGCAACATCAATTGGCACTGGGGTGTTAACTATGGAATCTACTTTCTCTGGAAGTGGCGAGATACCACGTGCAGTGACCTTATGCCCTAGGAACTCAAGTTCCGGAACGTCAAAGAGGCATTTGTTGTTCAGTTTCAGGCCTGCGTTCTTGATCTATTGCAGCACGGTCTTCAAGTTTGAAAGGTGCTCTTATGCGGTATTGCCAAAAATGATCACATCATCGACGTAGAACAACACTCCAGGGTAACGGTCGAGGATTGTCGCCATCATCTTCTAAAATGCCCCTGGGGCAGAAGCCAATCCTAAGCAAACTCTTTTAAAGCGGAAAAGACCGTCATGAGTGGCGAATGCTGTCAGATCCCTGCTGTCAGGGTGCAAAAGAACCTGATAATAAGCAGGAGCCAAGTCAAGTTTTGTGAAGTGTGCAGCGCCTACTAAAGCGTGAAACAGCTCTTCTGTATGGGGTAATGGGAAACTGTCTGGAACAATAGCGACTCTCGAAGGTCTAGACATATCTTGATACTACCATCTTACTTGTCAACAACAACAATAGGGGACATCCATTCAGAAGCATCGATGCGCTCGATGATGTCAAGGCTCAGTAACTTCTGAAGCTTCTTCGATACTGGCGACCGGAGAGAATATGGTAGACGGCGAAGCTTGGAAGCTACAGGCTGCACGCCTTGCCGCGTCTTGATGCGATGGATGAACCCCTTAGCAAGACCCAACTCGGGACTGAAAAGCGAACTGAACTCATGTGCTAAGGCTGGCGGTAGATCTTTGTTGCGGGGCTGCTCGCTTGACGGTGTGGAAATAGAACGGTATAGCGGGTCATTGACAGTCGGCAGCGGATAAACGGACGTGTGGAAGCATTTAAGAGCAGAACCCTCAATGCGAAGATCCAAGGCTTGAATGCCGTCAAGACCGATCAGACAAGTTCCTCGGTGAACAACATAAAAATGTAGTGAAGCTGTGCGGCCTTTAAACTGAACGTCTTCCTGGAAACAACCTATAGCACGGAAATCGGCCGCTGAGAGTAGTCGAACAGAGTGACATGCGGAGCAGGCAGGAGTAGAACGCTCTGAAAATATCGACTGTATTCTTACTTTGACGGAATTGAAACAGACGACCCTGAATCGACAAGAAAGTGACATACGCGACTTACACTTGAATATGAATTCCGCTACGTGCGGAACGTTGCAAAGTCAAAACTTGCTCAGCACTGCTACCTGACGAAACATCTTCATGTAACTCAACTTCACGGACTCGGCCTTGCATTTGAGTTCGTTTGCAGTTGCATACTTTTTGAAAGTGGCCCTTGAGACCGCAAAATGAATAAGTCTTCCCATGCGCTGGGCACTGCGGCGCTGATGCTAAGTGGTCCTGCGAGCCGCATCGGAAACAATGTGTTGAACCGGAGCAGCTACTCCATTCTCGGTTCCGCTCAGGGGGGCGGTTCCGCTGCGGCGCACGTGAGCTACCTGCGCCCCTCGTTAACCTCTGCTGAAAGGGAGCTGCTGGATGCGTATTTCTTCTTTTTTTTTTTTTCGAAAGGTTCGAGGATGGTTTACGACGCTGCCGCAATGAAATTGCCTCTACCGAAGCAGAAAGCTCCTTCAGTTCTTCCGCTGCTTGCTCAAACTGAAGTGCAATTCGAACTGAATCCTCGAAAGACAGCGTGGAACCCTCGAGCAGTAACCGCTCACATGCGCGGTTGGAAGCAACGCCAGCAACGAATTGATCCCGCAGAGCATCATCTTGTGAAGCAAACGAACAATGTGCGGCTATAGCTCCCGTAGAGCGGCAACCAAGTAATGAACGGACTCACCTGTGTTTTGGCTGCGGCGGTAAAAACGATGGCGCTCGACGATAACGTTGCACGACGTTGAAAACTGCTGCCGTAAAGCGGCGAGTGCAGAGTCGTATTCTTCAGGAGCGGCAGACTTGTCATCGTCGAAGAATGCGGCGCTTGGCGCTGACGGTGCTGCTGCTGCGCTGGTCCCTGCATGTAACGTCTGATAAACACGCTGGGCCTCCACCTCCAAACATTGCAAAAGAATAGTCTTTTGTTGCTCTGGCTTGAATGCGGCAGCTACGGATGCCACCAAGTACACATTGAACATCTGCTCCCATGGCAATGACGAACGGCCGGGCGTTGGAAGGAAGAACGGTGGCGGAGCAAGGCGGGTGAAGTTCATGATGGCGGTCCCGGATGGTGCGGCGGGGTTGGGGCTAGGTTCACAGCATCCTCGTCGCCAATGTGGTGTTCGTTCGGGACGGCTGGAGTCTGCTTCTACCTTCGAGAACACCACACAGTCACGTAGTGCAGGTGAATCGAGCGGACCTGACGGCGTTTCTTGCTCGACCGACGTGATTGCCATATCCGTTCGATTCAACAATAAAGGAACCTCCGACGCCGTACACGTGCTCTGATACCTCCGTGGTCTAACCCGTGCAGAGGAGGTGGCGCTTCGGAGGATTAGAGTTGGGGTGGCCCTAACACCAGCAGTGATCAGAAACTGACCTCAATTTCGATATTGGTATCCACAGAAGCTGACATCCATCACCTGCTGTGGAATGTCCAGCGCTGAAGCCAATTCGGATCCTGCATCTGGTGGCAGCTGGCCTCTCCCCCCATAATCCGCAGTCATATGCGGCTTGGGCGCAGGGACCACATCATCGTCCACTCCTCGTCTTCACTGCATCAGCCAACCTTCATTTATTTGACCACATCCTTCATAATTCATAGCATTTTTATGCCCTGAGACAATAAACATCGCAAAAACAAAAAAACTGTACGTGAACTGGTTCATGTGCTACACTGCGCCATTCATTTCAGCGATGCAACATGGCGCCCTTCTGCACGACGTCGTTCGTTTTAAAGTGCAGACGTTGTGCAGCTCGAGTTCGCGAAAAGTTTAGCAAAGCTGTGCACCACTTCAGCCGTCAGTGCCGAAATTGTGCAGCAGCAGCTGCCGCATGAAAGCAGACGACAGCTTGCGCGACGCATTGCGTTGTGATACGGGAGATAATTTGGGCCAAGGGACGCGGCGCCGATCTCTGCACCAACGCCCTCCAAAAGGACCTTTTCAAAACCTTCGCGCTGCGCGGACAAGGAGCGGACGCGTCGCCTGCTGCGCTCTGCACTGAAAAATGTCTGCTGCGCGCTGCATTCGAGCGCGTATTTACGTGCGCGAGCGCGTTTGTTGCTCTCCTCCTGCTGCCGCGTTCTGGCCGCCATCGCGTTCCAAGGAATGGGGCAAAAGAAAAAAAAAATGATGAAATTGCAGAGCGTTTTTTCACACTATTTGTATGGTAAACGGTAACGGGTGGTTGTCGGCCCTTTTTGTTAAAGTATCTCGTACCACTCGTATCTCGCACAACTTTTTGTCCCTAGCGGTGCTGCAGCGTCCATCGCGGAACTGAGCCGGCCTCAAACAACAGATATGTCCTCTATCCTCCTACGCGATCCTGCTTCGCGAGCTCAAACTGCGCACTCGCCCGAGGAGATAACTGATCTAGGAATTGCACACAGTAGCTGGAGAACTAAGAAGGCAAAAGTTTCCGTAGAAAGATATCCCCCTCTGCATGGAAAGTCGTCAGGAATTTCCTGGCTGTTCGTATCGTGGAGAGAGAGAAAAATGCCACTGGAATGGCATGCCTCAGCTTCCGGTAAATTACCCAGGTCGTTAGGAAGCAGTGATCGTTAAAGGTAGGTAGGTCACCGCAGCAGCCAACTTCCCCAGGCCCCTGTCGGCAAAAACCAAAAAGCAAGGTGCTCTTTTTTGTGCTATTGTAAGAAACACGTTAAAAACGCGCAGAAGACAGGCACTATGGCACCGGTAGCATCCTGTGTAGTCGTTACCCTGCTGAAGCGAATGGGCCATCGTAGATGGCGACGTTTAGTTTCGTTAACCTTGTTCGAGGGTTGCCTTTACTTCGTCTCATGATATATCTGCAGCACTGCGAAAGGCAGAGGAACCCTTGCAATTGTGCTCTTAAGTGCCTCTCGCCCCTGCGCACTAATAGAGAATTGTGCTTCTACTGTCACCCCCGCCAATTTGGGGGGCGAGCGGCGCGTCGACGATTATGCCTTTCTCCCAACGATTCTGCAGGCCTGGCTCCATTATCAGGCACCACATTATCATGAAGTGATTTCCCCCGTGGTTTCTCTATTAAAAACCAGCAGAACATTTGCACAGCATTGGAAATATTAACTGCTGTAGCCGTTCACGCGTAGTCATTTTTGGCACAATACTGGGATACTTGACCTTGTTTGCCTTTTCTATTTTGTAACTAGAGTAAAAAGCACTCCCTTCCCTTTCTTGCTCTCCTCTCTACTTCTCGCTATCCTCTTCATTTCCCTTCTCTTTCCGCAGACCGCAGCTCGGCTCCTCAAATGGCAATTGCCGTGACTGGCAATAGCTGTTATATTCCTTCTATCTCTCTCTTTTTAAAAAAAAAAAAATAAACTACAACCACAAACGCCTCCCACCAGAAACGTGTTCCACAAATAATTTCCTGTGACTCCTACAGTGAGCACATTACACAGCTGCAGTTTTCTACAAGTACCACACCAGAGACGGCCTGCTCTGGTGTTCAATAGTTAGATATCTGCGAAATTTCTGGGTTTACATTTCTTGTTCTCGAAATGGATGGCAGCGGATTTGAATACACCAGCGCTAAAATACTAGTCTATTCCGATACCTAACATATCATTCCTGTCGTGGGCTTAATCAGGAAGCTTCGATCCTTTTTAGTCTTTAAAATTTCCGGAACTTTCCGCTACGAACCGTCTCACAGCCTTAGTCACTTTGGAGCGTTAAACTCCATAAACTAAACCAATTTTTCCTTTCTTCAATTAATTCATTAGGCCTCTTGAAATGAGCACAAAAACTATTTTTGCTGTCACTGGGCTTTAGAATGCACCAGTCAGGTAAGTTATACATTAAACGGTTTAAATGTTGGTCCAGTTGCAGTTCAGACCTCATAAGCATATTTTTAGCGCAAAAAAAAGCAAAAAAAAAAAAAAAGGCGGACAGAAAGACGAGGCTAACACGGGTGCTATCAAAAGCTATACCGAGTCCGCCTCACACCGTTCGTTCAGAACGGACTCTATCGACCTTTTCAAAATTGGCCAAAGGGCGCTGCCATATTGGAGACTAGGCTGTGCTATGGCTGTGCTCATAACACAGGAAAAAGCTGCGGATTCTCCCCCAACACCTGGTTCTCAGTCCAGTCAAACCGGTTTCTCCAAGGGTCGTGAAAAGGTCTATAGGGAGCTTGCATGAAGCGATGCATGCCGGGTAATCCGCCATGATGTCGTTGGCAGCAGACGCAGCACGGCACTGCCACAGAGCCTCGTCTATATGGTCGCGTAGTGCGCGCAGACGATGCTGGCGCGATCGAACAGGCTGATTGTGGGTTCTTCACGATTTCAAAAATACGTCTGCACGAGGGCGAGAAGACACGATTTCTCTAGCAGCGCCGACGCGAATTGCTCGCACGGGCCAACACATGCGAGATCGATGCCAGTTCAGGCAAATATCAAACTAATCGTCAGAACTTAAATCATGAATGTCACTAATCGTCAGAGCTTAAATCATGAATGTCGGCGATGTCGACGGGTGGACAGATCCAGACGCATAGTGCGCTTGAAGAAGCGTAGCTTGAACAGGTTCGCGTCGCACTGCTTTGCATTTATCCATAGCGCTCCCGATTTTTCGGACACAGCGTCGACGCGTACGTTCAGACCAGGAATATGCCGACAATTGGATGCACGTAAGAGCACCGCACGAAAAGCCGCGTGTTTGCTCGGTGGATCGTCAAAAACGACAAGGCACTTGCTCAATTCAGCCTGGCTGCGGTGCCCGCGGTCTGCTGCCGGCGACAACATCATGGCGGATTACCCATCATGCATCGCTTCATGCAAGCTCCCTATAGATGTAGGACAACCTTGTTACGCATGACGTCGCAACCGCTATCCAAACGCCGTTTCAGTCGTGCACTAGTAGTCTAATAAAAAAGAAAGAATTAGGAAAGTGCTTTTCGCTTATTCTGAAGAAAATTTCTTTTTAGTTACTTTTACAGCGGCACGTTTTCGTAATTGACTGAATTTCATGCATTTTGTTAGTGAGGTGAGAGGCATCTTTCTAATGAAATGTACTCCACGCTCAGCACCAGCGTATCGTGAAGTAGAGATACTAACTTGAACGTCGACAAGAAGAGAAAAGACTCCGACGTCTTGCCGAGGGCGTGTGCGATCTTTCCTATCTGTCGTTCATTAAATTATGACTAGAAATGTCCGTGAGATGTTTAATGTTGGTCTTTAACGTGGAACCGAACCATTGCGAACAAGTATTCGAATTCACTATACCCTAACTCCGTTCTTATTCATCATAGACAGTGCCTGAAAACTGGCGTTTTGCGACCAATGATCCCCTATGATGTTTTATTTTTTTATTATTAATTTTTACTTTCATTGTTGGCGCTAGTGAAATTCCTTCTTTCATTTTCATTTGATGGCAGTCCACGGAGACACAAACAGGCCCGCGTGGGGCAGCGTGATCCACTCGGGATCCATGGAGCTCAAGTTTGGATATCATCCTCCCATCTTAATGAAGAAGCCGATTTGGCAGCGCCTGCCAGTTCGCTCAGAACGTATGGTCATGGCATGTGTCATTTCGGCCATGATATGACGGCGCAAGGAATGGTGAGCCGGTTATACCACGTATAGTAGAGCTTTTGAATTAAAAGCCGTTATTTCCAGGCGAGACCTGTCATAAAACGACCTGTGGACAGCCACCCGCCATGATGAATTAACTGACTTGAATTAAACATAAACCAGCTACAACCTGCCACGGCTGAAATGCTGCAAAATAGTGAAAATTCACAACATGGTGCTCTGACAGGTGGAAGAGAGGGTGGGCTGCGGAACCTGCAGCTAGGCATGTGCTTCGTATCGCTCTGGCTGGCTCGACCTGCACACAAGTACTGTGCAACAAGCGGCAAATCATGTAACAACCAAACTAAGATAACCAAAGCACAAGTAGGAAAAATGACTGGTCTGTTTAGCCTCGCACTTAGCACAAATTAGCGCGAGTTGGCACGGCTACACCGTGTTTTTTTTTTTTTTGCATCGTTCAGCTTGATTATCCATGATTTGTCATTTGAACTGGTTTATGTATCATGTGACGCATGCTATACCCACGCTAGCCGGAGAGACATAGATAGAAAGCCCCATATTCAACTAGCTGTACGAACGTGCCTGTATGCGGCATACGTGTCAGATGAGCTCCAATGGTGTTGGTGGGTTGGACTCCCATCAACTCGGCCATGATGTCACACAAACCGCCAACCCACACACGAGCGATGCATCAGTTCTGCAGGAGCTTCAGACAGGCGCACAATTAAACAACGGCTTATAGACAGACCAAGATCCCCACTTCTAACTCACTAATGAATATTTACAGATCAAGCTGAACACGTTTTAAGGAGGCCAAAAAGGGATAAGGGGATTAAAGAGGGGAAGAGAAAAGGGACGTGGAACACAGTCACAGTCTGTCATTCAAGCCCGGCGGCTGTTCAGTGTCTGCCTTGAAGGCTCATGTCTTAGCAGGACATTCACACAAGAGATGTTGATTGTCTCTTCACAGCCACGATTTTCACAGGCAAGGCTGTCGGCCGTTCCAATCTGAAAAGCATATTTGTTCGTGAAAGCAACATCGAACTATCCATGGTACAGCAATGTTGCTTCCCGACGCGCTACCTTGTGGGAAAGGCTAAGGTGCAGTACAGGGTCCAGTGCCCTGAGACGACAATTGCAAAACTCCCCCGTGTTTCACGCTGACTGTGTAATCTCCAGGCCAAAAAGCGAAGCGCACATGATGTGTGATTTTGAATGGAACTCCATCATCATCCACAACCTCTTACAATAGACGTGAACAAAAAGTTATTCAGTTATATTTATGTCCAACGTCACAAAAAATAACCTGTCACGACTCACAAGTAGCAATCATAAAAATTTATTACGAGCCAAAATCACGAATTGTTTTAAGAACTCAGTAAAGACAGGTAAAAACGCGACTTCAACGTTGGTGCCGGTGCCCATTCATATGTACATAGTCGCAAATCTTGTCACATAAAGTTCTAAACTTTCAAAACTGCAGTAAGAAATAGTGACACTGCAAAATTGGCTCACTTCCTAGCAGTTTCCGGTGCTCGCCACGTCCGCTACTCTCAAGTACTGTCGCAAACTGCGCCAGCAGTCGTAGGGCATTGTGCCAAGGCAAGGACGGCCCTCGGCAGCTCCTTGGCAAGCTACCGTTGCCTTGACTACACCAGCGACGCTCATGAAAAAGTCCAAGTCTTCCAGCTCGGAGAGTTTGCTTCTGATCGCGTTCCTTGCTTCTGTTTCGTCTACTTCCGCCATTTCTTGTACCTTCGAGACGAGCATGTGGTCCGCGCTCAGCAACTCGAGCGCTTCCGCTCCGCTTTTTTCGATCGCACAGCCAGTAACGAAGCGTGCGGCGTGGACCAAAAGCGTGCCGTTTCTCGCGACGATTTCTTGGATGAAGTTCCATTCCTTGGCTGCGGCCATCAGCCGAATAGCTTTCACCGACAGGATGGTGTAGTTGCCCTCTATACGCTTGGCAAGTGCCGAATAGAACTCTGGGGAGGGATTCTTATTCGCCAGCTGGTAGGTGAGCACCCGAATCTTCTTCATCGAGCAGACAACTTCGGCAAGGATTCGCGCAGTATGCCTGCACTGGCACCAACGCTCGACGACGAGCTCTGTGATGCTAGTGTTGTAAGAAAGTGCGTCGAGCAGAACAAATGCTTCGTCGTGGCACGCGAACAAGTTCATCGTAATGCTGTTCAGAAGCTGCGTGTTCCGCAAGTAGTGAGCGAAAAACTCCGCCGACTTGGCGTCAATGACGTTTTCTATGTTAATGGACAGGGTTGTCAAAATGTGGAACGCTGGCAGCTGCTCCAAACAGCTGTACGTTTCACCAGGATGTGCCGTCGCTTTGACCAGCACGCGGACGTCTCGAATGCAGGCCGCCCCCGAGGAACTCTCCTGACTCATTTTGTCTACATCTCCAATCTTCACCCTGCTGCCAGTGCCGGTCTCACAGATCACGCGGAACAGATCGCGCAAGTAACTGGGGCTGGGTTTCTCAATACGCACCTCTTCCACGAAATCGTTCACCGCCAGCACCTCGAAGAACGCCCGCTGGTCCTCTATGGGGAAGGAAGACGCAGTGAATACTAGTTTTCGCAATGAAGTCACCTCGCGCAGCATATAGACAAAGGGCTGCATGCACCAGTGAATGGCGTTGTATGAGTCGTCTTTAAGGCGCGGCTCGCTGGTCAGGTATGCGAAGAACTGCCTGCACGAGAGAAGTGCCAGGTGCTGTACTGTCTTGTTGCGGGAGAGTGACATCGCCAGTTCCCAGACTTCACTCGCGAGGAAGCGAAACTTGGACAGCTCTAGACTAACCAGCTCCGTCAAGCCTTCCGTCGCTTTTGCGATCACAGCCACGCTCAAGTTTGGCTTCAGGAGGGATCCGACCAGGCGCAGCGACTGGAGCGAGCGAATTCTTTTCAGTTCATGCGCGAAAAGGTCACGCTCGTTCGCCCTCAGGCAGCCCAAGTTGAGTGAGAGGTCGGTGATGGTTGCATTTGTCGCCAGCGCTTGCGCCATATTCCACATGCCTGACGACTTGCCGATAAATCGCTCGACCGCAAGCCGGCATAATTTGGCGTTTCTCATGACAACACTGGATAGAGCTGTCATGGTCTCCGAATTGTCGCCTACGTACAATGCGTCGCAGGCGAATTCTTCGAGGTGGCGCAGGTCGCTCATCGCAGCCAGCAGCCGGTGTTGTTCACTCACTTCAGGGTGTTCCTCGCACAACTTGAGACTCTTCAGGCGGCGGCACTCGTGGAGACCGTCGCAGAGAAAGGCACAGTACGCAGGGTGCTTGAACACGCCCCAATCGTCCACTCGTAGTGCTGTCACGCAGGAGTGTTTGATGAGCAGCCAGTGGACAAGGAGGGTGGCGCGAAGGACGTTGAATTCGCTGTCCGGCAGGTCGCAAAACACGTCGAAACAGATGACCTCAAGCTCGCCAGGGGTGCTCCGTTCTCTCAGCTGCAAGTTTATGGGGGCCAGGATACGGTTCCACTGTTTCAAATGTCGTGGCAACTGGCAGGCATGGCGGCTGTCTCGAGTGCATGGCGCGCTGATGTTGGCTCCGCTGTCGAGCAGTATCGTCCTGGCCTCTTGCAGTATGGCGTACGCTTCGCTTGCTGAGGGGAACAACTCCGGGCACAACAGCCTCACGTATCTCGCGTGCATTCGCAGAACCTCGCAGTCTTGAGGAGCCATCACCTGCACCAACAAAACAATTAGACACCGTATTCAAAATTTCTGACACGGATTGGTTTACGTTATTTTCACCTTTTGTGTTCTTTGGTAAGGGTATGTCTATGTAATCCCGCTAGCCGGATAGATCTGCAAATAACAGATAAATTTAAACAAAAGACGAGCCTTCTGCATGTTATCCCTTCTTTTCCTATCAAAATAATAGTTAACTGGAAAAGATAAGATTAACTTTGCCGATCTTTTACGCCGCTTCTTCGCACTCTGTACCTATAAGCTTATTTTGCGGTTCCCCAAATTTGTAACAAAGAATGCAGTGCAAGCATTGGACATCTAAGGAGGCCAAAATATGCGCACTCAATGCAGAGCAATCACGAAACTTTGGTTGCAGTTTTATATGCGCCCACGAACTCCGCATTCATTGGGCGGCGTTGATGAGCGCCGAAAATATCAGAGTCCAAAAGTAATTTTGCAATTCGCGCAATTTAATCTCAGTAACGTGAGTTCGACATAATCGATGTAAAGGGCATTTCAACGCACATGTTGTATACGAGAAAATAGTTACTAAGCCCGAGAAAACGATCATGCTTCAACTGTTCGTTGTGAACACTGCAATGTGCTGTGATAAATTAAGAGACGAGAATTGAGCATGACTTATACGAGAACGCCTAACTCGGAGAAGTCCAGAGGTTGCGTGAGCCTCGTTCCATTCTTCAAACAGGCGTCACTATTCTGTAACCGTTTGCAGTCATCCTGAAACTAATAATTATAATGTAAGCAGCGGATAAATGTTATTTGTGAGAATGGTTTTTTCCGCTTTTGGCCGGGGGATTGGAACTGTGCAAATTTCCTAACCTGCGTGGAAAATAAATATAAATATGCCGATACATACCGGTAAGCTTCAGCGGGAAAACCTTCAACATATTTGTGTTGAGTACTTGAGTAAAAAAAAATAATAAAAAAATAAAAACGAACATTTAGTGGCGGACTATTCTCATGGAGACACGCATATTATTCAATATCTGTAGGTCATCGATTGCCCAGCTGCGGCAATTAGTATGTACGCTGAAATGACACCTGTGACCGTTCCTGTAAATTTAGAAGACGCCCGTTCGCTCACTTACCGTTTTCGGTGTTGACAATTCCTCTGGGTGGAAGCTACTTCTTGGACATGTCTGGTGTAGAGACCGACGAGTGTCGACTGAAGAGATATTCAGCTCCGCGTGATTAGGTCCGGGACTTCCTCTGATAGCCCATCTTATATCCCGCGATCAGCCACCGGGAGGGAAACGAGGACGGCTGCTCCGCTGATATCCCAATGCGTTAAGGTGGCTCGATTTCCGCTGGTTACTTACACATTTGTCGAGTGAATCGCTATCACTAGGCGCTCAAAGCGATAGGATAAAGATAAGTGACTGAAAAATAGCCGCGAGTTAGTAAGGAAGTTTTTAGAAGACGCGTGCGATAGTGAAAAATGGGTTGGAACGAGAATGAAACTAGGACAGAGATGCTAAAGGAAGCGCGGGTCTAAAATCTAGTGTGGAAGTTGTGAGATAACATGCTCAGGGAGAGTGAATCACGAAAGTATATGGGCGTGAGTCATAACGGAGCGACGATGCGTTAGTCACGACATATCCACCTCCCGGCCTGCCTCTGAGGCGGCGTCACCCGCCCCTTGACCTGCGTGTCGGGGGGTGGGTAGATCACCTTATCTGTTGGACATTAAAGTTTAGTCCATCCATCTATCCAGACACCGACTTTTCCCGTACCAGCTAGAGTCCGCGACCTTTTCGTAGAACCGACGGGGTCGTTTCAGAATTTGGGAGAGCTGTTTGCTAGACTCGATAGTCTCAAGGTGATATCGAGGCGCAATATGGATTACACGCGCTCCCTCTGTCATCCATTGAGTAAACAGATTCACATCAGGTGCCGTATTTTTTGTGCATATATGCAGCTAGTATAGCCGCACAAATAATAGGACCGTATCGGGTATGTGACATTAGAAGTGTCCGAACGCACATCCATATTGCGGGTTCGTTGTAGGAAACCGTATCAAATGAAACTGGCCAAGCAGAGTGGCTTGTTGGGCGAGTTGGTTGAACATTACGTCAAAACAGCGTTAGAACACGGACAGGTGGAAAGCGACAAACATGCTTTGCGCTGAACTGACAACTGAATTTTTATTCATGAACACATCTTTTTATACGGGTGTAGGTAAAAACGTCCCCGGAAGAAACTGCTCCTGAAGAGGTGGCAACTAGGAAAAAACGTCCCCAAGGCAAAAGCTCGCCCTAAAAATGATTTCTTCCGGACCTCACCTAAAAAAAAAAAAAAAAAAAATCCACATTTTGCGCCATTCTTTCTTGCATTTGAGTTAAATGTAATCATCATTTGGAACCTGTGTCCTCAGGCGCCCGATATATTTACAAGTACTGCGTTAAAGCATGGTGAAAGAGCCACCTGGCTCTTCATATGGTTCTGAACTGCGCAGCTCATTAAGCAATCATTAAGACAGGTCTAATGGGCTTTGTAATGCTGGCCACTGAGAAAGGTACAAGCTGAACGGCGCATAGTAGTCTCGAGGAACCGCGCGAAGCAGAAGGTGTCTCTAGAATGACCTCCCAGACCTTCTGGTGACGATCGTATAGGATGGTGATAAGGGTGAAAATGGTGTAAGCAGGACGAGGCTTAACCGGTCGTGCACCATGGCCCCACCGCTCCAAGCTTCGGGTCTGGTAAAGCCGGTGGTCAGCTCGCCTTTTCCCCGCAAACAAAGCGAAGACGAAGCGCTGCCATGGTATTACCACTATCGTTTTTTTTTTAATTTATTTATTTATTTTTTATGAAAGCCCGTATCAGTTTGACGTTCGGGGTCACTTCCAAGCCGACAGGTGGAACCACTGTAATGAAGCCAACATAATTCATTCATCATCGCAGCTCGCCACGGGGAAACGCTCTACGTCCTGTCTAAGAAAAAAAAAATGGTGTTATTTTACCGTTTTATGGGGGTAAGTCCCCTGACAGAGTGGGGAGCCCCTTTGGGTACAAAGTTACAACCTCGACGGGGGCTTAAGTGCGCGCGGAGTAACGTTGAGGCTGCAATCAGGATAACGTTATGCCATATGGTATAGTGCGAGCATATGGTTCCGGGGAGTAACGTTGCCCTTTCTCAGAAAGACTAATGATTAGGCCATGAAAGTGCAAAAATATGCTCTAAAATTTGATGCTTGCTTGCCCCCAGCTGGAATATTCCTAAGGCATAAACTTACCCACACAGTGCCGCATTAAAAGCCAGAGTACTGCGCTTACTACAGCATTCCGTAAGTGCATCCACGGCCGCTCAATGGAGGCGCACTTGGTGCGGCCCGTCGCGTCGCGCCTCAATGGCTGGGGAAGCGCGTATTGGGAGAAGTTACAGTTTCCGCCGTCATTCTCCGCGGGGGCGCCACCACTCCAGGACAAGGCGCCGCTGGCATGGACGAGCAGACGACACGGAAGGAGCGCGCTGGCTGGGTTGGCGCGTGTTATCGTTTTGACTACTCAGCATAACAGCGTCCTAAGCGTATGCAGCACCATGCCAGGCAACTGGTGTGTGCCGCTGTGCACCACGAAAGCAAGAAAAGATCGGTTACCATGAGTTCCCGTGCGATTCACAACGTCGAGCAGCATGGCTGAAAAACATATCTCGGGAGGGCTAGGATGGAAAAGGAAGCCTGTGGGAGCCGAGTGACAAGTCACTGGTATACTCACTACACTTCACAGATGACGTTTACAGGAAGAACATAAAACTTAAGATCCTGCTTCCTTCAGCTGTCCCCTCCGTGTTCCCGAACTGCCCAAATTACAAGTTAGGTTACTCACGCGGGCTCATGTTGAGCCAAACAACCTTGAAAAAATGAATGTGCGCAGGTCAATAGCTTTATTTTCCCCACTTGCTATAGCTACACTTCATTTCCTCCTGGACAACCCCCCGTGTCATCCTGAAGCATGTGTGTTTCAAGATATCTGCGCCACGATCACTTTTATGACGATGATATCAAAATAGTATGCCTTGCCCAACATCGCATAAGTGAAGCAATGGAGACACCAAGAGGAGCCGCTCTATTTGTCAGATGACGAGCGACTCTCTTGGTTAGAGTTGGACTTTGCCATATCGAAGACATTCAGGTCCAAGGAGGCACGTCGAAGCAAAGGCTAACCAAACAAACGTACGAAGCAACAATCACGACAACCAGATCCACAGTGGCGCAAATTAAGTACCTTCTTGATCACATCAAGTATCTTACAACAATGTCTTCTGTGTGCCTTACTAGTTCATTGCATTTACTAATTTTATTTTCAGCTTCCGATACGCCCTAAAGCAGGCTCTGAAAGCGGATCTATAGTATTGCTTTTTAGCAGCCTAAGGCAATTCAAAGGCGGGAAAGACAAAGTTGACGCAAGGGCTGCAGTTTTCACCTCGGAGAAAATACTGAAGGTACCACTAGCGAAAAAAAATATATCGACTGATGTTATACGCATTTTTCCATGATTTGTGCAGGTTGGCATCTTGCAAGCATCAGTCTGCAAATGCACCTATCAACAATAGGCAGCTATAAAACTTGGCATTCGTGATTATGAAAGTCGTACCTTGCCAACTGCCATATCACGTCTGTTGCGAGAGAGTTTTCGAGTCAGCTTGGATTCATTCATGTGTGGTGTGAACCGGCAGCTGACATAGAGTTAGCACCGATAGCATTCTTGGCTGGTTACCTTGCACGTCCATTTGAAGAGAAAGTATGAATAGTTTTACAGAATCTCATGAAACATTTTTATTTATTCTGTTTTCAGTGCCTGCCCATGTTTTCATTATTTATATGTTACCAAAGTTTAAATAACTTCTAGTGCTTATTTTAGAGTGTCAATAATTTTATTTTATTAGTCCCCATCCATTTATTAACTTTGTGCCTTGTGATTCCTGCAAAACCCTGGACTTATCAAAATTCTTGATGATGGACGCCTAAGGTATCTGAAAATCACCATGAACCTTTGTTAGCAAGGTGATGAAGTTCCCGCAGGTCATAAGAAGCAGCAAGTTATGCAACATGTTAATTTCATCCCTTCTTCCCTATTTTGTGCAATTTCCGGAGTTGATTTGCGAGAGAGAAGACCGCAGTCACACTAAGGACCTAACAAAACTAATGCGACCACTGCTGACCAACTGGACAGGCAACATCAATCCGACAGTGGCAAAAATCACGCTTGCACATAAACTTTTTTCGAGAAAAGTTCTTCGCTTGTAAAATAAGCTTGCGTGTCTTCTGTGCATCACGCGGCTTCATAATCAAACGAGAAAAAAATTGCCTGAGCCTGCGGACGTGTTGAACTGGCTGTCTTGTGTTGTTTCTTTTGCAACAGTTTGTGTTAGTATGTTTTGGTGGTGATACCCACTTGAATATTATTTCCAGTGAAAATGAAGGAACAGGCTGAACAATAATGTTGAACGCTACGTCCTGAATTGTAAGTTTCCAGAAAAGTGCACGCTGAATAAATGGCCCCAAACCATGTCCCGATTTCAAGATTGCAATATCTAATACGTTATTACAGTGGTTGAAACGCAACTAAATGGGTGCGCACTCAGCGAAGCACACGACTGCCTCGTTCTCGTTGTAAATGGAAGACCACGAATGAGTTAGAAAAGCCTAGTGATGATGACTTGCCGCTATCACCTTATCAATAGCAAACTTGCACATAGCATCACATACTGTGTGAAACGCCGCTCATAATCCTAAATTGAGCAAGCGCCGACCACGCGGACGCCGAAACGAAAGCACAGCCACGGCCGCTGCGCGCAGCTCTCCGCCCGGACTCGTCCCGGAGCGGTGGCGCCGCAGCGGTGGCGATGAGAACTAGGCGCAATACGGCTCTTCTGGGCGAGGCGACGGGCCGCACCCAAGTGCGCCTCCATTGAGCGGCCGTGGTGCATCTTTCCACCTCATGAATGGGCGCGACTTTGCACTTTTACGTCCATATTTACGCTTCGTTTAAAAGGATGATGTTAACACCCCGATGATTATAACAAATGCACAATAAAATGTGTTTTTACACCCTTTAACGTAATGTCCTTTTTTGTCGAAGGGGTTTGTTTGCACCATTCACTTCTATACTCTATAGACACACACTACACTAGTAATTTGAAAACCACCACCCTTCGAATGACTGGGCAGTCAGTCACAAGACGTCGTCGCTGTTCACTGCGATACGAGACATATCTATTTTTTTTTTTAGTTGCAATGCAAGCGACTCCGTTTTGCATATGCGTGGTAATGCTACCTCCGCTGCAACAATATACAGACTTAACGTACGGCCTATAGACAAGCGTCAGCCCGTGACGTCAATGGAGATGCGGCGGCGCTGGCGACAGCAGTGACTTTCGTGGTGTAGGCAAAAGCCCGAACTGTCTGCATTGGATGCGCGACGCTTGCTGCGTTTTCGGGCATAATTCCCGATATTTCTGCAAGCTGTGGTGCGGTTGATTGTGCCACGAGGCACAAAAAAGAAAATGGCACTTGTTTTAACATGTTTTTTTTTGCGGTCGGATAAATATGAGAGCGAAAGGCAGTGGCGTTGAGCGCGACAAGTAGACTTCGGTGACGGATTACCTTCGTGGCTAATGTGCGTTGCACTTCTGCACTGCAACTAGATGAGTTCGTTTGCAACCCTTAATTGTCGCGATTACTTTTCGACGGCACGACCAAGAGCGCAATAACAATAAATGTCGGCAGCTCGTGCCCGTTTTGATATACTATCAAGTCATAAGAAGCTTAGACGCGATATTCCGTGGGCGTATGATCCCGCAGGAAAGCTGCACTAGCTCCATTCACCTGCAGTATTGCCCGTGTATATATTCACGCAGAAAAAGACACAAAAGCTGCTGCGAAGGTATAACTGCAATTACATTGAGCGGTCACTCCAGCGCGATATTGCCGATATAACAGGCCCGCGGACTTAATTGTAAAGTAGCTTTTCTTTGTTTTTACTTTCGCGAGTTTCGAGTGACTCTTCATCACCGGTTCTATAGTAACATCGTTATGATCCGGGCAGTCCCGCAGCGTTATTTCTCATAGTCTTAAATTTTCTCATATATGGTACATGGAGTTTAATGTCCCAAAGTGGAATCGCCCACGAGGGTGTAAAATAAGCATAATAGATGACGCGCATTTAAAAAAAAAATTTACAAGTATATTCAAAAACATCAGCAGATTGCGCAAATTTCGCTGCAAGCGATCGTGCAGAACGTTATAATCTGGATCTGCACTCATGCGTCTCTCCTAGAGAGCAAATAGAAAAAAAATGAGAGCATTAATTCTCACAGGCCTTCATGTATATATTAACCTGTGAATGAGCTTGGCTATACGTATGTAAGATGAGACAGACGTCGAACATCTTTTTTATCGAGCAGGCGAAAACAAGTTGGCAGCGCACTATGTGAACATATTAAAATTACTAAAAGATTGAGTTCTTATTAAATATGAAATTCTATGACTTTAAGCTGGCGGTAAAGTGAGCTAGAAATGTAATTTCTAGTTCACTATATATAGTTGCCTTAAGTGAAAGTGCTTGAACCAGCTAGAAAGGCACGCAGTCAAAAGAGTCGGCATTTGAAAACACACTTCCAGTCATTCACATCGTCGTTCTCCTTGCATGCGCTAGGAATAGGCCCGGGAGTAGAGCAATGTTGACATTAGTCTTTCTTGTACATTGCGCTTTCTCGTTTTAATTTAACTTAATCACTCACTGCAGTCGCCTACGCACCGTAGCCGCGCGCTGTTGAGGCCACGGATAAGGAAGCCAATGCAGCGCTCTTCCCCGTGTAATTTCAGCAGTAATTAGCTGATAACGTGCTGAAATACTCTCTAGGCATAAACCAAACTATTTATACGCAGAAGCGAAGCTTACGCTTCTGAATATTCGCACGCGCGAACTGATTTCGAAGGCGGCGTCGCTTGGCGCAGTGTAGGCACGCTGCGCTTTTTGCCTACACCCCATGTCGCTGCCGATCGCAGCGCCACCTTTGTTTACAAACATGACAAACATGACGACAGAAGAGAACCGCTTGGTGAAAAGATGCATGATGGCTACGTCAGCCGGTCACAGACATCCTCGCTTCCGCAATTTTGGTTTCTTTGTGCTAGAGAGACATATTTGTGACGGGCCATGTAGCCGTTCAGAGTGCAATTTGCACACCCGATATTTAGTACACGAGGATGGAAGACAGTGTTTACTTTTTGTTGCGTTTGAAAATGGCAGAATAACTGAGCAGTCTTCTGTCATCGTCATGGTTAAATCCATACACCAAGGGAACCTGTGTGAGAGAAAAACAAGATCATGAGACGTGACGGGAGTACACACATTTAAAAGGTATTTCACATTCAAGCGATGGAAAGACCTCAGCGACGAAACTGCAGCGACACGGCAAAAATTGGAAGCGTGATGGAATCGCGTCGCAGCTGCAGAAATAGCAAGAGCTTTCTCTTGCACGGGAAACATTTTTCCAGCATCACACCCCTCTTGTCGGACGAAGCGGGTTAGCGAGGATCGCTCCCATATTTTCTGCTGCAATTCTTTCGCTGTATATTGGGGCGGGCTTATATTTTATGCAGTATAGTTAAGTGCGGGGCTACTGTTAGCATGTTTGCATCACGACCAGCCCTGCATTCAACTACTGTTCGAAAAATAAGCCCATCCAAATATTGTGAACAAATTTATGCAGGAAATATGCGAGGTAACCTCAATGACCCGTCCCGTCAATCTTATTCGTCTGACGGTCAAAGGGGTGTGCGCCACTGGGAAAAGGTTCATTATTTTACAGCAGACCACGGCATCGATAATCGAGGGGAAGTTAGTGGAAAATCACCCTCAGAAAACTCCTCCATTTTCACAAGCACAAAATTGGCGGATGAGGAGGCTTTGTGAAATTGCAGGAAGCAACTGGAAAAAGGTCCACTATGAGACCTGAGCCCGTATTCCGAGTTTGCGTCGTTATCAAAGTGTCACTATCTCCCGTGATCTCGACTCTTATGATTGGTCGAAACGCCGGAGCAGGGTGTGCCACTGCGAAACCAAAAGAGGTGGCAACATCATGTTTCCGGCGTTTCCACCAATCAGATGACTCGAGGTCGGGGAGATAGCCACACTTTCAATTAATAACGACGCAAACTCGGAATATGGGCCCTGACATTAAGCTGCGCCAATAGCCTAAAGTGCAAAGCTGTGCGCATGATTTTGTTGAGCGGGTTTACTGTAGGACACAGGATCTGACAAAGTAATGAGCAACGCAAGCTCTCAACGCCAGATAACTAGTATAATGTCGACAATGGTACTTGTTGCTGTATTGAAGGACATGTCCCAAAACTAGGCCAAACTTGGGTATTCTTAAACAATAGTATAAGGAACAACACAGAAGATTGGACGAACACAGGCGCTGACTAAAAACTGAAAATTTTTTTCGGAGCGCTACAAACATGCCTAAAGGTGTGGATACTATAGGCGATGCTGCACAATCTTTGAAAACAGTTTAGTAATCGCCCTGGCTCCACCCCTCTATGCATGTTTATATATGTTGTGTTCCGTAATAAAATATCAGCTGTTAGTCAGCTCCAGGTCCGTCCATTATAGTGTTTCCGTGTTGTTCCTTGTGCTGTTATTTAAGAATTCAATACCAACTAGTCCGGCATATAGATATTGGGACCACTCGAGTCTCGGACTCAACACTCTGCTCACTATATGGCGACGCATGCTGGCTAAATGACTACCGGCTTAAACCCACGATAAGGGTAGAAAGAAGATAGAAAAATGAAACAAGCACCATGCGTCAGTTTACGTTGACCGCTGCCGCCGCACCTGCTGCTCTCGCCCATCATTGGCATGCGCGTCATGGCGTCCACAGCTGGCCATTGTGACACGCCGCCACCACAGCAGTAACCTCTCAAGTCCGTAATTGTTCTCACCGCTAGCCCAGCGAATCTGCTAATGTACTGCCCACTTCCCCGCTGCTGCTCTTGAACAGCCCAAGGCTTTTACCCACACAACCAGCAATATCCATAGGATCTTCACAAAAGGTCTCAATATCAAACATCATTTTTGTACACCCATGAGATGTCCATGCGTCCATTATTAAAAGATCATCTTTTAGTGGATATCCTCATGACCCTTACCTTTGTGTGGTCGTGAAGATATATCACACAGGGTACACAACTTCGATGTTATAATGTGACTTTCTGTGGACATGCATAGTTCAGCAGATTTTTGCTTTAAATTCTGATTCGGACTAAGTGGAAAGGCAGACAGCGTCTTCAAGTAAAGCCCCTCAATTTCATCTTGAAGACCCTGTTGTCCCTTCTCTGCCTCCTCTGCACAGCCCCCCCCCCCCCCCCCCCCCACACACACACACACACTTCCCCACGAGCGAGAAGACGCGGTCCGCAGATGACTCATGCCGTAGTGCATAATAAAAACGTGGGCAGCTCGTTGCTCGCCGGAGAGGTTGAGGAGGACGTTGGAGAAACTCGCTGCCTACATTCGCGATCAAGAAATAGTGCATTATTTGTGGTGAGCGAAAAATATTAAATGCTTTACCTGCAGGCTTGGGCCCTGCCAACGTTGGGCCCTGCTTATTGTTAACTGGACAGTCGTGCGCACCCCGCGCAAGCACTGTGGAAACTGCAGCGAAACTGGTTTCCGACAGTCCGGCGAAAAATGATTTCACGCCGTGAAAAGAAGGGTCGCGGGAAACAGCACGTTCCTCTGATTATTCCTTACCCCGCCTTCGTCACTGGCGTTTGTCACTCACGCTGGCCATCGAGGCACCGAAGTGCCCAAATGTCGATGATCACTGGAGGGGCAAGCTTATCAGGGCAAAAGAGCGCAGAGGTGGGCAACCTCATGAGGTCAACCTCAACCCCAAAACAAGCTTAACCTCAGGTTAAGGTGAGGTCGGCCACAGCTGAAGTTTTTTGAGTGAGGTCGGCAAATGAGACCTCAACCTCATGCGTGAGTTTGAGTGAGGTCGTAACTTAGTGAGGTCGAAATTACTGTTTCCCACGGCGATAAAACAGCCGGCAAAACATCTTTCGTATTGCTTGTCGTGCACACTCTTTTGGTTACCAACGCGCACGTACCGAACGGTTTGTCTGTGTGTGTGTGTTTCGTTCAACACGAAAAAAAAAAAGAGGGGGGGGGGGGGGGGATAGGGAGGAAGGTCGGGAAGTGCAGCGTGGCAAAGGAGTGGGACCGGACGACTGCTGCAAAATCCTTCGAGAGAAAGTGAAACAAGATTCCGCCGCCATTCCGGGCGGGCTTAGGAGGTAAAGGAAGTCTGGGCAAACTAAGGGTTTCTAGACCTACGTGGGTGTGTCTTAGAAAAACAAAACTAGAATAGCAGAAAAGAGGGAAGCTCAAGATCCAGCAACTAAGACATATGGAAAGAACAAGCTAGGAAGCAGAAGAGACGAACGATGAATGCCTTGATGAGAAGTCGCCCGACGAAGGCCCTGTATATAAGAAAATAAAATCTGCTTTTGCTATTAGTATATGGTACGAGTTAACCTGAAGGAAAGTAATAAGACGGCAGATCGTAGTTATATCAGTGCAATCTACTCTTTATTATTATTATGTTTGTTCTCCGTTGGTAGACAATAAACTAACCCTGGCATAAAAAGATGAATTTAATGTGCCATTCTCGAAGAATGAAAGACAGACAGGTGACTGCAAACTGCTATGGAAAGAGCATCTATCCATACATAGAAAGGTGGGATTAAACATCTAAGACGAGAACTGTACAGTTCTGAAACCCCCCTTTTTAAAATCCAGTCATCCCTTTCTAATATTCTATGTGAGCGAGCGCCTTTTTCAATTACATATTTGTTTCTCTGAGGGCCTCCCCTCCGTTTTACAGCTTGCAGCCCAAGTGGCGAGCACGCCTTTTGTTCGTTAGCTGGCTATGTGCTCCTTCGGCTCCTCAGCCGGTGTCCAATCTCAACTGACAGATGAAGCGCGGACCCGCGGGAACCGCACGGCATTTCTTGGACAGTAAGCCACTGCCCATGCGCGCGCCTCTGTCTGTGTTTTCGGGCTCCGTCTGTGGGTTTGTGCGATTTTAGGCATTTTAAGTGCATTAACGGGGATAAGCTACAAGGACAGTGGCAAGGTGGGCGAGAGAGCGAGATGCTCGAGGGTGTGAATGCGTGAGGTCTGTGTCTCCTCTCTTTTCAGTTCTCTTGCACTCCCCTATTTTTTATTCTACCAGTGCTCCCTCTAGAGTTCGTCACCCGTTTACTCACAACCACTGCATGTGGGCGCTTTTCTGTGGTACGGCCAATCGTCGTCATTCCCCCCCCCCCCCCCCCCCCCCCCCCCCCCCCCATAAAAATAGACTTTCAGGTTCTTCCTCTCGCGACATTCCTTTTTGCATATCTGGCCTTTAGTTGTGCGTTCCCTTCCGACGCGTATTCCTGTTCGTCTATCGAAATATAAAGACGGGCCCGTTTCGCTTCTCGGAACTCCGTGGCGGCTGCGCGGACTGCGTCGTTTTTCGACCATGCAAGCATCTCGTCGTTTCGCAGGTGGGACGTGCCAGTCAGTGTTTGAACTCTGCTCTTCGTCCGGTAGACGGCGCCACCCTGCTCACCACCCTCTGGCCTTTCTCTCTTGACAGATAACGAGCAAGGAAGAGTTGTGCAGTCGAAGAAAAACGTAGATATGAGTGATAATGATTACAATGACTAGGGATGACTCATTTTGACTACGAAACGACCAATGCCAATTGACGGCTTGAATGACCGCAACTGACTGAAAAAGTAACAATGCTTGCAATGAGTGATAATGCTTAATAATTTTGATTGCGTCAACAAGATTTTAACCAAGCAAGCACAAGTGAGCTCGCGCCGATATGTGCCCGCGCATGTGCGACGATGGAGTTCGTTGACATCTGCATCACCATAGAAAATCACTCAATGTGACCATTTACGGTGGTAATCGAGGAAGGCAAGAAAGTGCGTGTGATCACAATACCATGGAAATCACAACAGAATAGCTAGGTGTCAGATTAATCGATAGAGCTCTTTAGCAGAACTGGAACGATCTGCATGCAGACCGCCATTCAGCCTTCCGTACAAGCTTACCATTAACAGTTCGCAAATTCTACTGTTTCTAAAGTATCTGCAGTGCCCTTCAAGGTAATGCAAAGGCAAATGCCCATGCTGCTTTCAAAATGTCCACTGCGTTTGACCTAAATATAGCCGCGCGTCTCGAGCAGTCGGAAGCTGCATGGCCGTGCTGATCATGGTTGCCAGCACGTGATGGGTCCTCGCGGTACTCTGGAAAGAGTGACTCTATTGCCGCCAAGCTTACAATAAAACCTCACAAACTCGGACGTGAAAACATATTATAGGAGAATGTTGAATTATCAGATGAACAGGGTAAAATAAGAATGGACTGATGCAGCTCAGCTGTTACATTTCTGTTTTTGAAATATATCCCAGCAAATATTGCAAGGTCAGGACAGGCTGTACGATTAACCCGGAAGAGTGAGGCCCACTTCACTGCAGCTGCAATACAAGCACATAAAAAAAATGCAGCACCATACCAATTTTTAACAAAATAAAATATATGAGGCAAATTTTATTTTATATCTTGTGTGTAAAAAAACGAATGAAAAACAAATGAAAAACAACACACTCAACTGTCTAGCACAATACAATCCAGTAAAGGCCACACAATGTCCTCAGAGCCGTTGCTTCCTGTAGGCTTTGTTTCGACTGTACAGTCTTCCTGGACAACAGTGGTGTTCGTGAGGCACGCCTCCTCCTCACTTGCAGGTAGTTTGCACTCTTCTCCTTCGCCAGCTAGCTCGACCTGGGCCTCCAAACTGGGCGCCTCCTCGAGGCAATGGCGGGCTGTGCGCCTGTGTGTGCTGTTCTGTGGCTCCAACACTGGTGGTTCAGAATCTGACCCTTCGTCCAGGATCATGCCCATGGCAGCCCACCGTCGCTTGGCACTTTTCGGACCCACAAAACACCGCTCTGGGCTCACTCTCACGGCCTGTCCAGAGCACTCATCAGATTCAGCATCGTTGAATGAAGAATGTGATGGCTTGCGCATCAACCCTAGGAGGTTCAGAATGTTCGGTCCCTGGTTTTCTTCGTTGCCTAGTGCAAAATAACAAGACAAAGACGATATTGCAACTGAGGAAGGGACACAGTGCAAGCCCGAGTAAAAACAAGAAATAAAAACAAATAAAACACTAGTAGCCTAAAAATATGCATATAATGGCGCATAGAAGGCTAGAACATTACAATGCACATGCTAGACAACTGTGCTACTGTACAAACAGATAGCCAGCTATCACTTGACACAACAGCTGCTATGTGGCACTAGACATGCAGTCTTGAAACAATAAAAAAAAAAAGGAAATAAATTGTTTGGTGTGGATTTTGGTTTGTAGGGTTTGACATCCAAAAGCAATTCAGGTTATGAGAGATGCCGTAGTTGAGGAGTCCGGAAATTTAGACCACCTAGGGTTCTTTAAGGTGCATTGCACAGCACACAGGCAATTTTGTGTTTTGCCTCCACCAAAATACGGCCGTTGCAGTCGGGTTCAAACCCAGGTACTCCACTTCAGTAGTTTAAACTCTTAACCAGTGAGCCACTGTGGCAGGTTGAAACTAATATACAGAGTTGTGTTTCCAGTGCCAATTACAAAACTCGCACACCTGATCGTTAAAGACAACAAAATAACAAATTCTGATTTTCAAAAATGTTAAAGCATAGAAGATAAGAAGTAATTTATTATTTTATTGAATTTATAGAATGTTAGGCAACAAAGAGCATATCTAATTATTGTTTAATAACTTCTGCTATCAATCTCAAGATTGCCCACATTCAAAGTGGAGTAAGGCAGCCAGTTGAACAAGCTATGGCCATCTTGCACAATAGCAGGATAACAAAAAATAAAAAGACAAAGAAAAAACAGATGACACATATACAGTGGTGGGAACGGTCAAGAGCACATTGTAGCATGATTAGCTACAGGAGAAAATTGAATCTGGAGCAGCTTCCTAGTGCTTTGTAGCAGAATTCCAATACTAAAAGTAACGAAAATAACGAAAGAGGGTTTTTAAATGATTACATGCTGCAAGGTTTATATGGTATATGAGCTGTTACCCGGAACATATGTACTAAAACTTTCTTTGTGGTCTTTAAATGAACTTATAGCACATGTCACAGTGTCACCAAAAAGCCTGATAAATCTTGTTGGAACCAAATGTAACACTACTTGAAACACGATTCAAGTTATCCGATACACAGGTTGTGCATCACGTGTTGACATGTCAGTACAGCTGGCCTGTGATCCAATGCCTGCAAGTTGACTCGGTGGACCAAAAAAGCAGACAACACACTGGATGAACCAAAGTTGCTAGATTATGTTAATATTGACAATGCCGAGAAGTAGGAAGGGGAAGGAGATAAGTTTTGTCCATCTGCTCCTCAGGCCTAACAACCCTGCCTGTCCAATTTCCCCACTTCGCCCGCCCCTACCCCGAACAAAGTACAAAGTACAAGTGCACAGGTCCGTCTCCTTCTATTGTCCCACGTCTGTACGAGTCGCACACTGCATGGCTGCGGTTAAAGTCCATTTCCAGCAGCCGAAACATTGGCTAGAGTAGGCTGGCTGCCACACCTAGCACGCACTGTTTCATGGCCTGCGGCTAAATCCTGCAGAAGGCATTTGACCTTTCTCGCTTGACTGACCGATGAACCGACAGCATGGGTCGGAAAGTACTGACGTGTGAACACGTAATGCGTGGCCCGTGCAACAATGGTCTGTCATGTGAATTGGCCTTCAGAGGTATCACTTTCCTTGGATGAGCACGCATTAGCTGTGTCGTATGAGACCATTAAGTGGTAACTGCATGAGGCGATATTTGGTGATGTGTAGCACGACGACGACAGCAACGTTGGTCGTTGCCGCAGGCGTACCCGCATAAAGCGACGGGATTCGGCGACAGAGCAGTACGTTTCCAATGTTGCTCTTCTACCGCCACCTTGTCATTTGATCAAAGGAAGTATAATTATATTAATGTCCCATTTTTAAGACTAATCAGCATGCGGTGCTACGCTCTGCAATGCAGGGACTTGCAAAAAGTGACTCTCTCCCGCTCCTTTCAAAAATTAATATATTGAGCCACAATAGCCCGTCTTGTACTTTATTAGCCTACCAAGATTCCACTGAACTATCTTGATGCGCTGGCGCTGATATGCACATCTCAGACGGAGCGAGCATCTGCAGGCTTTCTTTGCTCAAACTGGAAAACAAACTTCACTCGCAAAAGGGCCAGCTGAACAGAAGTTGTGTAATCCCAAAGCCTTGTGCAATTGGCTGCCTCACAAGCTGCTTCTGCGCAACGGGCAAAATTTTCTACAAGCCCAGAACCTAAGCAATGCAATAAGTGGCAGTGTTTTGGCGGCCCTCAGCCCATCATGCAACGCTGTCGCGCAGCATGTCGAGCAGCATGCTGCCGCGAAGTGTCACCTCATGCGTTAGCGCTTTATGGCAGTGCCCCTGATGTAGGTTTGCAAAACATGTGCATACTGTGTACTAACAGTAGGAAGAAGAGCGTTAGAAAGCGAAATGTAATGGGTTTGGATTTTGCTGGTAATCTTTCTCGTAACACACTAGGTAAAGCAATCAGAGGAATAACTGCACACATTACGCGGAAGCCATTGGGGGGGAATGCGAAGAGGGGGGGGGGGGGGGGGGATCAGTGCCTCTACATTCCTCTTGGCTCTATGTTAGGATGCCCAGAGAGAGCTGGCCAGCAAGGCGTGGATAAGACGAGGCATAATGCACCACATGCAAGTGTATATGAAATCGTCCACGTCTTGCTAGTGCAGCTCTTTCTTTGCATCGATTTATGAACCAATCAGCCTGACAAACTCTACTAAGTATTCTGCTGGCACTGCCTTGGCATAATTTCATCAGAAACCTCTTGTTTGTAGCAGCATGTTGACACAATCGGCACAGTGTTCTCGCCTCTGTTAAGTCTGTGTTTTCAGTTTATTTTGTTGATGTGGTTTTTGGAGCTATTCAGCCACTTAAAGTGAAGCATGTCACTTTATAGTATAGAGCTCTCCTTTCGACCACGCCTGACATTTCATTTCTTCCATCAAACTTTACTCCTTAGAAAGACTTTTCAGTTGATGCTAGTGACATATTTGATTGCAGACATATCAAACCTGCTTATATAATACTGCTCTTTAATATCAAACAGTCAAAGGGACCTGCACACTTGCGTGTATCCATGCTTGCTTATCGATCTCTTATCTCTCTTGCTTATCTCTCATCGATTGTGGGCTTTGCTGAATAGAAAAGGAAGAGTGCAGTCTGTTGAGAGTCATAAAAAATCATTGTATGACACATGTGAAAAAAGAAATTGTGACTGACGTTCAAGGCTCACTCTCAGGTGTGCTACACAAACAAGAAGGGATGCCCAATAGAAGCGCCAGAAGAACGAACCTCCATCATTGGCAGATGAGGTAGATGCATCAATAGGAAGTGAGTGTGCAGTTGCTGGCAGCTCATTGGAGACGCTTGAAGAGAACACCTCTGAGAACGGCTCATTCAGATTGGTGTCTTCATCATCCAGGTTGATGAGGGGTGGAAAGTAGTTGGCCGCATTGCCCGTTAGGCACTTCAATCGCATTGTCCTTGTTGTTGGACCACAAGCAGTAACAGAGGCTGTTACCTCATCACATGCTACAAGGTGAGAAACTGGGAGAAAAGGTGGAAGGGAGAAGAATAAAGTGAGAAGTATTCTGCTGCTGATAACTGCATCCATGCACTGATATTTGATTTTTGGATCAAGGTAATCGCAAAAAGGATTCTCACAATAAAGTGCATCACAAATACAAAGACTTTGCTCATAATACAACACTGTACAATTCATGTCACAATCTGAAGATGCTACCAACCCTTATACCTTCAGGCATTGTCCTTTCAGTGCAATTTTTCAGTTCTGTACAAAATTGCAAACACCTCAAAAGGACTTAAAAGGGGATAGTGCAGGAGGAGAGTAGGACGACAGTGGTCGAAACTCTGATGATCTCCCCTGCGGTGGCAGCTACTGCGAAGTGCTCCAACCTAGCACAGGTGCGCTTCTGATATCGTGGCCATGAGCAGGGCTGTTCAGCACTTAGGGGTGGAAGCAGGCTCCAGCATATTGGAGCAGCTCAGGAAGTAACAATGCCATTTTAGAGCAGCTTTGCAGCAATAAAAGGGGAATTATACAACATTACAATTATGTTTGGGAACATGTTATCATTTAGAATTGGGTTTTGGGTTCGTGGTAGTTTGTAGCATCTGTATCACTTGCTGTTTTTGCTTCTTCATCAATGATTCAAAACGATTGAGAGGAGGTGCATGTCATGAGCGGAGAACATTCTTCACAATTCCTCCCATTTGCGTTGTGGCTTACTTTAAGTTACTTGCAAACGAATGTTTATATTATGTGTCATGCTTCTAAAGTCTAATAAAATTTTATAGTGAAAGCCCTTAATTCGAAACTTGATAATACAAATTCTAGGGTAATTCGAATTACGCTACTTGGTCTGGACAAGCTTCATAGAGATCTGTGTACAAAAAATCCCATTCATTTGAAAGCAAGCCTGTTCCACCAGGGTAATTCGAACTATGCGCCGCCGCGTCTGGGCGGCCTGCATTCTAGCACATGGCCAAATAAATGTCCCCGCAATAGGGTGGCATAGTTATCAGGCAGCACACATCCAAAATGAGGTGAGATGAAAATAATAATAATAATAATAATAAAAAAAAAAACAGGTAAAATTATGCAAGAATGAGTAAAGACAAACTGGTACCATTACTGGCACGGCTGGATGGTACAGTTTGGTGGCCATGGCGGCGGCTGCCTCTTCTTTTCCACATGTCCTCCGAGGCATGCAATTAAACGCTCGTTAATTTGATTCTTGTTAATTTGGACACGGATTCTCACTCTCGGCACGGTCCAAGCCAATGCCCATGAAAGAATGGCATCAGATCGGCGCTATGGGTCTCGCACATGCTAGGCCGCGTCCAGATGCACTTGGAGCTGCAAGCGATCATCAAAACAGCACTCCTAAAACCTGACCACATGTTGTGGAGTTGATTGCACACCCCAAAGTACGAACAGTTGCAAGCATGATGCAACAAGTGCGGCCTTGTCTCTGATTAATAAACTACATAGTTTTGGTTTCACATTTATGAGCAAGCCGTTCATGCCAGCATGTGGCAACAGTGGCTATCGGCCAAGCATGCACCATTTAATTGATCGCAGACTCACGGTGTTTGCGGTGTTTCGGATAATCACTGCTGGTGTGTTTTCTGCGCTTTCAATTGCACGGTTCTTCCGGTGTTCCGGAAATGTGTGGTCATCACTGCTTAGCACATCGCACGGCAAGGCGTAACAAGCGATGCAGGTTACTTACAAAAGGGCTCTGCCGCTACTGTGTTGCAGCATGAAGGATGCCGAAGAGACCCAACAGCTTGCACGCAATAAAGCACTGATGAGAACGTGAAAAGTAGTCATTGTTGCGTTGTTCTCGTCTACGAAGCAAGAAACCATTGGCATACTTTTTTGCCAAATAAATTTACCACAATTCAAGTGGTTCCTTTAGGGTTTTTACGAGGCTGTTCAATAATATGAACTTTTTTTCGGTCCTGTTGAGTTCGAATTAATGAGCTTTCAGTGTATGAAGCAGAGTGTGCGATGCAGCTCCTCTGCCAACGATACGCTGCCATCGTGTCGACTGTGGTGACCCCAAAGCACAGATGCACAAAAAACAATATGCAACAGCCTGCTGCACTTCTCACAGTAGCTTAATCGAATTGGAATGAATCAGATCTGTAGGTAATACAATGGTCCACCGTGCATCAAAAACCCATGTTTCACTAAATTTGACAAAAAATATTGAGGCAGCTGCAGTTTGGGGCAGTTCTGATGCAATATTATGTTTCACAGCAGGATGGTACGGGGAAAGAAGCTTGGAGCAGAATAAGGCAAATGGAACAGCACTTCCATCCCCGAGCGCTGCGTTTTCTGTATGTGATTATCGGTAGTAAATCAAATTCCTCAACAGCTGTGCTTGGATTTTGCATTACAAAGCATTTTAATCACTGGCCATTTCTTTCTTTTTACTAATTCATTATATTCCGTGTCTAATAATCTTTTAAACTAGCTTATTTCAGCATGACTGGATATAGGTGCGTAGGCCTAAACAACTTTCAACTTGCATTTTTTATTACGCTTTACTACCTTTCGTTAATGCTGCAGAGTTCCTTTATGTTGTGTGCGATTTTCTTGTTGATCAATATGAAGCTCTCACCTGTCTGCTAAACCACAAAAGCAAGGTATGTAGTTGTATCTCACTAAGCCCTATAGTATACCATTTCATTTCCATATGGGTTCAATCCCTAGAATAAAATTTTATACTTGGCTGCATTAAAATTGTGTAAATACGGTACTCACACAAGATGTGAAGAAAACAGCATCAGGACCTAAAATTCAATAGCCGAAAATAAGTAACTAGTGCATATTGGGATCATTAGAGCAGGATGGAGGGTATTTCTAACACTACAGTTCAACCTCATTATAACTGACACGGATATAGCGAATCACCAGATAAAAAGTAAAAGGAAAATTTGGTTAGTCCATGCTTTATTTCTGTGGGAGTTATATCTGTATTGTCACGCGCCTTCACAGTGACATCGACGGAAGAAGAAGAACGTTCGGGCGATTCAGCAAAGAAAAAGGAAGAGCAAGGGCAGAAAGACGTTTGTAGGTTTGCCGCAGTTCTACTTTGATCGATCCCTGTAAATAAACCGCCCCCTTGCGTACTAAGTACGTAACAATATAATGAACTGAAAAATTGAACAATTATGTCCAATTGGTTATAGCGAAGCACTTTTTTTGCATTCATATTGATAAAATGCACAAAGGAGATGAAAAAGAAAGTTAAAAAAGATGCGATATTTTGAGTGCTGCATCGCCCGCCACAGAAGTGTTTAAAGTGCCTAAACATTCACATTCCACGCCATCTAGGAGTAGCAACAATAACTAGTATGTATGGCTGAGATGCACGGACCAGCATGTGACAGAACGATCTCCTCATCATGCCACGTGCCCTGGCTACCACTTCAGACGACTCGTGTGCGTGCTGCCCTCCGCGAGTCCATTGACTTCGTCAAACAAAGAGGCAACACAGAAGCGCAAAGGGATCACATGAGACGAAAACCAAGATTACTAGGACAGTTGAGAGTAGGTGCAGAAAAAGAACATTGCCGCGGATTACAGCATTTCCAAGCACTGTGTTGACAAAATCTACTCCAAGGGCGCTGAGAAGATTGAAAGCATGTTAGCTTTGTCACCATGTCAACCTGATGTGTCTGAACGTGACATGAGGATTTCATCATTGCTGACGACAACTTGGTTGTGGCAACATGGCGGCCAGCCTGACTGGCAAAGAAATCGAAGAAATCGTCTGTCAGCCGATTCCTGCAGGTTATGCTAGTGATGATGACAGCGAACCAGAAAGTATGGTGCAGAAGCCCATATTAAGGCCAAGATTGTACCATTTTGTAGCGTTAACTCCACTCCTCCAAGTACAAACCAGAAAACTGCTTGGTTCCGTTGTGGTGACCTTGAAGCTGAGCCAAGATCACACTGAGACTTAGCCTTTCTAACGACATGTCTCGCCCAGTTACTATGCTTCAGTAAGCTGGTGCATGACCATGACCATGGCCGTTAAAGCTGACTGATAAGGTAGAGATTATGTGATAGGCTCCCGATGATATCAGCTGAACATGTGGTATTAGCAAAACTAAGGAAAACATAAATCTTACTCGCCAAACCTAGTTTTACTGCATTATGTGTGCATAGTATTTGTCTGTTCATTTGTGATCTTCAATGAAGTTAATACCAAGCCTTTAGTTGAAACACTGTGCTATCCATATTAGAGCACCTTTTAGTTGGGTTCATTAGCAGACTGGTTTCCAGAATTTGTGCACATACCTTTAAGTATAAATATATTATTGCAGCAATTCGCTGCGCCACACAGCGTTGCGCATGAGAACTAGTACTAGGACAAGCCTGACTGACTGTTCCTGGCTGACTATATAACTAAATTTATAGAACAAATTTTCGCACCAAATACGACTTTGTCATAAGGTTCAACTGTATATGTTTAGCAGTAAGCAGCCAAACTACTAAACAGTATTCTCAGTGCCATGCAACCACCAAATCATACAGTAAAGGTATCTATATACGTAGTAAAAATAGTTTGCCAGTCCGAGCAACTTCACAATAGAAGAATTCTACGACTAAGTCCAGCTAGATCGAGAGATGAGTGTTCCAAGATCGTGAAACTATCTTTTCACCTAGAACAAAACTTGTACAAACAGGAAAATCATGCAAATCTTCATTATATGTGGAAATGCTCCTTGAGAATTTCGGCAACTATGGCTTGGGAGACGAATTCTCTGTCAGGCATGATCAGCCCATAGCTTTCATGCACAGCATAATTTCAATTGAAAAAGACATAACAGGAAAGCGCACAATGTGATGAATGGCGCTAACAAATGTGCATACAAAAGGTAGCTGCTTCATACGCCGGCCAAATGATCTGCGTTAAGCAAATATATGCAGAAACCACAGAAATGCAAACCAACTCTTTGGGCAATTTTGCACTACTTCCAAACAATGACGTCACAATTAATATGACAGGTGATATATTGGGCTTCATTGGGTATACTATGGTGGTACCATCTGCAGATGTGCTCAAAGGCCCACTGGATAGGTTGGAAAGGCAGTTTTAATGTGCGAACATTTGATCCCCCTGTTATGAAGTCTCATCTGATGGCATTCTTTGAAGCCACTCGTAAAGCACTGCAAAGAACAAACAACACTGCTTCCACAACATGCGGCAACTTGGACCCCCTTCACATCTCCTATCAAAATCACAAAGGTGTCATCTGATGAGCATGGCACAAATAAGATGGAAGGCAGAAGATTTGAACCGTGTCACAAACATCCACCATCAGTGAGGCATGAATCTCCTCTGTAGTTACCCGCCTACCTGAATGCCTTCCTTTGACTCGCACAATGGACACGTTGACCGGCTTCATGATTTTATTATATCTCAAGGTTCTGCACAGGGAAGGCAAGTAATTGCATAACAAGTACCTTAAAACTATCATTGGCATGAATGAGCTACATTTGTCAACAAAAAGCACACATGTGAATGCATACCCTTCACCCCTTGCATCAATCGCACTATCCATGTATCGTCCTTAATCCCCTCATTATCCTTGCTTCACTAAAACATCTGCCATCTTCACTACTTTATGAGTTGCATACACATCATAAAAGTGTTTCAACAGTGTCCATTTATGGGGGAGTTGTACACAGATCGAAAATTAGAGGTCCATTTATGGGGGAGTTGTACACAGATCGAAAATTAGAGAGCCCTCTTGCATGAAAAAAAGCTGGAAGCATTCTCAAAGAGCACCTTATCAGTCATGTATATGTGTTTGCTCATTTGAAGTCCCCTTTAGTACCGCTTTGAACTTCACACACAAAGATGCAATGTGCCTGTGACTTTCCAGCCTAGATATGAGCAATACTTCAACCAATTTTGTGGTTGAAATTGAAATTGGACAGCACACATTTCAATAGTACCTCAGTTGAGTTCCATGTACTACAGCAAATGGAATATTTACTTTAGCCGAAGTCTGGAAACCCTACTGAGAGAGGACAAGCAGCATACTCGAAAAGTAGAAAAAAAAAAAAAAAAGAAAGTTCAGCTTACCGAGATTATTGCCATCGTTAGACTGGTAGCCACACGGACAAATGCCCGGCCTCCTGAGCTTTGATGGCGTGCGATGAAAGAGTGGTGACCGGTTCTTTGCTGTGGAGTGCCGGCAAATCATGTGATCTGCAAAGGCCTTGCTGCAGTTGGTTGTGTACCTGCACTCTCCACAGCTCATGGAACGACTGCACAAGAGAGAGGAGAAGATGGCCAAATACTTAGCAAGAAATAATGCAAAAGGCTTAGAGAGCAAGGGCTCTCAAACAGAGTTCCACAAACACTCATAACTGCCCTCCCTCCTCTCTCTCTCTTTTTTTCCTCTGTCCCACCTCTGAAGGGCATGTGAGTACCACAGACACAGTGCCTGGTTTTTCAAAGCACATTTCCGAGTGCTAGCATCTCTCATCCTAGCTCGTTTCTCAGCTTCTTGCCATCAGCAGCCCATACTTTGGTAGCACGCAAAGATGCTGCGCTCTACTGTGCGACAATAGCCAAGAGTCAACGCTGGTGATTCACCCGGTAAACTTGGCGGCATGCTAAGACGTTGCTCCACTTCCGTGCGTATATGTCAGGAATACCAGCGAGACGAGACTGTGTGGAAGGTACATGGCGCACAAGGAGGCGCGTGTTGGGGTACATGATTTGTGTGTTGATCCAAGTCGGAACGAATAAACAACAACCTGTGCACGCTTATTTGGGCTCTTTCGGGCACTGCAGCAGGGAGCGGCAGGTAGCCAATGAGAGCCGGGTGAGCTGCCACGTGATTCCGTGCAGTGCCCAGCAGCTTGCGTAATCTAAACATCCTACGCATGCCCACAAGCAGCTCAACAGCAAGTGAAATGTGGCTAGAGGTGTGCGCCGAGACGTCTGCACACTGCCGCCGAGTGCTCTTGCTACATCTCCGCCTTAATGTGAAAGCATTGTGAAGCCATTACTAGCTCCTTTATATGCAATTCAGTTCACAAAGCCGCGATGCTTCTGAAAGATGAGCTATTACTCCGTCATCAGGCATAGCACAGCTCGATAACACGAGGCATGCGGCCATACGCGATACAGGAGGATCAGATGGCGTGATGTTTGAGCAAAGCCGTGGCAACAATCAAAGCTAAGCGTGCCGAGAGGCCCCCCTTCAGTCGAGATCGAAGGTGAAGCCTCTACATCCCCTGCAGCTGCACTGGCTGCGTGCCGCAGCCTGTGTCGCCAGAACCTGCCAGCGAGTTCTCCCTCGCCTACAGGAAACGACCACCTTGTCACCACCGGTCAAAACCGGCACGACATTCTTAAGTAGGCAGAGGCTACTTATCATAAGATATAGCCTAGTGATAGTACAATCTGAAAGTTCATTCAAAAATTGGAAGGCTTGGCAGTTATGTGAATACAATGTACCAATGCTAGAGACAAACTCCCAGTAGTGACGTGCTCCCTGCCAGCATACTGGCAACACTCCACTCACCGCGAGTGCACAGACGCAAGAAGTATACGTGCACACACCTACGTGCCGAGCAGCACCTCACGCCAGGCAGAGGCGGCTCTGGGTACACCCTTATGTGTTTCTCCGCGGACAGAAGAGTCGGAGCTTGCACTGCTTATGTCATGTGCCGCATGGCAGAAGTGCCATTGGAGTTGGGGCTCACATCTAAGCTGCAGCAACTGACAGTGCCTTGGAAAGGCCACTACCGGTCATGAGAGGTCTAATTATGTTACTGGTACACTATAAACATAATAGCAACTCAATTATAATTCAGTACAGTTGATTTGTGCGTATTCATGCCACACAAGGGAAAACTTCTTCGGCCGGAAGCGTCTTCCACTCAAATATCATGCAGATGGCAGTTTTCGCCCATCAGCTGTGCAACATAACATCACAGTAACATGTTACTTCTCGTACCCAGGAATTTTTAATTTCATCTTTTGCGCCATTCTCATTGACTGTCTACGCAACAGGCATATCAAAACACACTGATGTCTGATTGGTGTTACCAGTTGGGTCTGGTCTGTAGTCCTTCATGAGCTTCTTAATAACAAAGCGCTGGAATGCTACAAGCTTCTCCTCAAAGTCAGGGGGGTAGGTTTAGGCACACGGAAATCCGGCGTCAATACCTGAACCTGAAACACTTCATGAAGCAATTGAACCAGCTCCTGCTGGCCTTAAATTGGGTCCGCGCGACGCCTTTATGTTTGCGATCTCCCTCGCCTTCGCCTGCATCATCTCCGTCACTGCAGGCATTGCACCTTCTCTTTGCTTTCTGATACAGCCGGCAACATCTTTCTCAACCTCGTGGTGTCGCCCGTTGGTGGGTCCAGTGAAGGCCATTTGCTTTGTGGAGCAGTTGAAAAGTTTGTTCCGCTGCTTCCACCACCGGCGCATGCTCTCCTCGTCCAAGCAGAAGTCGCGATGGGCTTGTTGGTTTGATATTCTCTCTGCCTCCGAAACTACCTTTCAATTACAAACCGCAGTGTAATGGCATCACTTGGTAGGCACCATTAGGCCGCGAACACGGACGCTTCTTGAAGGAAGAACAGAATGACGAGACCTTTGCTCACAGCCAGCATTGTCACAGCATTCGGAGAAGCAAAATGGAGCCTGCAAACCTGCGAGCAGCTGCAAGTGTGTAGCTGGTGTAGCCATGAAATGGCGTTACATGTCTAGCGGTTGTGAGCACACCGCATCCTCGAATCTAAGCCGACCCAGTAAAATGCAATGAAGTTTTTGATCTGGCCCATCTGGCCTGCGGAATGGTGTGAAATTAAGGAAACTGAAACTATATCACTGAGCTGTACTCAGAAATGGGGATGCCTGGTCGTCGACATGCCAGTCATAGCATGCACGAGTGCCCATGCATCACTGTTCCATTAAATTAAAATTCAGGAAGACTATGAAGTGTGACACACAAAAAAAACGAGACTGGTCCAATAATTATTGCACTTGCAGAATCAGTTCTCTGTGACATTATCACCTTCAAAGTATTCGCCTTCAGAATTCACACACTTCTACATTAAGTGTTGCCACTGCTGGTAACAGCTCTGGAACGAGGTTTTTGGAAGGCCCTTTAGAATATTCTTCGTTCTTGCCTGAACCTCTTTAAAATGGGCTCCCTTTAAGCAAGATTTAACTTAGGAAATAAAAAAAAATCGCATGGAGCCAAATCAGGTGGATAAGGAGGATGCTCCATCACAGAAATGTTTTTGCTGGACAGAAACTGCTCGACAGTTAGGGTCGTGTGAGCCAGTGCATTGTACTGTAATGCAACAGCCATCCACAACTCCACAATTGTGACCTTTTTTTCCTAAATATTTTTCAAGTCTTTTTAGTACTTCAATGTAGTAGTGTTGATTAACATTTTCACCACTGGGAACTCACTCAATCATTACAATTCCACTGTTTTTTGAAGCTACACACTTAGTCTCGTTTCTTTTGTGTCACACCTCGTATATCGGTGATCACTGGCTGCGGAAGACCTGCCTTGAACTCCTGAAGTCGAAATGCACTGCTGCAAGCATGGCCATGTCTAGAATAACGCATGTCCGACGTCAGAATTACATGGGGCTGGACTGTGCTCTTGGACTAAGCTGGAGAGGGTCAAATTCACAAGATTTTACAAAACTCGTGTAGGATTAAAGCGGCCGCAGGAGTACATGTGTGTGCGATTTGTATGCTCCGCTATGCTCACGTGTTCCATGGGTGTTGCATCTTTCATAGAACTAGCACCCGTTTACATTCTTCGCCATTCATCACCACTTGTTGATTGCTGCGGCCAAACACCAGCCTATTACATGCTGTACATGCTGCGCTGCACCACACCTCACCCGCTGATGCTGGCGGGCCAACCTTTGATGCCATCAAAGCATCGCTTTCTTGAATAACTAGCATTACCGGATGTGTCAGTTTCAAGAAAGATCAGCCAGTTTAACTTTTGTGGAAACGACCAACGAACGCTATTTGAAATTTATGAAGGCTGGCCGTGAGTTCAGAAACACAAATCCCGTAATTTCTGAATGTTTCACATTGACCGACAATATAAAATAAGTGCAGTCGCTATTGCATTATGAATCATCGCACATCCCTGAAAGCAGTGACATTTAGAGGTGGGGGGGGGGGGGGGGGCAAAAAAAAAAAAGAGGAAGTCTTGTGCTTGCCTTGCCTTCTGGCACAAGTTGGCGCACTTTCGGTCAATCTATTGCTTTTGGCGCAGCAAGGCTCAGACTCAGAAAATCATATCTGCATCAAAATGGTGCAACTGGCACAGAGTAGAAGACCTTTGAGATATCTGTAGATTTCACCTCAATAAACCTCGCACTGAAAGCGGCTTTATGCATGATGCACACACAAGTGCAGACTGTTTTCAAATTTAGGAGGCTGCATGCTGACAGCAAGGAAAGCCAGAACAACGTGTGCCACACACTTGAAGTGGTCCTCGTCAATGGGCTTGCGGCACTCGAGACAGTCACTGTGCAAGGCCTGCCATTCCAAATGGACAGCAGGCACTGAGAAGCGTGGCCGGCAACAGGAGCTGCTCAGGTAACTGGTCGTGGGGGCTGCATTGTTCAAGGAGGCTTTGCGTGGCTTCAGGTGGGGCTCAGGTACAAGGATGGGACTAGCGTCTGTAGTCTTGATTGCTTCAACCCCTGTGACGAAAAATTAATGACAAGATACTGTAACTGACAAATACAATACGACTGTGAACATAATGCAGAGGGAGCTAAGGCCTTCATGAACATAAAAAGAATGTTGCCCAAATCAGCAGAACTCATCACTAATCCAGTGAAAGCTTGTTAATTCAAGCCTCAATAATTTGAATTTTTTGGATAATTCGAACTCCACTGCTTGGTCCTGAAAAGCTCCATAAAAAGCTAAATATAAAAAACTCTGACAATTTCAACACGAATTGGTTCTGTCCTGGATAACTCTAACTAGCCCCTGGACGGCATGGTACTCAGCACATCGCCAAATTAAGAAACGCTCCCACGATAGGACGGCACAGTTACGAGGCTGTGCACCTTCAAATGGAGAGAGAAGATCAAACCAGATAAAACAATAGAAGAATTACTCAGGTAAAGCCTAACCAGCGCCTTGGCTGCCAGTGATGCCAGATGACAGGGACTGGCCGCTGTGACGGCGGCTGCCTGGTGTCTGCTCCATGTGACCTCCATAGTTTGCAACTGAATGCTCATTAATTCGACTTCCGTTAATTCGGAAATATGGATACCTTGCTGTCAGCACAGTACAAGCTGATTCCCATGCAAAGCTATGGCATCAAATGGGTCTAGCACCGGTTAGGCTGTGTCCAGGTACAATTGGCAGATAAACAGTCGCCAAAATAGCACTCCTCAAACTTAAACTACACGTTGCACTGTTGATTGCGCATCTGATTTGCACGCAATGGCAAGCACGACAAAACCCGAACAGCTTTGTCTGCGATAATAGGTAGACTATTTAGTTTTGGTTTCGATTTTATGACCATTGCGCCATCCGCGCCAGCTCGCGGCGATGGCAGCTATTGGTCACTCATCGGCCAGCTAACTAACTGATGCAAATGCGTGGCGTTTCGGACTATCGTTGACTCATTGACAGCAGTGGGTATTTTTGATGCTTCTGCCCGTGTGGTTTTTTCGCTGCCCCCAAAATGTGTGCTCGTCAAGTGCCGTTCAACGCATCATGTGGTGAAGCCTCATTCGCGATGCAGGCTGCTTGTGAGGGGGTACTGCCGCTACCGCACTGCACCGTGAAGGAGGCTAGGGTTGCCCTTACCATATTTGGGCAGTTCTGCTTTTTCGCACCAGACAGTGTGCATGCAATAAAGCATCAAACGAAATGCAAAAAAAGGTCACTGCCGCACTGTTGCCATCTGAAACACAGGTGACCACTTCAAATTCACCGTAATGCAAGTGGTTCTTGCCAGCTTTGTTGAAATGATTTGACAATTCGAACCAGATTATTTGAACTTTTTTTCCAGTCACGTGAAGTTTGAATCAACAGGCTTTTGTATCAATGTCTTTACCCCATCAGTAATAGTTGATGGTATGGCTTTGAGAGTGGGCAGTCTTGTAATTTGCCTACTTATTAAGTGCACAATAATAATTTTCAGTAATCACGTTTGGAATTAGCATACGCTCAACGTCGCCTACAAACCAACTCAGGCTACGAGAGACGCCGTCGTAGAGCGCCCCGGACATTTCGACCACCTGGGATTTTTAACATGCAGTTACATCAAACAGCACATGGGTGCCTTGCTTTTCTCTGTCTATATAGAAACATTTATATGACCATGGCATAGTCTTCTCTGTCCTCAGTGTCATTTAGGAGACAATAGTTATCAAACGTTGCATGACACAATAAAGCGTGGAAGCTCCTCAAATCCCCTGTATTGCTGCCGTACTGTTACAACTTGCTGCCTCTGCTTCATGCACTGCACTGCCCTGCACTGCAACTGCTCGCCCCTTTTACTCCCTTCTTCTATCTTTCTCCTCAATAGCCCTTGCCACTTTATTTTCATGCTAATAGCCAGCATATCCTCTCTATTTTTCTTTTTTTAGAGTGCTATGTCTAGGGCTTTCACTCCACCGAAAAGCCATTTTTTGTCATTTCTCTTCATGAGTATGTCTATGGCAGGTGGTAGTTGGCAGGTGTCATGGTCAGGCACTGACTACTTGGAGGTTTGGGTGAAGTCACATGACCATATCTGAATAGGCAGGAGTTTTTAATTTGAGCAACACTTTTGGGATCGGAAACGAACCCAATGGTACCCTTGGATCTCAAGTCAGGCATGAAACTCCTAGACCATATAGGCATGTTCATATGGCTTGTTTAAAGTGGGGCTGAATACCTCTGTCGCATGGTCATTCTCATAGTGTGGTAGATTACAAATGTATGCTAATGAGTACGTGTGGCTTGAAACTGAAGTGAGAATCAAAGTGCTAGCGCACACCCTATTTGCATTTGCATCATAACTCTAAATCGCCAGCCATCTTTTTTTCCCTGTACCTACTGCATATTTAGCTCCATTACCCCATCAAAAGTATGTTTCTTCTTGCAGCTCCTGAGGATGGTAACTAAGTCATCTGAAAGAGCACTGTCTCACAGTCTTCAATAAACATTTGCTACTGAGTGTTGCCTTTGAGACTATGCCATTAATTGTCTGTTGTTCTATGATGTCCTAGACTGTGTGCGTGCTGCAATTTTATCATTCAACGTCAGTATGTCACCACAGCCAAGTGCTCTTTACCTTAACTGTTTCCTTACTAAAGATGTTTCTCTACCATAAATGAAAAAAGTAAAAGTATTGCTATCTATGGTAGACGAAATGTCAAGCTGCTTCGCAATCCGGAGGCTATTACCCTAACAAAATCGTGTCTTGTGTGCTTGTGGAGAAGCTGCAAAGCGACAGCTGCACAATGAGATACCCGTCAGCCGACCAGTCTTGACACTATGCCTGTACGATCGCTATGAGACCATGGCGACTTTTGGCCTGGACCACGCCCTTTGACCTTAACAGAGAAAAATCACCTGATGCTAGCTTCGATGTTGAGGCAACAAGTCCTGCAGTACAGCACTGTAGTCGAGCATAGAGGTGTGCACGGGCTGAAATTTTGAGCCCGAGCACGGCCCGTGCCCGACGCTACAGACCCGAGCCCGGTCCGGCCCAACTGTGAAAGTGCCTGAACCCGGCCCACCCCGACCCAGCGCTTAGATTTAAAACCCAGGCCCGGCCTGGCCTGTTATGCTATAAACTGCAGTTTAAGCGATGATACAGAAGCAAATAGTTTGCGGATGATAACTTTAGCCAACATCTTGAAATCTTGAGTTCTCACATCTGAAATAACAAATTTGGTGAATATATAGAGGCATAGCACATACTTAGAATTAACGTATTGTGCAAAAACAAGTTATGCATTGAATCGAGGCATTTGCGGTGTTCCTGGATAATGAACCCGGTAGCGCTGAAGTTTTGGTGCTTTAATTTGTGGCTGGAATAATTAAAAGGCTCTTTGACAAGAAAGCAAGCTTTCGTAGGCAACTTATTTGATTCTCCAAAAGTGCGCTAACTCTAAACCTACGCAAGGAGTTGATTTTGTGGCCAAATATTCGGTGAGCTCACCTGGCTCAACGTGTACCTTTGAGTGAACTTTTCGCAGCAAGAGAAACACGAGGAAATTTGCACTGCAGAAGCTTTGAGCTATGTTCCGCTTCAAACGAGGCCATGTCGAGGCAGGAGTGGCACAACAGAGTCGTTTGATAGGCGACAACACATAGCGTGGATCTTGAAACGGATACCTAAACGTCAGTGCTGGTGTAGGTGTTACCCAAGTAGAGATGCAAAACTCGAAACTAGCCTACGAGCGGCCCCTCTTCTCAGTCACTGACAGCTGTCAAAGATCCATTCGCGGTGAGGAGGCAAGGAGGAAAGGTGGTTCAACGCCGGCAAAGGTCTCGGAAGCTGTCGTGAGGTGATGGTGTCGCAAAATGCTGCGGATTCTAGAGGCTTATCGCACTATGGCCGCATTCGCGCTCTCACAAAAGTTTTATGTGTTCGTGTGCGGCCCGCTTCGTCCGAGACAAATATACCTTGGCCTGGGTCCGGCCCAAGCCCGACTAGCTGGCCGGGCCAGGTACGGGCTTCTTTCGGGTCGGCGCGAGCCCGTGCACAGCTCTAGTCGCGTAGGCAATCAATAAAAGAAGAGATTTCATAGGTGACAAATGCGTTTCCCATTCCGACCAACTACACAAAGCTAGGCGATAGAAAAGCAAAACCTGTAAAACATCGCCTTCGCATATTATATCTTTAGACAAAATCCTCTGCATTTTACCAAACTTATGTTTTTACCACAACGGGATTCTACTCACCATATATACTATTACTATCATAATGTGAGTGCAAACTGCACAGAGCAAACACAGCTAAACGCTATACATGGACAGAGAGTTGTCTTTTGTGGTATGAGTGTTTTGGGAGCGTTTAAAAAACAACAGCTCGAAAATGAAGGTAACACAACCAAGCGTGGTAAAGCCTTACACGAGTTGACACGTGCAGCTTCCCACCCAGTGGCAGCTGCCATGCCTCCAGTGTTTTGTGCTTCGTCCTGTCCAGCCCTGCAGTTGTTCTGCCTTTCCCCCTCACCTACTCCTCACAGCACTTTCGTTGCCTCCACTTTACCAGAGGCCTGTGCTGCCTTTTACCCACGCTGGTGGTCACTGTATTGCTCATATGTTCCATAACTTACCTCTACATCACAATGCTATCGAAAAGTTGCTTTCTCCACGCAGCTCGCAAGCCTAGTGGTTGAACAACCTTGAAGTGCAGCGGGAAATGGCAAAAAAGATACACTATTTCGTATGGTGGTTCAGAAAAAAAAAAAAATCTTTGAGTGCACCTATATGCTTTTGAATTGAGAGAGACATGCTCTAGTACATTAATCTCATTCATTCAAATGAACCGTTTTGTACCACTAAAGATATTTTTTTGGCATGCCACCTATTGCAAGACAGCTGGCAGTTCTCTCGTTTATTTCCTAGCAGACAAGGAAAATGAATGAACATATAAATTTAAGAAAAGGAGCGTTAATAATTACTAAGCAGGCAAGGGGACCTGGAAATACTGCAGAAGTAGGTTTATGCAGATTCTTTCAAATATTTTGGAGAAATTTTAATATGGCTGCCATTGTTTTTTACGTTCATGCTCTCAGGTTTCATGTGCGCACTACCTTGGGATTACATTGGGAATCACTAAAGGAAAGTGGCTGACAATAAACTTCCAGCGAGAATGACACTGAAACCTTAAGGCATCAAACTAAGGTCAACAATTGCCCACTGGACAGGCTGCGGAGAGGCCAATCCTTGCAACGGTGAGCTCACCTGGTTCATTGAGCATGGAGACATGCTCTCTCTCGCGGTGGCTCTTCATGTCCAGCGGGCTGAGAAAGACGAGGCAGCACGTGGGGCAGCGGCGTGCGGACGTTCGAGAAAGGTGCTTGAACAGATGGCTATAGAAGTTCTGCATGGCTATGCTGGCACAGTTGTTCGAGAACTTCACTATATACACACGAAGGCAAAAGCGGCACAGCAGGGCATTGGTTCCTACATGATCCTGCAAGAGATCCACAAAGAGTTGCACCCAAGGTGACACAGGACTCGACAAGTGTCGAAAGGCAATGCATTCTTGAAGTAGACAGTTCAAGGGATGAAGGAAGGATTAGCTCAACGTGAACCTCAGCCATTGCTCTCTACTTGCTGCCCTTTGTCCCTTGCAAAAGAGAGAGCATAATAATGTGGCTAAAAGCCTTCATTATCAACAGACTAAACTGTAATGTTTAACACTGATTCCTAGGAGCATAAGCAACAAAAGTTTTGATGCATATTTTTTCTTTGGAATAGTGCGCAAGACTATAATATACATGAATCACCATGCAGAATTCATTTGCACGAGCTAATTAATAATGACAGGGGTCGCTCCGACAAAGGAAGAAGACGTTTAATACCCTCTTTACACGGCCGGCTTAACCACGGTTACGCTTAACCGAGGTTACCGAACTTAACCACGGTTAACCGCCAATCGCGGTTAGCTGTGCTTACACAGCCCACCGCCGTTCTCGGTTACGGCCGCCATTGCCCACAAAGTAAAACCGAAGCGAAGCGGAACGAAGCAGCATTTACAAATGTTTTATTTATAATGTAGTTTCCGGAGTGCCGTCCGGCAAGGCGTCAACAACGCGGTGAAGCCCCGCACGATGGCAGCACCTCATCGACCATCGTAAACACCGCCGCGTTGGCCCCTCCTCCCGCAGACCGTACGCGAACGCCACGGCGGTTCGCTAGCGCCGACGTCAGAAACAAAGCGTGCTAAATTTATTGGCATCTGGAATACTGAGCCGAATATCAGAATTGAATCACACCTGATCACTGACCAGCGGCAAATTGCTGGCAAGACCGATAACCGCGATACTATCAAGTTTCTATTCAAGACAGCTGCCGCCGGTACATTGCGGCTCACCGTTCTGCTTATACTAGCTCTGCGATTAATATATCGCCAAAGTTTATCATATCGTTATTTTACGGCGGCAGAATAGGATTCACAATAAGGATGTTTCATGAGTACACTATTTCAACAGCGTTGATCAGTTCCAAAGCGCCAATCGCCGCGGCTTCGAAGAGAAATAATTTAGGCCTATTGACGACTAGGGGGTTACGCACCCCGCCGTAGTTAGCCGCGCTCGCTCGCTTCACCGCCGCGGTAAGTGTAACGTACCTCAGCCTGCTCGCAGCATCCCGCACTGCAAGCGTTGCGAACTTGTGCACTTTCATTATAAAGCTAAGACCGCGCATTCTGTTACGTTCCGCGCTCAGCACCAAGCCGCACAAACGATACTGCAAACACAAGACGGGGCTTCAGTACGCAGACGCTTGGCTGTAGGCTGTACCCGAAGATGCCGGGTGGCACAGTAGACACCGGCTATTCAATACGGGCAAACGAGTACACTGCTGAAGCAGACACGCTCGTACACTTCACGCACTCGAGTGCCGACGAGAAGCCTCCGTCAACAGACGCCGCCATAACCTCGGTTAACGACGCAAACCGAGGTCGCCAAACTCTGTTTGCGATAACCATGGTTAGGGGTGTAACTGTGGTTTGGTCTGCCGTGTAAATAGGCTAACCACGGTTTCGCCTAACTGCAGTTACGCTAACCGTGGTTAACTCTGCCCGTCTAAAGAGGGTATAAGTGAGTCAGCTCCGTGCCCAGCAATACGTGCTGTCGCTGGCTGCCTACTATGCCCGTGTCTCATCTGATATTTGTCCTCAAGCAGTGACAAATCTGGTGGAGGTGCTGGGTACAGTAGTGAGCACAGTGGGTATAGCGACAGCATTAGTTGACAGCACATCCTGCCGGGAGCGGAGCTGACTCACTTCAACGTCTTCTTTCTTTGTCAGAGCGCCCCCTGGCAATATATAGTAAGTGAACTTTTTTTCACGCAGTTTCAGATTCAGCTGCTGAGGATGCGACGGCTGTGACATCATAGACGCCACAACTGTGATGCATTTATGATTAATATTTGTGTGCATAACTTGACCTTAAAGGGGGGACGCGGGCTTCGAAAGTCGAAAAATCTCGAAAAAGTCGGCTTTTCAAAAAGTTAATATCTCGGCTGTGTATGTTATAAAATACCTTTTCTATAATTATAAACACCTAATTCATCGTGAAACTGCTTTAAATTAAATATACAGCTGGGCGCGGCAGCCCCAGAGTCGCGAGCGAACGGCAAAAGTACCCAAATTTCGCGCGCGCGCAATTTCTTTGCCGCTGAACCGAGCGCCGCCATCTTAGTTTTGTTTTGTTTGTGAATGCTTGCCCTTTTCCATGTTGCCTTCGGTGGCGGCATCTGCGGCGTAGCAGAAGCTTGGCTCGCTTGTGATTGGCGGCCTCGCAGGGATTGTTGAGCTTCCCGTGTCTCGAATTTGGGCTGTGATTGGACGAAGCGCGCGTTCCGTGAGAATGCGGGGGATCGCGCGACTGCTATTGAATGCTGTGCACGCTGACGCGGTGGTCCCTCCTCGGCACGTCGTCTGCTCCGGCTGCCTGCTGAGCTGGCGTTCTTTGTGCACTTGCTAAATCGCTTCACGTTTCACCATTTTTGAGATGGCCGTCATCATCGCTCATTACGGATTCTGGTGCCGTGTTTTGAACGGTTTTGTGCACCTTGTGGATCGTCACACGGTCGGTCACGATGCGCGCTAAGAAGTTCAAAACACTGCATACGTTATCATCCTGTGAATGCTGCCCGAATCACAACGTTAGCGAAGCGTGTTGCCAATGGTCACGGAGACACTTCTAGCAGTGCTGCCTCTGCTACACCACTACTAGACCGACTGCGCTGCCACTTCCAACTGTGTATCTTTCACGTCAATGTAAGGAGACGGCATTTGAAGAGTGCCTGCTGTACAGACCATATCAACCTCGGCGATCTTGACCTCCTGTATCGCGTCTGTCATCGCAAGCGATAACGCGTTGTCAGCATTGCCCACTGTTCGCATGGAAATGCACTTTCCGAGGGAATCGAGGAGGGGGAGGCACAACCTGCTACTGTGAAAAACAAACTTTAGACTTGAAAATGTTGTTTTAAACTTCAAGGGCCATTTTCTCAGAATGAATTTTTTTCATGGTATGGTTGCTTATTCCCGCAGTATCTCCGGAACCGCTAATCGAATTCCCACCTGTTTTTTTTTTTTTTATTGTGTGCCTGAATAAATTTCCGAGGGCAAGACAAGCTAATTTTTTCAAAATATTGAGTCTGGAATTTATTATAAACAATCAAAATTAGGCTAATGCAAGTCCAATAAGTGGCACTAACCTCAATGCTGTGCTAAAATTTTTCAGCAAGAAAATTAAAAAAAAGGGCTCTGTCTTGCCCTGTGGTACCTATTCAGGAACCTTCATAATGAATTTCATAGTGCCAACACATTTTGCAAGTTTTCCAGGCATGTTACATGGAACCCATGTGAACCATTCTGATATACTTCTGTAACTTGAGTACCAATGTGCGCAGCTCCATGAAACTTTGCAGTTATTGAAATGGCTGGGCTATGAGTCTACCCTGAAAACTTCATTCGATTATCTCAAGAAACAAAAAAGTTGGTATTCAAAGGTAATCTCCCCCCTTAACGCGTCTATGACGTCACAGCTTTCTCTTGGCAGTTGAGATCAAAACTGCATGGCAGAAAAAAACAACTGAATATTATTCACTGCTTTTTCGTGCAGTCTATGTGGCTATTCACATTTGGTAATGTGCGGCACATCATTCCACAGACAGGGTACACATGTTTTTTCAAGATTCACAAACTCTAATGAAGCTCTTATTCCAAGTTTTCCTTGTACCAAGTTTGGCAGCCATGGACAAATTTTTTTTCAGTGAAAACCAATTTTAGAGTTTGATAATTTTGTGACCTCAGTTCAGGCAATACATGCAGGCAAGAATGTCACAAACACTAACCACACAAATGCTCGCTCCTTTCGTGGTGAACAAACTTTTGCATTGTATATTAGTAGGTCGTTACAGATACTATATGAATGAAGAAATTATTCCAAGGCCATTCAATGAGCGTGTGAATGTATTTACAATAATGTCTGTGAAGTCTATAACCAGGGCACTGTTGCTAGTTACTAAGAGATTTTCAGTTTGTTGTTGTTGCCTTTTCAAATAGTAGTTCCACTTAATATGTAAAAAAATGGTCTCTTGCACTGGAGACAGAGGACTAAAGAATGTGATGTGATCATCACACGGCAAGGTAGGCACAGTATAGGGCACGGTAGGCCCTATACCTACTATGTATTTTAGCAGATATTTGTACTCAGTTTTCAAATCATATATACTAGGTGTAAAGCCAACACACTGTTCTCAATGCAATAGCTAGCTGTATTGCAACTAGAATTATTGCTTAGTAGAAGTTCGTTGTTTTTCAAAATATTTTTGCTAGCTAGCTCTTTATAACTTTCAGGGCAAAACGGGCAATAAACACAATATGCAACAAAATTCTATGCATCAATTTCCGCAATTCTAATTCAGCAGACTCCCTCTTGCATTTGTTACATACTGGGCAAAGTCAATGCTTCTAGCGCTTGTGGTTTCAGAGAAAATGGGTCGGTCATTGCAAAAGTTATAGGTTTAAGAAAAAGATTTAGGATAATTAGCTTTGAAGAGAAAAAAGAAAAAAAACAGTTCACTACAGATTACACCCGACAAATGCATGCCAATACAGTAATAGTAAACTCGGATTAGTAAAAACTCAGATATAGTAATATGAAACTGAAGTCCCAGTTCATCTTCCATAGACAACTGTACATTTCCCCTCTTTATAGTAAAGATATTTTAGGTAAAAATCGGTTATAGTAAGTGCGCCTGGCCGCGGCAACGACTCCCATGATATGACCATCGCCGCCTGTGCACTACCTAGAATCGTAAGGAAAAGTAATTTTTGTATTTCAAAACAAAAATAACACCGAGTGTCCTTTTAAGTGGCGTTACCATCAGGCTTAGCAGCATTCAGAAGAAGCCTACTTTACGATAGCCTTGGAGCCGTGAGGGAAAGCATGCAAAGCGTAGAAAAAAAAACAAAACAAAACAGTAAAGCTGTCTACAAACATGGAAAAGAGGTGGCATGGTTCATTCAGAAAGTAAGGAAGAGTAAATGTGCACGAAGAAATAGGGAAGGGGAAGACACGGGCAAACATTCTCAGCACTGTGCAGCACAAAGCATGAGGTAGTGGAGGCAAGAAGTGGAGGTGTAGTGTGTGCGGTCTTGCAGCACTTGACTGCCACACGCCATTTATCATTTATTGCCTTTTAAGACAGAAACAGCAAAAAGTGACACCATGTTTATGCAAGGCTTCGATTTTCACATGAAAACAAACTTGGCTGTATTCGTAGCCACGTCCTCATGCTTAAGAGGTACTTCCACTAGTGCATGTAAAAAATTTTTGTAACTGGAAAAAAAAAAAAAAAAAAAAAAAAAAGGCATGAAGAGATGATAAGAGAGAGATGGAAGCTATTTCAGTGTTTTTTCAATTAGCAACAAGACGCGTGCGTTCAATAAGTGGCCATTTAACTACCAGACAGCATCTTCAGGACTATGTCATCACCAACAACTGATATAGTAAAGACCCTGATATAGTAAAGATTTTTGTTGGTCCCAGTGACTTTACTATAAAGGGGTTCTACTGTACATAATTTCAATGGGTGGCAGTTAGGTAATGTAGCTGAATAATTACAAAAAATTGAGAACAGTAACTCATTACTACTGCATTACATTTCTATGAGTGTTATTGCCAAGATGCAAACTCGCTCAAACTGCAATGAACTAGTGAAGCTTGCTGCATGATTTAATTAAAGCATTCATGCATAAATGGTGCCAGCTACACCAGGAATGAAGGTCGCGGAAAGTGCAACATGTCAGACAGCTAAGTGCAGTGCCATGCAGCAGAAAACAAACTCACACAATCACGTCGTCATGGATGCTTTGCCTTTGTATTCTTTTTTGGTAACAAGTGACCAATTACCAGTAATCAATTACAGAAAAAGCTGCCTGAATGTTAATGTTTCAAAAAGAGTATTCAACTGAATACAAAAGAATGCAAAAATGTAATTATAAGTAATCAATTATGTATAACTTTGCTGTAAAATAAACCTATCGCCGGTTTGCCTCAGGCAAACATTGTGCCATGTAGCGCCCTACTGAAGCACCAAATGGCATGAAAATGTCTGGTCAGGCGATTTTGCCATATTTAAAAAAAGAGCGCATCGCATTTATTCCGGGTGCTTTTATTGTTTTAAGACTAATAAGCCCATTGTGAACAGCATGCAGATTCCCCTTCCCAAATTAGAACCAAATTAGACCAATTAGAGTTACCGCCAATGTTAGGCAGCTAGACTTTTGAAATCATGGAAGGCATTTGATTTGCTACCACATAGAAACAGCGCTCTGCATCAGGCTGTGTTGAGAGGAATCAATGACATGATGGTTAGCATGGACAGGTTAACACAGCTAAACGCTCCTGGAATAATTTGGCAATAGTCATTCCAGTAACTCTAACATGCAAGCTGTGGAGCTTGCAGAAAACTGCACCTTTCAGTTAATAGCTTCCATAAAGTCTTGACCTAAAGTTCCCAAGAACAAAATGTTAAGAAACTTTTCTTTCTTGCTGAATGGTTGATGATCCCTCTGAGCATGAAGATTATCAATTTACGTGCTTTGCTATTGCTTTTCTACACAATGCATGCAGTTGAAAAATGGGGCATGGTTGATCCCCAACCAGGATTCGAAAATGTCATTAAAAAAACGTTGGCATGCAAGCGCGACATTTAATCTCGTCCAGGAAAAAAAAGATTTCACACTAAGAGAAAACAAGAATTGGATATTTAAAAAGGAATTAAGCCTATCTGTGTCCCTGAATCAAAACGTTAGAACCTACAGAGTTTCCCTTCAACAGCAAGAAGCCGAACGGGAATGAATGATGCCAGCTCAAGTTGGCCTGGATAACAGGTCAAAGCCAGTACGACTAAAGGCCTCTACAACGAATGCCTCCACTACGATGTGGCCTGCTTAATGAAGAGAACTACACCTGGTCAGTTTCTTGTTTTAATAATTTGCAGCAAACACCATTTTCAGTGATATGCTTGTCATTAGGCATTCTTTGGTGTGTATTTCGCACTAGCAATATGTGACCACTACGTGTCAGCAGTAGCCACAGCATCACAAAATATAAGCAGCCTGTGCTGCCTGGCAAAAGCCCCATCTTCCAGTTGGGGCTTTGGTGACCGACATTAATAGTGAGGAACGGTTGTAACCGAACCATGAGCAGCAAAGGAAGCTTTGCGGGTGGCGCTGCACCTCCCAACTTTAATAATGCCCGCAAAACATGCCTTCACAGCCGTGGCCAATTGTCCTCTCTCTACTTAACCTTTGGCCACGTCAACGCTTGCATCCCTCCTGGACCCTCTAACAGCATGATGACAGGCTTGATAACGTTAAGTAAGCTGCGCAAAGCAATTCTGCAGTCCCATGTATTTTTTTATAAAAGTGTTAAACTGCAGTAGTATAAAACTTTTATCTGGCCAATAGTCTGTCTACTCTTAACACAACAATAAAAAATACTGTCTATTTGAGGATATACAATGAAAAAATCAAATCGATTCAAATTTAAGAAGACCCACGAAACTGTCTACATTATATGAAGACTGAGTATTAGATGTCTACACCTCCAAAATGCCAAACATCGTTCAAATCACAGTGAATTCGTTAAAGGCCAGGATTATAGCTGTCTGCTTCAGCTTTGAGATGAAAGCTGCATAACAACGATGAATTTTTCACAGTCCATCAAATGCCTCACTGCATGAACGCCATGGGGAATGCAGGAGCAGAAGTACTAATGCAAAACTGAAAAGGCTCGATAACCTTCTTAACAGTGGTGCGAAGTACAGCAGCGAAGCCTTCTCACTAACAGCGTCGCCAAACGCTAGGAGGCACCACTGAACTGCAAACAGTGCACAGTTTTTGGCACAATAAAAGAACGGAGTGATGTGGACATACAAAAGGTAAGCATGATGTGGCAATGGAATCATGAGAAGTCTTCTACAAAGAGGAGAAAAAGACCAGTGACACACTAACCAGCATCCAATATGGAGCGCCACTGTGTTTGACTGGCTGGCTAAGGTGCATCTAATTACCACTTCTGCTGCGCAGAGCTGGCGATAGTGAAATGTAAACTATGCAGACAGACCTTTTTCATTTCTTTTTTTTTGCATGGGGGTCCCTCAAATTCTGTCACAGTTTAGAGTGCATGTGCATTAGAGAAGTACGGGGAAGAATGCACTATGTGATTCAAGTGTAAGGATAACTATTTAGAGGATCCCTTGATTGGTGTGTATACCTTGACACAGCTGCCTGATGGGAGTCCGTCCGCACTAACAGTCATGCCCAATTTAAGGAAGCTGGCCGGCAGTGCGATTATCTTAATTTCTGAACTAAAAAGCTTTTACTGCATGATGCGACAACTGGCATTGTATGATGCATAATTCTGCAGTGACAAGAGGGTGGACAGTAGACACGTTCATAAAAATACAGGACATGAATCATGCAATGTGTGCAACAACAACAAACTAAAGAGCGCAAAGTACTAGAAGCATTCTAATGGTTACAGAAATGGCAGTAAGAGAAGAGAGACTGAAATAGCAATATATGCATTGCCCTAGCAGATCTGAGCATCACCTTTGCTAAAAGTGAGCGCTCGTTCAATTCGGTATGAAGTTGGTATATTATGCAACAACCTGTGTACAATGGTGGCACACTAACCTGATGAAAATGGCTGATTACGTCACTGTGAAATGATGAGCGAAAGCCACACAGCTGACATGAGTAGGGCATTTCTGATGGGCTGTGATGTAGCTTCATGTGGTCAATGAGACTAGACACCAAGTCAAATTCTTGACTACAGATTCGGCACACTATGCCATCTGGTCTTAAATGGGCCTGAAAGGAGCAGCACAGAAAGAGAGCACCGTTATTCCAATGCCACCGTAGGATGCCAGAAACAAAAATCTAGAACGAAGTTATAAGTGCATGAGTATTTCACTTGCATGATAGCTGTTTGAACATGCTCGCATAATGAACACACACCCTACTTTGGCTGTCAAAAAGTATATATATATATATTTTCTTGTCCAACTATTGCACTCCTTCATTTTTGAGTGCAGTTTACTGATGAAGGTAGTGAATGCAAGCACGAATAATTTTCTGAAAACCGAAACAATATGCAATACCATCCAGTGGCACCTGTAAAGCTGCATAACTATACTTCACCTTACAGGATGAATAGGCAAGGGCAAGGTTTCTTAAGGAATCTGAGAATTAATATAAACCCTGCCAGGCCCCAAAAGTTTCTTTACTCTCTCTGCCACAGTATAGACCGTAGCAACTTGTTGCAGTTGAGCGTTATGCTGAATGCTGCGAGAAGTAAACTCTAGAGCGAACACTAGTTGTGTTTGCTTCCGACAGCAGTACTGCCTGCGACACTAGCTACATATATGATTAAAGAAAAAGTTTACAATGTCCTTGTGCAAGGCATTTTTTTTTTCCAGAAGCTGAACTGCACCGAATCAGGTGGTCATTCCAAAAAACCTACCTTTAGTATCATTTTTACCAATTTCTAATTTCTCCTCAATATATTTACCAGCCTGGCAACAAGCACTTCCCAAATTTTCAGATATTTTTTCGGAAAGGAAAAAATGACATTATTATGAGAGTAAATTGAGTAGGTAGTCAACATTGTTGGTACATAACAGCCCAAAATTGCACTACTTCAAAGACAGTCGCGGCAAATCTTTAACATTGTCGTGATTAGAGCCAGAAACCTTGCCAGTGAATAGATGACCAACTACAAGACACTCGTTTCACTATTATAAATATTAGGAGTGCACTTAAGCTCCAGCTTAAAGGTGTGGCACGATAGTGGCCTGTGGCCCTCTGAGGTGCTTCCGTAATAATGAGTTGATACAGTGAAGCTCGCCTCTGAAAGAAAGCTAAAGCCACAAAACTGCATTGCGCCTGCAAGCAGTGTTCAGAACTGAGAAAAGTGATACAATAAATGTAGATCTTAACGCTGCTTGCCCTCAGCATCTGCATGAGCTTTGGTGCAGTTACCACACAAATGCAAATTTCACCTCCCTTCTTAGCAGGCTCTAGAGAACTGTATTTGAAAGAGTGCCCAAAATCCTGCTGCAACTTTAAGCACTCATTAATACAGTCAGCTCGAACTTCAACCTACACATTGAAACTTGGATGGGCAACAGAGCAACAGACACAACCACTCACCGCTTCGGTATGGCACTGCATGCTATATGGAGTTTCAAATTCTTTGAAGCAGTATTTACAAATGGTGAGATCAGAGAGATCAGGGTTCCTCTGGCGGCTCCCTTCAATGTGGTTGGTGATGTGCTTTACAGTCCTAATGTTATTGGTGATTACTTTCTTGCAGACAGGACACTGCCAAGAGGTTACACATGACACACACATGAGACATGATGCACAAGGGTGAAGAATGGAGAAAAAAAAAAAAAAACAGAGCATTACAAGCAACGCATAAGCACGGCCGGTCTCGAGGGAGAGAGCGCTTCTCTTCTCTTACGGCCACTCCAATGGGGTCTGTTTCTACCGCCCGCCGCGCCTCGGTGGGGTCGCCACTGCCCCACTGCTGCTCCTCCGCTACAGCCGTTCACGGGCAAGGGAAACGCGCGCTCGCTTTTAGCTTCGCCCGCGTCAGTTGCAACCGGCAGGTCCTGACATTTCGCCCCTTATGGTTTATACAAAATACGTAATCAACATCGAATATTTATCGTGTACGATGAATAAAATACAGTCAACAACCCGCTCACGCGCGCGCTCCTTCGTCAGTGCGGCCTTGCACGGTCGAATGAAGCTTCGGGAACACTTCAACATTTTTTACCCCTAAGTTTTGTACAAAACTAAATTTACCAGGCTATGCAATGTGCCTTTGAATGTTTTAAGCAGGTGTAGCGTGACCTGACGTGAGTGCATGGTCAACTGTTGGGTGGAGATTCTGTCAACCGCTACCGTTTTCGTTTAGATCAGAAGAGGCACGGGCACAAATTCATGGCGCGTCTCAGATTCAGAGTAAAGAACAAAAATTTACTCATATAGTAAAAATTTCACTTGTCTAGTGGAGTGAGCCGTTCTAGCTTCGTTCAAAACATATCAGTCAGTTGAAAGACCGAAGATATATTGCAGTCTCGCGACTGCTTTTAATCAAAGAAATCGGCATAAACAGTTAAGCAGAATCGAAAAGAGCGGCAAACAATAAAAAAATTGTCCTTCAAAGTTACACATTGCACTATACTGTTCATCAATTCATTAAAATGCTACCTGCGTCTAGAAAATTCAGTCTCAAAATCTTCCTGCACGGCTTGTGCACATAAGGAGTTGGCCTCTCGGTCTTCTCTGTCACTTTCCTGGTATAATTGAGAAGAAGAATTCTGAGAAATGTTTCAAATATCAAAGAAGCGGACCTAATAACATAGCTGTTGTCAATTCCTTTCGGGCAACTCAGTGTTGAATTCTGAATTGCTGACTGATTCAGGATCTTAAGTACTTCGAGAACATTTGTGTGTATAGTAGGTGCACGACAGCTTTTTCTAAAAAAAAAAAAAAAAAAAAAAAAGCTTGTCCAATAGGGCAACAAGCTCTGGTTTCGGATAATGCAATCCACTAGAATATTGTCCCCGTAGAAGAGCATACTACATGGGGCTGCTTCTTTCGCTAGTTTCAAGAAGAATACATAGAGCAAGCGTCACACCCGAAGTTGATTAACTAAACGATATAGCCAGCGGCGTAAGGTAAACCGGAATATGTGACAGTGGTAAATGGGATGGTAGGAGATGCCGTCACTTCCTTCAGTGCCTTGATTTTGCTCTCAGATGAAACGTCTGTCTTGACAATGTAGTCATGTGCCGCTAGCTGTTACGGCCCTCGCATCTAGCATATGTCATTCCCTTCCGCACATTAACCTTACTTTCCCGAAGAGAGCCTCAGTGGGTCGCTATATAGAGCTTGAAATGAGTCTTCAGTGAGAGGGTCCTTCTTTAACGCTTGAAAGTTTCTTGCATACTTTCGATATAGCAGGTGAACTCATTTGTGAGTCATTGCATCGAGTATCACCTTCATCATTTATTGGCCTCTTTTTACCACTTTGAGCACAAGTGGTGTCATGAATATCAAACCATTTTTTAGTGCTTTCATAACAAGCTAAATATCATGTAAAAATTTCATTAAAACAATGTTTATTTGCAAAATTAAAATAATGTGTATAATACCACACATTGGCTAATATATGAATTATAATAACATTTAAAACTCAACCCTACAACGTTTGCTTTGACTGTTATACTAATCTTTTATATCATGCAAGCATTTTGCAATTTACATTACATTTTTATGAAATTATTTTCATCTTCGGTGTTACATGAATGGTTTCGCATCTAGCGCTAAAGACGGTTTTGCTGTAGCAGACGAGTTGCTGTCATGTTAGCCTTGAAGAAGCTTCGATGTGATCACTTCTCATTCAGTTTTTTTTTTTTTGTTACTATTGTTGTACAGGCTTGGGAAAAATTTGGACTAAAATGGACAAAAGTAGCTACCATGCCGCAATGTATGATTGTCGAACGTTTGCTGAACGACAGTGTTTTTTATATCCATTCATGTGTGTAGTACGTTGACAACATGCCGTTGCATCATCTACTTTCTGTGTTCCTTAATTTCGGAGCTGCGCTAACCACGAAACTCGCGAGCGACAGCGCGAAACCAGGCAAAAGCCACCCGCCGCCGCTGAAGCAGACGCGGAGCGAACAGTGAGCAGGTCGCGCCCCTTGCGGTGGCGGAGAGCGCAACTCAAGGAGAAACATTCCCATTGTTCCCGCGGCGATTGAGAAGGCCGTAAGAAAGAGCGCGCGCTCTCCCCCGAGACCGGCCGTGGCATAAGGCAACAAGAAGCACTCCACTACAACACTCAAAAAAAGAGTTAACATCAAACATGACAGTGCAGAACGTCTATACACAAAATGGCCACAGACGAAGTGTTCGAAGGTACACAGTTAACTGCAATTATTTACCACATTTACTTGCATAATGAGCAATTCGTATACTGAACCCACCTCCCCCACTTCCGTTGTTGAGAATGAACTTTTCATTTAAAGCACTAGCGTTCCTTAGCACATTCCTCAGCTTTGCACTGTCACAGTCAGCAGTGCAGAGCTAGGCAGCACGCCATGATGATGCATGCTTAAATATAATGCCACGTTTGTCTTTTGATGTGAGCTCCTGGCAGAGTGCGAAAATGCTGCATATAGTTAACAAAAATGCTCGTGACAGTGGCTTTCACAGTGGGCTGCTGCACGCACTGCTGTGCCAGTGGTTGCTTATAAAGCCTAGTGATCGGTATGTTTGATTTAATATCGCTGGGATTGGTCAGTGCCGTCAGCAATCACGAAACATCGGGTTGCACCATGAAAACACTCGACATATTTTGAAATGAACAATTGTAAAAAATCGGCACAGTGACTGTGGCTTACTGTTTGCTTTTGCTGACCATGAACGAATGCTCAGCCGTGCGTATAAAAAATTTTGACTGCCTCAAAAAAATTTGTTGAAACCTTTTAGGGCCTCAGATTTACCGCATTTGCAAGTTTCACATTATTCCAACCTCTAGTACCTCATGCATTTCACAGATGGCACCCCATACTCGTACCCCGCATGTTATTTCACCACAGCAAACGTCGCCATAGTCATCGCCATGGCCAGGCACGAGAGCACTTTGCTATCGCCACAGTCGATCAAGCCTCGTGTAAAACTGCAACACACTCTCGTGCTGTACAGTAAACATCATCGCCTTCATCAAGTTGCAACTATGCTGCTCCTTCATTTAACCAACAGAAATATGCTGCACACATGCGCCATCTTGCTACATACATGCAAATCAATGGGCCGTGACAGCACTGCTAAATCAGTTTGCGCCAACATGCAAAGCAACAGGTTGTGTCGTTAGCGGTGAAGTATCCTTAGCTAATGCTCGATATCAGCATCTGATGGCACTGAGCTGCTCAATCATTTTCCCTGTGTAATGAACCCTCCTCCCAAACAGATACCAACTTTCGAAGAGTTGAAAAACAGAAACGTGGGTTCACAACATGAGCAAATATGGCATAACATTGTATTTCCGTTTACTTACCAGTGTCACAAGAAAAACTTTTACACAAGTAAATAAATTGTAAATCTACATCTTATTCTGCAATGCGCAAGGCAACAAGCATTTCATTACTATGCAAGCCACAAGCAAGTCCTATAATGCTCAGTAAGCGACCCACAAGACAGACAAAGCACCGGACAATACGAAATGAACTGCATTGTTCCAAAAAAAGCCAGCATTTTCGACAGCAGTTATTTTTTAATCATTTCTTATCAAGCCCTAATTTCCAAGGTTATATTCCTATGCCAGCAACAAGCTGCAAGTTTCAAATTCAGGAAGGAATTTTGCTTGATTGGTATGTGGGATTTAAAGTATTAAAGCTGCACACAGGCTATGAGAGATGTTGTAATGGAGGGCCCAAATTAATTTAGACTACCGGGGGTTCTTTAATGTGCATGGACATCGCAGAGCACATGAGAATCTGCATTTTTCAGTGGCTATGACCAGAATTGTCAGTGGCCACCAAGGCTAACAATTTGGAAATATTCTTAAATTTTTTTCATTGCCATTACTATTGCATTACATCCCCGACCACATGATCCAACTTCCTCAACAGCTATTTCTACAACCAAGAAAGTGGGGAAAAAGTTTTAACAAAGTGGCAGTGAAAGAGTGCAGCCCACAAATACTGCATTTACTTGCATACCACAAACAACAGTCATACATAATAAATATAGGTTCAAAAGAAAGGTCTCTTGAATTCCCGTAAGACTGCCCATCTGACCTTGTATATGTAAAGCTTTTCTATTAGTGTGTGGGAGCGCCAGCAAAATCAGCCTCTACCAGAGAGCACTTCACATGCTTAAGACACTTTCTGGGTCACAAAAACCTGCATCGCATCTTCTCTTTCTATGGCCCAGTTACTTGGCTTGCAGTAGTGATGGAGCTGCAAGCAGTGGAAAAACGTCATGGAATACCAACCTTAAAGCCATAGTCTCCTTTTGTCCCTACAAGGTGACTTTCATTAGGGCTTGGCTTCTTTCTGGCATAATAATACTCATCCAGGATGACAACGTTCCGGGCACCTGTCTTCTCACTTTTATCACCAGGCTCCTCTACAGCTTCTGCAGAGTACAGATCATTATCACTTTAGCGTGGTAAGAAGTTACAGTAAGCTCCAATTGACATGACAGAGTTTACGTTCACCTTGAGCACTCTTTCAGGTGAATAAGTAGTAATTGTTCCGGTTATTGTCCATACGTTTGCATGTCCCAGTAATAACTAATGGTCATAGTAACTATAACTGCGCAAATAGCATAATTCTGGGGGCAAAGTGAATTTGAATAGTCAAAACTGAGTGTAATAAAAAAAAAAAAGTCACTGTCAGTGATTATCAACATAGTTTCCTATACCTACAATGCCAGCAGCCTTAAATAAGAATGCAGGAATCATGACATTAGTAACAGCCATAAATTTTACTTTCGACACTGACACCCTATTCATAACAAACTAAAGCAAGTATAATCACAGTTTGACTTAATGCTCACATGAAAAAAGGAGTTTACTGACTGCTGTTATGAAGCCTTGTAAGGGTTACCTCCATACTGGAGGAGTGACATCAGAGGCCAATAAATGGCCAGGCAAGACACTGGTAAAAAAACATGACGTTTTGTGAAATTGGCAAAAAAAAAAAAAAAAAAAAAAAAAATGTGACAACCTCAGCTACAAGGCGAGCAAGACTAACCCTCTCATCCTCTTTTGTGATGCCTTAGGGCAAGATGTTGGCTGTGGAATATCACCTAGAACTGCAAAAATGCGAGCTTCGTTCTCAACTACCTAAATGCAGCCACAAACTCCAAAGGCACAAAGGCGAAGCCGCATCGTTAGGTGTCCCAGCACGTGCTGCCCCATACGCGGTATGGTTAAGCAGGCTGGTTCCGAGCCCAATGCTCCTGTCATACACTTTTCTTGAGCACTGCAGTCTAGGATGCAGTTTCTAGACTCTACTGTTGAAAATTAAAAATTGACTAATTGGCCATGGCAAAGCAACTGCAGCAGCATACACAGGCCGCAATATTCCACAAGCAAGCCAAGGCCACTTCAGTGCACAGACATAAAGTGATCTAAAACAAGACGAGTGCTGCCAGTCAGCCTCACGGCCAGATGGCGACTGCAGACATAACACGCCACGTGGTGGTGCACCTTGTTGCCCAACCTGTGAGCATGCACTAGTTGCGCATTGGCAGCTCTCGATGGCTGTCAGCAAATCATGTGCAAACCCTGGCAGTTTGGTTCTATAAGTTAGGTCGTATGACAAGCGCAAGGTACTGCCAGTTTATACGACTTAGAAACTCGTAATTTCTGAGCATTTAACAAGTTCAAACAGTTTGAACAGTGAAAGTGCGGTGAGAATCAAAGATATTGTTTGAAAACTATTCGAAATTACAATTACACGCACGTCTATTTGTAACAATTTGATTTCACGAAAGACTGCGAACATCTACACTTGATTTCATGCGTTTTATCTGCATTCAATCAAAAGAAAGCATGTAAGAACTTGCTGTTCTTATATCAGCCTGAACTGATGACAGTGCTACAAAACAAGTAACCAAGGATATGCAACTAAAGCATGTCCCGACTTGAGAAGCTAAAGCATCCTATCAATCCAACTGCTGTTTCTGTTCCCAAATCAGAAAGTATTCGAGTACCTACCATTACATCAAACTTGCTCTTTAGCAACCAAACGAAGTCACAGAGCTCAGTTTTGCAATATATAATATGTACAGTACTCACGGATTGAAATAGGACACTCGGAGCGCGTGGCCGTCGCTGCATGCAAGGCAGTGTGGTAAACAACAGGCCGGCTTATTGGCGACCGGAAGGAGCAATTCTGCTTTTTAGATGTTCTCCCCCTCGCGCTATACCACAATGCAGCACCTTGGTTCCATGAGCATCCACGGGCGGCGCTGCATGCAGCGACGGCCACGCGCTCCGAGTGTCCTATTTCAATCCGTGAGTACTGTACCTTGAAATTTCATGTGCGCCAAAGATGAGATCCGCACAAATAAAATTCTTAAGATTCCTCAGGCGGCCAGGACACCTGTCATGCTCAGAAGAGTCAAATATGTTTCAGGTCAACTGCCCGGGCTCAGCAGCATTGCTCCAGAAGCTGACGCACTTCTGTGCTATTTTAGTTGCTGTAGTACTCTACTCCCTAAATGCTTGGCAGAGAAACTGTCATTGGCAAGAGCTAAAGTTATTCAGTTTTGCAATAATGGCTCATCATTCAAGCAGACTAATTTCCATTCACGTCAATGCAATAAGTTGCTGTAGTGATCAAGCTCACAAAAACAAGCCAACTATCAGACACAGGAAGTCTGGAAAGAGTTTTGCCCGTTATCCACCTGTTACATTTGATTTCTGGCATCTGGCTAGAACTTGCACCGTGTAGTCATTTCTTTTTCATCTTGTGAACAAAAGCAGGCCTTCTGCTATTTCTAAGTATGTATCCTAGCTTATGTCAATATACTGCACTTACTTGAGCACATCTATCTGTCAAAAAGAGATGCGTAAAAAGTCACCTTTAGCACTGTAACTGAAACTTACACAGAGACACAGGAAGACTACATTTAAACCTCAATTAAGAGGGCAAAAATAGTTCTATATATCTATAATTCAATATATTAACAATGGCACGGGATAAGCTTATTTATACCCCGGACACGTGCTTGCAGTGCATCCATATAGCAGTGCATTCTTAAGATGCACTTACTGCCTGCCTGCATATTAGCAGCACATTGCTTGCTTCGCTTAATTTGCATTTTAGCTGCAGCAGACAGTGCTGGGAGAAGCTAGCGCCAATCGTAGGTTTAATTACCTTACCGGCACACTACAGATGAAATATATAAATGAAAATTAGGGCACAGCCTATTTTTACGTCCCTTTCAGCTGCAAGGCAGGCTACGACAGCAGCCACAGCCTTTGTTCAGCAAGGCTGGCTTCACCGCATGGGAATTAGTTCACCAAACGTTGGTTTCCCTGCACAAAGGCAATGACGCGTTGAAATGAAGTATGACGGCCTAAAGGTCACATTCATTCTGTCATGCGGCTCGCGCTGACAGCAGGTGCTTAAAGATGTCCAGCCAAACCGGCTCCATGCGTAAAACACAGGAGCACCATTACGAGAAGTGCTAGTAGCATGGGCACAGCGCACAGTTCGATTAGATGAATGTAATGCCCAACAAGAATTTGATAAACATGAATATTGCCAAACTTTTGTATTGTAGTTTTAGTGCTTGATAAAAGCAATAATTTAATACATTTAGGTTTAATATATCTGGGACCAATTATAAGGAAGATGAATATTGCAAATAATCAAGTTATTGCACATATTAAACTATCAAGATATAAAATTCAAACTGTCGTGCGAAAGTATAGCAGTGTTTGTATTTATCGAACTCCTGCTCCGCCGAACATTCAATATATTGAACTGAGCACCGTGCCCCCAAAAGGGACGCTTCTCCTATTGGCATTCTTACAATCTCTTTTTCATGCAACGGGTCAGGTCGGCTGCACGTTCTTATGCAGCTGCTAGCCCTGCTAAAGCTGTAAAATTACGGACCAGGTGAACGTCACGTCCTCTTGAAAGTGGCCTTTGGTATGGGTATTTGTTTTCAACCCGACACTGATGCCATGAGGGGAAGCCAATGTTCGATGCACAATTGTCATGCAATGCAGCAAGTCTGACTGATCGAAGGCTTGCACTGGCTCTGATGCGTACTAGAGCTTTTCTATTGTTCACTGGTGGTGGAAAGCATCATGGAAGGGCTTTAGTACCCACTGCGTCGCTGCTGATGGCGGCTCAGAAATAAGCTGTACCCAATTTCAACTGAGTTACTGTTGCGTTTATAGCGTACCAATACTAACAGAATTAGACCTCTTATGATTGGCACTGGCTTTTCCCAAAGCATTATCTGTCGCAGCTTCAATGTGAGCCTCAAAAGCACTTGTGCTGCATGACGTGAAACACTAGCTTGGACGCTCCAATCTGTCCCTGCCATGTACTTGGCGCATGCGCTTGTGCCCATGAAGGTTAAAGTCACTTTAGTGAAAGTGCCCGTAATAGCACGTTCAACGAAAAATAGACAGTCTTGTCTCGAAGAACAGGCCAGCAACTTATGGCGACTTCCAATTGTAGAGTTTCAGCACTTTTGGAGTAATGGTCTTGCTTTTTTTTTTCTTGCAGGAACTATATTTGAGAAGCAGATCTGGACCTCGGACAGTGTCTTCCAACTGTAGATAGGGAGCGGTAAGCTCTCTCGTGATACACAGCAGACAATCGTACTTGTCGTTGCTATGGATGCCAATTTGTGTCATGCATTAGCGCTTGCTCTTCTTGAGAACAGTGCATGTGAGAGCAGTAGTAGCCCCCATCCATTGACCTTTTTGAAAAGTCCAGCTCAGAGAGCACTTGCAAAACTATGTGTGAAAAAAGTTAATACTTCAATCTCGTAGACTTGCAACCACCCAAATTCTCTTTAGTTCAGGAAGACTGAAAAAGGTGAACTTCGGGTCTACTTCATTAAAAAATAAAATAAAGAAACTGCAGGAGATTGACTGTGCGAAGAATAAAGATGAAAAAATTGCGTAAACTGTTGTCGTCACTTCCATCTGAAGTGGCAGCAGGGGCAACACAGATCTGTTACAGGTTTGAAAACAAACTATTCATGCATGGGCAGGCACAAGGAATGGAAGGTGTTTCTTCCATCAGTTTGCAAGCACCATTTACTTGCTCCCACTTGGAGCATGAGTGTTCCAAACACACAGCCGAAGCATGTGCTATGCACTAGATTCAAGCACTACGTTACAGTGTGCCGACGGCCCAAGATCTGCGACTAGAATTCAAAATTTAATGAATTCCTCTTTCAACTGCTTGGCACCAGTGCACAGTAACAATGGCTATTGGCATGAGTCAGTGAAACCAGCTGAGCTGCCCGTCGTTTCGGGCACCGACATGCGGCAATGCAATGCCGGTAGTTTGCATGCCGCATACTCCTGTTAATCCTAACCCCCTACCACCTGGGCTTCCTCATGGTGCCTAAGTTCTCATACACAGGGTGCCCACGGGTTATGCACTCACCACAGATGCAATTGGCAAATGGCTGTCGAATTCAAAGCCCAGGCACCATCACCTCGCAGCTGAGCCAGAAGACCAGCAAGATTACAACGACAAAATCGTGGCCGCAGTTATGTGCAGAAAATGCAACAAGGACACCCGCCCAACAGTGCAACACATGTTGCGAGACCGCCCTTTTTCTTTTAGAAAATTTTTAGAAAATTTCGCATATCACCCAGAAGCAGCTCGCGAGGCAGCCAATCACAGAAAGCGCATCGAGACAATTCAGTAAAAGCTTGGTAGGGTAGTAAAGGAAAATAAAAAGGCTAATGTGGCTAGATATTGTTAATTTTCGAAAAGAGCAGGAGAATGTCACTGCTTGCAATGCAAGTATGCATCGCAGTGTAGCAGTACACTGCTGTGCTGCGACCTTTTTTTCTTTTTTTTTTTTAAATGCAATGAGTTACACAAAATTTCATCAGTGTTATTGTATTTCAAGCTTTGTAGTGTAAGAAACGGGACATAGCGCAACTGTACTCCCTTTGACCGACCGATGACGGGACGGTAACAAAGCAACACTGAAAATGCGCCTCTCTGTCGCAGGGTCTCGTCACTCTGTGCAGTGTGCACCAGCGGCAACGACAGGCGTTGGTGGCGGTATCGCATGACGGATAGCCAGGGACTGTCGCCAGAAATTTTCGGCATTTTGCTTAACTCGAAACTCCGCTTATCTCTAAATTTTTCTCAGATTTTACAACTTCGAGTTAATGGGGTTTACTCTACTACATTTCACTGCTACTTTTAGGTGGAGCCCTCATGCTCAACGACAGCTTAAACTGCCATTTATTCAATCTCGAGCATTAAAACCCAAATGAGTAAAATGTGCAGAACTTACTATGCTCTGAAAAGTTATGTTCTCTACTCTTGGAAGTGCAAGAACATGCAACGGTGTGCGTGACTCACTCACTTTGCTTACCTCCGGCTCCGGCCTGATCATTTTCCTCCTCCGAGTCTGAGCTGTCACTGGTACTGCCATCATCACCGTCATTGCCAGCAACCTTCTCATCGTCAGAGCTGCTGTCGCACTGAATGACTTCAGGCACTGCTTTTGGTACCCTCAGGACTGTGCCTTGTAGACTATGACCAAGCATGTCGTCAAAGGACACTGAAAAAAGAGAGATCAAATGAAAAGAGAGGCAGTAACAATTTAGCTCGGGAGAAAAAAATCTCGATCAACAAAACGATGAATAACCGTGGAAATAAAAATAAAATCCAAAATTGCCTTACCATATAATTAAGCTTGTGACTGGCACCTAGGACATGATATTGTTATGGACGAGAAAGAAACGAGCAGTGGCGCGGGCAGGAGCGCTCACGCTAAGCCCGCCGCAATTCATTAAAATTGTATCACGGTCATCAGACGTCATCCCCCTACTTTTTGTGTTAATCAGCTTGCCGCATCGTAACATTTTGGTTGGAGGTGTGGGGTTGTTTGTTTGTTTGTTGGGTTTAATGTCCCAAAGCGACTCAGGCTATGGGAGATGCCGTAGTGGAGGACTCCGGAAATTTCGACTACCTGGGGTTCTTTAACGTGCACTGACATCGCACAGCACACGGACGCCACTCCGTTTCACCTCCATCGAAACGCAGCTGCCGAGGCCGGGATTCGATCCCGCTTCCTTGGGCACAGTAGTAGTCGAGCGCTGTAACCGCTGCGCCACCCCGGCGGGGCTGGAGGTGTGGGGTACGTCATCTTCACTTGTCATCCTGGCCCAAAGCTTCAGCGCCCTGTGTCTGTTTGCCTGTCGGCAATGGGTTCCACAGAGTGCATCGCTTGGCTATTTCTTAGCCTGCCAAACCTGATGCGCGACCTTGCCGCTCCTCCACCCCATCCCCCTCCTTGACCACAAGACAAGATAAAAGAGAGACCAAATGATCCCACCGACCCGAGACGCCACCCACACGACCACAGGACACTACGAGAGACCCGACTGACCTGACTACCCCACTACCGAGACACTGACCAGAAGACTCCACTGACCCAAGACAACACCACATATGAGGACACCCCCACATGCAGTGCGTGCCTGACTTTGGATATCGGCTCTTAGAGACCTGTGGCCCAAAAGTGTCTTGGACCAGGATTCATTGGGGAATCATCACGGCGGCAAGCCATTGTCTTCTTCCTCTTCCTGTTCTTCATCCAGTCATGCCCATCGTTATGCCATGAATCTCATAGACATCAACAAAGTTCCTCATCCATGCTTGGGACAATCGCTCGGCTGCCCTAGGTAACATTATGGACGAGGAAGAAACGGGAAATGGCGCGGGCAGAAGCGCTTGCACTAGGCCCGCCGCGATTCATTAAAATCATCTCACTGTCATCGCACATCATCTCTCTGTTCTTTGTGTTTATCAATTTGCCGCCCTGTAATAACATGAAGAAGCAAGAAGGCTCAAACAATCTTTACCTAAAAAGTTGATCTGACACACAAGAAAAGGTGCTACCATCTCCGACTGCATTAAAAAAATATGTAAATTTAAAACTTCTAAAAAAAAACACCAAAATCCCTTTAACGTAACACTAGGCAACACAGTTGAGCATGTTGCTTTTTTTTTCCTTCAGAGTTATGCTGCTATAGACCTCGGGGAGAAGGACTCCGACTTAAGGGGGGACACGGGTCTTTCGGACCAAAAAAATCGCGAAAAAATCACTTCTTAGAAAATGTGATTGTCGAAATCAGTAGCTCATTATCTACCTATCTGCTAAGTTTTTAATCTCTAGAATCAGTATTTTAGTCACAGTGCCAATTTATATAATCGATGTTGCTCGAATTTGGGCTGAAAACGGCCACCGAAACAACCATTTTCCGTGAGGTGTAGCTCCTGTTTCGTGCGCGGCACAGGAGCCATCTTGGTCTCAATTGAAAGAGCCGCCTTTCGTCTTCGAATTGCCGCTTCTGCTGTTTCCATTTGACAATTGGTCGCATAAAAAATAGCAAAAAAGAAAACGGGGCATTCGTAATTTCATTGGCTTTCGGGGTGCACGTGACGGCAGAGTGTCAACGCACTGGTGGAGCTGACTGGCGGTGTCTGCTCGGCGCGCCCAAGCCTCGGAGCAACTGCAAAGACGTGACGCCAGTCACGCTTGGTTCCGAACCGGGAGGTGCATTCAGGGCGAGATTTTGGGAAAAAGAGAAAAAAAATTGTTGAATAATCATCTCAAGTGATGCCCTGCCCTGGCTGCGTGCTCTCAGGCCGACAAAAGTTGCGCACCGAACGATCGAGCGTATGAGCCTGAAGTAGGCCTAGCGTGTTCCCCAGCACGGAAGACTGCTGCTACTGCCAGCAGTCACACCCGCTGCGACACAGTGATATCGCAGGCCACAGATGGGCAGAAAGATAAGCTCAAAACAGACAAAGCTTGAACTCGCGGCATGGAGGAAGGAAAAACTAGGAGGGAGCACGTGCCAATATTCGTGAAGCCTAGTCATAAAAAATAAAAGGGAGCGGCCCCTACATGTCAGACCACGTGATTGCGTGCGGTGATATTTACTACCGCGCAAGTAGCGCGGGGTCCGCCGCGTGAGCAGCACCCAGCAGCTCACACAGCAGACAGCCGCACGCCCGCGCCATGGCAGATGCGCGCACTAAAATGCACCAACATCAAAACACAGGGTCTAACTAGGAGAGAGAAAAAACGGGGGAGGGAGCGGCTTCATCGCCACTTCGCTTGCGAAGGTTGGCCGCGTGACATCATGCTCCCTCCTAGTTTTTCCTTCCTCCATGACTCGCGGCAACTCCAGTGAAGAAGCGGTAGTCGGATTGTTTTCGTGATGATGGCGGCAGCGCGGCGGACAGTCGCTTGGCGAGGCGGAGTTCACGATCGTCAGATGTAAACAGTTTGCCGAGACTGGCGAAGTGTAAAACATACGGCGGCGCTATTCGAGTTGAAAAAGGTGATCGTGAATAAGAAATTGCCGTCAAACTTATTCTCCAGTGCGTAAACTGCGGGGACACGTCATTGTCATAGAGCTCGTCGCGCATTTGCGCCGATCGAATCGCATTCATAGTCTTTAGTGAATGCGCTTGCTTTCCGTGCCACACAAAGCATTGGGCAGCAGCAAACAGCTCCAAATGACTTTTGTTTTCCGCAATGAACGTTCTTCACCGCGGTCTTGATGCGAGAACGTGGCAAAGCGACGTACGTGAAAAAAAAAAAAGAAAAAGTTGCCTGCATGTGACTCGCGCAGCCGAAAAGGTGACAACTGAACCAACTGCAAATAAAAAAGAGGCGACATTTGGGCATTGTAAAGCTAAGAGACTACATCCCTGAAGGTTTTTAGCCATTTTAAATTGTAAATGTGTGGATTGCACCAGTAAACTTCTGTTAAATATTCCCCCGTTTCTTGTTTCGCTTTTTTCTCAAAACATGCATTGTTGAACACTTGGAGTTTTACGGCCTCGATATCTCGGCACCCAAAGCATGTAAAGCTGAAAATGTTTTTTGCAATGGGAAGCTGAATGTATGCTGTGTGAAATGCTGGAAGCAGATGTTTTGTTTCTGAAAGCTAAAATTAATTATTTTGATGAGTTTATTTCCACTTGGTACACATTTTGCATACTAAAATTAATAAGGCTGCAATATGCGTGCTAATCAACATATTAGAAAACTGCTCCCAACATTTCATTTTTTACTCTTCTGGCTACCTAGCCATGCCTTATTTTTAGGTTTTAACTACCCATTATGTCAAAATTAAGGCCTTAAACAATGAAAGTTAATCAGTAAGTATCTTGCAAACTAATTGGGCTACAGGAAAAAGGATTGCATATTTGAAATCAGTATGAAAAGTTCAGTAAGGCTGTGAATTTTTATTACAATTTGCCCAAAAATAACAGAAATAGCTTTAGGACCCATGTCCCCCCCTTAAAGAAATGTGTAGAACAACCCTGAGAGTCTTGGCTAGGAGTTTGTGAATAATGTTTATGTTTTTTTGGTTTTTTTTTGTGGTCAAAGCGAACAGCGATTTTCTTCGAATAATTTCAAAGCAAATAATTCGAATAGTTGTACTTATGGTTTATGTGGTTTAACAACCCAAAGTGACTCTGGTTATCAGGAACTCCTTAGTGGAAGGCTCTAGCAATTTCAACCACCTGGGGTTCTTTAATGTGCACCGATATCGCACAGCACAAGGACGCCTCACGCTTTAACTCCATCGAAACATGGCCTCTGTGGCCGGGATAGAACCTGTGTCATTGAGATCAGTAGCCAACAAACAGTACTTCTGGTACAAGAGGCTGAATGACACAGCAAGCATATTGAAAACCTTTATTTTCGTAACACACACAGCCATTACATATTGCACTAAGTCTCTATATAAAAGCCCAGCAAGCTCAAATCTAAATGCTCTCGTGCAAGAACACAAGCTATTCTACATACCGAGTGAGTAAGTTCTCTCTCTTGCAGAGCACAATGTTTCCCGCAGCACTAGTGCAGTGGAGACCACTCTCATTGTAGCCGCTTATAGTGCGGGACCGGTTATAAATAACACGGCTTTTGCCAGCCACCGTCCGACGCCCATAGGACTCAATGTAAAGCAATGTAAAGTCATACCTCTTACATATTATGCAGTCGTGCAATGCGAAATGCTGGCTATAGTGAGGTTTTAAAACTCGCTCGCTGACAGCGCAGAACAGCAAGTGCACTTCCCTGCGCTGCACCGAGCATCACACCAAGTGTTTAGAGTGTGTCACAAGTGCAAGTTCCCAATAAGGGAGTATTTACTCATTGAGTGACAAGTGCAAGCTCCGCGCATGCCCGTGTTCTTCTTCAGCCTTCACGCGTTGCTCTAGTTTTGCACAATTTTGTGCAACGGCTACTTTTTTCCCTCTGTGGTTCTCTCGCTCGTTGCGATTGTCTTCGTTCAAGTATAGTGCACTAGAATACTGATACACTACATGTAACGGCAGAACGAAAATTCTTGCACGGCAGTGAACTGTATGACGTCCATGCACTGCTGGAACAGACGCTCGGCTAGTTTTCTGTGCACATGTGCTGAACGATTTATAAGAGGTGGAATTTTTGCAACGACAGAACGGCTCCCCCAAAACAAAGCAGAGGTATGATGTCGTGGCTGATTTTTGTTCACCGATTATCAGAGAGATTTTGTGAGGGAAGCTTCCCACCTGGTAAGTACTTTATATAAAATTAATGTTTTGGTTATAGTGCTTTACATGAGCCATACTATACTCGAATCCAAAAATTACATAAATCAAGCATGCCAGGAACACAATTCACACGACACGAATACCTTGAGGTTTCGAATATACCAAACATTCGGATCGAACTGAATATAGAATATTGCGCTATTCGATCGAATATTCGAAATTGTCGAATTTTCTCCCACCCCTAGTCTTGACTTTCATCCCTTTGATTAACATGAATACAAAAAGGAGTACAATAACACCCCCCCCCCCTTTTTTTTCCCCAAAATATCTAGTCTGATAATACCTACTTGAAGGATTTAGCCTGCTGCCACTAAACAGAAAAAGTTCACACTAACCTTTCCATCCACTGTGGTCCAGAACATCAGTCATGATGCGCCAGAAGGCCTCCCGCGCATGGTGGGCAAAGCGCTCCCGCCACTGCAGCTCATCCAAGAAGCCTTGCACTGTCTCCAGTTTCAGCTGGTTCACCATGAAGTGGCCAAAGACATCCGTGAGTCGCCGCAGGAGGTACCCGTGAATTAGGTCAGGGCCTGGCCGCACCCCGCAGCGAACAGGGAAGCCCTGCTCACTCAATTGACTGAACTTGGCATCTTCAGTGACCACCACAGTGCCAGGACGCAGCCACAGCTCGAGGCTCTTGAGGAACACAGGAGAGTTCCAGCCCAGGGACACTGACACTGCCTGCAAGGAAGTACAAACCATCCCAATATCAACGCTACAGTGAACAAGTCTCAGACTGGCAGGGGGCAAAGTTTCAAGGGTACCACATTGGGAAAGAACTAGAAGATGTACGCATGCAGCAAGGACCAAGTTCTCATTAAGATGAACTCTGTAAAGACAAACTTTTGAATAATACAGCCGAACCTCGCTACAACGAAACTGACGGAATGCAGGAAACATTTCAAGTAGAAATTTCATTGTGGTGAGATCTGCTCAAAATTAAATTCGAATTTTATGCATGCTTCACAAATACTATTTCCAAAAAAAATCAGTCATCTTCATTTGTCTCCACCCTTTGGATACCAGTGCCGTGGTGCGATGCTCGCACTTGGTCAGCAGCTGTATTGCGACGCAGTCTGGGCGCAATACAGCTGCTGTGAATGACCTAAATGCATCCATCACAACCAGTGAAAGAGGCGAAGCCAATGCATCTAGTGCGTCACTCTCACTGTCCGACAACACGTTGGGCCATGGCGGCCATTTTTCGTCCATGCTGATGATTCGAGCCTTCACTTTCAAAGAAAGAAACTTCCGCTTTGTCACCATGCTTCTGTATAGCGCACAGGGTGTACAAGCACAAATAAAGGATTGGGTGAATCAGGCCACGGCCGGTCTCGATGGAGAGAGCGCTTCTCTTCTCTTACGGCCTCTCCAATGGGGTCTGTTTCCACCGCCCACCGCGCCTCAGTGGGGTCGCCACCGCCCCACTGCTGCTCCTCCGCTACAGCCGTTCACGTGCAAGGGAAACGCGTGCTCGCTTTTAGCTTCGCCCGCGTCAGTTGCAACTGGCAGGTCCTGTCATTTCGCCCCTTGTGGTTTATACAAAGTCCGTAATCAACATCGAACATTTATCGTGTACAAGGAATAAAATACAGTCAACAATCGGCTCACGTGCGCACTCCTTCGTCAGTGCGGCCGTGCACGGTCGAATGAAGCTTCAGGTACACTTCAACATTTTTTACCCCTAAGTTTTGTACAAAACTAAATTTACTAAATTTACCAGACGTGAATTTGGTGGTAAGCTTTTGTTAAGACAATCTTACAGAAGATTATGCACCCAGCCAGATTTGATGTGAAGTCCTGTGAGAAGCAGATAGTGATATGGTAAAGTGCGGGCGTTGAAGACGGTAATCTCTACATGGTCTCAAGTCAACCAGATCTACATCGTGTAGAGTGGTGAGTGAGCAAGGGTGCATGATGCCGAGTTCAAGCATGTGTTGAAACTCACGGTGAGCAATAGCGATGCGTTCTCCAGACAGGCAGCGAGGGTGAACAAACACAGGGGGTCCAGAGGTCACAATGTGGTAGGTGATCGAGTGTTTCACCGGTGACTATCTGGTGTGCGGCTTCGTAATGTTGAGGAACTTGGTAAGAATTTTCCCGAATGCCGAAGCGGGGACGAGAGCTAGAAGACCTGTCGCCGAAGTGGTGGACAGTAGTCGGTCGCAGCATTTCCCGACCAGGAAACCGGGTAAGTGCATTTGTGGGCAGAGCTGCCGAAAATACGGTGGTACCAAAGGCACCTTGCCATGTGTCATATGGTTGAAGTTCTGGGAAGCGTGAAGGTGCTGGGGAACGGTGGCATGACCGAAACATCAGCGGAGAACAGCGTGGCAAGGGTGCGAGGTCATCGATCAGCCTGGCAAGAGCATCCAGTAGACCTTCTATGCTCAGAAGATAGGAATCTGCGGTAGAAGCTGGTGATGGAGTGGTCATGGTTCTGAGATTGGGGTGCTGTGAGTAGTCCATGACACGGTTTGCGAGGTCAGCGAGTTTATCCAACTACAGCGAGTAAGGACCAGCTCCGACAGCGTTGAGGTTAGAAGTAACCGGTCTTTGCGCCACTCGCGCTACTGCGCCTCATGCCCACTTCGTCCTTGCCGGCGCCATGACGGCTCGCGGCCGAGCGTGGCGTGAGGGGCGCAATAAATGCATTAACCGTGGATTCAGAAAAAAAAAAAAAAAAAAAAAAAAAAAAAAAAGAGGTAACATGCAGAAGGTTTTCCCACTTAGCATGCATGGCCACCATGCAGGAGTCGATAAAGAAATTGACAGCAAGTCAACACGGCCAATTGTAGCAGCTGCACTAAAAATGTTGCCATGCATGACCAACAAACTCAATTTGATATCTAAGACTATAAGCGCCATTAACCGCACAACCCTTTTTAGTAGCAGTGCACAACATATTGTGCGCAGCGAAACACACACCTTGAGTCTTGTCTCGAGTGATGAGCGGTCGAGCGCACCCAGAATAAGGAACCGGCCCATCTGGGCAGTTGCAACTTCAACGTGGATGCCAGGTCCCCCAAGTTTAGCGCGCCGTGTGGCTACGGCCCGAGCGCACACTTCCTGCAGTCCCCGCCACACATTGCGCACCACAAAGCTGTCCACACCAACCTCCGCCAGCACAGTGTCCAGTTCAGACTGGCGCGCCCAGTGGTATACGAGGCAAATGAGTTTCCAGAGGGGTAGCCCAAAGCGTGCAAAGAAGCTTGGCTGCAGCAGCAGGCTCTTGCGCTGGCAGCTGCAAACATGGGGACCAGCAAGCAGTCAGCACGGTTACAAAACAGAGCTTCCTGCAAGGGCTGTTTCAGCAATCACTTTCAGCTCCTATGTATACCTCAGTAAGTTCTGAGAATACCCACTGCATTCAAGTCAACTACCATAAGCATGCCTGGACACCTTCGACATTAGCAAAGCCAACTGTACGAGCAAATGTACGATATGCCAACACTCAAATTTCTGCAACAAGAATTCTCCTGTAGAAGAATTATTCTTATCTCAGGGCCTGTATCTCAGCACCTATCAACAACAAAAAAAAGCAAACATGTACCATACTCTGCCACAACTTTTTCTGGGAACGCTATGAAGTCAAAGCATGCCCTCTCTTCCTAGGTAGTGGAATACAGTCCCCTCCTGTAGTCACTGGTTCTAAGATGTAGCATAGTGTCAGTATGCACTATTACTACTACTAAAATTACTGTCAACCTTTAACTTTAGAAGGCCAGAGAAAAAAATGTTTTCATTAGAAAGAATTTGCTAGGCATGTTCTGTTACAAAAAGCTTCCACAGAGGGCGCCAGCTACATTAGCAATGATATTAACTATCGCACAGAGAGCAATGCATTAAGAGGCTGGATGCATATGACACACTAAGCAGAACAGCACAGTTGCAAACACTCTTGCCTGTGTAGCCTTCCTTTCATTGCCAAGAGAAGCTGCTGCCAAGTGAAGCCATATAGATCAGACCGGAAAATAGCCACACTGTATAGCACAACAAAAGGGGTGTTTTCTGCCTGTGCAAGTCTACATCAACCATGCAGCATTATTACTCAAAGTCCAGAGGTGTCTACCATTGTGTGATATGTCAAGTACCACACACATGAAGACAAAGGGTGCACAAGAACAGGATCAGCAAAAAGCGTGTTTGCATACGGCCTTTGCCCTTGCATGTGTGAAGGACCAGAGATGTCAAGCTTTCATGCAGATTCCCCCACCGCCAAGGCTGAGCAACAGCACTTTTCTAATGACGGGTGATAAGCCCATGTGTGCTTTAAATAATTTAGTACAGATTCAAATTTTAGTCAAAAGCTTCTGTTTTGATTTTACAGAGAAATGGCATCAGCAGAAGACAGTTTTATGAAACATGGGGCCACAATATGCTATGCAATCTCACAATAAATGGCAAAGCAGTGCGTGTGCCAACTCTTCTGTGAGCACGCCCCTTGTGGTAACATTTTCAAACCTAACATCACAGCTGGCAGAAGCCAAAATCAAAACTATTGCTAAAATTCTCTGCTGCAACAAATCACACTTCAGTGCCAGATGAAACCAGAGGTTGGTGATGAGGTCAGAAGAATTTCTTTTTCCATTAGATCAGTGATGTACTCGTGCTTTATAATGTCTGTAATGAAGTCACCCAGAAGGATCAACCAATTCTGACTGCCATTGAACCCTGGTCCCACCATCACTCGGAGATACCTGCATAAATTTGTAACACTCATGTGAAGCTGAGAAGCCAGTGCAAGGAAAAGGAGGGGGGGGGGGGGGGGGGAGAGATTTTGACACTGGTCGTGTGCTCATCACATCATACAGTCCAACATACAGGAGCGCAGGAAAGGTTTGTAGGCAACGCGACTGATGACATATTTGTGCGACATTATCACAGGAGAGAGTGCGAAACCGATCCATTTTGTCTAATGCAGGTAGCACTTTTAAGATATACCTTGAGAAGTATGTGACCAGGTTGCCACAGAGTTCAACACAGCTGGGATGATCAAAACTCTCAGGAACAAATCGTGCTGCGCTACCACTGCTAATGATGCAGCGTGTATAGACATGCACTATAATTAGGATAACACTGATCAAATGATTAAATGGTTAGGAAAAATTTAGTGCAATCACTCGTGGAAATGGCACTCGATGTCGAAAAAGAATTGCTCTGTCCTGTCAGTAGATAACCACACAGACAAAAAGTACAAAGGCCGTTGGAGAAATAACTGCCCAAAATAACCAAGCAACTTGGCGATACTTGTTTTTTGACCACAAGTCCCAAATTCTAGCATAAGCAATTAAGGCATTGTGTACTGGCCAAGGTGCTACTATGCTACCAGACATTTCTGCTGTATGCACACGGGCGCACAAAAGTTTCCATAACATAAACAATATAAACTCGAATTTATTTGCTCTCTCAAGGATCTGCAAGGCATCGAGGGATGGATTATATAGGTAGTGCACACCACACTACTCAGGACCGGGCTGTATGCTTATTTTAACGCTAATTTTTGTGTTCTGTATACTTCAGTGGGCGTCTTTACATTCACAGCAATGGATGCTTCACGATGGATGGATGCAGTGTACTCTTTAGAAAGCAAACAGTGCTAGCACATGGTGCCACGGTGTTGAAATGTCCCCACTAAATACTGCAAAACTACATACTAGCAACAGTGCCACCAGAGGTGCTTTCTGTAACTGCACTGCTCTATTTAGCAAGCAATGAACACATACTCAGCATAGAAGCACCCTTCCGCTCGTGCTACTGTTACTGAAAGTCTCCAGCAGCTGCTGCAGGACGCAAGAAAATTAGTATTCAACACTGTCTTCACAAATCAGCTGCACTGACGACCATTTGGCAGTATACTGCACAAGCCCAAAAGAAAAGTGTTATACTTACAAGGCTTACAGATTTTCACCACTCCATTCCACAACAGAGCCTCGAGAGTTTTGCTCCAACCCGATGCAAGATGTGCAGTTGGCACCAGACATGTACAGCACTGTAGCAGTACAGTGCTCTGCAAACAATGTGAGACCTAGCCCCAGCTAACACTAAAGTATAGCCGCATAGACCTAGAAGCCAGGCGGGCACAAGTAGGTCACCTGCAAATGACAGGTTGCAGTCTAGTTTGGCTTTTTTTTTTTTAGATGGACATGCACAGCTTAAGTTCTCTACATGTGTGAAACCAACTGCACTGCCCCTCTCGCAAGGGCCACACAACACATGCCCTGTTTGCCATAAAATGACGTGGTGGGGCCCAATGTGGTGGCTCAGTGGTTAAGGTGCTCGAGTGTTGTGCCCAAGGATGCAGATTGGATTCCAGCCGTTTCGACTGGGGGGAAACACAGAAAGCACCTGTGTGCTATGTGATGTTAGTGCATAGCTAAGGTTTGCAGGTGGTAGAAATTATTCTGGTGTCCAGCACAACAGCAAGTTTTTTTTTCTCTCTCGCTGTCCCTCACCCCATCCTTTATGGCACAGATGAGCTGTCCACCAGGTACGACAGTTACTGATCCCTTTACTTTCCTCAAAACTAATATTCATTTACCCTTTAGCATAACTGGCATTTCAAGGCAATACACACAATGAGGGGCACCCTTTGGTAAGAACAATCTCCCTAAAGCTTCAAGATTGCCAGCAGAGTTCCAGCCCACAGCTAAGCAACTGCTCTGGTCATGAGTGCTATGGTATGGGAACTTTAGATGGAGAACAGACAGCAGTGGCATTCAACCCATTCCTTCAAAGCCCAAGTCCATTAGCCTCGAGATGCCTTACTAATTGCCTTTGACTGCTGTTGACTGAACAGGGATCAGCATCCCAATAAGTACTAGAACTCCACAATTTCACCTAGCCTATGTCTTCTTTTAGCCCACTAGTAGTCAAAGGACTTACAGCTGACAACCAAACAGCCACTTGTTCCCAATATGCAAATGACAATGCTGCTTCTCTTTTGTTGAAAAGAGCTCAAATGCAAACACAGAAAGAGATACGATACATTGGTGATTATTATCCAAGGAACACATCTTGAGAAGATGGCTGTAATGTCACGACTATAAGCTGTGCAAATGGTGCCTAATGCTGATGCAAAGAACAGCATTCAATTGCATATCAAGACCAATCAGCTGCTAGTGGCCAGTTGAAAATATCTTCATTTGTGCTTACTAACCAGCACTTATGCTTGGTACCTAGGTATCAGAAGCAATGAACACAAAACGCAGTGCCAGTGAAAAAAATGACAAGGTTTTATTCCGCCACTGAATGTAGTGGAGATGAGTAGTTTTACAGTGTGTGGCTAATCAAATAGCCAAAGCAAAATGAACAAGCCAGAAGCAGCATTGATTCTTTTTTTGTAATTCCTAGTGTCGAATAAGCCACCTGAGCAGATGCTTACAGTCGTGAAATTTCAGTTCACATTTGTTCTCACAGAAGCAAAGTACACTGAACCAACAAGACGCTTGGAAAACATTGCAAGGTGTTGCCTCAGCACGTCACGGAAAGTATAACTTGCCACTTCTTCCAAATGTTGCAAAACAATGTGCAGGCTTCAGCTTTTCTGAAATGTGTGGCATAATGACCCTTACTGTTTTTGTGACTTAACATACTTGCACACCTGCCAAAGGCAACTTGTTCAGTGCACAAAACCAGCTGAAAGCCCAATCTCACATTAGAAATGCAGTTTCACCATCACCTCACTTCATCCTAAAACCACGCAAAAATCCTTCAACCTCCGCAAATATATCCTTTACATATCGTGGTCATGAAATTGTCACAAATAAATAACATACATTATATCCCCTTCAGGCACTTAGATGATACAATGAGTGAAAAACAGAAGTTAATGAAATTCTCTAAGGGTTATGCTAAGATTGCACGAATAAAATTTTCATCCTCCTATGCCTAATTACTCAATATCTGCCAAGACCTTTTATTTCCACACCTCGACTAAACAAACGTTTTAGTGTCTCAATTATAGCTGAATTTATTCCTGACAAGAAGCTATGTAAACAAACAAATGATTATAGTATTACACTTACAGGAGCCTTACTAAATGTGTGGGCGTCCATCATCAAAACCTTTTTTTATGTCGCATGCCTGACTGAAATGGTTGTACAAAAAATCTTGAACATTTCATCACTTTTATAGCATCCTCATTAGTGTACATCGTGCCTTGTATGTAACAATTAGTGCTCAGGTCATGTGTATGCACGTACACGCAGTGCCTGAAGAGGATATTTACACTGCACTCACAAAGATGTAAGGAATTTAAGGCCTGAGAAGACATTCACATGGCATACGGTGCCGGCAGGAAGTATACACGAGATTAATATCCATGGCACACGGCCAAGTACAATGCCATCAAGTGGTTCATGCATTATATTTAGTGCCATTTGGAAAGTGCCGTAACCACAAATTTAATGACATCAGAGAATGGCATTAGCCACTAACAGCCTACTAAGCTTTCTGAAATTCATTTACTCATGAAATGTGTGCTCACATATGCTTTTCTCAACTAAAACAGCATGCAACATTCCTAGAAACACCTATTATAAAATAGCAAATGCTTGTTCATAATTTTGAGTTAAACAATGCATCTAAACAACATTTCTACTGTGACTGGTGCCATGTTAACCCCTAAATGAATGCAAAGAGAAAAATTATTTTAGGAATCCTTTTTTTCATCACCAGCTTTTTTCTGAGCTTTAATTAAAAAAAAAAAAAAAAAAGCAGGATGGCGCATGTCCCACTAACTACATAGGGACCATTCATTATGCAGTACAGGGCACGTCCAACCATTCACTTCAGGCATGAATACAGCAAGGATCCTTCAAGCACAGTGCTTCTCTTGGAAATCTTTTGCGATTAAGACAAAAGTTATTCACAACGAATTTTGAAATGTGCTTCTGGTTGACTGTACCATCACCTAACCCTTCTAATGGCTTCTTGTAATTTTTTGCCTTTTTCCTGAGTAAGACTTTTGTCACATCTACCATAGTACTCATCAGCTTGTCGTTTGACTTGTCCAGTAAACTGAAGAAAAGCTCAGAGGCTTCCTGCGGGCTCTGGTATATTTGTTGTTCGATGCAAATAGAACAATAAACCGCGGCATTCAGCTACAGCATGTTTGTGCACGCACTAGACTCGCCAAACCAATAACTACAGGCGTCAAAACGCACCACTAGCGCAAGATTCATAAGTGCAACATTATTTTCACCAGAAAATAACTTAAAACTCTTCTTTCTCTGACTGTTGATACAGTGCAAAAAGCAGGTACGCTTATTTCTCGGGCACCTGAATACAGTTCATGCTCTCAAATCAAGCAGGAAAAGAAAAAGTGGGACCAAGAACTGAAGAAATTTATGCCTGTTGAGAAGGCAGAAAACTGCACTGAATGTTTTCTTAAATGCCTCACTAAGGAAGCCACACTGCTAAATAGTGAACTCTGAGTAATATTCACAAGATTTCATGAGCACTGCTTATATTTAGATGAATATCCTTTAGTTGTATTTGGGTATTGTCATCATGACATATAATCGAAATGAGTCTGAATGCACGGAGCCAGCTTCAAAAATTACAGCCTTAACAAACTTAAGGCATTATGCACTTATTGGCACTTCTTGTCCGTGTGGCATGGATGTAACACAATGATTAAAGCTAAATGACGGTGTGATCACAGTATGTTATACAAGTGCTGTTGGCAACGCAACCTTCGCAACACTTGCAGTTTTAAGAACAGAATCCCTCACAAGCAGCTAGGTACAGCATACATGCTACAGACGCAAATGATAACTGCCAGTAATATGAAAAGTGCCCGCACTCACCAATCCCAGAAAAGTACTGTGCAAGCAGAAAGTAGAAGTACAATATGGGCTTCCAAGAATCAGCTAAATGTCGTCTGCAAGGCAAATCTGCCCACTCAAAGCTTATTACACAGAGCTACAAGGATGAACAAACCATGCACCATTCTGAACAGTTGCATGTCATATACACTGTTAAATGGACATACTCAGGTTCGTGCAGAATGAACATGCGTCTGATGTTTATGCGAGGCTCACACTTCCCAACCCTGAAGTTTAAAACCACCTGCCCCCATGTGAAGTAAAATGACCTGAAAAATGAATGGAAATCTCTTAACTGCACTGATGCTTTGCAAATTCAATGCTGGCACAGCTGGGTGAAACATTTTTATTTTAAATTGTACGCTTATACACATAAACCCATGCATGAATCAAACATATGAGACATTTGTTTTTGTCAATTACTTTACACGGTGCACAGGATAAATATTTAGAGTGATCTAAATTTCTTGCTGTCCTCTAGCTGTTCCATTTAGCGTGGCCAAATGCTCATTGTAATGAAGATAATGACAGCCCACTAGAAAGTGTAAAAAATGATGCCTCCTAAAATGAAATAGAAACCCACACATCTTAGGAGAAAGGGCTCACAAAGCTCATGGTAATACGCATGTGAAAATTAAGCACTTGCCAAGCCTCACACTGAAAGCATATACAGAACTAACGGTGATACTGTGTGAAAACTAGCACCACCTCAAATGAAACGGGCAACAGCAAACCTCAAACAGAAAACATAAAAAGCGCACACAAAGTCAGGCAAAGGAAAAAGTTAGGCCCAAAAAGTATTAACATCTCAAACCAAAACTAGGAATTAGTACATGAAAAGGATGTTATTAAAACACATGTTCTTGCCCCCCTCAAAGTTACTACATGGCAAGGCAAGGAGAATCAAAAGTCCAGATTTTGCAGGGCACAAAGGACAGGGGAAAGGAAAAGGCAAAAGTTAAAAAAAAAAAAAAAAAAAGGAACAACTGAGGAAAATTGCCATACTCTGTTGACTAAACTACTTCTCCAAGGGTATAACACAGTAACTATCCCATCCGTAGAAATAGTCGCTAAGTGTGTAAGTTTTGACCTCCACGGTGATAAATTTCAGAGATCTCTCTTCAGTGACAAAACAAGAAGGGCAGCCAAATCAATCACAATACAGACAGTTATCACCTATAACCTTTATAAAGTAATGAGCCTAAAGAAGGTGGGAGAGCTACAGAGAATTAGAGCGAATGGGGAAGACTTTGAAGTAACAAAAAAAAAAAAAAAAGGGAAGGTTTTAACAGTCAACTCCTGTCACTCGGAAGAAAAAAAGCAACATTTGGTACAGTGCTAACTGGCATAAGCAGACTGCAAGCAGTAAGCTCTAGACAACCCATTGCAACCTCTCCTAAAAAGAAGGCAGGAGTGACCGAGGAGAAATAGAAGCTAGGGAAGCCATCAAACAGGCAATGACACTAATTCTAAACAATTACAGAAACACAACTTGCATAAATGCAGGTACCTCATCCACAGAGTGGATTAGAAACATCTGTTGCTGGATGGTCCAGCTGCCAATCTCGACACACGTGGGCACAGTCACTGACTACAAAAGTTTGCAGAATGTTGCATGAAAACATCTTCTGCCAAGTTGGCAAAAAGCCTTGAATTGCGATGAGCACAGTTTAGTCATGAAAAAAAAATTCCTCAAAAGCTTTCTATACCCTGCTCTAGGCTGTGGAGAAATAAAATTAATCCATGGCTCCTGTGCCTCGCAAATAACCTTTTCTAGACAGCTTCTCTGGCATAAAACTTGTACCAATTTTAACTTCACAAAATTTTTGTAAGGACAAAGTGTAAGTTGTTATAAATGTGAAAGAAAGAAAAGCAATATCAATGGACTGAAATTACTAGCAAATACCTGATGCCAGAGTTAAAACATGGTACCATGGTGTAATTGGCTCTTTTAATCTTTACATGCAATTTACTATTAACACACACATTCCTGCAAAGCACAGCATAGATAACCAAACAAAATCAGCCAGAATTCTCTTCCAACTGCTTTTTATATGCAAAGGCAAACTCTCAGGTAAACTAACAGAAAATGAGAATTCTGTACATTATGTACAATATCAACACAAGAGCTGCAATTCTGGTTAGCAACAAGCCCAAAGTATACAAAATTATAAGCCAACCTGTGATTGAGAGTTTGCTTCACCCAGCCAATAAAACGGCAAACAGCGACAGGATATTGACATGCAGAAAGCAATACTGTTAGCTCTTAGTCAAGTAGACGATAAAATGTCCTGCTGTTCAAACTGCTGAGCACCGTGAATACATTCTGAATATGTAAGTGGGCACGGTTATAAACAGTGGATCAATGAACTTATTCGGCTAATAACACCAGTCAGAAACGTGACGCTCTGTTGAAGGACGTATCAACGACCATGACACTGGCCACATGAATTTTCACCAGGAAAAAACGTAGGCTTTCTGCAGCTTGCACAAGTGCAGCAGCGACTTTGTGATAATGATGTTCATGAAAACTATGTTTTCATATCACAAAATGCCCAAATCAGCACATGGACACTTTTAGACAATGTTACCAACAGCTGAAAGCATTTCTACTACGATGTTGTGTAGCTTACATCCACTGCATGTAAACTGAATACAGCCGCTTAAGCCACCATATGCAATATGGTAAGTTTTCAATTCGCACCCCATTTCTGGATGGCCAGAAAAAGACACTTCTGTAAATGTTAAGCTAGTTTCCTCTCAATGTTGCATTTCAATGCTGCTGTCTCGCTTAGTCATAGAACATACAGTCTATCCCAGACATACTGAATTCCGACATACCGAATTGTTGCTTATAACTCTCGAATACCGTCTTAAATATCCCTTGCACAAGTATAGCAGCAATGTCCGCGTTTATCGAACTCTTGTTCAGCGGACATTCGCTGCAATCCGTGCTTCTGCTAACAGCTCTGCAATGATCACATTTTGCGCGTAGAGGCAAGTTGGCTCCACTTTGCTTGGCACGTGGCTTTTGGTCTAGCTTCTTTCTCTTTTTTTTTGTGCCGCAACACTGCTGACATGCAAGGAAGTGCACATTATTAGGTGCACTAGTTGTCATGTGGTGAAGCCGGTTTAGCTGACCGTCCATATACGCTCGAGGCGGTTCTCGCATGACTTGCTTCGTTGCTGAACGTGGTGAGGAAATCAACTTTAACTTATTTTAATTTAGGTGTCCGACCTATAGGCACAAATAGCAGAACTAGACATCTTATTGATCTGCAATGACTTTTCGCAAAGCACCATCCACAATGCTCTTCAACACAATGCTTGAACACATTGACTGCATAAGCACCCTCCGAACCATAGAGTTTCTTACTCTTACCTAGAGGGAAAGCTGTGCTGCCATCTATGGGAGTTTACATGGAGTTTCCAGACGACCAGTTCAGCCACCATGGGCGCTCAAAGCATCATGGGCCGGAGAGCTACCGAGTGCAGAACTACAACTTTTGGCCAATACTAATGCAAAGATAAACGTTGTTCTACCGTAAATAATGTCCTAACATTCAATATTGTGACTATAAATTGGAAAAAGAGGGAGAAACAGCATGTCCGTGTGAGATTTATCGAATATAAGCGATGGCTCTTTCTCCTATTGGGCAGCACAAATACCAATAATTCGCACTTAATAGGCCCACTTTGAAAGGAAAAAAAGCGTTTTGGAAATATTTATGGTTGTGCAATCACTTAAGGAAGTTTTTAGTGGCATTTCGAGAAACAGAAACCTTTTATTTTCGACATCTGCTTTTGCGTCTTCGCTACTATGGCATTTGCGGTCTATGTACGCACCTCGAGATGATGAAAAAGAAACATCATAGTAACGCCACTCCATGCACCCAAGAAAAACTGACTGTCCAGCATCAAGTAGGGCCCCGGCACGATTCTTAGCGCGCACATGGTGGCTAAGTGCAGCGCCCTCAGCTTTCCCTCTAGTTAGTGTAAGAAACTATGCTCTGAACGCAACGGGACTGTTTTGTGAAGAGGGCCTTCCCAACAGCGTATGCAAAGCAAAATACTTGACGAAACAGGCACAAAAAAATGACTTCGTCACTTCAGTTTCATCTTAAATGCAGACAACCATCGTGTAGGTATTCATCAGATGCAATTACTGCAAGGCAAATGGTTTTTGTCAGTTTTTTCTGGACTATTTGATTATGCGAGCTTCTGGATTGAACATTTTTTTTCTGGTTTCTTGACAGCCAAATTAACCAGAAATTCCTGTATCTCACAGCAATATAACATCTCCAGCCAGTTTCATGCAGGTTTTTCCTGTACAAAAGACCTGTATATGAAATCCTGGATAAAGCGATAACCACATGAAGCGATAATTCTAGGCAATGCGTCACGCGACGACGACGCCAATGCCTGCCGCTGGTGCACACTGCACGAGGCGACAGGACTTGGCGACAGAGCGGCTCGTTTTCAGTGTTGCTGTCACCCCCGCCTCGTCGTTCGGTCAAGGGGAGTACAGTTACGCTAGCATCCTATTTCTAACACTAAACAGCATGAAGTATGACAAAGCCCAGATGAAAAGCATTGCAATTCTAAGCGACACAGCGCAGTGGTGCACTACTACACTGCAATGTAGACTTCCTTTGCAAGAAGCAACTTTCTCCCACTCCTTTTGAAAATTAACATCTAGCCACACAAGCCTTTTTTTTCCTTTTATTACCCTACCAGACTTTTACTGAACTGTCTTGATTTGCTCAAACTATATATGCACGGATCAGATGAAGTGAGTGTCTGCAGGTTCTTCTAGTCTGGAAAACAAACTCCACTCGCAAAAAAAGCCAAAATGGAAGTTGTGTACCCTAAAGCCTTCTGCGATTGGCTGCCTCAAGAGGTGCTTCGGGGCAACACGCGAAAGTTTTTAAAAACCCAGAACCTGAGCGATGCGACGAGCTGCAATGGTTTGGTGGCCCTCAGCCCGCCACGCGACAGCGTCGTGTGGCCTGTCGTGAATTGTTGCCTTGTGCGCCTAGCGCTTGCTTATTTTATTTGCAAATATACACAAATACAATGAACTTTTAAATAAAGAAACCCACTGTTTGCTATTTTTTTTCCCTTTTTATTTGTTTGTTTTTTGCTGATCAGCTATTAAATTTTCGAAGACATTTTCCCCCATATGCATACGATTAGCACTACAAAATTATAATGTTCGCACATCCCTAATATTGAATTGTCGATACTGTATATCAAACTATTTCACAATTCTCTTCGAGTTCAATATATCCGGGATCGATTGTATTACATGTCACCACAGTTATGACCACTCCACATGCAATGGATTTCAGTGATCGTCAGTGATGTCATTTATCGCGGCAGAGTGAAATGCTAGAATTCCACCTCAATGGACACTAGGAGGAAGGACACATCGAAGGTGGCTTGTGCCGACAGATTGCCACATTTTAACAATGACAATGCTACTTTCACTGGAAACAGAGCTTTTATAAGCTAGGACAAGGGATGGAAAATGAAATGAAGGCACCAACATCAACGACCATTTCACGAGCAGATGTGGTGTATACTGACACTGACTTTTGCGGTTGGAACGCTGGTGCTAGCTCACCATCCACATCAAAATGGCAACCACATTTCCGGTGTAATTGTGTAAATCATAGCAAACAAAACTTTTGCTGCTAGACAAGGATCAACATACTAAAAGCAAAAATTGTACACGCAGTGTCCTTAGCGTCCCTGCAGAAACAAATAAAAGCATAACTGCAAAGAAAAATTTAGCAGCTGCTAAACTTTGTTAAACCAAAGTGCGAGTGATAGCTCTTCATGATTATGATATAGGTTTTGCTATAAAAATGACATTGTGAGCTTCATGGCCTGACATGTTTGGTTCCTGATCCATGACTGGCGAGAGAGGCTCGACAGCCCCTTTATACAAAGGATGAGAGCATGAATGACGCGATTCTTGAACCTAGTGTTTATCTGGATGACGTCAGTTGATGTCAAGATCACGGGTCAAAATCTTGTGTCAATATTCATGTTACTAAGGTTTGACAAGTTTGGCTGAAGGTCAAACTGCCGCACACACCCTAAACTCTGCTTTTGCACCGAGTGGAGCTATTATTGTAAAATTTTCATTTCTTAAGTGCATCTCGCAAAGAAACCACACACCATTCTGCTATTTCGAAAAGGCTTTTGGTGCAACCCGATCTTGTGTTCCCCATTCCTGGCACCATTTTTATAGCTTAACTCATGGACTTTGGAACGTGCAGCCTGAAAAACTACTACATACCCTTTGGTTTCTCAGCATTTATCCTCGTACCTCATAATGAGAGAAATGCGGACTCCACAACAGAATGCAGAGGTTGTCGTAATTTTCTTCTTTGCAAAATTTCTATTTGTGACATTATGAGCCACACAATGGTCTTCCAATTATTTACGGCTACAAGGAAATGGCACATACAAGTTTATATTGACACCATTATAGATCACCTTCAATCATGAATATGAAGCATCTGAAAGAACTGCACACAATACTATTGTGGTTCGAAGCAGTGAGCCTTGATTGGGCTGCATAATAACTAAATTTAGAAAAGAACCTTGACAAGATAACAGGCCATGCATATGGGGCACTGACACCTTTCGCAGGCCCTACCCAGTACATATAAAGAGATACTCTCATACAAAAGACCGTATGACATATACACATACATATATACAAACACAGTACATGTGATAGTTTTCTTGCAGCTCTGTAAGTAAAAAGAAGCTATCAAAAATCTTAAAACTGTACAGCTTATTACAAAAAATTACGAGGGACTTTAGCGACTACAGTAGTGAAAGGCGAAAGCCTGAGGAGTCTCATCTTTTCTAGTGTTCCTGACATCTGCAATCCTACACTTGAACGCGCGCCAAGGAACGCCATGTGACAGGAGCGATGGCGTATCATCCAAACGCACACTTGTCGGAGAAAGTATGACAGAAAATTAGAGAGTCTCTTAGATGCCTCTTAAGAGAAGAATGGTGAAGGCCTACCCTTTCCTTCCTATAATTAGCCTCTTGCCGGCATTCGTTGCAGTGCTACATATAATTGGTTTACAAGAAAGGAAAGGCGCAGTATCTATCACACTTTCTCCAGCAAGTGTGAGCTTGGATGGTACACCATCGCTCCTGTCACGTGGCGTTCCTTGGCACGCGTTCAAGTGTGGCATTGCAGATGGCTGGGACGCATCCCGTCTTGGCCAATCAGAACGCCGCAAAAGCGGGACACAATTTGTCCATGACAGCATGAGCCATTAAAGGCTTTCGCCTTAAAAAGTGAGGTGATGACATGTTTCCATGCTGTTCTATGTATTCAGGGGTAAATACACTTCCCTTCTTGGTTCACAGATCCCGCCCCGTATGCACTGTTAGACTAGAGCCAGTCACTAAGCCAACTGCGATGAGTAAAGCAGATGGCAGGATGAGGCCAAATTGATTGGGAACTAAACGCCGCAAGTGCTGAGATTTAGCTTGTGGTTAAACCTGGAGTTACGCGATGCTTCTTTCTGTGCTACATGGCAATGAGGCACCTACGTGCAGTCCTCCCTTCAAAAAGAAATAAGGTGCATGACATTCCCACTCCATGTAGCCAGATGACCAAGAACTGTCTCGAGGAGACTCCAGAGTGCGGACTTAGGAATGAGCTGCTATGAGAAACAGCAAAGTTAAATATAATTATCGTTGCCAGGGTGACAAAAGCAAAGAAAGAAACCAGTGTCACAGCAGCATGCCTAGCTGTATTTCTTGGCTATGCTTGGTGACCAATAAAATTAGTTATAAACTGACACCAAGAGACAGTACCACTGGTTTATTTGAGCTAAATAAATGAAATAGTTTCACTTCACCAGGAGTGGTGGATAGCAAGTAATTGGTGCTCTTCTGTCTAGTCTCTCTAACGGCAATCTAAAGGGCTCAGACTATTCTTGTGGGGCACCCCGACTGTGCAGTAGAAATGCCAAACACACCATGTGATTGTATGCGGCTACATTCTACTGCTGGTTTCTTGAGGGTGCCCACACTGCAGAGTGAGTGCACGACTCAATTCTTGGCAGCACACTGCTATAAAGTGTTGACCCCGGTTGAGACACACATGCTTACAGCTCTGACTCACATCCGGCCCAATGCACAAATCACAATTCTTGCCTCTGCCCCAAATGACAGCTGAAACAATGCCTAAGCTGTCATATGGCTTGATGAAGGCACAGAGCATAAACCGTGGGGCTTCGGAAACCCACCTGGCCTGGCGACAGCGCAAGCTGTACCCGTTGATTGCGCTGGAATCAGGCTGGAGCAGGGATCTGCCTTTGCGACAGAACTTGCACGGCATGTCAGTCTGGAGCACACCACGCTGCGCCATCCACGGCACAGGGTTCTGCCCGTCCATTACCCTGCGATACTGGGCGTCTACACAAAGCAGAGGTACACATTATTGGACCCATCTGGGCTAGCCTGTGGCGGCACCACCGTGTTGCTACCGCCACCATCGCCCGCAGAAGGCAGGGCAGCAATGCTAGCCGTACCCAACTGCTGAGCCTCTTCCCGGAGCACTTTGGAGGGCAGCACCTTGCTGGGCATCACCTTCACCATGAGCAGCGAGCTGGCCGTCACCGCCGTACTGCCACCGGTGATGAGGGGCACCTGGCGCGCTGCTGGGATTCCAGTGGCTGGCTGCTGAGGGAATGCAAAAGCAGTGCCAAAATTCAACGGCCAACAAGGTGTGAAAAGACCAAGCAGATGCAATGCCAAGTTTGGTTTAGCACTGGTTACCAAGGAAGGCATTTATGCAAGCGAGATCAAGAAGGATAACGTGCTTGAGGAAAAGCAATTTAGGTGCATGGTGGTAATTTAGGATACGGCTGCCCTTTCCTGCTTTAGTACTATATGCTCTCCCGTGACAGAGCAGAAAATGTTATTCATCTGAACAAGCCAAAAAGAGCCCACACTACATAGCAAGGTTACCTCAAATTTACAGTATGTTGCCAACATCTCCTTAGTGTTCTTTTGCATGCGAACTGGGTGAAAATACTCACTGGTTTGGCAAGGCGTGGCTGGCCAATTTGGAGCGGATTTGTGGTAATCACTGGAGAGGAACTAGGTGCTGCCGCCAGAGTACCAGGAATGCTCTTAACTAAAAGACAGAAAGTTGTCCTTTAGTGTGAGGCAAGCACGACTTTCGAAATTTAGCGAAGCATTTGTTTCTACATACCTGTTGTTGTATTAATGACGACTGGTGCATTTGCCGGCGAGAGCAACATTCCAGTGCGTGGATCGTACACCAGGTTTAGTAACGCAGGGCCAGATGCCTGCAGCAGACAAAGCAGTGACAAATGCCTTGATGGATAAACAGAATCGCTATACCATTTAAGTAGACTCCGTTTACGATGGACTTTAAATAAATTTAATTTTTTTCGTCTCATCAGATTTGTGGTTTCGTCTTTATTTATACTAATGAATACACTGCGATGGTCCGTGAAGTAGTAAGACTTGGTTTCTATCTTGTTTATCTGCATAGAGCTGGTGGTCTTGCACCAGAGAACCAAGTCTGGACTGGCCCTCCATTGGGTTGTCCAATTACATTTCCTTAAGTTGCTCAAGGGCAAACCGGCATTGATGCTGAAGGCTCAAGCTGAATGGCAGAGTGAAGCTTCCACTTCAAAGCATCACTGGGGACACTTAAGCTCAGCTTTAAGTGCATGACGCGAGAGCATAAGCTATCAGCCCACATATAAAGTCCCGCTTTAACCAAGCAGCATGGACATGCCTGCCTGTCCTAGGGGTAACGCGAATGCAAAGGGTTCTGGCAGGCCGATTCTGATATCACTCTCCCATATGAAAGGAGCGACCCGACTTAGCAGCTCCTGCCAAACGTAATGTCAGGCAATCCTGCGGCCAGGTAGTGCTCGGCCATGTCAGCTGACAGCTATGCCTGCCCGTGCCATGCTCTAAGGCTTGACCTTCAAGTTGCTCAAGGGCAAATCGACACTGACGCTGAAATCTCGAGATGGCTGGCGTAGTGAAGCTTCCGCTTCAATAAAATTTGAACATACTACAAATCAGCGAGAGGCACAGACCAAATGAGCACAGAACCGACGCATGACGCGAGAGCATAAGCTATCAGCCCACATATAAAGTCCCTCTTTAACCAAGCAGCATGGACATGCCTGCCTGTCCTAGGGGTAACGCGAATGCAAGGGGTTCTGGCAGGCCGATTCTGATATCACTCTCCCATATGAAAGGAGCGACCCGACTTAGCAGCTCCTGCCAAACGTAATGTCAGGCAATCCTGCGGCCAGGTATTGCTCGGCCATGTCAGCTGACAGCTATGCCTGCCCGTGCCATGCTCTAAGGCTTGACCTTCAAGTTGCTCAAGGGCAAACCGACACTGACGCTGAAATCTCGAGATGGCTGGCGTAGTGAAGCTTCCGCTTCAATAAAATTTGAACATACTACAAATCAGCCAGAGGCACAGACCAAATGAGCACAGAACCAGTATTTCCCTGGCAAGTCAAGAATGCACACCTGCCAACTTGAAGACTTTCGAATTCATAAGATCCTTGTGGCTGCACAAAAATGCCACCACACATTTTCTTTAAAAAGCCTCGTTGTTGGAGATTTGTGAGTGAAACTCCATTTTGGCACAATTCATTTTTGCAATGATCCTGTTGTAGCCAGCTTTCCCTCTTTCAAAAGTTCTCCACATAAGTTTGCGGGAGACATCGAAAACTGGCCCTAGAATCTGGAAAAAAAAGTGTGGCCCTTGCACACGTTTATGAAGTACTATTCGGATTTGACTGTAAAGTGAACTTCTTTACCTCGAGGTTCTTGTCTTTCTGTGGTGCAAATAGTAACATGCATTACCGAAGCTTTCTCGATCCAGTATATTATGCCTATATGCATTCTTAAATATAATAAACAATCCTAAGGTCCGTTCGATTCAGCTGCACTTTCTGCACCCGTTCCCTAAAGTTCTGCGGCAGTTCCGCAAGCGTGCAGCACCAGTTCCAGCAGATCAGATGCAGCATCGGCACCGGCTGCTTCCTAAACGAATGCAAGAGTGTAGGCCAGATCGTCTGCTAGCCTTGGTGTGGCGAACCAGCTGCAGTTGGCTCTAAGCAACTTGCGTCAACTGACGCAAACGTCCCGGTTAACTTGATGAATTTTCAAATAGCAGATGGCAACGAAGTTTTGCCATCAACCAGCCGCGATCCTTATGGCTTGCGCGTTGTAATAAACGGCAAAAGGCCGTAATTTATAATTATTCCACTTGTCAACGAGAAAATGACCGAGTTCAAACGACTGTGCGTACTCAAAAGAAGTAAACACACGCATGTGGTGTGATGCATGCTGATCTGAAGTCATGACCATATGTGTTTTGATTGCTCACTGTCGCAATTAAGGTGCATATACGAACTTACACAACATATTTAAAAATCATGTTTGGGATGATTAGCGCCGCTGATCTATGCAGCATACACATAGGATTCATTCATTCATAAATTTGGCGCAAAAGTAATTATTAAAACCTGACCGCATTCATGTGGTCAGCTACCTGTGGATATTAGTACTCACATGAATGGCTAACATAACTGAAGTCAGCATACATCATAACACATGCACGTGCTTACCTGTTATAGGCATATATGGTTTGAAGTATGCGCCGTTTCTTTAATTTGGCCAACACGGGCGCTTTCTCATTGACGAGTGGAATATCCAGTGTGGCTTCACTGTTACTAATCACAACACGCAAGCCATTGTCGCACAAGCTGTGCTCTGCTTTCATGTGGTGGCTGCAACTGCACCATTTTGGCACTGAACTCTAATGTGGTGTGCAGTTTTGCTGAACTTTTCGTGATCTCAACCTGCACGATGTCTGCTCTTTTTGAAACGAATGGCATCGTGCAGACGGCACCATGTTGCATCGCTGAAACAAATGGCGAAGTGCAGCACCGCATGAACCAGTTCAGGTAGTGCAGGTGAATCAAATGGACCTACCAATACTACCAAGCAAAACGTGGGCGAAACAGAACAGTATAAAGCTATTTTATTGATGGCTGGTAGTTTGATTTGGTTTGGTTTGGTTTATGGGGCTTAGCGTCCCAAAGCGATTCGGTCTACTGACATTTCACAGCACACGGGCGCATTGCTTTAAATCTCCATCCAAAAGTAACCGCCACGGCCGAGATTCGATCCTGCATCCTTGAGTACAGTAGTTAAGTACCTTAACCATTGCTAATGGTGGGAGGTATAAACACCACCACAGAAGCTTCGCGTACTGGTGAAGTGACTGCCACGGAGAGAATGCTTTCACTGACTACGACACCGAGCGACACTGCGGAAGTCCACTTATGGCGTCAAAACACACTGCAACCCATCATGTGCTCTCATGGGCTGATGTGAACAGGATGTATAAGCAGATGGTTTATTTTTGTTTATATGGTCTAACGACCCAAACTGACTTCAGCTATATTGGACGTTGCAGAGTACTTTAGTGACATCTCACAGCACCAAGACATTGCTTTTTGCTTCCATCGAAATATGGCAAACCACGTCCGAAATAGTTCCCGTATCCTCTGGATCGGCAGTCAAGCATCCTAACCATTCAGCCACCACAGCAATACAAGATGACATCAGTTATCTCAAGCACAAAAGTACCAGTACTGTACAGACAAGAGAAAGAAACGACTACATCAGCTTGTCTCTGCATCCCTATGAATAAAATGAATGCTATAATGCTGCTCTAGAGTCGGAATGGTCACTCCTATTCACAAGTGATATTTGAAAGCCTGTATGTCTGGGCACTAAGAAGAAAAAATTTCCTTTTTTTTTCTTTTTACCGCTGTTACCTCTACTAACACCCTTCACGTTTTTACAATAAAAAAATATTCATTAAGGCTGGTTCACATGCAAGTGATCGAACTCGGCGACAAGCAGCAGCGACAGAGCAAAACAGTTTCAACTTGTAGAAACTGCATCGCTCAAACTACCGCGACAGCTCAGAACCGATTTTTGCGTCGCTGAGGCAGAAATCTCGAGCGTTTTTGCTTGCATGTGAAACAGCGTTTACAGGTATAGTAGAATTTGCCCCAACCTTGCCTTTTCTGCTTACAAAAACTTTGTAGCATTGAAACTGCGATGCAAAGCTACTTCGTTAAATGAAGGGGGGGAACAAATACACGCATTTCAGTGAAGGCAAGAAATAAAGAAAAAGGTTTGTAGCACTGTGGACTTCACCACTTATTGGTTTGTTATATCGAAGCTTGACTGTGCAGAATTTTCAAACCTCTACTGATAAAAGAAAATAGGTAATAGTACAAGGCTTATGCAAAAGGCCACTGCCATACTTCGCATGATAGTTTGCAGCTATGTTCACACACCAGCAAGCTCTGAAAGTCACATGACCCGCTGCATTGGTTGCAATGCAGTGTTTACGAATTGCAGAAGCAAGCTATCTCTGTCTGAGCTGTTCTCAATTTATTTAAGAAGTGACGAGTGGTAATGCCTGCCCTCAACCAACGTGAAGTAAAGTATGGAATGGCCTAGCAAATCATTTCATTAGTCTATTATTGCTTCTTAATGCAGAGGCAGGGACAGAAAGCAGAAATCCCTTGCACGCCTATAAAATGTTCATGCTCAATACACCCTGTTGTTCATGCACAATGAATTCTTGGTAACTGCTGTTACTGTCCATGGCATCCCCTCTCGCAACAACAATGGCAGTAAACATTAACACATGCTTTTAAGCCCCGAATGGTGGTCCAGAAAGCACTTATCGTCAGACCTCTTAGCATTCACAACTCAATGGTGAGGAAGCACCTTATTGGTCAAGGCTAGCAGATGGCAGCCAATCACCATGAATCTCGGATGACTGGCTAGCAAATGGCAGTTAGGTTAAAATTAATCGAGAGGGAATAATAGTAAGTGGTACTCCTTGAGGTAGGACAAATTTGAGAACAAAGAGGAATTACATATCCAAGGAAAGCCATGTAGCTGGAAAGAACTGCTTGTACAGCCTTCTATGATGTTCATGGCTGAAGAAACGTTTTACCTCAGCACTGGCCTCAACATCAGCACTGGTACGTACAGTATATAATGTCCCAAAGTAACATTGGTTGTGAAAGGCACCGTGGTGAAAGCTTCCGGAAATTTCGGGCACCTTAGGTTCTCTAATGTGCACCGACGCTGCACTACACGTGGCCATCTTGCATTACAGGAGAGATGCACGAGACAGTCAGTTCAGCAACTAAGCTAACCAAAATGGCTAACTGACAGCTGATCAGCTAATAGCTCTAAGTGAAGAAAACTGGCTAGTTTTCCATCTCTAGTTACATGATAATGCTTAGCCGCAAAAACATAAAAGAAGCCAATAGTCACCACAACCAAAGGAAGCATGAGAGAATATTTCTTTTTTTAGATTTGTGACGGTAAAAACAATTTACAGTCTACTCACTTCCTTACCCAAGATATGACTGATAAGAGCATGGAACAAAAAAAAGAACCATGTGCCACTAGTGGCAGCCAAATAGATGACCTTCACGTGTCACTTACAGTGCTCTACCAACTAAGCTATATATAGAAATAAGGAGTCGTGTAATGTAACCTTGAGTGCTCGCTAGCACCACCCTTGTCTATAGTGATGGACGTAGAATGTCCTGCGGCTGTTAGAGGCCGATATTTTTTAAATCAGCTTTCCTGTCACCTCAAACAGACTTCAATAGGATCATTCAGTCTACACCATGAAGCTTACTTACTGAAATCTACTACTGCGTAAGAACAACAAAAACAGACATTGGTCACTTGCAACATATAGTAGTAAACTCAAGAACATTCTACGGAAAGCTATGTATGGTAAGTGACTTACCTTCACAGGGACTGCAGTACTGCTGGTGTTGTAGGAATCCTTTGGGCAGGTGTAAATAAGCTTGGCGCCTTTAGCCTAGAAGAGAGAACCGAAACAGCATTAAGTTCGCTGCTTCCAAACTGCTGTTATGCACCAAACAAAATTCGCCTTTTAATTACAATGAAAGCTTAATTTGGACCTTTGGATAATTCGAACTGTGCTATTTGGCTCTATCACTCCATGAAAGTCTATGCATACAAAGATCTTTTAAATTCAACCTCCTGTTCCTGTTAATTGTGAGCTGGTTCTGCCACAGATTACATGCCGATCAGCCTGGGCGACCTGGAGGCTGGCCGGAGAAGAAAAGGCTCCGCTCTATCACGGCCTAGTCATGAAGCTGCATCGCCTTCGATACGAGAAGGTAAAACCAAGTAAAATCACCGAAAAATGGATGAAACTAAATAGGCCCCATGACAGGCGCAGCAGCCAGAGAATAGGAAGCAGCAGCAGCAGCAGCAGCAGCAGCAGCGGCGGCGGCTGCCTCCTCTTTGTTCTGCTAGACATCCAAGACCTGCAACTAAAAGCCGTTAATCAACCTCTTAATTTAGAAATAGTTAACTCTAACTGCTAGCATATCCCAGATCAACATCCATGCAATGCTACGAGTCTCGCACATGTTTGTACAGGTATGATTGGTACCCTAAGCAACCTTCCAAACACCAGTACTGAAATCTTAACTGCAAGATGTGATGTGAACCGCGCACCTCTGATGTGCACGCAACAGTAGGCACAACAAGAAACCGATGGCCTAGTCTCAGAGATTAGGCCTTTAGGCCAACCATTTAGTTTTACATTTGTTTTTATTGCCGTAGCATTGCATGGGTGTTGGCCTGGGATCTGCCAGCAGTTAGAAATATCTCTATTTCTAAATTAAGGGGGTTGATTAACTGCTTTTAGTTGCAGGTCTTGGGTGTCTTGCAGAACAGAAGTAAGGATGCTGGGGAGGCCCTAACTATTTTCGGGCAGATCTGCTTTGATGCCCCTGACAGTATCATGCACAAGAAAAGTGTTGGAGATGAAAAAAAAAAAAATTGTTACTGTTGCATCATTTTCATCTAAAACCAGGAGAACATTGCCCAGTCTGTAAGCAAATAAATTTACCGTGCTGCAAGCGGTTCAAGTCCTCTTTTTCATAGCCATTTGGTAACTCAAATTTTTTTTCCAGTCCCACTGAGTTCAAACTGGCGAGCTTTTACTGTACTGTCAGTTATTAGTTGTAACGTCACTTAAACACAATACCAGCTTATTTCATAAAGTATTTGGATTTGTGAAATAACCTCTAAGTACAGCCTCTGAGATTTGCAACAAACATATCTTTTTTTTTGTTTGTTTGTTTAAGTGGCCTGCATTTAAACATACCTGCAATCTGAAGATCTGAAAATTTGTAAAACCCTTCGTGCGAGGGGGGTGGGATGGGGTGGGGAGGTAGCACATTTTTTATTTTTTTTTTATACTCCAGGATATTCACCTTTAGTGACAAGCTCGCTCACTCATGTTTTCACAACTACAACCACAATGCATGAAAACTCCATTGGGTCACGATTTAATTTTTTCAATGATTTTGAGGGTTGCTGACTTTGCCTACTTCAGAAACTTCTCTGTGTATGCTTGCTCAAAGCAAGTGCCACTCCGGTGTCCTTTTACCATCAGCAGGTTTTACAGGGTTTTCTCACCGACAGATGAGCGAAACTCCAGAGTTTTGTTGACAGAGCTGAATATTCTCTCATATTCAGCATTACGGTGGGGAATAGAGAGGATGCCCAGCATAACCATCGATATTCTGTGGCTTGCAAGTCGGCCAATTCCTTCAAGTGCATTCATTGTTTCTTTTGTTTCACCACTCTGCTGGGGTAGAATAGCAAGAATAGGATAATAAAATGAAGTAGCTGAATGAAGTAGCTGAATGAAGCAGCTGTAAAGAGGAAGTTCCAATCAGGCGGACAGATCACCGAGAAAGAGGAAGTGCTTTTTGTGAACAAGCTGTCTACAAGCTGAGCCACCCCCGCTCCGGTCTTACTCGCTACCAGTGCCCACTACCGGTGCCTGGATCCCCGTTTAACACTTGGTGGAGGTCGCGGGATTTCTCTTCTATTTTCTCGCCCTGGAGCTCCGCAGCCGCCGAATTCCGACCGCAATGACTGACTCCAGCACCAGCTTCTAGTGCCTGCACTTGGGCAACTTCAGCCATCTTGACGTTGACGTTTTCTAGCGGGAACTTGTGGCGAATTTAATCACATGTTGCGTACAGCTAAAGAACTGCTTTTGCTCATTTGCTCAACTATAGAGTAGGTTGCTATGCTGATGACTGTCTTTATCATATTTTCGATTCCATAGGCAACTGCAAGCAATGAATGGCATCCCTTGAGAACACCTGGCCACACAAATCTAGTCAGGAGATCCTCAAGAAGGCAGTTCAAGAGGCCCTGAGCAGCCTGACTGAAGAAGGAAGTTTTATCTTCTCAAAAAGAGATATAACAATGTGCAGAAAAAGACAGCATGCCCTGCTCAGCTCCGATGACAAAAAAAAAATAATAATAATAAATAGGCACTCTTCACGAGTCACTGGCTGGCTTCTCCAGATTCCTTGGTATGAAGTTTCAGTTTCTTTGCTTGTTGTGCAAAATGAACTCCTTTTCTTTTTAGCGAAGGCCCATTGCTGAGGGTGCTCTTTTTCCAACACCTACAGCAACCTTGGGAAGGTGTGCAGCAGTTTTTGGGGCCGGTGCAGGGTTTTTGGCGATTTGTAGAGATCTTTAGGACTCCAAAACCAGCTCTTCTTGTTGCACTGCTTTGATTCAGCCAAAAAAGCTAAGAAGTGGTTTCCACTGGTCAAGCAGCCTCTTCAAACACTTCCCCAAAGACAGCCAACGTGTCGGCAATTCTTCAACATCTTCCCGAAATCGACATGGTGAAATCTTTTGAAACTCTTTCAGCCGATCTTTCCATTTTGAGCTTTTCTCCAAGTAAAAAAATGTAAAACAAGACATCAACTTTTATAGAAAGACATGCATTTCCTTTTTGGGCAGCCAAGTTGATGAGGTGGCATGGGCAACCAACCCCAATCAAAACTTTTTGAGCCTCCCTCAATATGTCCAAATGCTGTTCTTCTTGGCAATCATGACGTGGGCACTGTTTGAAGACATTGCAAACAGGTTTTCAAGAGGCAAACTGCAGGACTCAGTCTCGTCCAGAATCAGATTTCCAATCTCCTGACCTGTTGTTTCCCCTTGGATTGTCCCGAGGGCAAAGAAGGCGGCTTTCAACTCTACTAGTCTGTTAATGAAGTATGTTGCAACAATAGGGTAAAGCTGCATATCCCTATTGTTACTTCCGTCAACAGCAACTGAAAGTATCTGCTTTTCAAAAGAATCTTCACGCTCGCAGCCATTTCATGAATTGCAGTCGTCTTCATTCGTCCACAGGCATAGCATTTGGCTTCTTTGCACTAGCGGAAGAGTTTCCGGAAAAGTGGTCCAGCATGACTGCTGACGCTAAGCGAGATGTTGCATTCAAATAAAAATGCATGAAGAGACATCCTGCACGAATCACACCAAGGTCGCTTTCACTGCGTACAAAACTTGCCAGGCCTGGCTCGCAGTCCGTGGCTCGCACATATACTTGGCGTTTTTTCGAAGCGATGTGGAACTTGATGTCATGACTTGCCACCATGTGAAATGTTCACATCACAGGCACACGAGGTCAAAAATCTGAACTTCACTCCTTTCTTAGATGGTGTGAAGCACGGAAATTCTGACGTGTAAGATTTCAAAAATGCTTGGAAGTACTCTCAAAGCTTTGAGTCCACCACCGTACCGCGAAGCCGCTACTACTAGCACACAAAAACAGAGGCCAAAGCCTAGGTCCAAACCCGTGAACGATTTACGGAGGCCGTATGGAGGCCTGGCAGACGTGGTATCGAGTTTTGGATATGGATTCGTGTCCCCCAGAGTAGGCGACAGAAGTCACAACATTGCAGCTGCAGACGAATATGTGTTGCCCTCTAATGGCGGCGAAAGATACCATAATATAATGTTATTAGATGTTCGCCCCTTTTTTTTTCGAAAATAAAACATTTTCCATAAAATTTCACGCAACATTCATAAAATCGTAAGACTGGCCAAAATTCGTATGTTTTAGGTGAAATTCAGAAGAGTTGGCAGGTATGCAAACACAGCTTGTCAACCAATCTGCACACTGTACACTGTCCATTTATTCTACGCAAGCACAATACAACACTTGCAATGAAAGCATACCGAGCTGACACAGACACTCTGCTCGCGCACAAAAGAATGCATGCTGGCTGTCAGCTTTCAATTATTGATTCAATTGATTATGTCCATTGGCCACTGCAAATGCCGCTGCAAATGCCGTAGTGCCCAAATTCATGCTTGAGCAGTTCCAGTGCAACTGGCCCCTCTCGTGTGCACCATTTTTATTATTTCATAGCCAGCTTCATTAGAGCTATGTTTTACACTGATTGAATGGCTCCATCAAGAGAACGTACGCAAGTTCTTTCTCTTCGTGCACAGCAGTAAACTTTGCAATGAAGGAAATGTGCACTACCCGAAGTTCACATGCGCTGAATCCGGCACAGCAGCGTGCATCAGTTGAAGAGCATGCAGCTCGCCTGAATTTTGTGGTATGAGTAAGAGCTATGCACAGCTGCCGCAGCCACTTTTCTCCAGGCGGATGCCCTTTTCCGACACCTGATGCGGGATGCTACTTGCTCAGGGTGCACATGCCTAGTAAATGTATACGAAGCCGTCACTTAGTTGAAAAAGCTGTGCAACAACACAGTCGCAATTAAAACTAGCAGTTGGAGATCCCACAATTAGATCTGATATTCCGTAGGTTTATCGGCTATGCAGACAGGTCGATCCCCCCAATTTTTGAGGATCATTTTCTGCAGAAATTCGATAAAGCTTCAAAGCATTTTTGTTTTTTAGGTTTCATTTATAGGGTTTAACATCTCAAAGCAACTAAGGCTGTGAAGGACATCAAAGTGGAGGGCTCCGGATGATTTCAATTACCTGGAATTCTTTTAACGTGCGCAACCAATCCACAATACGCAGCAGGTGCCTTGGTGTTCACCTGAATCGCTATGAATCACTGCCGTCGCATCCTTGCTCATTCTGCAGCGTTCTCCAGACAAGGCTAACTCGTACGTGGGCACATTGTTTTAGTTAACAGATGCTGCCCTCACGTGGTCCTACCCCTATACACTACGAACCTGCCACTGCATTTCATTTCTCCTTTCTTTGAAGCTTCTCCCCAGTGCACCTAAGCACTGCAGACAAGCCGCCATGATGGAGGTTGTGTTGTGTTGTGTTGGGTTTTATGGCACATAGGCAACTAAGGCCATCATGCACCAAACTCAGTGTAAAGCAGTTCTTGTTAAAAATAACTCAGAGTTTGTTTATTAGCTTTACTTCTTTTAAAAAATCAAAAATAGAAGGAATTTCAACAATGACATTCTCTCCTAGCAAAAGACTTGGATGAAATGGAATGTGTTTTTTATAGAAACACATAAAATGTTTTCTCCTGATTTCCTCATATTTCGTGCATGATATTAAAATGTGGTTTACTGTCAGTTGTTCATTGCATGTCTCACATGTAGGTTTTTCTTGTACGAGGAGTATGAAGTTGTGTGTGAGATGTGTATGTCCAATGCGGAGGCGACGCAGGATCACTTCAAAAAAGTGCTCTTTATGACTCTGTGATTTCCATTCTTGAACTATAGGCTTTACTAAGTGTAGCTTGTTATTTGTTTCATTATCCCACGAAGCCTGCCATTTAGCTTAGTTTAGTCATTATAAATTTTGAGCAGTCTTTAAGTGGAATGTTAACGTGATTTATTTCAGTGTTATGCGTGCGTGATGCACATTCGTCCACTTTTTCATTCCCCCTGATCCCCACGTGGCTGGGAACCCAGCACATTTTTATAATCTGTCCTTTTTTATTGGCATTTACGACATTGTGGATGATATATCCAATTAAGGGCTCCATTGCATTTTTGTGGTGCAATGCTGTAATTACACTTAAAGAGTCAGAGTAAATAACAGTTTTTTATGTTTTCTTTCATAATTTTTCAACCGCTACAGAGACTGCATAAAATTCCGCAGTGAAAAATGATGAACATTAAGGTAGTTGCACTATTTGTACCCGTTTGTCGTGAACTACTGCACTTCAAACAGATTTTTTTGTTTTAGAACTATCAGTATAAAATGCTGTATATTGCCTGTATGTTTCATCTACTGCGAAAAACTCCTGTAAAATGAGCTCCACTGCTTTTCAGCTTGACGTGTCTCATTCATCCAGGTTTGGCACGCCCGCATGTTACCACATATGCGGTTGGTTGCTAAATGTATTATATGACAACAATTTGCCAAAATTTTTATTATACTAACTGAGAAATCATGTTATCTGGGAACACACTTACAGGGAGAAATACAGTGCAGCTCTGTTGGACATTTTTACTCTCCGCAATTTTGAGCAACATGAATCAGGAAAGCATTACCGAGGTTCTGCTGTAGTAGACCCCCAGAACCAATGCCCGTTCCAGGAGGATGCCTAGGGCTTCACGAGTCTAAAAGAGGTCATTAATTTGCAAACAAACTGGCCCAATTATCCAGCTTGTTCACGGTGGCAGTAATTCTCCTGGATAAACAAAAGGTAGTGAACTTTCGATCAGGGTGTTTCTGATAATCTTCAAAGCGTGCGTCACGCCTCTATCCTGAGCTACAGGACTGCCTGCAGTTCAATTTGCCCCTTGTAAGTCAGGCCACACGTGAGTGTGAAAGGTCAGGGTGAAGCAGTGTTCTTTCCCTTTTGAACTCTACTGGTGTCCCACTGCTGTACTTGTGATCACATTGGTAGGTATCTCTTGTGTGCTTTTATGCACCCGCATTTTGCAGGAAACTAAAAAAGAGCGTCAATTTATATTTGAAGTCTTTATTCCTTTTTCCTTTGTGACCGATAAGGGCTATGAGTTGGAGGTACACGTTTATGTTGCAATACATGGTAATTGTGAAATTTATCCAATAAAGGCAGTGTGTTCAAGAAATTAAATTTTTTGCCTTCGTCCCGTATTCTTTCATGTGGCGACTTAGTTTGAATACATGGTTAGTTTATATACACTTGAACCCCTTTATAAGGGACTTGCACTGGGGAGCAGTTTGTCTCTTATATGAGAGGTCCCTTATAAGCAGGGTACCGCATTCCCATTTTCTAACCAGACCTTATTTCGATGTAGGCATCCTACGGGTAAAAAATGCAAAAAATAAGGGTATATTATATAGCAAAAGTGTTCTCGTAACTTTCTTTTACATATTGCATTTGCTTGGTGGACCACCATGCACTGACCACATCTCGCAACTTTCTTACATTTATTCTTCACCACAGCTTCTTCCAGCTTGAAAACCAGGCCAAGAGCCTCATGGCCGCTAGGCCAAAGCTGTATATGTTGGCGAACTTCCCTTCCAGGGATTGCATAGTGCTATCACAATTTGATGTGGCACCGCAACTAGCAATTCGCAACTCCAGAAAAAGTACGTCTGGTAACACTCAAGTCTAAAAAGTGCTGCGAAGTCATAAAAGTAGCCAGCTTTCCACCAAGGTGCTAGAAGCAGCCAAAACTATAAAACATCACCAGCAGAAATATCACTCAGAAATTTGTGTTTGACAAAGGGTAACAGAGGCTATGAGTAACAAGTCCGTGAATGTTGCTACTCAGACAAAAAATAAAAAGCAAACGAGTTTCTAAGTGGAGTTAAAACTGGTTGAGTAATAACCAGAGCAGTTTATTTGTCCTCTGCCCTCACCAAAGCAAGATCACTTTGTTTTTATGTCGTGTTTTGGTCTTGGCTTGCCTATGTCCCGCTTTCTAGGCTCAACAGCTTGTTTATGTCAGCGGCACCAGCTGATTCTGATTGCTTTCTTCCCATTTACCGGATCGGTTTGTTTTTTATACTCATGGTAGAAGAAAATAGCGCAGGAGACGGGGCAAAGCAGTAGACAACACGAGCGTCGACTAACAACTGAATGTGTTGTCTACTGCATTGTCACATCTCCTGTGTTATTTTCTTCTCCCCATGATCAGTCACAAACTCGCCCAGCAACACAGTTTGACTGTTTATACTCAAATTCAACGTAATAGGCAATTTTCACTGTATTCTTCAGACTAGCGGACACAACACCTATGATGTTTCCCGATAGGAAGCTCTACTTATCGAAGAACCCAACGTGCGCTCCCGGTAGGTTCGTGCAGATGCTGGAATATACAGTCGCACTTGTGCTCATCGCGGCAGGCCTGAAGACCTTCTCTACTTTGCACTCCCACTGCAGATGCTTCTTTTATTCATTTCACAGCTGACTGACCTACTCTTTGTTTGCTGAGGTTGTAATTAGTAATGACAGCACAGGTGTGTCTCTCTTGTTTGTTGTCAATGTGGTTGCAAATGAACCTGGCGATGGATGGGGCCGCATGTAATGTTAAAACGTCTGTTACAAGCGAGACTAGGTACCAAATGTCTGATTGTCTTCTACATACATTGTCTGTTAAAAATAGAGGTCCAGTGAACGAAAAACATAGGACAACCAACCATTTCGGTGAATGGTGTCTCTTATACCCAACTGTCTTACATCAGTGTCTCTTATAACGGGGTTTGACTATATTTTTTTTTGTGGTGCAATGACTTTGAATTAACAAGGTTTACTGTATTTATTAGAAGAAATATTCATATAAAACTATCATACAATTTCAACAAAAAACAACAACAGGAGTTCTCAACCATAACGAGTTCTCAAACATTTTTGCATCAAGGAACCCCAACAGCCACCAACATCTGCCATGGACTGACCCCCATCACCAAGAATCCTCAGAAGTATCACAAGCTGGTAATGTTGCTTATAAATGCGCTCTGTCTACTATATTTTACTGTTCAGTTTACTTTTGTAAGCATTAATTTGTGCCCTTGCTTTTGACTATCAGCTTTTCATAAAATGTCAATCTAAACTAATGCTCAAAGTAATGCCCATAGAGGCATGCAGGACGCAGGCAAGCAGCTTATGAAAACGAATTTTGATAACCCCTGGCCTAGAACATGAAACATATCGCATTTTTATCAGCAAAGGAAAGCTTGAATTTTAAGGAGTAATGACATCAAGAAATAAAATCGAGGAAATTAAGCACTGTAGTCAGAAATAAAGAGCTGTATTACACTATTCAAGGACGCAGGTCACAAGTGTGCGAAGCCGGTAATCCTCTCACAGTTGCCTGACAAACAGGCATGCAAGCAGGTTATAGCTTTTTTAAGCAGGCATGGGAGAAGCAAAAGTCCAATCTCAGAGCATGTTTGCAGCAATTTATGGGCTATTTTGGAGCACTCCGGGGCAGGCTGATGGCGTTAAATGCTATAAGTGTATTTCTCTGTTCGCAGCTACAGTAAGTCCTATTTCATATGGCCTCCAATAGAACAGAAAATATGTTCAAATTAACCTAAAGTTCTAGGTATTAAGTGAAATAAAAAAAAAATTGCTGAAAACAGTTTGCATTAGAGTAATTTTATCTGATGTACATCTGCAATACAGCTGTCTGCATTTCAAATGAAGCCCTAGTAAAAAAATTGTGGGGGTTTAAGCATGGCTTGAACCTAGTGCTAGAGCGAAATCTGTGAGTGTCGCAGCAAACTTTTCTGCAGACACTTGGATTTAATGTGCCGCCGTCACAACGTTCGAATGAACCTTCCGTCTTAGCAACTCGCTGTTGTCGTTTGCCTCTGCCAACTACAGAGTTATCTGTCTTCTTTTTCTTATTTTCCTTCTTATTCTTCTTCTTTCCTCTTCCAACTCCTGGCCCAGCTCTCTGTCTATACCACGCAAGAGTTGCTAGGCAACAACACGTGGCACGGTGCCACACCGACGACTCGAAAACCCAGTGCAGTGTAGCTTTCGCTACAAAACAAGTTTTTCCCGGTTTCGTACAGTGCTTTAACTGCTTAGCGCACCCGTCGGGAAGGTTGAAGGATTGCTCCAAAATCGTAAAAGCCTACCTATCCTTTCGCAGGGCTACCCAGTGGTATTAATTGATGCTCTGCCCTAAGCGGCCCCCTTGCATTTTAAGAGTGCTTCATCGCAGGGCATGGCGAGACATTGCGGCAAACTCCACAGTGCGGTGAAACCGTGTGACTATATAGCTTGAAGAAGAGCACGAAAACATGCGCAAGACATATGCGTATGCATTAGAACAGCGCGACGCCATCCAAAAACAAAAATGTTGCGACGCCCCAAGAAGCGTTCAATGCATGCACCCAATCGCAGCCGCGGGATGGAGTGAAGTAGGAGCGAATCCAAAATTACCTAATTAAGCTTAATTTCAGAAATCGGGAATTTCCTATTGTTATACTTGCCATAGTGCACCCAATCTACATGGGAACAACTGTCCCATGCAATTCAGGTTTGGGGAGACTTTCGGTGATCACTGGCGGAGCATGTCGTGCCACGTGTCGCAGGCCACCAGTGCGCTTGCCGCACGTGGCCCACCGTTGACATCTACCAAGTTGGACACAGCCGAAGAGCAGTAGTCGGCCGTTGCGATGCCGTTCGTAATGTCGCACCGCAGCTAATCGCGCACGCTTTTCGAACACATGTCCCCTGTAAATAGGCACCGGCCGGGACCGCGCTCCTAGTTCAAATTGTTCAAAATTCCGAAAAATTTACATCAGTCCATAAACTGCATAAACATTCCAATTGGGCAGAATTATTTAGGAGTGCAATGGTTGTAAATAAAGTTCACGAAGGAAAAATAACAAAAAGCATAGGAATCAATTAGCTGCTATTAATTCAAACTGTGCCACCAGCCTTTCGGGAAAATTGCGGCGATAACAGCTTTATGACAAACACCCCGAGTGAACCAACCATTGTGGATGCAGATGCGGCTACGTGCTTTTGCAGCGAGCGCTCAGTGTTGCACAACTGACGATAATACTAAAGTAAATTTGGTGTAGTATAATTGCGATCGTCAATTACCACATAAATTGCTGTTTAGGCGCAGCTTGGTGCAACAGGTCAGATTGGCACAGAATGGCGCAATCGGTGCAGCACTTCCACTGCTCTTTTCCATGCTTTCCCCAATTATTTGAGTCAAAATTCCCAGGCCATTGAAGAGGTAGGACAACATAGTGGCTGATCATAATGAGAACACTAATTACTGAATCTGCAAACACTGCAATGAAAAAGATTGACGTGTCACGAGAGCAAGCTTTTGAGAGTGATTTTGATGCCATGCTAGGCCGATGCGGCACCTCACATGAAGCATCTAAAGTGCACCGTAAGAAACATATTTTGTGCATAGCTACATTTATTGGCCTGTAGGGATGTGCAAATATCAAAAATTTGAATAAATCTGAATTGAATATACTTGCTATTTGATTCATATTGAAAAACCAATATTTGAAATCTCCGAATATGTATTCGAAAACTACCGAAAACACCAACAAATTTTCGTATTCACCGAAGTTACCCTGTGCTGCGCACTTCGTTGCAATGCTTGACCGCATCGACTGTGTAGTGAAGCATCCTCAAAGCGCGACGGGGCTATTTTGTGAAGGGGGAACCTTTCTTTTTTGTAGAGGGCCTTTGAGGCACTGTGTGCAAAGCAAGGCACTTGACCAAATTCGGTAGAAATGTCTTTCTTACTTTTGTTTCATCCCAAATGCAGACATTCATCATACAAGTGTTCAGATAAAATTACTGTGTCGCAAATGGTTTTCGGTATTTTTTTCCCGCCCATTCGATAATTCCAGCTTTCAGTTAATTCAGACATGTTTGTTGGTCCCTTGAAGGCCAAATTAACGAGGGTTTACTGTATTCAGAAGTAATATCACAGCTCCGCCCAGTATCATAGTGGTCCTTTCTGCACAAAAAACTGGTTCGTGGAAACCTGTATAAGATTTTTCAGTAGGGTACACATTTCTACGCAATTCTAGTTTAATTTTATTAGCAAATACTATTGAATTCTGAAATAAGCAAAGAAAAGTGATTGCTATCTCTTAATTTTCTTTTCTTTTTTTTTTTTTTTTTCAGTGATCACATGTTCAATATTCAAAGGTATTGTTTGCCATATTTGACAATCTAAATCATCAAACACCCCTATTGACCTGCACCAGCTTAAATTACATTGGAGTGTGGCTGGCAGTAACAGAAGCAACCGGCACATACATACCCATGCGACAAAAAAAAAAAAAAAAAACGACAAGACAGCTAAAATGGACATGTTATGCCTTACATACATCAGAAGCGAGAAGACTTCATGTCTATGTGAACAGACTATGTATTGGACACACTGTACCAATAAAACGGCACCTGTCGAGCTAATTTCAGTCTATCCTTTTGCTGCCTTGGCCACAATTCTGACAGTATTCCTGATTCCCAGATTTTACAAGGCACAAAATTGTTCCCTGAAAATTGCAGATTTTCTCAGGTTTTCAAAAGGTGACTCGGGCGATGAGGGACACTCTAGAGGGGAGCTCCAAATTATTTCGGCCATCTGAGATGTTTAAAAGTCCACCGATGTTGCAAAGTAAACAGGTGCCTCGCATTCAGCCTCCACAATATGTGGCTATCACAGCTGGGATCGAACCCAGGTCTACCGGCTCAGTAGTAAACAAAGTCATCGAGTGAAATATGGATTTCAGAAAAGTACAAGACACATATAGGGCCTCAATGTACAGAAGGGGAAGCGCAGCTCTCTGGCATTGGAACGGCGATACCACTGTCTTTCCATGTACAATAGAGTGGCTACACGCTGGCGGCATGCTATGGCCAGAAAGCAGAATTTCTCACGGAGTGGTGCGCAGAATTCTCTCACAGAGCCTATCGTATGCTTTTGTAAGTCCCAAAAGACAGAAATGTACAGCTTTCATCAAAAGTAAAACACCCAAAGGCTTCCCTAAGGGTCATATTATGTGATTTGTGCTATGCATCATTCTTGAAGGTCATGTATCCTCGCTTTCACCAGCCTGAAAACCGGAACTTCCAAGAATGCTTAACAAGCCCAAGCACCCAGCTTAGAAGCAAGCTTCATGGCGCTCTATAAAAGCCGTACCTGGTAATCTGTTTCACTATTGCTTTCACTGCAAGGAGCACCACAAGAAGCTCCAAATTCGTAGAACTAGCAAATGTTTCCAGCGCACATGGCTCCATTGACCTGTTAAGATGTTTGCTCCAACACATGCCAAAAGAGATTTCTCTCCTCGTTTTCGCATGCTCCATGGCCTGTCAGCCCACAAGTGGCAAGCGGGGCTCACCTTGGCCTCACTGATGCGGCGCATGCTGCGGTTGTAGGCATTCACAGCACGCATGTGGGCATCACGCTGCACGGGTGTCAGCGGTTCGTCCTCACACTCGAGCACCAGAGGTAATGTGGTAGTGGATGAGCTGTTCTGCTCCAAGATGTAACGCACCACCACCTTGGCAGGTTGTCTTATAGGGGAAGGAAGAGGAGGAGGAGGAACCACTTTAGGCACCTGCAGGCATAAAAGGGGGCAAAAGACAAGTCAAGATGTGCCATAACTACTTGAACCTAAAGAGTATGTAATTCTGCTGCAAATAAGAAGGAAGTGGACTCTCAATTCAAGCTTTTGGTTTACCTGAACTGGCATCCTAGCCCATACTTATACAGAAGTTCCAGTTATAAAATGGAACTTTTAGACATGTACGTGGAACCAGATTAAGAGTGCATCACTGCCAAGTGCATTAAATACGCTTCCCTTAGTTTGAACAAACTGCTAGTTCACTTCAAGCTTAAATTAGCAAAATTAAATTAAATTAGCATCAATTAGACTTTAATATGAATTACTGTTTAATAGCAATCATTATTCCCTGCCCAGCATCACTAAGAGTGACCCGCACATCATCAATCACTTATGCATCATGCACCATTAGCCATTCAGCCGTCAACTACCATTGCACAATCGACGAGCACGGTGGGCTGTATGCATGGCGGCCAAAACTAAATGTACAAGCAGGGCTAAAGCCTATGTTCGCTGCAACCAGGGATCTCCCCGTGGTAGATGGCAGTGGTTCTGCTTCTTTCAACTACAATCAACCACCTTCTGCCACCTACACACTAATTACTTGATTAGGTCTAGTTGAGCAGGAGGATGCCTAACTCTGGAATGCATAAAATACACAATTGCCCTGCCTCACCCACTTGCTTGTAGAAAGTGCTACTAAAGCATCACCCCATGCCAGCAGTGAGGCATGCAGAAAAGCATTAAAAATAAAACAGCGCAAGACACACAGACAAAAGAATAGAAACAGACACCACAAGCGCTGACAGTGATATGCCTCCACCTGAGACAGGGACAAAAGCAGAACACAGAAATTTAATTTTATTACAGATAGTGGCTGATAAAATTTCGAAAGCCTGTGCATTTCAGAAAAATGTCAGCACTTTTTTTCGGTACAAATGTATTTTAAGTTTTGCTCCAATCTTTCCCGAAATCTTGTTTTTGGCAAGTAAAATTTTGTGTTCCAACACATATTGCTTTGTGTAAGCTTATACGCTTATTAAGCCTTTTTTTGTGTGTGTTACATAAAATTTTAAATCTAATATTTTAATGCGATATTGCCGTGACAGATAAATCACGAGCATGGTTCTGGCAGGTGGTAACTTGGCAGCTGGCACTGCTGCACACTGATTGGATGCAGGGCTGCCTAGTGCCTAGGAGCTGCCAGCTTGTGTCTTTCATTTCATATGACATGGGAGGGTAATATCAAAATCAGCCTGCCAGGACCCCTGCATAATGCGCCAGACAAGTTACTCCTAGACCATGCAGGCGCATTCATATGGCTTCGTTAAAACGGGGCTTTATACTTTGGGTGGTGGCCTATGCTATAGCGCCACAGCCTTAAAGGCCAAGCTTACGTGTCGCCCATAATTTTTAATAAACACAAACTACCGAAACCTCAAAAAGAAAAAAAAAGAAAGCTCCTCTTCCCAACTGTGATCGGAAAAATACAAGCGGCCATAATGTGCCACTTTTGCTAACACATTGATTATTATCAAAAAACAAGCACAATATCAAGAATACTCCTAACTTGAAACCTCCAATAACTTCCTAAAGCAATCGATGAAAAGTCACTCTGCTGTTTCTTGCAAGACAGCCTCAAATGAGTTTCAGTTACAGGCGTAACCGCTGTGACAAGGAGTAAGCAAAGGCTGTCAAGCATGTAAACGGTGCTGAATACACTGTATCTAAATGCTTTAGTGGCACGGGCAGAGGCACTTTTACTTCTGGTTTGCTTCACCATAGTATATATGTTTCTAAATGCTAAGCCCGTTATACCTAGTGGCACGGGCAGAGGCGTATTATTTTCCATTACTCTTGGGTAGCCTCACTATAATATATGTATCTAAATGCTCAGAGGCATATTATTTTCTATTACTTTTGGGTAGCCTCACCATAACATATGTATCTAATACCGGTTTCCATTGGGCGAACAAGAGCACTTAGCTGCACTAGAAGTGCCGTCGCGAGTTTCGGCGCCTACCAGTGGTCTAACAGGAGCAGTAGCGTTGTATTCTACTGGCAGAGGAGGCGCACTTTTGGGGTCCCGAGAGCAGCCGAGAGCAGTCCTTGGTGCTCCGTTGCCAGCGGCCGAGTACAGGGAGAACGGAGGAAGTCACGTTACCTTTTTGACGTTACTTCTGGTTATTCGCCCGGAGCCCGGGCAGGAAGGTCGCGCCTATCGTCACTCCTCCTTGCTACGCTGAGCAGCGTGAACGTGAGCGCGGGAAAAGTTTGATCACATGACGCCTGATGTCAAGCGATACCCCTCGCTACGCTGCACTCCGAGCAGCGGGAATGTTCTGTTGGGGAGATGAGAACGCGCGTCCCCAGTGCTCTCGTGCGCTGCTCTGGCTTCTCGTTGCTCTTGCTCCTACTTGCCCAATGGAAACCGGTATAAATGCTTAGTGGCACGGGCAGAGGCATATCCTTTTTTATTACTTTTAGGCAGCCTCACCTTAGTGTATGTATCTAAATGCTGCAGAGGGCTACAGAACGATATATACAGCTCACCAAATTTGTGGGTGACACAGGCAGCCTGGCCAGGGAGCCTCCCTCAGCCCGCACTTCTGCATCCAGGTCAAAGTCTTCATCAGAGTCAGTCCCTTCAGGAGCTACCGCAGCCAGATTGTACTTTCGAACAGTGTCCGTGATCTTCAGCGCAGCCACACGGGCAGCTCTGCGCGAGGGCCGACCGCTGGACTGCAGAGAGTCCTGAAATGGGTAGCGACGACAGCTGCTCAAATATCTGCTGCCCGATTCCCATAAGGGACTACTCGTTGGCACATACCAAAATACAGTGACTAAGCTACAAAGTGAGGCAATACCGGATTCTGAGAAACTCCGTAGAAAAAGTAGTGCTGGTTTAGAACAGACTCTGAAGTTACAGCTTTCTTTTGCATTTGCAGCCACACAGCTGCTTTTGGGTGGCTAAGAATGCACAAATACACCCATACTTCACTTTTACTCCCACCTTGAAAACATACCCCGAAGCCCAAAACATTGGATTAACACCGTTCCCGCTTACAACTGACCAATTCAGGCTAGCCCTGACATCTGCTAGCAGCCGTAATTTACTTGGATTGCCGAGTGCCCAAACCGGGAGGAATTTTTCAAATGGGGATTTCCTGTATATGATGTACAGCTTTCCTTCGAGGTCAAATGGCTTTGCTTGGGTGGATAAAAATGAGTAATCACTCCCTTATTTCAAACATACTTCCTTTATTGAGGATTCCCCTCACCACATTGGGCTGGCTAATAGCATTTTTACAGCTTACCTCATAATCCTCCTTAATTTCACATTCTAGTCCTTTTATATCAGAACAGTAAATATTAACTAATAATGGCTAGAAACCTCTGAAACTTTCAAGAGCTCAAGTACAAGCATGCCTGGGATTCAGTCACATTGGGCCACATAGACTGCCAGCTATGGCCCTCCAAAAGTTGTGCATTCAACAGAGCAAACTTAATCAGTTCAGTTCAGTTCAGTTCAGTTCAGTCGTTCAGTCGTGTCCGACTCTTCGTGACCCTATGGACCATGTCACGCCACGCTTTCCGGTCTCTCACTATCTTCCTAACAACACATAACTTCATCTGCAGTGCCTCGAGGATGCCATCTAACCATCGCGTTCGCTGCCTACCCCTTCTCCGGCGACCCTCAACCTTTCCCAACATCAAATCTTTCTCCATCGACTCCTCTCTTCTCATCAGATGACCAAAGTAGCTGAGCTTTAACTTAAGAATTTGACCCTCCAGTGAGCAGTCAGGGTTTATGGTTGACAATATCGACTGATTTGATCTTCTGGCAGTCCAAGGAACTCTCAAGAGTCTTCGCCAGCACCACAATTCAAACGCGAAACTTGCAATACTAAGATGGAAAATGTAAAGGATAGCGCTTCAGCTGCCACCAACCAACCAAAAAAAAAAAAAAAAAGGGTAAGTTTAGTTCAAGAGCAGACAGATGTTGTTCTGAGTGCAAACACCTTCCAGAACTTAGAGACAAGCATTGTCACTTTCAACGATATCACAAGTTGCTCAAAACACGCGACAATTGAACGGAAGCCACCCGATCAATGGTGGCTGAGTACTATTCTTTGCAGTAAAATAATGTCCACCCAGAACGTAAGACTACCGGCTGCAACAGGATGGATAAACTGACTTATAAACAAAGCCCAAACTATCATGTTTGTGCATTCAAAGGATAAGGCAAAATCTGTTAATGTAAGCAATAAAACCAACTGAATGGTTCAACTCTCCAAACTAAATTGAATGCCTACAGACAAAGAGCAACTGCAGCTCACACTTGTGTAACTTTGTTACTTTCTATAAACAATAAAAGAAAAATTCTTTTTTTTTTTTTTTTTATTACGTCTTTATTTCTGCTTGCGGTAGGCATTTACCTTGCGGCAGAACTAAGTTGCTTCATGGATGTAGGGGTGGGGGAGCGGTTAAGGGTGGGGGTGAGAAAAATTCTTTTTGCAGTGGCAACTTCAAAACCAATAAGTTCAATGATAGGCAGGATGATCATTTCACTCATGCTGAGTTGTTTGGTATCAACAAACACCAACAGCGTGCATTATGGAGGGTTCCTAGAACAGAGCCGAATATTTAAAAGCTCGCAACACCTTACATAGCATATTACATAAGTACACAAGATTTGCCTCATATGAAATTAAATGACATTTTTAAAATCAGCCCACAAAAATAAATACATGTTCCTTGATGATATCATGGTTGTGCAATTATTTGAAATTATGTGTCTAAGACCCTTTCCCTCACAATGCAAGGAAACAAGGTGTCTAGGACAAATCCCCCTCACACGACCTGAAATTGGCTGATACCTCCCCTCCTTAACTATGGCTCTTTTCTCCATTTTACCGCTGTATAGTGCCTTTAAAGAATATTGATACCATGCAAAAGCCACGAATTTTAAACTCCTGCACTGCATCTGCCTGCCAGAAACTTTTACATTAGCAAAAAAACTTAGGTCAAAATCTGAGTTTCTATTAAGAGCAGCTAACTGTAATTTATACATCCTCATATATGAACAGCAAAAAAACCTGAGGCTGCACCTAAATTAAGTTTCAAATTTCTGTTGTATATCCATAAAGTCTCCAAAGCCTCAATACAACAATTTCTGTGAAAAAAAAATGTGTACCAGGGCGGTCTTAGCATGCAGCACGACATCTGACATTAGTCCAGCTGAATGCAATTAATACCAATAGGAAATGAGCTCTAATGCAGGTGCTGAAGCCAGCAGATAACACATGTTTTGGGCAGACAAAAGCAGGGAAGGCAAGACAGGTTCCACCAGAGCCCATTCCGTACGCCACCAAATGCAGCACGTAGAGGTTGTGGATTTAGCTCCCATAGATGGTATGCCATCTTCTGTTCTCTGTTATCGCATAAACTTTTGTAAAAAACTATTACTACTCAATTACTTGCCCCCTCCAACCACTACAGGAACAAAAACAAAAAAACACTAGAAGTAATGTCTTCATAATCCTCATAGATTAAAAACTTGGCCTTTTTATTCATCAGGGGTCTCAACCTCATATTGCTATGCAAGCCACGTTGAAAAAATGTCCTCCCTCACGAGCAAGGAGCCGGGAATAAATATAAAAAAAAATTTAAAAAAGAGAAAAAAAAAACAATATGTAAGAATTAGCAGCCATTAAATGCATAAAAATCAACCAAAATGTATCATTTCCAGACCACACCCTCCCATTAACGAAAAAGAAAAGAGGTGCATGCTTCCTTCCACTTGATTGCCAGATGGGTGCCACTTCAGGATGGACCAGAGAGAGCTACCAAGGGTTTAATGGTTGAAAAAATGCTACAGTGGGCTAGCCTCAAAACACAAAAAATGTAGACTTGGATATGAAACAGAGGGTGTGTTATCCAACACCTACTACGAAGGCAGCTGACGTACGTCCAAAAGTTCATGCAGATTAAGGGATCAGTACTCCTTTGCATTTCCACAAAGAATGTGCACCATAAGGGGACGAAGCCTTTTAGATGATTTCAGTTAGAAAAGGAGTGCGGTCGTAAAGTCGACTCACGAAGCTGGCATATGCTTTCAGAACAAAGCCTGAAAGTTTTGGAACCTGCCAGCCGCATCACACAGCTCCGCTAGCCTCTTGTTTGATACCCCTGGCATATATCATTGTCTAGTGACACCCTACCAATGTTCAGTTGCCCAAATGTATCCACTAAGACTTCTCTCAGCCTTCAAGCTCTAAAAGCAAATATATGGCCATTGAAGTATCATAATATTTATGCATTTTATTTTTCGAGCCATAAAGCAAAAGACAAGGCAGGTTGGAGTGCTTCAAGAGGCCCATACAACAATTCCCAAAGCAGCTGGAAAAAGGCAGCACAGTCTAGAAAACTGGTAGGGTGCTAATTGTCAATGCTTGTGAAATGTGATGCTCATTATTATGAAGCCTTATAACAACAAGGTGGAATGAGTTAAATGTGCACATGCATTCAAATTTTCAATGGCAAGGTGCTAAACAAGCAAGCAGTTTAGTAACGTCGTTACATAACACTAACAGAAAACAAAGTGTGTAAAAGACAACTACGGCCCATTACGAGAAAAGAAAAAATGCAGGTAGTACTGAACTGCACATTTTATATCTATGCATCCTCACTGGTTCACGGATGTTTGCTAATGATGCAAAATGCGACATTGTTAGGAGCACAGGAAACCCACCTGTTAAGCAACCTTGAGCCTGTTACACTAAGCACGATTAAGGAGTCCGAAGCATAATGGAAAATAGTACGATAAACTAGTATCTGCTTATTTATTAACTTATTTATTACATACTGCAGACTCTTGGGTCCAAGCAGGGGGACATAGATGCATACAAACAAGAGCAAACAACAACAAGAAAGTGAAACAAATTTATGCAATATTAGTCGCACTGACTGAAACCGCACCCAAAATCGATGAAACACACAGAGAAGGACGTGGTTCTGGTATGAACAGTTACAAAGTGGCCCGGTGGTCTAAATTATAGTACCTGTGTGCCATTATCTCAAAGCTCCACATGGGTTGAGAGGACTCATTTAGTGTAGGGCTCCAGATTTATTGCGGCCCACCAAAAACTTTGGTGCTCCCAAGGAAACGAATATAAAGCTTGGAGCTCACCTCATCAAAAATGACATTGGAGGCCTCCAAGTGGTCCAGCTCCCTGCTAGCGCTCTTCTTCCTTTTCTTGGGTGGGGTTGTTTGAGTTGAGGCAGGAGGAGCTGTCTTTGAAGTGAGGCGCATGGAAGGTACAGCACCTCTGCGCACCACTCCCTTCTCAACAAAGTCAAATGGTCGGAAGTGGCGAGAACAGACATGCAACTCATCCTCATCCCCAAAGTCATCCTCTGCCAGGCCAATAGCAGTGAACCACCTGGCACGCAGGTCGTCTTCCCCTTTTTTGGGGAACCGATGGCACGAGCTGGCAGTGCTGCCATCACATCCAGGCACAGCGCAGGAGGGCATTCTCAGGAGCACTTGGAAATGGCACTAAGCAGCTTCATAGCTAGGAGAAGCGCTACAGCTGGAAAGAAAAAAAGACAGCACCAAAATGTAGACACATCATATTGTTCAAGATATGGGGCTATGGTGAGTTTTTGTGACTTTCCCCCCTGCTTTTACACACCGAGCCATGCAGGCCAGCTGAGTAAATACATGAAGCGCAATTAATTTTTTTCTGCAGCCTAGGTTTTATTATATATACACTTCAGCGGGAGCCTGCCTAGGTGACTTAGGACCACAGGACCACTCATGGATTGCAAGTGCAGGTGATTGCATCAAAGAATAACTGGGCCTCTATGGGAGCTCCATTTAGAGGAGTGGTACCGGGGGATATATTCACTATTAAGGACTATATCCTAATGCAGTGAAGCGCCTACAGCCTCGTGAACAAAATCCCTGTAATTCACACACACAAAAAAAGTGTGTGTGTGTGTGTGTGTGTGTGGGGGGGGGGGGGGGGGGTCAATTTTCTCTTGAGGATAACTACACCTAGGCTGCCAGCTGCAAAGCCGCAAGGAAGCTTTTGCTAAAATATGTACTGACGAGTTATAAAAGATCTGAATCATTATTATGGCTCGAAGCTTTTGCTGAAATAAGTATTCACGAGTTATGCAAGACAAGTTCGAAGCAGGAAATAGAGTGCGCTTAAGAAACGAATGTCCGGAATTCCACTTTCAAGTGGGCGCAGGCGAGATCAACAAAGAGAAGAGACGTCGCCTCTTCAAAGCTAACAGGCGTCACAACGCACCAGACATGTTTACCATGTTTACCGCAAGTGCAAAAAGGCTACTCGTCACAACGGGAACAAATAGCTGCTTGCACCGCTATGCACGATCTTTGATTTTCCTCTTATCCAGCGTCATAAAATCTAATGTACTTACAAAAGATACTAGCTGAATTCAAGTGCTCAAATGAGCGTTCTGCGAATTTACTGCTATCGGTAATTTTTCAACGGCGCGACGATACAGCCATCAGAAACTGACACTGCGCGTAGCAGTTGACATCACAAAACAAAGCGCACTCGTCCATACGTTCCGCACATGCATCGAGCAATCACTTCCTACTGTGCAACACATGTTCCGAGGTGACTCTGCCTGACGACTTGTAGTCGCATATACTCTGCGGAACCGCAATTCACGTCAGAAACCTAAATAAAAAATTTCCTTTTGTTTCATTGATTTCAACGGGATACAGTTAGTCACGAGGGTCGGTCACGGGGTGCTCGGTAGTTCGGGAAACCCACCGCAAAAGAAAATGGCGACACGAGATCAATCTTATCTCCGCGAAAACCGAAAAGGAAAACGCAACCTAACCAAAGGCCAGAGGAGCGCCATACCTCGCCAAATATCAAGCCGCCACCATGGGCCAAGCGAGGCAGGTTAAGGCAAATAGTACAGTCCACAGAATAAAGCAAGGACTAGTAACGACGCCACCCGCCACAGACGGGCGAGACTAAAACCCGCCATGAATAGGGTTTTTTCGGCTAAAACTTTGTCCCTAGATTTCCCCAAACGCATTGAACGCCATGTTTTTACAAAGTACCTAAATGCTGACTATTATGTGCCTAGTTGAGTCTGAATTTGTCCCCAGATTCTTGGCGGGCTGGCGGGCTTTTCGGCCCTTTCCTCGTTGTCGCCGACGGCGTCCAGAGCTTTTGGATTGACGAGATCGGCCGTCGCTTCTCACGTAAGCCATTGTCATTGCTGTTGTTTTTTGACATTGTGCGCTGAGTGCAGCGGTAGGTGGGTGTCGTGTCCATTTTTGTCCGCGAAATCAATGCGAGAGGTGTCATTCAGCAGTGAATTAAGGTAAACAGCAACCCGGTACTTAATTGTTTTTGAGCTTGCAGATATGACAGATCGAAATTAGCGTGCAATTTGTCAATTACTTATATCTCTGTGGCATGGATGCCACCTTCTAGCTTCGGAAAGCAATCTGAAGACGGTGCAAAACTCGTGTGTTTTATCAGAACATGTATCGATATATAAGCAGTATAGCAAAAATGACTTTGGAAGGAATGAAATTGTTTCCAACAAAGCTTTGCGCAAATACATTTTTTTTTTTTTATCAGGAGCTTGCGACAGCGCAACACGACAACGTAGGCACTATACTGTGTCAGCTTGCTGCTTATCTGATTCTAATTTAAGATGATTAGTATTAGCAGCATTTGTTGTTTTAGTGGTTATTTTATTACATATACAAAAGGAAAGAAAAGATGTTTGCCAACCCCGGTATCTGATATCTGAAGCACCTGAACAGGGGCGGTGGATAGCGAGGAAGGGGTAGAGGAAATCAAAGAGGTGAACGATAGGGAGAAAGGATAGGGTAGGTAAAAATAAAAAATATATATATACACTATGACACAATATACAGTAGTTCGCTTGAGGCCCAGAGTAACGAATGCAGCGAGCTGCCAAAATGCGGCCAGGAAGGTAGCTTGCTTAACTTCCTTCAGGTCACTTGCAGCTGCCTTGTTGCTGTATACATGTTAGTAGACTATAAACTTGGGCTGATATCTCATATGCAATGCTGCTTGGTAGAGCACTCACTTCATTTCAGTGTTTACATGTGTCTATGCCATTTTTTGTTTTTACTTTCAGCAGTCTTGGAGACGCAGCCGCTCGTTTATTCTGGACAACTTTCGCATCCTTGGCTCCCTACATGTACAGTACATGTACCAAGGTATATATATGTGCATTATATTCAGTATTTTCATTTTATTTTTCAGTGCATGAGTATCGTTTCTGCTATGGATAGCAATTTGTTAAGTGACTGAAAAACATTTATAGCAACAATTAAAACATATGAGTGTCAATCTGTGAGGCCACATTGTTGCCATTGTCGTTGGTATCGTCTGGACATGCCACACCCTATACCCAATGAATATAGTCATTCCACCAAACTGAAATTGAATCTGGGTTGCAATACACACTTATACGCTATAATACCCTAGCACTCAACCCAACACTACGTCTCGTAACTGCCACACTTGTTGGCTGCTTACTGCACCGAGCTACTCCAGCACTTACTGTTAGCACTACACACCCATATATTTTTTTTATTTATTTATTTATTTCAAATACCCTAAGGGCCTTTGCGGGCATTGCATCAGGGGGGATTCACCAAATAAACACAAATAATTTACATTGCAAGCAAAGAAAAAGCTGTAAGCAGAAATAGGTGCACAAAAAACCATGAACAATTTATGCAGTGACATCTAGATGCTAGAATCTAAGAAAGAAGACATCTAGAATGGGAGCAGTTAGAGATAAGAGTAGATGGAGAATACCTCAGTAATCTGCGATTTGCTGATGACATTGCCTTGCTAAGTAACTCAGGGGATGAATTGCAAAGAATGATGACCTAGACAGAAAAAGTGAAAAAGTAGGCTTGAAAATCAATATGCAGAAGACTAAGCTAATGTTTAATAGCCTAGGGAAGGAAAAACAGTTTACATTAGGTAGCGAAGCACTGGAAGTGGTAGGCGAATATATCTATTTAGGACAGGTAGTAACAGCAGATCCGGACCATGAAAGGGAAATAACAAGGAGAATAAGACTGGGATGAAGCACATTTGGCAAGTACTCCCAGATTATGACTAGCAGTTTATCGGTATCGCTCAAGAGGAAAGCATACAACAGTTGCATCTTACCTGTACTTACCTATGGGACTGAAACATGGAAGCTAACAAAGAGGGTTCTACTAAAGTTGAGGACAACGCAGAGGGCTATGGAAAGAAAAATGGTAGGGATAACGTTAAGAGATAGGAAGCGTGCAGAGTGGGTCAGAGAAATAACTCAAGTCACTGACATTCTAATGGAAATCAAGAAGAAGAAATGGGCATGGGCAGGACATGTAGCGCGAGGAAAGGATAAGTGATGGTCGCTTAGGGCAACAAACTGGATTCCAAGGGGAGGAAAGCGTAGCAGGGGGCGGCAGAAAATTAGGTGGGTGGATGAGATTAAGAAGTTTGCAGGGGTCAAGTGGATGCAGCTCGCACAGGACCGGGTTAATTGGAGGAATATGGGAGAGGTTTTCGCCCTGCAGTGGGTATAGTCAGGCTGAGGATGATGATGACGATCTAGATGCTTAAATTAGCATTACCTCATAGTATAGACATCCGCTCACTTGTCCTTATTGTCATCCATGGCTTGGGCTTACAACCTCCGACTGCTTGCTCCTTCACACCCTCGTAGGATAGTCGTGCATGGCGTGTGAGTGCCGTAGATATAAACCAGTATCCTTCAATGCTCTAACCTCACCCAGCACCGATTCTCTTTTTTTCTCATTTATTTCCCCTTCCCCTCCCACACACTGTCACCTTCATCCCTCAACCCTCATCAGGAGTAGCATGCTAGGCTTACCACCAGGCAGACATCTCCTGTTGCCATTAAAATATATCTCTCTCTCTCTCTCTCACCCAGTATTATTGAGCACTAGACTGGATTCAGCATTTTGCGCTGCCCTAGCTTAAGCATCTGATGCGAAATTAAATATTAGCAGCCACATCCTCCTGATGTTATTCTTGCTTTAAATGGACATCAGTTTACAGAACAACAGAATGATGATGGGAAATCGTATTTCCACAGATACAACACAAATGGAGTTTTAGGCCTCAGGAAAGCTTTAAATAAATATTTAACTTGATCTCAAACAGTTCAGGCCTGCCATAGTCAAGCCCCCACTTCGCTAAAAAAAGAAAAGCAAACAAACAGCAACAGCACGCTAAAATGCAAATGCATATGGATACATTGACGTCATTTGAGAGGCTACACATTTCACATTCATGCGACGCAATCGTGCGCAGCCACTGTCACTTCCTTGATACTGTCCAGACCTGTACCTGCTCATTGTGCCTTACGTTCCCTATTCCTGTGAACTGTTTCAAAGCTTTCTCCTTGTCAGCGGCTTGTGTTACCTTCCCACGCTTACAGCCACTTTTGCCCTTGCATGCAACATGCTTGATTCCATGATCTTGAAAAGGCTATAACAAGTTCCTGCATTCACATGGAAGCAAATTTGTAAATATGTTGTAAGGCACAATGCTTTGGTGTTATACTGCTACACTTGTCTGTTTATTTGTTTATCTGTTATGTCTGGGCAAGTTCTGTTATGTCTTTTTTTTTTGTCCTACTGTTATATGTGCTTGGTTTTTCCATAACCACTTCTCTTGATGTCATACGACTCGAGATGCTTGGGGCATTAAACCCCATAAACCAGATACCAACCAACCGTCTCTTGGCACTAGCCTGATTTCTATTATTCCACAGTTTTTCAGTGGCAAGAAAGCATGCTGTCATCAGTCTCTCCTTCCTCCATCCTTTTGATTGCTATGTGGTTATTTCTTTCCCTGTATCATTTAAGGGGGACACTCTCCTATGTATAGATAAATCAGCAACCGTGCGGTACCCACTTATTGCAACATTCTTAACAAAACATATTCACTGCAGCTTAAATGTGGTGCTGTCATTATATCATAAGCAGAACAGGCCTCTCGGCACCCCTGCTCCTGACCTGAAGCTCCGGATTCTACACGGCCTACCCCGACGTGAAGCAACTTTGCTGTGCTGCCTGTGGGTTGGTGTAGCGTTCACAAATTCTCATTCGTTTGTGATAGATATGGCTAATAGCCCTGCATGTGCAACCTGTGGGTCTGACGAGACTATAGGCCACATTCTTTGCGAGTGGACCACATACAATGCGGAAAAACAATTTCTCTGCCCTGCACTAGAGTGTCTATATGGACACCCGCTGACAGAAATCAAGATTATATGCCATTGGCTGCGGCGATCGTCTGCGGTGAAGACCTCCCAGGCACTGCTCTGCTTCATGAAAACCACGGGCCTGATCGGTAGACTGTGATTTTGCTGCGATGCGACGTGATATGGCTGTGATGTGACAGTACTGACTTCATATTTCTGTAACTTTCTTTTACACATCACTTTTATATCCACTTACCCCCTTCCCCCAGTGCAGAGTAGCAAATCGGTTTCTTCTTCGGTTAACCTCCCTGCCTTTCCTCCTCTTCCAACACCCCTGCCTATAGTTACACTCAGAACTTGCCAGTGCAATGAACCTAAACCTGAAGTTGCAAACCAAGATGAGGTGAAAAGCAACATAAAGTACTGTAGTTCATGGTCAGGACTTTTATAGAGACTCCAATTATAGTTTGATTCAACGGCAAGTATCCGAAGGCTGTTTGCTATGCAGCACGCGCGGTGTGGATGTTCTTGATTGCATACAGCTTCCAAATTTATTAAACTGTCACCACAGAGAAACAAAAGAATGCGTCATTCCAAGCATTTAGTCGAGTATCGAGCACGCTGTGATATGTTCATGTTCTCCTTCTTTCCCCTGGCGGTCCGCGAATGGAAAGGTTTAGCCGATGAAGTGGTTAATTGCTCATCACTAGATGGGTTCAGTTCACGGCTGGCAATTGTTCCTTGAGTACCCTATATATGTGTAGCCTGACCTCTGTACAAATATAGTGAAACATGTGTCTTCAGCGTGATTGTATTGTATCATATCCTTCTTTTCCATTTCTTGTTCCATACTGCCATATAGAACTATATAAAAATTAGACAAGTGTGGATTGTCAGTATTCCTGTCATTTGCTGTTTCTATATTATGCCCCAAACCTGCAACAGCCTCCAAAAGGAGGCTAGCAGTATGTATGAAATAAAATAAACCAGTTTAGAAAGCTTGTGCCTTTCCTTGCTTTTTGGACGGAACACGAGTTCTCGGGCCATACAGGATCTGCAACTGCTATGGAGGGTCGCACAGACAAGCTAGGCGCTGCCCGATCAGTTCATGTTTCATTGTCAGTATATTTTATGTATATACTAAGGGATCCCCCCCCCCCCCCCCCCCCCCCTTTTTTTTTTTTTCTCTCACTGTGGCCAAGGCCAGACAGGAAAGGAAAGAGGACAGGCCATGGTCCTCTTGCCTTGTGGAAGGCGAGGGGACGGGTGAAAGGGATAAATTGAAGAGAAAGTGTAAAGTCACTAGGGGTGAGTTGGCTCCTTTTCCAAGGCTAGGGAACATTGGCCTATCTTGCATTTTCTGCCTAGCCTTGGCCACACTGCCATAAGTTGTCTCCGAGTGTAATTCAAGTCGAAAATGACTATTAGTGGGATTTGTTTTTATGCTATGTATGGCGTAAATTTTTTTTCGTGGCCAAACTGAATCTCCCTTTCATGCCTGGCGTCTGCCTATAAACTCGTCGAATTTGCGCCTAATTTAAGCGAAAAACGCCATCCTTCTGCGCAAATTAAATTTTCAAAATTCGCGGCCATTATCATCATTATCGTTTTTGTAGCGTCTCGCGCCATCTGTTGTGTATGTACACCAAAAAGAGAAAAAAACCAAAACATTCAAGATGGCTGCTTCCATGTTTTGCGCTGAGACGCATAAGTGACCGTCTTTTTTGAAGATTTCTCGTCCTGAATGTTTACCCATTACAAAGTTTCACGGTCCTCGCTAATAAATAACACGTCCCGCATCCAAGGTGCTGCTTTTTCTTGCAGGTAAGGACATAAGACGTCAAAGGGCCGCCGCACGTCCTCGCGACGGCGCGATTGTTCCCGCTATACGAGATGTTGCGTTTTGTTGCGCCGGTTGTTTTGTGCTTTATGAAAGTTATATCTTTGTGCTTAGGTTCAGAAGTGTGCACCTAAGTGCCAAGGAATGGGTGACGCCGGGACTAAGGAGGTTGAATCAGGACAAAAAATGTAGGCTTTTCTCTGGCTGTCCAAACTCTATTCTGATCTGCTTACCGCCGTTTTTGCCCGAATTCCATCGCTTTTAATATAATTTATTAACCTTTTTTCCTCGCCCAGCACATTGATGAGCACTGCGGCTACGTAGGGCCCATCGCGCGGTATTCGAGGGAGCTGCTCTTGATGGCATAGAATGCCACCACGGTAGGGAAGATTTCTCCTTTGGCTACTACTCTTGTCTGCACCCCTCGCTCTGCTGATGACATTCGAAACGGCACCGCATGTGCGACTTTTATGCTTCTGAGTGTTCTTTGCTAGAAGCTCTCCGGCACCGATGCTTGCTGCTTGTGCTAGTGGAACGGTAGAAGTAGTGGCGTTCACGGTTTACATTGCTTGAAAGCAGTTTGTCTAGTGAACACTTCGCAGACTTGCAGCTTGTGTCAGCAATACGGCTATTTAATGCAGCAAAATAGAGAAATATTAATGCCTTTGTCATGAGGCGAGCCCAAGCTTTTAAGAATGGAATTATCTAGTGGTTGCATAGCGTTTGACCCAACAGTCGGGCAGATGACTCCACAGGCTGAGAATATTTAGTCAGCCATTTCCTTTCCTGTCCTGTGTACGTACCCTCTCACTATTTTGTAATGTTGGTAATTTCCTACACCTAGAATAAAGCAGCTTGTGCTTTGCCCTGTGAACCATTTAACATTTCCTAATCTAGACTTGCTCAGCACGTGTGCCAATGCTTTTTTGTGGATAGTGCACCAATCAGGCCAGTAGAAGACTTTACTGCCAAATAGTGTCATAAGCTTGAGCTTATTGAAGGCACTGTGCAGCTGAAAAAAGCCATTTAGCAATCGCCATTCCTTGCAACTTTCAGGCTCCAGGGTGTTTCCGAAATGCAAATTTATTGAAGAACCCTGGCTAGTTTTGTTCAAGCTTGGTTGCGGGCTAGAGTGCATCATTTTAAATGATGCACATTAGCCAGCTGGCAAACTTGCACTGCAATAATTTGCACAATGCTAACGAATTAGGAACAGCCCAACAGCTTGAGTAAGCATGAAGCATGCAATAAAAATGGATTCCTCACAGTTAAGCAAGGTGCGAAACTTTTGATTATCGGTTTTCAGATGGGCATCTTATGCACAACAGCTGTGCAGGAAACATGGATTTCATGTTTGGCGAAAGGAATTTTGGCTTTGTACACATCTTTGAATGAAGCTGAGCATTGGGCTTTTCAAAATGCATCATTTCATTTTTTGCATGTGCAGCTTTGTGGCCAAGCTTTACCTTAGCTTTGTCACTGCAGCCTCCTTGCAGGTTGTGCACAAATGTTGCTTGTTTGCAAGGCAGAATCTTGTAGAAAATGTTTCTGCACTTGAACTTATGCCTACAGGTACACCAGCTGGGAAAACTTTTCATGTCGTGGATCTGTTTTCAGCCATGTTCACTTGTACCCTGCTGCGGTGGCTCAGTGATAAGAGAGTTTGATTGCTGATCCCAAGGATACACGTTTACTCTCAGCTGCAGTGGCAGCTGATGGAGGCGAAATGCAAGGCGGCTTTGTACTTTGCGATGTCAGTGCACATAAAAAACCCAGGTGGTCAGAATTTTCTGGAGCTGTCCACTACAGCATCCCTCATAGCCTGTAGACATTAAACCCCATAAACCAAACAGAACACTTGTCAACTGTAAACTTCCATGAGGAGAAAACAATCTATGCAGCTCAAAAGCAGGCCCTGTGGCTGCAGACAGTTCACCAAAATGTACATGCAAAATTAATTGCAAAATAAAGTACAATCCCTTTGTGCATGTTACATAAGGCATTGCAATCCAAGGCAAGCACAGATGGTGGAGGTAGGTGCAGCGTATGTCTAGTTATCAACAGGCAGTATTTCTGTGCATATCAGCAAAGTATATGGGGTTTTATTTCCAGGCTGTAGGAGGGCCACAATTTTAGCCTCTTGGGAACCTTTATTGTGCACTACTAATACTGCTGCATATCATACGGCCATTTTCGCATATTGCCTCTATTGAAGCAGCATCACTTTTCTATGTAAAAATGAATATTCTAGTGTCTCATTGCAGGTCTGCAATAATCATTGTAAAAATGTTGAGAATCTTTCAGACGACTGTGTACAAACTTGACTAACTACACATAACTTTCCGCATCCACAAAACCATATGCTGGCTTAGTCCTTTATCTTGGAGCTTCATTTGTCATTGGCAATTGTGCCAGTATTGCCAGTGACAAGTGGCACTTGTCCAACCTGCTCTTACATTGCTTGCACTGCCAATGAAAAAGGAATAGATTTGGTAAATACATTGATTGCATTTTCAACTCTACAGAGCCATAGTTATCCATGGAAAAAAAATGCGCATTTCAGTCTTTAGCACACATTTTTGGCATGACAAAAGTCACTTTATGATAGTGCCACACACAAAGAGTGCCGGTGGCGGTGATGCCTCAAAAAAAAAAAAGAGCTCTTTCGTAAAGTAGTTCAGACAGCAGCTTTGCTGACAATCTAGTATTGTAACTGACAGTTACTCTGACCCCGTTTGCGATGTGCATACACTGGTAAAAAAAAAAAAAAAAAAAAAACAAAGATGGCGAAATGACAGCATGCTTTACTAATAAAGGAAACTTTTTAGAATTAGAATGGTATGAAAAACATTACAACTAAACCTGGCGATGTTAGTATGTTTTTCGGGAGTTAATTTGGCAGTTACAGGGTTAACGTGCAGCTAACTCCATATAATTAGCATCAATTAAATGCTGTGTATCTTGGGGACCATCATTAACAATGTCATGCATGTGAGCCATCACATGCTTGAGTTCATTAAACATACAAAATACGTAGGCACCTTTTATTCAGATAGCATTTGTATACAAAATCAAAAGCACCATGGCAATGTCAGAAGCAGCTTAGGCATATAAGCACAGCCTATTTTGAACATGACGTGGAACAGGTTCCTTAGCCCTCATATTTTTCAGAGTCGGCTAACAAACAGATGTGCATTTGCAAAAACCTGCATGGTATGCAGATGAGCCATTCCTGCCACTAACAAAATGAGCCACTTCACAGATTTCCATATGGTCCTTCCAGGTTTTGAACTCTGCAAAAAGAAAGATTTTCCAAGTTGTCAAAAGTGAGTCTCAAAAAAAGACAGCTAGAAACAGAACTCTTGTAGACTGGAAAATACAAAATACAAAAAAAAAGTACAGGTATTGCCAACACCAGCAGATTGCACAAGTAAACTGCGTATGTTGACATCAATTTTTGGAAGCAGATTTCAGAGGCTAGGCTACACTGCCATGCAGTCAGCCATAACTACTGCTGGATGAATGTCAACATATCCAAAATGAGCTAGATAACTTCTTATAAGTTGTCCTTTGTGTGCCTTTATAGAGGCTCTGACTAGGTTCAGACTTGGCAAATAGACTTGTCCTCCACACTCATCGGTTCTTTACGATGCCGCCACTGGAAAGGCCTAAAGCTTTTCCTAGTGATTCATTGATTTGAACGACAACGTCTTCGATGGAACTCTGCCTGGTTGGGTACTTGAAACAAAAGTTTAAGAAACACCATCACCAACCAAATTTTTTATTAGAACCCGACGTTTCGGGACCAACTTGGTCCCTTCCTCAGGGGCGACTGAAGTTTGAGGCCCGCAGTAGCAGGCACACGTGGCGAAGTCCAATTGTGTAGCAGAGCCAGGGTAGCGTCCCCGGATTCCTGTTCACTGCTGCAGCTGTCAGCCGGATGAACCGAAAAAAGACGCGACGTCTTTTGAAAGGATTGGTCTCCACATCAAGTATGTTCACCTCGTCAAAGGTGATTTTGTGGTCGGCACATTCACAGTGCTCGGCGAGGGGGGTTGCTTTTCGAGTTCAATTGCCGGGCGTCATTTTTGTGCTGCAATATGCGCCGACAGATTTTTTGTTTCGCCGATATACGAGGCAGAGCACTCGGAGCACGAGATTTTATAAATAACGCCTGGTTATTTTTCTTTGGGAATACGGTCTTGTGGTAGCGGCAGAAAACGGCAGACTGTTGAGGTAGGTTTGTGCGACACACAGACGTGTTTGCGCAGGATGCGTGCAAGCGCATCACTGGTGCCCGCCACGTATGGGAGCACAATGCGAGGGCGCTTCGTCGTTTCCGTGCTGACCGACCCTCTTGTCCTGCTAGCTCGACGGCGGGAAGCACATTGGAATAAAGGCGCGTGTATAGACATTCTTCTTCAGATTGGCCAAGCATAGGCCGCTGCCTGCTACTGCGGGCCTCGAACTTTCGTCGCCCCTGAGGAAGGGACCGAGTTGGTCGCGAAATGTTGGGTTCTAATGAATAATTTGGTTGGTGATAGTGTTTCTTAAACTAGTGGTTCATCACACCGATTAACAAGCTAATGGCAGAAGGAGCACAGGTAACTTCTTCAAGAGCCTACATATGCTCTTTGCAACCTTGTGTTCTTATTCCATCATTTACTATCAGCCAAAAAGAACTCAGCACTTTGTTTGACAGCATTATCTGCACACTGGATTCACTTTCAGAGTTTATTTCGTTGCAACAAGGTGCCAATCACGACAAAGGCACTGGTCATTGAACAACAGAATGCTCAGTGCTCAGTTTAAAGGCAGCAAGGAAACAGAGGTAAACCTGCCAAGTACAATGATCAAGAACAATGTAGAAGCAGTGTTGTGTTGTGGCAATTATTCGAGGTAAATCTGTGCATCATCATTGTACAACAAAAAGAGTAAAAGCTGCGTCCAGGTGGCGTAAAGCGTGAAAAAAAAAGAAAAGCTTTACGGTATGACTTCCCTCTCAAAGAAGCATCGGCCCAATGCTCTACATTGAATAGAAAGGTAGGCAAAAATAAACATCAAGCAAAATATAAACACAGTGCCCATCAGTTATAATAGGGCTTTAGGCACACAACATACAATTTCTGGACATGTATCATCCCTGGGGTGCTGTCAGCAGCATCTGGGGACAATTCCATAGCCCATTTCATCTAGATGAGTGAACTTGATTTGCGGAAACAGCAGCATAAAATTTATGGTTTTCATTAAATCCACGATGGTGATTCAGCATCCAAACCTAAAATCGGTCTGCTGGCTTGTAATCTTCATTGTCATTGTAGGTTACGTTAGGCATTGGTGCCTTGCTGGCTTTTTATGCGCAGCTGGGCGAGTCGTCGGGCTACTTCTGCACGCTGAAGGTGGGCAGTGACACTGAGGCTTTCCTTTTCCGTTACATGTGGCATCAGCATGACATTGAGCACTGTATTAAGGCGAAAGCCTTTAAAGGGAAACTGCTAGATTTTGTAGTTGTAGATTTTGATGAGTTTCAAGGAATCAAACGATTACAGGTTCCAGGTTAAGCATGCAAGATATCTTCGCGCTAGCGTTTCAAACAATGGCGCAAATAGCGATTTAAACCGCTTCAGCTATCGAGCTTCTCCTCACCACACAGCGACGCTTGGGGGGCACATAATGACATCATTGACGGCACCAGTATGTTTCCCGCATAGAATGGCTTGGTTGGGAGAAGTAAAAACAAGGCTACCAAAATTGAAGGCCCAGAAACATTGTTTGATGGCGTCAAAAAAGGCACCGCATGATGTGGGCGAAGGTAACGTAAAGAAAAATTATTACCGTCCGTGATGTCATCATCTAGCTTCTACGCAGTCCTTCAGTGCTGTGAGGAGAAGCTCGAATTGTAATCGTTGATTACTTCATCAGTTTTAAAGATAGCACACAAACACTTTGCAAGCATTACCGACAGCTTATGGAGAGTCAAATTCTTGAATGTCGCAGAATTCTCGAAAAGTGATGCAGCTGCGCTTTAATGGCTCATGCTGTCGGCGTTCGTTCGGTCACAATATAGCTTTCAATCAAATTACATCACCTGAAACCGAAACTAATGTCATCGGAAAGGTAAAAATCCTGCATCCACCGGGAATCGAACCTGCATCCCTCGCATCGCCAGCCTAAGCTTTAACCAACTGCGCCACGCCCGGGATCGTGAACTGCACATATATCTTGTCTACAGTGATTTGGTTTGGTTTGCGGGGTTTAACATCCCAAACGACTCGGGCTATGATAGATGCCGTAGTGCAGGATTCCGGAAATTTCGACCACCTGGGGTTCTTTAACGTGCACTGACATCGCATAGAACACAGGCGGCCTTGCTTTCGTCTCCATTGAAAAGCGGCCGCCGAAGCCCGGATTCGATCCCGCATTCTTCGGAACAGTAGTCGAGCGCCGTAACCACTGCACCACCCCGGCGGGCCCTTGTCTATCATGAGGATGAGTTAAAACACACATCATAATTCTCCTTGTCTGCGTGATGCTAATGCGGCCACTCCCCTTTGTAGCGAGGGATCACAGAGTTCTTCATTGGGCCAATAAATAAAGGAGTAGAAAAAGAACAAAAACTATACCAACTGCTGTGCATTGGTCAAAAGTCCAGAAAAAAGAAATGAGGAAGGAAAAGGGGGGAGTCCTTCAACTTTTCGTTTACGCCACCAGTCAAGGCGGTGCTTTGTCATCTCTACTGCCCTACCCAGGGTGTGCTCTTTGGGTGGTGACATCGACTGCAGACCAAGTGCTGTCGAAAGAGTCTCCATCAGTGCTGATGTCGCAGTTGTAGGGGGGAGGGCCACAGTTTCGGGCACTCGATCACAACATGCTGTATGGTTTTATCGGCTGCGTCGCACTCGGAGCACTTGTGCGCAGAAAACCACTCCGTGCCTCGCAGAGTAACCCGTTGCCGTCCGCTGTCTCGTGTGTTGTCATAGATGTTCTCATTAGCGATCGTGTGTTTTGTGCTGGAGTCCACCGCCAGGGATGACTTCGCCCGTGCTTCGCTGTGCCATCTCTTCATTTCTGCTTCTCAAACCTGGTTATGGATCTGCTCTCTCCACGCAAGCTGGAATATCTCCAACAGGCCGGCTTGTGGAATTCCGTACTCCTATGCCAACCTTCGCGTTCAAAGCATCCATCTGGTGTTGGAGCACTTGAGTACGATGTACTTGTATACCTCGCTGGACCATCTATGGCGAAGTGCTCAGCCGGCGCTGCAAGGCAAGCTTGCGGTTGTCTCACATGCGACGATAGTAGCGCTGACAATGACGCTGCAATTAGTGATAATGACAATGACGGCATTAGCAATGATAATGGTGCATTTCGTTGATAATGATAATGAGAGCAAACGGATGCACCGTGTGCACCAGCAACGCTCAGCCTTTCGCACTTCTGCAGTGTAGATTCCACAGTGCTTTTGGAATTTTCGGGCTCCCTGCCATACACAAGGTGGAATAGAGTTGACCTGCTTCTCCGCTCCTAGCCGGCAGCAACAGCGCGGCAGGCTACTGTGCTGACATTAAAGCGAGAAACTAGTTACATCGGCTTAACTTTCAGGCCGACTGACTGTTAATGCATGCAAGGAGGACAATGCCACGGACAACGAGAAGTGGGTTTTTTACACGACAGATATTATGCTGTGCTTCTCGCTTTCTACAACGATAATTAGTCTGAAGAAGCCTTTGGCCCTTTGCTTCGGCGTTGCGAGTCAGGTAGTCAGTTGCTACTATTATCCACTTATTGCTAGATGTCAATGTCGGGAAATGACCTAGTAAGTCCATGCCGATCTGTTGAAATGGCCTCACAAGTGATTGGTTTGGTTGTATATCCTGCAGTCTTGTTAGCAGTGTTCGGTGGCGTTAGCAGTCGCAGTAACTCCTGACATAGTGCGTGACATTAGCAGATAGACGAGGCCAATATGGGCCAATATTATTTAACCTGAATGCGACTCAGAGTAAAATAAAGTTTAGACGCCCAGCTGTGGGCTCATCATGAAGTGCCTGTAGGATTTCATCGAGAAGGCCCACAGGGACAAGTAAGTAGGCGGTCAGGGTGCGAACGCCATTATAAAGCGCAAGGGAGGCTAGTCCACGTTTGAACACTCTTAAGTGGCAAGGATGACTTTCCTTCAAGGTAGTCGAAGTCTGAGTGCTGAAGTTGCGTGAAGTACGCCCCAAAATAGCATCGTTATTGTCTTCTTCCAGCACTTTTGGACAGGGGCTCGTGAAAAGCAGTACCATGTGTGCGTGGCCAAAATAGGTGTTTAGAGCAGCTCTTGGAGCAAGCAAATATGCTTTTTGGAGCAGCTAAATGGAGCAGAAAGCAGGACAGACGTTCTGAAACAGCTATGGAGCAGAAATGTTAATGTTTTATAGCAGAAATATCGGCTTTTTGAAGAAACTTCAGAGCATGTGGTCAATTAAATCTCCAATAAGTCATAAAGGCCTTTCTACCCTTCTTGGCAGCAGAAATTGTGCTGCTTACAAACAGGCCCGCTGTGTTCTGAAGATGTTTTACTGCAGACTGACTGTAACCAACATGTGACCAGTGTGCAATTTAAAGGCCCATTCACGATTGAGGATTGCAAAGGGTGTGCGATTAAGGAACCGCTCAGACTGACCGATGTTCACACTTGCAAAGGCAAACCGTGGGTCGCTTTCCCAAATTGGCCTCATTCAGAACGAGACTTGTCGACCTTGACTGCTCACCAAAACAGAAGCCGGATGTAAACCGAACTTCGATTCATATCAACTGTGTTGCTGATTGGTTACCGATTTAAGACCAGGAAGGAAACGTTGGACATGTACCTTTTTATATATGGGAGCGCTTGTTGCTAAACAAGCTAACTCTCAAAACGTAAGAATAATGTGCTTCAGATTGTATGCTTAAATAATACAGCATGAGCACATCTATTTTGGCCTTCTCGACAATCTCTAGACGAAGCCCAAAACAAGTCCAAGGATCGCTAAGGTTGCGCACTATAGTGAAGGCTTGCCAAAGTAAAAAAAAATATGCGAATGAAATATTTTTGCTGAAGAAAGAAAAAGGCTCTCAGTGACCACAATCCACGGCATGCATGCAAGAGTGCCGCAGTCACCATGAATAGCAGAAAACATGGGGATGATATCGTGTGACGTCAGCGCCCAAGGTTGCCAAACCATAAAGCTGCTTTCGCTATTAATAATAAAAAATCATTATAAACTATCTACTGCACTGAAATCTCAAATTTGGAGGATTTATAATTAACGTGAATGGAGTGAAATGCAATAATCAGTTTATGCTCAAATTTTAGCTGTCATGACCCCTTTAAGTGAATATAAATAGTTCAAGCATATGGTACCAACATAAGAAACACTACAGAATTATATGAAAATGTCACTGAACTACGAGCACGTGAATGAATTAAGCTGCTAAATTTGAAAATAATACACAAGACGCGGGCAGAGTCATTAAACAGAGCCCTAGAATATAATTTTTTCCATCTCCTCACCTTCAGGTGCATTATCTGCTCTGGTTTAGAGCTCTGCTCTTAGTTTAGTGACTTCACATAAAAACAGAACCTCATCTGGACGTAGAACTTCTCTATGCGAAGAGTAATTTTTCTGTCATTTTCAATTTTTCTGTCCAGGCTCGGGAACCTCTGGGCTTTTCAAAAACATCGCAAAATTATGAATGCTGCTTGTCTTAATCTCAATTATTGAAATGAAATAAATAATTTAAAGAAATCGAATTTTCCAGCGTGTTTACGAGCTTTGCAAGCTCTGCAGACGTATAAAGAAGACCTCGGTGGTCAAAATTTGAGATGAATTTGTTTTTTTTTTTTTTTTTGCACACATAATTTGCTCAAAATTAGATACAGAATAAGTACTACATTTTGATTTGTGCCTGAACTTTCGAGCCACATATCTTGCAATATACCGGGTGCACGAGGCATTTGAGGATGCAATGTTGGCTTCAGGCAGAGAATATCTCCAGCAAATATATATATATTTTCACCAAACTTTAGGAGATATTTCTCTTACTGTTTATTTTCACATTACTCAATGAATTCGCCACTTGCAGCAATAACCAATTCAATTCGGCTTCGGAAATGGCTGCATGCACGGATCAGGTGGTTCTTAGAGGTACTGCCCATTGAGTTCGCAGTGGCGACCTTAAGAGTTTTTTGTGTTATGTGGCATTTTGTCGGCTTCTCTCTCAACGACGCCGAGTGTATTCAAATCTGGACAACTAGGAGGCCACAAGTTGGGAGTGATGTGGTTATTGGAAGTTGTTGGCCAGCCACTCGTGGGTGACGCAGGCGGTGTGGGCGAGAGCCGAATGTTGCTGAAAGATACAAGGTTTTCCTTTCGAAACAGTATCAGTCCAGGGCTTCACAACGGTGGCAAGCACCTCTGCGTACTCGGCAGCATTAACGCGGAGTCCTTCTGCAAAACAGTGTGGCAGCATGACATCACCCTTGTTGCCGACGGCTGCTGACACCATCACAGACAGAAATTTTGTCTGCAATGCTGTCGGCACCTCATTAGCGCTTCCGTAAAGCCATCTTTCATTATGGCAATTAGCTTTTTGGTCTTGATCGAAGTTCTTTTCATCTGAAAGAAAAAAAAAAGCATTCCAGGCTCTTCAGCTTGCCTAGCAAGCGCTTGGACCAGAGCAGACGATTCTCCCGAGCTTTACCAGAAAAGAATTGCGGCCTCCTCATGACACAGAAATGGTACCTCACGTCCTCGTGCACAGCAAGCCTGGCAGCTGACTCTACGACATCGAGCTCCTTTGCAATGTCCCACATTGACTTCTCTGGGTTGTCACTCACGATGACTTGCAGCCTCTGAAGAAAATCAGGTGTTCTGACGACGTCTGACCGCTGACTGTGCTTTTTCCTTTTCGCCACAGATGCCACGTCACCGTCACAGCACACTAGTTCTGTCCGCACTTTGTTAACGAAAGGCTTCGCAACATTTAGAAAGTTGGCAATTTCCAAGTCGCTGTGGCGCACGGCCAGTGCGATGAGGACTGCATGGCGTTTCATTTCCTGTGTCAACTTGTACGCTTCCATTTTTCAACAAACTGCGCAGTATAAATGATAGGGGTCAACCAACAAGAAGCCGCATGCCTAGATACATATGCTGAGCCTGCTGGTGTCTATGGCGATAAGGAGTAGTAACCTCAAATACCTCATGCACCCAGTGAGCTACGAGACTGCTATAACTGTGCCTAGTGACGGGCAATCAAAGTAGCTTCAACGTCCTCGAGCCCTCCCTCGTGAAGCAAGTGGTCAAATTCATCATTCGCAAAGAACACGCAGTGAGCAAAAAAAAAAAAAAAAGAGAGAAATTACACGCTCTCAATTTGTGTTTGAAGTTTTCAGGTGCAATCAAATCCATTCGCTACAACCCATCATGCTTCGAAAATCTTAATGAAAAGCATGGGTAAAAAATTGTTCAGAGTGCAATACGAAAGACCTGCAGTAGACCTGCAAGTAGTGCTAAAGGAACACTGAAAGAAAAAGTAGGCTTGCAGCGATGGTATACTGGCTCCTAATCACAAAAACACCACTTTCACTGAAAACAAAACTCTTATAAGGTAGAAAAAAGAGAACAGAAATGCAGGCATTGCAGAAATACAGAAATCGCAAATGCATGCACAATGACATGTAAGGGATCCCGGAGGCTGCCTAACATGTATTATGGTTGCATGTTTGAATTGTTAACTTTTGTTTCAAAAATGGCAAAAAGACAGGCTAAATAATGGGAGCCAAAAATAAATTTGCGCTTGGCAGTGCCACAGGCAGTCAGTTTCGTTTTGGTGTTTTGGTTCTTTGAAGTCACAGCTATGCATTTGGCATCACCACATGGTTTCATTTTTGATATACATGCTTTGGTTTACAAGTGCGGAGCATCAGAGTTTTCCTCTGATGAAGTTCATGCCTCAGTAAGCGCTTCTCTATTGAAAAATCTGGTATGAAATGCACACAGGATTAAGTTACAACTTACTGGGCAGAATAAACCTGCACAGACCCGAGTGGAGCTGGGAAAGAAAAGAAAGGCTAGAAAAAGTAAGATTTAAATTGCATGGGTGCTTAAGGGAAAAAAAAAAAAAAAAAGCGAAAAAAAAAAGAAAAAAAAAAAAAAACGGCCTCGAACAGGATTTAATCCTAAGTCCTTTGGAGTTTTAACTGAATGTCTTAGCCATTGCGCCACACGAACAGCTGAGACCTCTCGCATTACATTACTTGTGTAGTGCAATTGCATCCCAAGTGTGCTGAATGCTTTTGCTGGCTGTTAATAGTGTCACCAATGTCTCATATCTATGATAAGCATAGGAGTTTGCCAAACTATCTCGTAATATTTCTATTTCTCTATTTTCTGCTGTCCCAGCGTGCATGCACAGACCTTACTGGCACATCAGTTTGCCATCTGCAGGGCAGCGACGTTAGAGTACACCACATAAGGTGCAGGCACCCAAGGAAGCATTGAACGAAAGGGAGCTAAGTTGGTTCATATTAAGAAATACAATAGTGAAGGAAACGAAATAAATTGAGCAAAACAGGCCCTGTGTACCCCTTCTTTCTTTTAACTTTCTGCCACAATGCATTGTTCACGCCTTGCTGCTATTCAAAAAAGACCATCTGTAGCAGTCTTTACTCGTCACTCGTGATGGTAGCTCGGCAATGTTAGTGGCCGCATCCATAGCTTCGCTAGCTACAAACTTTGCCGCCACGCCGGCATTCGTACATTCTATCCTGTTAGTCAAGTGACCTCAACTCTAAAAAGCACCGCATGCTCTGTGGGTGCAAAGGTCAAGATTCACTGCGAGAACTTTGCAGTCAAGCTCAGGATCTATGCCTGGTGCAAACAAATAGACGGCTTTGGCGAACTGTAGCTTTAATTTCAGCTGCTGCTAGATTGCGCTGCTCGCTATGCATCAAGAATCACGGAGTCTATGTTTACACCATCGTTTGCATCATTTTCCCAAGTCTAAATCCCTTGGAAGGAAAACAGACCTCTTCAACTTCAAATCGAAATATCTCGGCAATAAATGTGTCTTGCTGCCGGACAAGTGACAAAAAAGTCACGAAACACTGCACTACTGAAATCTGGCAACAAAAAATATTGTGATGGGTCCCATACTGCAGAAAATCTGGCATCCATGAAAAATTATGGGCATGTATCTGGCAAGTGGCAGGAAGGTGACGCAGCACTGCAATGACTGTCCGCCAGGTTGTGTGACATCACAAGGCCACATGACATGACCAAGTCAGTAGGTGCTGCCACACAGGGTGCTTTTTATGGTATCAAGTTAAAAAGGAAAACAAAGAGAACATCGCTTGGAGCAATTACGCACCACTATTTGTTTCTTGCAGGTGTATCCGTGACAAAGGTTTGTGCATGCAGGGCTACCTGGAATCACTTGAGGCAAATCCTTGAAGCCTTTGTTATGAAATATTAAATATTGCAGAGGTTCAGCTCTCTTTGAACCAAGTCAAAAGCATTAGCCATCGGCCGGTGCCGCATTTGTAGCTGCCGCTTCAGTCTTGGCTTGATTCCGCTTTTGGTAAGCTTCTCGGCAATAGGCTAGTCTGGCTTCTCGTTCGATGTCTTGGCAACCTGTCTGGCATGGTTGCAGTCTCTGTCTTTGGCGCAAGTGGATTCCTCTACACCACACTGCCTCCTTTTGTCATGCCGCGTGGTGAATTCACCCAACACTATGCTCGCGGTCTCGACTGCACTTACCCAGAAATGTTTTAAAGCAACGAACAGAATATGGGCACACAAAACACAGACAACAGAACATGTTGGTGCCGCTGCAAATGAATGAACAACGAAATAGCTATTAGAAATGACAGCAGTGCCTACTCTGCTGGCAGAAATCTTGAGCAAAAATTTCTCATCAATTGGCCCTAATTGGCTATACAAGGCCATGCGACATTTTCCCATGAAAATAGCAGTGACTGAAATTTTTCATACTTTCACAATCATCTTCTAGCAAATAATGACCTCCTTTTGTTTCGTACTACATGCGCCATAGTGTCAGCAAATAAATTGCAATGCTGTTTGTACAGCAAGCGACTGCAGGCAAGGGACACGTCTGGGTGATATTTTTGAGGTAGTCGTGTAAGCAAGTTTCCAGGGCAAAAAAATTATGGCATGTAATTTCTTCCTAACAAAGATTACCAAAGTACTGCCTGCTGAGAACTTATTCTCGGCAAATAATTTCAACAGTGTATGGAGCAGAGCATGAATTCGGGCAGCCCGAAAACTTGGGCCGGGCTGGAAAATTGCCGTTTTTATGGGTCAGGACCTGGCTCGGCCTTGACATGCAGGCCTGGGCTTGCAGCTAGCAGTGGCGGAACGAGGCCAGGCTGGGTAAAGCTGTGTATGGCTTCTTTTGGAGATGGAATTCCAGCACTAAAATCATTCCGGTGGTTTATGAATAAACCACTACTAGTACATAGGTTGACAGAGAATGAGAGAAAGCTCATTTGTAAACAGAGTTTAATCAGTGACACTCGGTGTTTTGTCCAAGTAATTTAGTACGAACATGCCGGGCTGCATTCAATGACACAAGTGAAAAAAGTTAAAAAGGAAAGGCTCAAAACTCGATAGCGAACTGTACTACAATGGAGGTGTTATGAAGTGCTGTAACCTATCAAGGCTGAATCGCATGCACGCGAAAACTCACGCGAACGCGAACGCGACGGCGGCACGCGTCGCGCGAAGCCTTCGCGCGAACAGAAATGCATGTGTCGCTTGGCTCGTCGCTCGGATCTGCCGAAATAGAAAATTTCGCTCGTTCGCCCGGAAGTGAGCGTACGTCACTGCCGCTCATTTCGCATGCTTTCTTTATTTTGCTGTGTTGCATTGTGACTGTGCATTACCGCGTAAACATTTCGCTTTGTACGAACAATGGTGGATAGCCAAGGATTCAAAGAACGTCTAATCGCAACCGAAACAACAATAGAAACAAGGGGTCACGTGACTATTCGTGCCGATTACAGTGCAAGCAGTGCAAGTTCACACACATTCGATACTGTTTGCTGTAAATACATTTTACTTTGCCATGTTGTCGCAAAATAACGTTAATTCTTGCAATCGTTATGACCGTTGTTGGATTTGGCAATAGTTTTGATGGTGTACTAAGCCACTATGCCAGCCAAATGCCAGCTACTAAGCCACTATGCCAGCCAAATGCCAGCCACACAACCTACACAGAGCGTTGTCGCCGTTTCGCTCGGTTCGCGCTGTCGCGTGCATGCGTCTTCCCCAGTAGGCGACGGAGCGAACCATGATCGCTTACGCCGCGCCGCCTTGTCGCTTCGCTCACTTTTTCGCTCACATGCGTTTCCCGCTTCATGCATGACACAGCCCGTTTGCATAAGCACGTGCCTACTGAAGTACTCAACACCATCAGCTTAGGATTTCTCAGCAATCAGTGAGCAAGAGGGTAGCTTCTAACCTTTGTGTTACCGCTAACGGCTGGACATTTGAAGCCTCATAACAGCCCCTGGACAAGGACCTTCAATTGACTGCTCGGCAGGCAGCCATCTGTTCATAAAAATTCTGACTGTCTGCTTTGCCCCCCCCCCCCCCCCCCCAAAGAATGTCTCTACGCTATAATAAATGCTGTAGGATAACAGCTTATTGCTTTAGGAATCTTTACATATCCAATAACATATACATGCACAATGAACAGATGAACAGACACTACCGCTTTTCGTCTCCACAGAGATGTGACAATGTGGCTGTGATTTCTTCAATGAATATGTAAATTTTGTTTTTTTCTGCCCTTGCCCACTCATGTTCCTGGGGCAAAGTTGCCAGGGGCAGTCTTTTTGTAGGTGATTAAGCAAAGAACTTGCACCAAGAGCCAATTGCTTATAAGGAGTCATAGTTAAAATGCCCGTAATCCATACCTTTTAAATGTACATTGTGCTAGATAGCTTTACATAAAATGTCTTGTCAAAATATTCTTCACCATGCCTTTGCTTCTGTCGGTGCTTTAGCTGTGCCCTTCTCTACCAAGAATATTTTGCAAGGTTTGTCTCTCATCTTGATTTACTGTTATGTGCTAGTTAAGCAATACATTTTTAAGGCGTCTGTTCAGACTTACTTTGCAGGTTTGGCACAGGCCCTGTCGTGGAAGCGCAGGCCGGGTCCGGGCCATGTAATCATTGCCGATGGGCTTGGAACCATGGATCCGGGATGGTCTTCAAACGTGGGCCAGGGAAGGGGCTGGAAAATCCAACCCGTGCAGGGCTCTAGTGAGGAGTGTAAGAAACTAAAGGTACAGGAAAAAAAAAATCACACACACAAAAGGGGAGCTCAGTAGCGAGTTCATTACTTCGAAGCACCGCTACGTGGTCTCCGTGCTACAATGGAGTTGTCTAAACGGTATTTACGTTACCATTTCTGTTGTCTCAACAGAGCTTATCCTTTTGTCGTACCCGACGCAAACTAGGCAAAATTTCATCAAGGGTACGCAGAATATCATCCATATAGCTGCCGCTTTTAGCTGTGAAAGGTTCAGTGCTAGTTTCGAGCTTTTGGTGCTCAATATGTATCACTAGTTTCAAGCTAGTGATGCTCGAGCGATATAATGGGCAAGTACTTTACCAGGATGTGATCAAAACGAACAGCGTATGGAGAATCGGGGCCAAGAACGTAAAAAGCATAAAATGAGCTTCGTCGCCCTAAGCAGCTAATCACTGACGAGTGCCGTGAGTATCTGGTTGATAGAAGACAAAGCATCAAGCGCCAGTTAGCAGCATCATAAGACAGTGCAGTGCTCGCCTTCAACAGTGCTAAATTGGCGCGTGCTGCAAGTGCATACCTTGGCACAAATCCCTGCAGTATGTGACAAATAAGAACGGTAAGCGGACAGCATATAACCACGAACATTGCACGCAAAACGGGCAGCTAAAATTTGAACATGGCGGCACCTTCATTGGCATGCTTTGTCCACAACTAAAATCTTTTCACAGACCGGGCACTAACCTTTCTGTACCGAAGCCGCAGCAGATGTGCCAGGGTTGTTCATGGCGCGCACGCCAGTCAGTTCGATCGCACCCGTCCGTGCAACAGGCACAGTCTCGTTTACTACAACAAAAGCCACGGCACCAAACCGCCGCCGCGGCACCGGCGGCATCCCCAAGCAGGGTGGGTGGCGGGCGATGAGCGGTGGCCCGCCGGCACGCCGTGCCCCCAACTAGGGACAATCCGACCTAGGGATTGCTAGGGATTCAGGGCGGCTGTCCAGCAAAAATCCAGGCAACACTGGCATTATTCATGGCGAGTTTTAGCCGCTCCCCCACAGACAGCGTCCATTTCTGACCACAGAGTTGCCAACCGTGGTACTTGCAGCTTGCAGTGCTTGCGGGTTGCCATAGTCACCATGTTAACCTAACTGATCCCATATCCCAGGGCATTCACCTTTTATCTTTCACATTTTGATAGCCCTAAATCATCATGTGAGTTATTAAGACTATTGTCTAAAGTGTAAAGCACCTTTGTATCATCTCCATGAGAATATTAAAACCAAACTACCGCAACTACCCGCTGTAGGCACTGTAGGCAGCCGGCTGTCCTCCGCCCTTTGTTATCACGTCATAATCATCATATCTGCGAGAACCCAGAACAAAGGCACACAACTTCACTTACTTTTTGCAGTAGTCTGCTGGGCTGTGAATTTCTCGCTGGGGCGGTATTACAGAACTGCGTTCAGTTTGCGTTCAGTTGGGAACGCTCTGTGATTGGTTGGAAGCACTTCCGCTCAAAGCTCTCAGAAGGTGCCATGACGTAAAAGCAGTAAAAGCGTTCAGTTCAGCGGAAGTGCTTCCAACCAATCACAGAGCGTTCCGGAACTGAACGCCAACTGAACGCAGTTCTGTAGTACCGCCCCAGGCTTGTATCAAGAAGTGATCACGGCAGACGAATCAGAAACCATAACACATTTTCGGATAAACGACAAGCCATGTCACAGTCCGGCTGGTTCTATATTATAGTAACGTTGCGACAGGAAAACCCATTGAGGAAAGGAAAAAGCATTATTTCTAGTGATCAAAACGCACCAACCCATTACGATTTTTTGATGTCAGGAGAACTGATGCCTGCATTCTAACATTCCTGTCCAGTTTATGTTCGAAAAAAAGGAGCGGTCGATGCGAGTGCTGACGTGTTCATCGCATTATTAGGAAGAGAGGGAATGAAAGACGGAGAGAAGGAGAACGAGCCATATGGCTCGTGATATCACATTGGAAAGCGTATTGAAGGAAACATCGAAATCCAAAACGTAGGGGAAGTTTCAGGCTCTGCCGGATCTTTTAGATTTAATTTTGTAACATCTTATTGGTTATTCTGATTATTTATCGGTGCTTTGTTTTAGCAGTTCTTCAAAAGCTGTAAACAGCACCTTCGCTCCATCGAAACACACCCTACCCTGTATCTGTTAGAAATTAAAGTTCTTACCACCATCACCACCATCGAAACGCACAGCCGCTACTGAACTCGCACGAGTGCTCAACCACACTGACCCCAATGCATCACAGTGGCAGGTTTTCAGAACAGGGAAACAAATTAGCAGTGGTGGCTGATATGGGATCAAGAAAAGCTGGCCACGAGAGATGAGTTGAATGAATATGTGCATGAATATATGCGTATATATATGTACGTATTGCCCATATGCCTCGTCCAGCAATAGCATTAATTTTAATTTTGGAGCCAGATGGACCAGATGTACAGTCGCGATCAATATGAAGGTGATCGCTCGAGCCGCAACCCGCAACCGCAGCGCCACGTTACGTCATCACCTTCCGTGGCGAGGGAAACATCTTGGTAGCCTTTCTCTCTCTTTTCGCTGTTCCTGTAACAGCTTACACTCCTCGCTAGCTAGTAACAGTTTTCTTTCGCGCTTCAACAAGCAGGGTGCGATGACACACGAAAGCATTACTTCGCTATGTCCACAGATTTCTCTCCGCAGACCGCGTCCGCGCAAACCGCGTCCGCAGACCGCGTCCGCAGGCCGCGTCAGTAAAACCGTGTCCGTCCGCAGCAGTTGAGTACAAAAAAAGCGGCTGGTTAGTCAGGGAGGTGATGCTTGTAGCCCGGAAGAGCGTAGGAGGGCAAGAAGGCAGCGTAATCATTATCTTCGCAGTTCCAAAATCGGCCGCTATGCAGCTTGAAAGGCCCACCGGTCGAAGCTCCCGCGATCACCTTCATATTGAATGCGACTGTACAAATGTCCTTAGAGATTTTTTTTCTATTATTCAGCTCATTTTGGTACCTTTGAGAAAACCGCACCGAGAGAAGGCTTTTTTTTTTCTTTTTTTTTTTAGGTAAATAAAAAAGTGAGTGCATTTTAATTTGTGTCGGAACTGGGACAATAAGCGTTTGAGACATATATGCAGTAGTTCACGGTCTGTATATTGTCGTGACGCTGGGGCTATGGCGACCCGGCCTTCACTTGGTAGCGTGCAGAGACTCCGGGTTGAAGAAGGACTGAATCTTCGAAGTTGGTAAAATATGTACAAGCAGGTTTACTGGCACTTTGAGAAAACGTATTTACAAGAATATTTACATGAAGAAGAAGGGTACATCAGCAAAATGACAAGCGTTAAGAGTTCATAGCGAGAAGCGACTGGATGAGCCGTTTACCCAGGGCCCAGAGCGACATTTCGTGCTCTGCAGCGTCCTTAAAACCCCCTATGTCCAGCCCCTCTCTGAAGATGCTGACCAACCAAATCCAGGGCACGCCCCTCAGGTATCGGCATCCAATCGAACACATCACTGCACTGATGGTCTGAAGCACTGACTGGTCCGGCATTCATTCGTTGGGCGTGATCACTTGTTGGCGGGAAAAGCTTGGGAACGGCGAGGAGAGGAGGTAATTCTATTCTTCAGCAAAGAAACCACAGGCTGGTTCTGACAAGGGGTTTTACTTCTCAGAAACCCGAGTGCACGTGGCGCCGCATAGGGCTCCCAACATTGTCCCTTTTCGACAATTGCAAATCTTTTCGACAATTGCAAATCTTTCCTGCATTCCCGGGAAATCACTTAATGGCCGTATGAGTCATGCTCCTTTCTTGTCCTGCACGTCAGCGGACATGTCACTCTGTCGTCTCCTTTGGATAGGAGGCATTCATCACTGGAGGATAGCCCTTCTCGACTGGAAGGGTAAACAAAAGAAAGCACTTCCTGCTATTTCCCGCAGGGGGACGTTTCTTTGTGTTTTTCCAGACGTTCTCTTGACAGGGTCAATTTGGCATTTGCAGGTTGTCCACAAAGCAAAACATGCTTACAAAACAGGATTCCTGGAAACAGGCTCACTTAGAGCCATTGGACCATCACCACATATTCACAAAACTTATCCATGCCCACAGGCGAACAATAGAGCGCGCAAATGCGGCTGCTTGGTCGTAACAGCCTCCTCCCCCGCCAGAAGAGACTCGGAGGGCAGCAGTCCCAGCTGCTGCATGAAGAGACGACTTAATGGCCTGCACGTGAACGCTTGAAGCTCGCTGTTGCTTGTCGCGTTGTCTTGATTGTTGTAGGCCAAATTGCTCGAGCTGTCTGAAACTCAACCACATGTCGAAGCAAGCACTCGGCTCCCGTCTGAAGAGACCAGGTTAAAAGAAAACTGCCATTGTTGTTGGAGAAAAGCCCACTCTCAAGACGTTCAGGACCCACGTATGCCTCGAAAACCAAACGTGCTGCTTTACATAGTCACATATATTCAAGCGCACGAAAAAAAAATAAAAACCTGATTATCAATTTGGATACATGGTGAGGAACATCTCGGACCGCTTAGAAAGAGCGGCTAAGCGCGTCCGCATTCCCATTTAACTTCCCCTTTTTGTATCTTATTTCAAAATTGTACTGCTGTAAAATCAAGCTCCACCTAAGAAGGCGACTGTTCTTCGATGTCGCAGTTTGCAGCCAAGCCAGGGGACAATGGTCCGTCTCTACGGTGAATTTGGCCCCTCCAAGATAGCACTGCAATTTTTGAATGGCCCATACAATGCAAGCGCACTCTTTCTCTGACGCGCAATAAGCCCTCTCTCTAGAACTCAGTTTTCTGCTCAGGTAGAGCACCGGGTGCTCATTACCGTCGTCATCTCTCTGGCAGAGAACAGCACCTAGCCCTCGATCACTGGCATCACACTGGACCGTGAATTCTCGGTCATAGTCTGGAGCTCGCAATACCGGACGGCTAATCAGCACAGCCTTCAGGTTTACGAAGGAGGCTTCCTTTTGTTCGTCCCAGACTACATTTGTCGGTTCTGTCTTGCGGAGAGCGTCGGTCAGAGGGCTAGCCAAAGCTGAATAGTTAGGGATGTAGTGATTGTAGTATCCCGTCAGACCTAGGAATGCTCGAATTTCCGTCTTCGTGCTCGGCCGCGGATAGTCTGCTACCGCAGAAATCTTAATCTCGCTGGGTTTCCTGAAACCCTGACCTACATTGTGACCCAAGTAGTCCACGGTCGCCCTTGCCAGGCAACATTTCTCGGCCTTTACGGTTAGTCCAGCTTGACGCAAAAGGCTCAGTACAGCTCTTAGATGTACCATATGGTCCGCCCATGAGTCGGAAAAAACCGCAATGTCGTCTAAATAAGGCACCGCGAATGTTTCACACCCCTTTAAAACCCTATCCATGAGTCGGGAAAAACAAAATGGAGCATTTTTGAGCCCGAAACTCATCATTGTTGGCTGGTAGCTGCCCGTCGGAGTGACGAAAGCCGCGTATCTGCTGGCGCGTTCAGTGAGCGGTACTTGCCAGTATCCTCGAGTAAGGTCCAGCGTAGTCACATATGCCGCTCTACTGATCTGTTCTACTCTCTCCTCAATATTCGGAATAGGATACACTTGATCCCTGGTGAGAGAATTTAGCTTTCGGTAGTCTACCACAGGCCTAGGGTCTTTACCTGGAGCTTCTACTAAGATCATAGGCGAAGCATAATCGCTTTCCGAGGGTTTTATTACTCCCAATTCCAGCATGCGAGTTACTTCCCTATCCAGAATTTCTCTTTGCCTTGGAGAAAATCGGTAGCACCTTGATCGCACTGGCACGTCTGAAGTCAGCTCAATATCGTGCTCAGTCAAATCAGTTCTGCCTGGCCTGTCCACGAAGCAGGCCTCAAACTCTGTTATTATCTCGCCCAGATCGGACAGCTGGGATTTCTTTAGTTCTCCTCTCTGCTCCGTCTTTTTGAGAAGCTCCTGAGCGTTGCTTCCTTTTCCGCTGAGGCAAATCAAGTTGTCCCCCATCTCCTCGGGAAGGTTTAACGTTAGATTTACCACGGCTTCCCTCTGCACATAAGGCTTCATAAGATTGCAATGATAAATGCGCACTTCTTTACGCCTACCGGGAATTTTCACTGCGTAGTTAGTGTTAGAAAGCTTTGCAACGACTTCAGCCGGTCCTTCCCACTGTACTTCGAACTTATTCTGCCTTGAACTTCTCAGCAACATCACCTGGTCCCCGATACAAAACGTCCTTTGACGGGCTGTCTTATCATAGTACACCTTGGAACGAGCCTGGGCTGACTTCATGCTGGCCTCAACGAGTTCCTTAGTGTTATGTAAGCGATTCAAGAGGTTCAGAATGAATTCTACTACTGTTGGGTCTTCTCCGCGCCCCTCCCAGGCTTCGCGCACCATTCGCAAAGGTGAGCGCAGTGACCTTCCGTACACCAACTCGGCTGGGCTAAATCCAGTGGATTCGTGCGGCACTGACCGCAAAGCGAAAAGCGCTGCAGGCAGGCAGGTATCCCATTCGCGCTTGTTTTCATAGCACAGTCCCCTCAGGACTCGTTTGAGAACAGAGTGCCATCTTTCTACGCTGTTGCTCTGCGGATGATGGATCGAGCTATGCACTACCTTAATGCCGCATCGCTCGAGAAATGAGGTGGTGAGGACACTCGTGAAAACGCTACCCTGATCACTTTGGACCTCGGAAGGGAATCCAACTCGTGCAAACACTGACAGCAGCGAATCCACTACACTCTCGGACGTCACCTCGCGCAGCGGAACAGCCTCTGGAAACTTTGTGGCTGGACATAACATAGTGAGGATATAACGGTACCCTGACTCTGTCACAGGAAGTGGCCCAACTACATCTATTACTAACCGGTGAAACGGCTCGGTAATGATTGGTACTAACACCATCGGAGCTTTCCACTTATCTTGCGCCTTTCCAACCCGCTGGCACGTGTCGCATGACCGTACAAAATTTTCCGTGTCCTTAAAACATCCAGGCCAATAGTATTCTTGCAACAGTCTCTGCTTTGTTTTCCTTATTCCAAGGTGACATGACCACGAGCTGCCATGGGAAAGTCGCAGTAAGTCTTCGCGGTACTTTTGGGGAACAACTAATTGGTCCCGCTCTATTCCGCGCTTATCCTTGAATAAGCGATACAGCACTCCCTTTCTCATCTCGAAAGAAATATTGTTTCCTGTCTTAGTGGCGCGGTGGCGTTCCCTTATCTCCTGTATCTTTGAATCATTGGCTTGCTCCATAGCTAAGTCCTCTCGGGTTCCACTTAAAAGTCTCGTGAGATTACTAGACACTGGCGGCAAGAGGTTACTCTCAAGAACGTCCTCATTCCGCGTCTCATCAAGCTCACTTTCAAGTTGACATATCTGAGATGCCTCGCTCTCAAAGTTTTCTGACCTGCTATCTTCCGCATTTACCACTGTTTTAACTGCCGTTTCCTCCGCTGTGGATTTTTCTGGAATGAGCAGTGTAGCTAGTTCTCGCGCCTTTGAACGTGTTAAGGCTTGCACAACTCTGTCTCCGAAAAGGATGCCCCTCTTTCGCAGCAGCATGTCCGATTTGTTGGAGAACAAATACGGATAGCACTTAGGAAGCTTTCCTGAAACGGCAGCCTCGGTTGTTAATTCGCCGAAAGGGCCCTCGATGACCACGTTCGCGATCGGCAAGCACACACTCTGTTCCTCAACTACCTGTCGGATCCATGCACACTGTCCTGTATAGTCGGAAGGCGATACATACGCGGGATGGACAACATCCATCGTTGCGGCCGAATCGCGCAGTACCTTGCAAGGCTTCCCGTTGACTACTAGGTCATGCATGTAAGGTTCCAAAAGCTGCATATTTTCATCGCAGTCACTGACATACGAGAAAGCAATCTTTTCTTTCCGGCAGTTGACGGCAATGTGACCCTGCTCATTACACCTAAAGCATGTGAGCGGCTTCCTAGCCTCAAGCTTATTCTTTGTGTTCTGCGCGTTGGTCACTTCCCCACTTTTCTCACTGCCGTCCTTTCTAGGGAATTTGCCTGAAGAAACCTTCATTTCTTCGTTTCCAACTCTAGCAAAGTGCCTTTCCTGACGGTTATTCACTCTCAACTTGGGATTGCGGGGCCTATCCACTGCTGGGTTGCTGAATTGTCGGCGCGAAGCATACTCCTCAATAAGTTCGGCAGCTTCAGTTGCCGACTTAATTTCGCCTCGGTCCTGTAACCAATTTTTTTTCTTTTTCTGGGAGGCAGTTATAAAACTGCTCCAAAAGAATTCGCTCGACTACAGCGTCCCTATCACTGTAGGAATCAGTGCTCTTTAGCCACTCGCCCAAATTAACTCTTAAATTGTACAGGAATTCAGGGTAACTCTCGTCCCCTGGACTTAGTAGCGTTCCGAAAACGTTGTCTGAACGCCTCGGCGCTAAGCCTATACTTTCTCAGAAGGCAAGCTTTGACCTTCTCGTAGTTGTCCGCGTCCTCCTTGCTTAGCCGCGCGACAACCTCCGCTGCCTCGCTGGGCAGAACCGTCAATAATCTCTGAGACCAAGTGTCTCGCTGGAAGGACAGTTTTTCGCAGGTTCGCTCAAAGTTAGCCAGATACAGACCGATATCCCCTGATATCACATATGGCTGCATGTACTTTGACATCTTGAAATCTGCCTCCTTGTTGAGACGAGGTACCGCTAGCTGGGGACAATCGCCCGACCTCTTGCTCAACTCTAGTTCTAATTTCCGGAGCTCAATTTCTTGGTCCAGCTTTTTTGCTTCTCTTTCAAGCTTCTCACGTTCGTGCTCCCTTTCCTCTTTTTCCCTCTCAAGTTCACGCTCCCTTTCCTCTTTTTCCCTCTGACGTTCGCGCTCCCTTTCCTCTTTTTCCCTCTCAAGTTCACGCTCACGCCTCTTTTCCTCTTTTTCCCGCTCTTTCTGCTGTCTGAGCTGCTCCTCCTTTTTTTGGGCGATGAGGTTCCATGCTTCAGTGAGCTCCTCATCATCGGCTCCCAAATCTGTGATTGCCTTTATAATCAAAGGTTTTCGTGCCAAACCACTTGTATCAATTCCCAATTCCTCACACAATTGCAACAGTTCCGGTTTCTGCAGCTTTTGTAGGTCCATGATCGCTCCGAGTGTCGGCTACTTCCAAAACAACAGTGCAAACTACCAAACCTAAAGGCGTTTCAACACTTTTTACCAGTTCTAAAATCTAACCCTGTTCTAGAACCTGGTCCACATCAGAAGAAAAGCCAAGCACTCACCCACACATGCGATCGATGTTCCGAGCTGCTCTCTTGTTGGCCGATTGTTGCTCCTGCTTGTTGCTTGAGATACCACGTCAGATCACCAGATGTTGTGGCTTGCAGATCCAGATCCCACCTCCAGTCATCAGATGTTGTGGCTTGTAGATTCAGATCCCAACGCTGGTCACCAGTGTTGGGGCTTGTAGATTCAGATCCCACCGCTAGTCACCAGTTGTCGTGACGCTGGGGCTATGGCGACCCGCCCTTCACTTGGTAGCGTGCAGAGACTCCGGGTTGAAGAAGGACTGAATCTTCGAAGTTGGTAAAATATGTACAAGCAGGTTTACTGGCACTTTGAGAAAACGTATTTACAAGAATATTTACATGAAGAAGAAGGGTACATCAGCAAAATGACAAGCGTTAAGAGTTCATAGCGAGAAGCGACTGGATGAGCCGTTTACCCAGGGCCCAGAGCGACATTTCGTGCTCTGCAGCGTCCTTAAAACCCCCTATGTCCAGCCCCTCTCTGAAGATGCTGACCAACCAAATCCAGGGCACGCCCCTCAGGTATCGGCATCCAATCGAACACATCACTGCACTGATGGTCTGAAGCACTGACTGGTCCGGCATTCATTCGTTGGGCGTGATCACTTGTTGGCGGGAAAAGCTTGGGAACGGCGAGGAGAGGAGGTAATTCTATTCTTCAGCAAAGAAACCACAGGCTGGTTCTGACAAGGGGTTTTACTTCTCAGAAACCCGAGTGCACGTGGCGCCGCATAGGGCTCCCAACATTGTCCCTTTTCGACAATTGCAAATCTTTTCGACAATTGCAAATCTTTCCTGCATTCCCGGGAAATCACTTAATGGCCGTATGAGTCATGCTCCTTTCTTGTCCTGCACGTCAGCGGACATGTCACTCTGTCGTCTCCTTTGGATAGGAGGCATTCATCACTGGAGGATAGCCCTTCTCGACTGGAAGGGTAAACAAAAGAAAGCACTTCCTGCTATTTCCCGCAGGGGGACGTTTCTTTGTGTTTTTCCAGACGTTCTCTTGACAGGGTCAATTTGGCATTTGCAGGTTGTCCACAAAGCAAAACATGCTTACAAAACAGGATTCCTGGAAACAGGCTCACTTAGAGCCATTGGACCATCACCACATATTCACAAAACTTATCCATGCCCACAGGCGAACAATAGAGCGCGCAAATGCGGCTGCTTGGTCGTAACAATATAGATGTCCCAGGCGCGTAACACAAAAGCAACTTTCTCAAAAATGGGCCCACCGTGGTGATTCAGTTGCTGCGCTCAACTGCTGATCCGAAGGACGCGGGTTCGATTGTGGCATGTATTATTTGTTAACATTATTTTTTCATTCAACGCTAATAGCCCTATAATATAACTTATAAAATTGCTGTAACGAGAATAAATATATCATAATATATTAATCTAGCCTGGCCAATGCCTCCAGTCTGTTTTCTTGCACTAATGAACCAAAGGCTCATTTGGACTTTACTCTGGAGCGTCTGAAGGTAAGTGTTGTTAACTCTGATTTGTTCAACTGCAATACCAAAAGTACGCGAGGAGGAGTTAACGCGAAAGCGTTACTTCGCTATGTTCGCAGATTTCTGTCCGCAGACCGTGTCCGCAGTGACCGCGTCCACAAAATCGTGTCCGCAGCAGTTGCGGGTAATTAAGAAGTGCTAGAGGTTAATGAGTGCTGTCAATCAATAGAGGCTGACGTAAGGTTGCCGCAGAAAAAACAATTAGGCCAAAAAAGGTAAATTATTAGAATAACTGGTTCACAGGAAAGGAAAGAAAGGCGCAGTATCTGCCACACTTGTTTTGTGGACACCTGACCCCGCCGTAAGGGAAGGGAGGAAGGTGGGAGTGAAAGCGGAAAGAGAAACGGGTGCCATAGTTCAGACTTTCGAGGTGTGCGGATGTGTCCCTGCTCGCCTCCCGCGATATCGTCACGCCTCGCTCCGTCGCGCCAGCTTCGCTGCTGCCGAGCACCTTCGCATGCGCCCGCTACCGTCCGTAGCGGCAGGCGTACGTCCTCGCTCGTCGCGCGCTCTCCAGCGCCGGCGAGTTCCTTCTACTAGGAGGTCTTCCCAGCAGTCGGCCGCGTCAGCGGCCACCCGCTACCTCTCCTAGAGGCCTAGCTCGGCGGGCCGCTTCGGCGGCCGCGGCGCCCTACTCCTCGAAAAAGGATTTCCTCGGGGCCGCCGTCGTTTGCTGCGGCGGCGGCGGCCCCCTCCCTACTTCATGGACAGCAGCCTGCAGAACCGCCCGCGGCTTCCTGCAGCTCCTTGGATCTGGGACGCACCCTGGCTAACTCTCGCTGCTACCTCGTGGCGCGAGAACCCTGCCTCCCCCCATCGCCACGGACCACGTGTTGCTGTGGATCCGGCGACCTACCCGCCGCGCTGCTGCTGCTGCAGCAGTTCCCGGCGGCCCCCCCAGTTGCCGCCCGACTTCGTCGTCGCGGTGACTCCCTGCTGACATCTTTGTGATGCCGCAGTCCTCGCTGCGCTCGCGCTTCCAGCCAAGCCAGCATGCTTGCCACGTGCAAGCCACCCGCCGTCCTCGCAGCACCACTTGTGTGCACCGAGGCGGCTCCACCTCGCCGCCATGGACCACGTGTTCTCGTGAATCCTGGCACCCCCTCCTGCTGCTACCTGGATACTCCGGGACAGCTCCCCGTGGGCTCCCTGCTCGCGGGCCTCGGCGCGCTGTCTACTGACGGTCACCTCAGCGCCACCCGCTGCGCTGCTGCCTTGGCAGCAGTCTATCGCGGTCCCCTCCTGCTGCGGCGGTTGCTCCAATCGCCGTGGCGTCCTGCTGTCAACAGCAGTCCTTCCTGTGCCTCGCAGAGGCGCAGTACCAGGCTTCGTCTGGAACAACCAGAAGCGCTGCTGCACCGGAGGCTGCGCACCGGACCACCGACCTGCCGATGCTCACCGGGCTATTTGCTTGGTGCGGGCCACAACGACAAGGCGATCTCCCCACCCCCCCCCCCACCCCTCCCAACATCCCACTTCCCCACCCCCCGGACACCAAGAGTGCCGCCGCGATATTAGGCCGGCATAACCCGTGTCCGGTTCCCCCCCACCCCCCGTGAATATCCCAAAGTTCCCAACAACAACAATATGACGTCAAGAATCTGACTTCACGCAGCCGGAAGTTCAGCCAAAAAAAGGGGGATAGGAAGAGACTGGCGCGCAATTTGAAAGTACCAAAGACTAAAAGGGGTGGTGGTGGTGGTGGTAACAACTTTTATTCCCACAAAATGAAAGGAATTATTTCGGGCTGGGGCGAGTCTAGGGTGGCCTCCAGTCGGGAGCGACCTCTTGAGCTCGCGTGACGAGGGCCAGTTCCGTAGTTTTTCTTGGGCTGGCCAACAGCTTGTCCCATTCCTCCGCTGAGGGAGCTGGCAAGAGTGTATTTGGAGGGGGTTTGCTGGAGCATTCCCACAGTATATGCTCTTGAGTGGCCTGCGTCCCGTCACCGCAGTGCCGGCATGCAGGGTTGAATTCTCCGTTCGTAATTAACGATAATCGGTAGGGGTTAAGAATGGCCTTTGTTTGTAGGCGTCTGAGTGTCGTGGCTTGCGCCCGGTCGAGGTCGGGGTGAGGGGCGGGGTACGTGCATCTAGCTCGCCATAAAAGTTCGTTATCTCCGCTTATGTGCGCGGCGCCTCGACAGGCGCGTCCGTTCCCGATAGATCTCCCGTCTCCCGGTTGGTTAAGCCTCGGGCTAGACGGTCGACCCCTTCGTTTCCGGAGTAACCCGCGTGAGCCGGAACCCATACGAGATTGATGTTGTGATTGAGAGATCGGTTGCGCAGAATTCGCGCCGCAAGTGCGCTTACAGAATTTTTGGCGAAATTTTGAACGGCGCTTTTGAGTCGCTTAGAATAGTTTTGGCGCGGGGATCCGCGATGGCCAGTGCGATAGCTACTTCCTCTGCCTCGCATATGGAGCTAGCATGAAATGTTATGGCGTTAATGAAGGTTGACTTTGGAGTGGCCATACATGCCACGTATGCTCCGTTTTTGATGTGTTGAGCTGCATCCACGTACACTGCTTGTGGATCGTCCTCGTACTGTTTCTCAAGGGTCTGTGCCCTTGTCTTCCTGCGGGCATCATGTCTGCCTGGTAGCATGTTTTTGGCTATTGGTTTAACAACTAGTCTACTAGTTATGTCAGCCGATAAATGGGGTGTTGCGCACACCTCCTCATTGGGGTGTATGTGGAGCTGGTCGAGAATTACGCGTCCCGCAAGGCTGCGTGACAAGCGGGTCACTTGTGCTGTCTTATGGGCTTCAATTAGTTCAGATAGCGTGTTAAAAATTCCCAACTGCAGTAGTCGATCTGAGTTAGCGTATACTGGCAAGCCAAGGGCCGCTTTATATGCTGTTCTAATTATGCTATTAAGTGCATCTTCGTCCCTACGACGCAGATGATAGTACGGGCAAGCGTACATGATTCTGCTTATCATAAAGGCTTGAATGATCCTGCACAGGTCGGCTTCTCTCATACCCCTGCGACGTGTGGCAATGCGTCTCACCAGCCCACCTATCTGGTGCGCCGTGACGCGTAGCCGGCGTATAGCTTCTGTGTTCTGCGTATTATTCTGAATCAACATTCCAAGAACTCTGATCGTGGCTACCGGAGGTATCGGATGGTTGTCAATGTGTAACTGGATAGGTTCTCGAGAATCTGGTTCTGCCTGTGAAGCTTGTTTGTTCCTTATAACTAATAGTTCTGATTTAGCCGGTGAACAGGTAAGGCCGTTTTCCTGCACATAAAACTGTACCGTGTCGATAGCTCGATATGACTAATATCTCCATCGGAGCCAGAATTGGTTCATATGGTGATGTCGTCGGCATATATGGAATGATGTATGTGTGGGATATCATCTAACAGACGCGGGAGGCCGCTCATAACGATGTTGGAGAGGAAAGGTGAAAGTACGGCGCCTTGCGGTGTTCCTCTCGTCCCAAGTGTAATTTTGTGGCTATAGCTTTGTCAACGAAATGGAGCGTAGCCGTACGCGCATTCAGAAAGGCGGCGATGTAGTCGTATGCCCGTTTGCCTACGTTTAACTGTGAGAGGTGAGTGAGGATGGAAGCGTGTGACACATTGTCGAATGCCTTACTCACATCGAGTCCCAGGATGGTTCGCGTGGCTGATTTGTATCTAGAATGTCTTGTTGAATTTGCCACATAATGTCCTGAGTCGAAAGACCTGCTCGAAACCCAATCATGGACGGGGGAAACATGCCTTCCGCATCGGTGTGCATAAGGAGCCTGTTTAAGACAACGTGTTCCATTACCTTCCCGAGACATGACGTTAGCGAGATTGGGCGGAGGTTCTCCATCTCGAGTCTTTTGCCCGGTTTAGGTATGAAAATAATTTTAGCGTGCTTCCATTTTTCAGGGACGCTACCCTCTGTCCAGTACATGTTGAAGAGGCCCGTAAGAGCCTCTACTGGCTGGTCCTCTAAATTGCGCAACATCTTATTGGTGATGCAATCTTCCCCCGGTGCCGAGGTGGTGTTAATTTGGTTAAGAGCAGCCCTAATCTCTGCTACGGTAAAGACGCTATTCATGCGAGGATTATCCAATCCTGAGTACCCATCTGGCGTGGGTATATCCTGGGAGGTGTTAATGTATTTATCTTTTAATGTGGTCATGAGCTCTTCGTCGATGCCTTGGAAAGATTGCGAGATCCTACGTAGGTACTTGTGGGAATCGGCCTTAGTTCTCGTAGGATCCAGTAAATGTCTAAGTAAAAACCACGTGTTCTTGTTGCCCAGTTGCCCATTAAAGCGGTCGCAAGTCTGATGCCACTGTTCTCGGCTAAGTTCCCACGAGTAAGCCTCGATTTCCTTTTCAAGCCGGGTTAGCCTAATTTTTAAACTTCGGTAGTGCTTATTTTTACGCCATCGAGCATGGATACTTTCTTGTGCTTCAATCATGTGCACTAGCTTAGCGTCCGGGCTGGGACTGCTGTCCTCCAGGGTAACAGTTTTTGAAGTGTTTGCGGCGTCTTGCAACAGACGCTCCGTCCATTGTCTTAAATCTACTATACCTTCCGCTGGCCCTTGCGAGCGGACATATCTAAAGGCGTCCCAGTTCGAGTGCTTCACTTCCTGGCGACGCATTTTGCAATGCGTGGCTCGGAAAGTGGTACATAGTACATAGTGGTCGCTTCCTTTGTTTGTATTATAGGTTTTCCCATCTCGCATCGGGGATATTTCTGGCAAAGGTAAGGTCAAGGCACGTATCCCTGGTTAAACTTTTACCAATGCGCGTAGGCTTATCAGGGTCGACGAGTAAGGTATGCCCTAGCGCCTGGGCTGTCCCCCATAATTTAGTTCCCTTTCTACTGTTAACTGAGTAGCCCCATTCTGCATGGGGTGCGTTAAAGTCTCCAACAGTCAGCAACATCCTATTATGAGCGGCTACATGCGCCTTACGGAAGAGTGTGGCTATTTTCGTGCTGTTGTCTTTAGGTGGACTATATACTTTTAGAATGTAAAGGGGAGATTGTGTTCGTTTGTTCGGCAGGATTTGTATAAATGTATGAGAGACCTCCGGTGTTTCCAAATCTAGTTGGTTTGCAGTTAGATTACGGTGTATAAGTGTAGCTGTGATCGGCCGGCACTCAGCCGACACTTTCTCATTGTATGCTGTATACCCTGCAAGCTTTACTTCTGTATTCATCTCTTGAAGTGCTAGTTTGTTTGGGCCAAAACTGCATATTCCAGAGCCTTGCGCTTGGCTCGGAATCCCCTGCAGTTCCATTGCCACACTATAACAGGTGTACTAGCCATCGCGTATCGGGTACTACCCGATACGCGATGGCTAGTACACCTGTTACCTAGTACACCGCGCTAGTACACCTGTACACCTAGTACACCGCGCGAGCGGAACCTGAGGTTCCGCTCGCGCGAGTTGCAATACGCTGGGTCGGAGAATGCTGCTGGGGGACGGACGCGCCGAAGCACCGTCAGCTGGGCGTGAGAATGCAGTGTGGGCGGGAGGCAAAGAGCCTGCATTTGGCGTTGGAGATATCATCAGATTGCTGGGGGATGCTAGTGCGTTAACCCTGGTTGTAAGCGTGTCGAGTTTAGCTAGGACAGTTTCGAAAGTAGTTGGAAACTTTTCCATTGTGTCAGTTACTTTGTTAAACTGTGGAATTAATTTCTGGATAGTTTCCTCCACCTTGGCTAGTATTTGGTCTATTTTTGCAAATCTCTCTTCATAATTACTCTCTAAGTCATCTGCATCTGGCCGAGGTACGTACAAAGGTGCCTTTCGTTTGTTACGGCGGTTTTGATCTACTTCCATGTCCTCATTGCGGCTGACTTCAATGCGAGCGCAAGCTACAGACGACTTTTCATTTTTTGATTGCGCATTTTCAGTTTCTAGCTGTTTGATTTTTGCGTTAGACTGAGCTAACTGTTGTTGCAGTTGTCGGACTAACTCTGCCAGCTCCCTTACCTGTGGGTCGGGTGCTCGGCGTTGCTTGTCGTCTGTAAGTGGCGTCTTCCATGCCAAATGTTTGGCAGGTCTTCCTTCTTCTCCGGAGTTGGAGTTGATCCGTGAGCTGCGTCTCTGGGACGACGACCTGCTTATATCTCTGCTCCCACTGCGTCCACGTAGAGGGGGAAAAGAGTCATCTCTTGGTTCCTGCGGCTGAAGTGGTTGGCTTGTGGCGGAGTCAGTTGGGGGACTGCTGCTTTGCAGTGGCGGGAAGGATTCATCCCTTGGGGGTGGTTATTGGTGGCCGCGTTCTCGGGGACGGGACTGGCGGCCGCTTGGCGAACTGCCTGGGTCAGTGGCAGTGTCCGTGGGGGATTGTGATGATTCGAGCCTGTGGCTAGACACGAAGCGGTATTTACAGCTTCTGCTGCCTGTTGGATGTGAGCCTTTGCAGACGATGCACATGGCTTGACAGGTAGGTGGTTGGCCGGCTGGTGGGGAGTCGTGAGCGACGCCGCAGCGGCGACAAGTAGGTATTCGTGGTTGGGGGCACACGTCCGCTCGGTGACCCAGCTTGCGACAGTTGAAGCACGCCTCCGGGCGAGACTTCAAAGGGAAGACTTCGAAAGTAAACCCCAAGTACCGCACGTATCGAGGCAGCTCGGTGTTGGCGAACGTAACGACGAAGTGCTGCGTCTTGCCCATACGACGCGCAGCAACGATGGGGAGATCGGGATTACGAGCGCGGAGCTCTGCCAGGATCTCGTCATCGCTTTCGTAACTGTAGGCTCGGTACAAAATCCCCCGTATGGAATTGTCCGGGGCTGGGGCGTAGGCGGCAACCGGGACTACTGTCTTGCCGATGGTGATGGTGCCGATCTTGGCGTAAGACACGGCACGGGCATTGTCGGGCGTGCTCACTGTGATGGTGTTGTTAGTGGGGTGTATGCGAACTTGGTCGGCAGTAACCGCTAGGCGGTGGTCGACGTTGGCGGCTGCGTAGATAGCAAGTGCAAGTCGTGCGGGGCCTACGGTGTGGAGGTTCAGTGTGCCCTGTGGACGGAGGACGATCTTGAGGTGTTCCGAGGGCAGGCGGGACAGAGGACGCTTTTTGGTCAAAGGTGGTGGGCGTCCGCGTGGCCGCGGATTCGGTGGAGTCGATGTCGTGGCTGGCGTCTGGGCCTCGGCAGGTTGTTTCTGGGGCGGAGATGGTCTTCGGTACCGGCGTTGCATCTCGAACGCCGTCCATGAGCCATCGGATAACTCCGCGGCAGTAATATCGGTGCCTTCCACAGTGTAAGGCATAGTCATGGCGGTGTTGGGCTTGGCGGGACGCGACGTCGCCACCGCCGCTGCGCGCGAACGCGCCGATGTCGTGAGGCAGCTGAAAGGCTTAGCTGTCGCAGCTGTTGCGGCCAAAAAAGTTTGGTCGAAAAATCATCAAACTGCTTGCCTTGGTCTGGAAATCACCACACCGGGTCCGGAGCGATAGACGAACGTCCAGGGCAAAGTTGGTGAACGCAAGTGGCAAGAAATACGAAATTTTGCTGCGAAATCACGGAGTTCATGTGAGATGCGTCTGCTCGCTCCACGATCAAGAGAGAATCTCTCACTAAAAGGGGTGAACAAGAAGTGAATTAATGTGAGGTGGAGGATGGACGTCACGCAACCGAAAGTAAAGCCGAAAAAGGTCATAGGAAGGGATTGGCGCGCGATTTGAAAGTATCAAAGACAAAAATGGGCAGGAGACAATGACCCCCTCATCACCTACAAGGAGCTCTCTGAGACTCCTAGACTGAACAGAAGGATCTATCCACCACCAGATAGGTCCCTAATACCCTCAGAATGCAGGGCCTGGCGAAAAATTCAGGCCAATCGTTTCTTTCCTCATGTTACTCTGCATAATGAGTTGACAGGGGAGCCAGAGGCTTGCAATCTCTTTAACATACCTCTGAGTCAAAATCACCTAATCAATGCCCCGAGTCTCCGGGAGTTAAAGAAACTGATCCCCTTGATCAAATTACCTGGGAGTCCTACATCCGCAGCCCAAATGTGGATGAACAAAAGATCGTCCTACGCCTGGCGGAGGAGGCTTACTCCAAGACCTTCTCTGCGGCCACGGTGCAGGAAAGCCGGCAAGGAGACCCTCCCCCTGGCTGAGCCCCTGTCCCGAGGTCCATGTCGGTGTAAATAAAGTCTTCACTCACTCACTCACTCACTCACTCACTCACTCACTCACTCACTCACTCACTCACTCACTCACTCACTCACTCACTCACTCACTCACTCACTCACTCACTCACTCACTCACTCACGCAAACAAGAAGTGAATTAAGCTACTAGAAGCAACCAGCAGCAACCAACAGAAGCATCTGTGCTTTCGCATTACTCCAATGTAGATTCTGCAGTGCTCTAATTTTTTATTATACGAAGAATTTGAGGCACGCAGGCCTCCTGGGTCTCCGCACGACCCCACTCGCGATCTCAACGTCCATGTGATGTTGATCCATATGCGTCCCGACTGACGACGATCTTCTGCCTGGCCGGGTCCGCTGACCTCAGTGAGGTCTCCCAGGTTCGAAGAGGCACCTGCCCGGGGAGAGACGCCGGGCAGAATAAAAGAATGTGGGTAAGGGTGGCTTTTGGGGTGGGAGCACCAAGTGCATATGGGGAGACTCCGTATAGCGCTGGAAACCGGGGTGGAACAGTTAGTATCATAACTGTTCCACCCCGGTTTTCAGCGCTGTACGGAGTCTCTCCATATGCAGGGTGGTTTCATGCGGCTGACGGTGACCACTGACGACTGCGGCTGCGCTAACCTAGCGCCGCTAAGCGTGAGATTTTTAAAGACTTGCGGCAGACATATTTTAAGGCGAAAACCTTTCTACGCTCATGGAACAAATTCCCGTGCGCGAGAGTTGTGCACGAATCTGCGCTGATGTGTCACACATTGCTAATAACGGATGTATTAAGAGGGAAATTACACGTCAATAATCCTGATGACATCACCAGAAATATAAAAGTCCTGCCTCCACCAGTCCAGCTGGAATCGAACCTCCATCCCGGATCCCCAGCCGAGCCCTGCGCCACCCCCGGAATCGTGAAACGCGCATCATAATTCTCGTTGTCTACCGTGAGGATGATAGTAGCGATGGCAATGGCGCTGCAATTAGTGATAATGATGGTGCATTTAGTACATAATGATAATGAGAGTAAACGTGATGCACCGTGTGTAGCACCAACGCTCAGGCTTTCGAATTTCTGCTGTGTAGATTCCCAGTGCTCTCTGAATTTTTTTATTCTCGTATTCTTTGCTTTGGGGTGCTCGACATATGAGCTGTAAAATGACCCTGTAAAATGCTCTTTCAACTAATTTTTTCAAGTGCTGTTAAACGGCACAATAACAATGAATATGTGGCATGTCATCGTGCCAGCGCGCGCAGATTGTTCTTTGTCCCCAGTCTGCGCATTTTGCGGCGAACAGGAATCATTAGATCACATTTTATTGTTTTGCCGCCGCTTCACTATGTTGAGAAGACAGTTGATGGAAAGGCCATTGCAACAGCTTGGCCTCAGTTTAAGCAGCCCGACATTGTTATCATTTGGCGCTACCATCCTTGGGCACAGTCACAGGTCTGTTTTCACCGCCATGCAAAATTTTTTACTGGAATCAAATCGTTTGCCTTGCTAAATATTTAAACATCACTTGTTCTACAATTGCGGTGTCAATCTCCCGTGTGTGTTACCACTTTTCATTTTATATTTCACTTATTTCCCGTTTTGTTTCCTTTCCTCTACCCCTCAAATCATTTTTTTTTATGCAAGTATACTTCAAAAAATTCCTTTGCTACCCAATTCTTGGCCGATCCCCCTCTGTGGGTATGTGCCATAAGTTATTTGGACAGCAACAACAACTGAATGCCGGCGATTCGTTGCCCTGTTCCCGCCTGGCTCAGCGGGTGCCGTCTGTTACAAATGTTACAGCACGTTTTTTATTAGCCCCAACTACATGCGGTCAGCATGGCAGTTGTCCAACCAGCTATTAGCCCTAATGCCAAAAACATGGGCACCGCGTCCAGTCCAAGTTCTGCACGTCACCTGGAGTCCACCCAGTACCCAGTCACATCAGTGCTGCTGGTTACCGACAGAACACCTCGGCGGCGCTAGTTACAACCCCAACACTCCTGCCCCAAGTTGAAAAGTTGAAAGTATACGTTGAACATTGAACTGGTGTTTGTAAAGCGGTGAGCTCACTAGCAGGTGAAGAGGTAGCAGGACTCATGACGTTTGGTTCCACTGTGGCCGCCATATGCTGTTGTGCCTCCCTTTCCATTGGACTTGATCCATCTGCCTCCCCCAGCGACTGCGGTCTAGAGACTGGCGTTGGGTGCTTGTCAACGCAGTCCATTTCTGGCCCTTGCATAAGTTGCTCCTCACCGCGGTTTACTTATGACCCCTCTTCTTAGCCTCCGAGCCGGTGCAGCAAGTAGTCTCCATGGCGGTGCCACACCGTGCCATCCTCCAATACTACCTCGGCTGATGATGAACTGCTCGATGCTCTGGCGATTGCTGGTACCCATCGGGGCCCCGGTCTAAAATTCCTGGCCCAGAGTGTCTCCAGCCACGGGCACTGGCTCCCTCCTGGCTTCAGCATCGATCGTCACGCACCTTTTGCTGTAGATGCCGCAGGCCCACTTTGGTGCGCAAGTATGGCTTCAGCAGGTCTGTTGCAGTCTTCAAATACCGACCCATGATCAGTTGTGCAGGGGAACGAGCAGTGAGGGCATGAGGTGCCTCGACACATCGGCACTCAAAATCCCCTCGTTATACCTTCTTACGCTTGTCCTTTATGGTTTGCACAACCCGCTATGCGGCCCCATTTGACGCAGGAAGGTATGGTGGAATCAGGATAGGCCAGGCACCATTCCGAGCCAAGAATGCCTTGTACTGTGCGCTTGCGAACGCTGGACCATTGTCACTCACCACAACATCAGGCAATTCATGGCTTGCAAAGATAGTGCGTAGACATGCAATTGTTGCCTCCACCGATGGCGATGATACCCGAACCACCTCTACCCACTTCGAGTATGCATCCACAAGTACCAAGAAGTACACGCCTTTAAAAGGTCCTCCAAAACCTACGTGTAATCGGGGCCACGCCCTCAAGGGAATGGCCATGGTGCCAGTTGCATTGCCTTGGGAGCCCTACGATGCACCTGACAAATTGTGCACCGGCCCACTTTCATAGTAATGTCCGCATCGATCCCTGGCCACCACGCGTGACTGCGGACCACTAACTTGATTTTTTCAACACAAGGATGCCACTCATGCAGCAGATCCAGCACAGCTGCCCGTAGCGACTCAGGTACTACCACCCGATTTCCCTGTAACACAGCCTTCCATCACAAAGAACTCCTTCATTCGGTTTGCAAATGGCCGAAACTCCTGTCCGGGTGGCAAGTGGCCTCCCGAGTCCCGACCACAACACACTATGCAAGGGGGCCAACACGGGGTCATGATCAGTTGCTGCCTCCACTGCCGAGGCTGAGAGCTAGGACCTGTGAGATATGCACATTCCAACATGAAGACGTCCTGGAGCCTAGGTTCCTCTGGCGGCGCCTTAGCGAGGGGCAGGCAACTCAAAGCATCAGCATTTTCCAAGCTCGTCCCTTGTCCGAAGCGCAACCGGTAGTTATATCCACTCAGCGTCAGGGCCCAGCGCAACACTCTCATTGAACTTTGAAATGAAATGTGGTTCTCATGTCTGAACAGTCCCAATAACGGCTTGTGGTCGGTGAAAATTTCAAATGGCCTTCCCCACACAAACTGATGGAACTTTAACACGCCAAAAACAACTGCTAGTGTCTGTTTATCCAACTGACTGTAATTGTTCTCAGGAGCTGTTAGTCGCCCAGAAGCAAAGGCTCTTCTCCTCTCCGTACGGCAGCTAATATGTCAGTACAATTCCAATGCCATACGGCGACGCATCGCAGCACAGCAACAAGGGCAACCTTAGATCGCAATAAACCAACACTCTTGCTGGTGCCAGCAACTGCTTGCTTTGTGCGAATGCTGCTTCCTGTTCAGGTCCGAAGAGCCATGGCACTCCGCTCTTAAGCATTTGGTGCAGCGGATGTAGCACTGTTGACAACAGTGGTAGGAACCTCCGGTAAAAAATAAGCAGACCCAGGAAGCTCTGCAACTCACGCATCCCAGTCGGTGCCGGCGCTCGAACTATGGCTTCAACTTTCTCCGGTGCTGGATGCAGACCATTCTTGTCGATGACATATCCCAGGTACGCTACGCTTGCTGCAGCGAATACACATTTCTGGGCCTTCAGCTTTAAACCTGCATCACTCAGTCATTGTAACACTTCCTCAACATTCTTACGGTGGTCCTCTGCCGACACCCCAGCAACCAGTAGGCCATCGAAGTATACGACAGTCTTTCGGCAACCGCCAAAGCAAACTCTCCATTTCGCGCTGGAATATTGCCAGTGCTGACGCCACTCCAAATGGCAGTCGGTTGTACGGAACAGTCCCTGCTTAGTATTAATAGTCAAATATTTCTTAAAATCCTCATCCAGCTCCACTTGCTGGTATGCGTCTCGAAGGTCCAACTTCGACAGCAGCACGCCTCCTGCCAGCTGCGTCCAGATTTCCTCGACCCGTGGCACTGGATATGTCCTAATATCGGCTGCCCGGTTCACTGTGACCTTTAAGTCTCTGCATAGCCTTACTTTCCCGTCCTTCTTGAAAACGGGAACCAACGGTGCCGCCCATTCCGATGTCCGCACTGGTCTGATATCTTCTGTCTGCAACCTTTGTAGCTCCTGGGTCACCATGTCTTGCAGAACCAAAGGCACTGACCGTGGCCTGAAGAACCGTGGCTGTGTAACCTCGGGTACTCTTACCTTGGCTTTCACTCCTGAAAACTGTTCGAAACTGCGAACACATTAGGGAACCGACCTATCCAGTCCTGTATATCTTCGACTGCGTTAACGTTGAGCAGGTTCTCAAGCGGCATGCCAAAAAGCTTTTGTCCAGTTTCTGCCTAGTAGGGCCCGTGAACCACATCTGACGATGAGTAATGGCAGTTGTCCAACCTTTCCTCCAAACTTGGCAAGTACTGAAGTTTTCCCCGCGTCCGCCGATTGGTGTACGAAATAGCCTCTTAACTTGAAATCAGACTTCTGCAGAGCCATCCTCGGAAAACGTCTCGTGAATTCCGCTTCATCCATCACCGAATAGACTGTTCCTGCGTCAACTTCCATGCGTATCAACTGACCATTGACGCTAACTATAGCGCAAATAGGTGGGACTCTCAACTCCAGGACGTTCACAATGTCTGGCTGTGGCCTGACGGCGGTATTCGCTGGTCTGCTCTCCAGTATCCACAGATTACCGACGTCCGTTTCTCCGTTCTCGTCTTTAGGTGGCATATCTACCGGGTCTACGGCCATCACCTCGTGGCGAGGTCGATATCTGGCCAGTCCTGCTTCTTGCTGCCTGTTCTGTTCCGCGCCTTGCAGACTGTTCCCAGGTTCCTGTCCGCCTGTGCAGTTTTTGCTGCGTGACCTTTCTTCTAGCAAGCAAAACACTGTAATTTCCTGAACCTGCACGAATGCTCGTGGTGCCTTCCGCCTCAGCGATGGTAATCGATGGCCGCCTCGCTGCCTTTCGACACGCAGTGAACGTTCACCTCATCAGCCTGCCCGGTCATCATTTTGGCGCCCGAAACGGCAGCTTCCATGCTAGTGATGATTTAGACAGTTCGGTCCAGCGTCAGCCAGCAGCCGTCGCCGCATTGCATCATCCCGAATACCATGCACGATCCGGTCCCTCAAGTTGTTCTCCAGCTCCCTTCCAAAATCGCATGGATCTGCCAACTTAAGCAGTTCGGCAACGAACTCCTTGACAGGTTCTCCGTCCCGTTGAGCTCGGCAGTGAAAATCATAGCGTTTTACGATCACTGACGGTTTAGGTACATAATGGTTGGTCAGCAGCTGGATGCTCTCGGTGAGGGGAACGTAATTTGGCCGTCGGGGTGCCAGTAAGCGACGAAGCAGTGAATACGTCGGCTTTCCGCACGAGCTGAGGAACACAGCACACTTCTTTTCCTCCGGGACGCTGTTGGCGATGAAGTGGTGTTCAAGAATCTCCACGTACTCCTCCCATTCATGCCCTTCGCCCACAAACGGCTCCAACTTCGACATTAATCCGGTTAATTCTCGTCGACAGTTGTTACAAATGCAACAGCGAGTTTATCCCCAACTACATGCGGTCAGCATGGCGGTTGTCCAACCAGCTATTAGCCCTAATGCCGAAAACATGGGCAGCGCGTGCGCCACTTGGAGTAGTCACTTGAGTGCCACTGGCTACCGACACAACACCTCGGCGGCGCTAGTTACCACCACAACACTGTCAAATATATTTGTGGAGACCCGACAACGAGTGTGTCTGTGGTTCATCTCCACAGATTTGGTGACTCCGGACTTCGTCTTCGCTCTCTGCTCCAGCCCTGCGCTTGCATCCGCCGCTTCACTGGGCCTACCAGCGCCTGGAGCTGGAGACCCCGCCTATCTTTGATCGTGTAGCCACTCATGTACCGTCTCCGTTGCCTCCCACGGTGCCACCTCATGATCCGCGGTCTCCGCTCTCAAGCTCCCTGACTTCTGGACATCGGACTCGGAACTTTTGTTCCTCACCGTCGAGGCCTTGTTCCGTCGGCACTGAATCACTTCGCAGGTGACCATGTTCGACCACGTCATTGGCGTACTCCCGCCTACTACTGCTGCGATTGTTCGCGACGTCCTGCGCTCTCCGCCTGCCGATCGTCCTTACGATCATCTTCGGGCGACGCTGATCCAGCGAACTTCTGAAACAGAGCCGCGTCGTCTACAGCAGCTCCTTACCTCAGAAGAGCTAGGAAATTGTAAGCCTACAGAGCTGTTGCGTCGCATGACCGCCTTGGCTGGAGACTCCGCTGCTTCACACGACAGCTCCTGCGGGAACTCTTCCTGCAGCGCCTACCACCACAGGTGCGCATGATCGTGAGCGTGTCTGCATCCCAGACACTGGAATGTGGTGAACCCGCATTTGTCCTTTCACTATTGAACTGCGCGCTAGTCTACTCCGAGTTCCGGGCCGCCTATTCGCTCTAGACATCTCAGACTGCTTTACCTGCGATCCCATTGTTTTTGTCTCAGGACGGCAACTTTTTATTCCTTCCGGGGCCTGCCGTATTTTCAGGGACTTCGCGCCTGTTGTGGTTCGCAAAAGTTTTCACGTTTATTTGGAAAGCGCTTAGACCTCTCGCAAACGTCACCTGATTACGTACTGCTTTCGTGCGTTTCCGAGGCGCCCTTCGATGAGGGTTTAGCTTTGGTCCTCTGGCATTCCTGCTACTACTGTTACAGGTGGCTGTCTGAGTTACCAAACCTAGTTCTCCACACTTCAAAAATGGCCTCTTCATTTTCCAAAATGGCCTCTCGGCCCTCACAGCGCAACGTCATTGCTCTTGAATCGACTAGCTGTATACTTCGTCTATTGACGATCCCACTTTCACATTTCGTTGGCCCGTGTACTCCGTTGCTTCTACTTTACCGTCTTCCACACTGAGCTGTTCTGGCCTGTGCAGCTCAACTACTAATGACCTCTCACTGTCAGCATCCGCGTGGCTCAAATTCGGCACGCTCTTGTTGCCGAATTCCTCGACTGTCTCACACTGGCTAGGATTTAAGTATATGCCAACTTAGTGCCCTCAGAAGACAATTGCCCTTCCCTCTTTCTGGGCTTAGCCTCTGAACAATCCGCACATGTCGCACGATCATAATTTATTCTGCCTTGTCCCTGATACGAGCTGTGGATGTTTCCTTTCGGCTTTACATAAAGAACCTCACCCTTCCCTTTATCAGTGTTCATTAGCGCTGCTAAATCAAGACAAGGGCTTTTCTTTTCTCTAATTTGAATCACTTGTGCGTCTTTCCCATCTCGCGGTTGCGAGCCTTCCACGTACACTTCCTGTTTGTTAATCACCGCTCTGGGATTTCCATGCGCACTGCAGGTACGCTGCTCTCCCGGTTCACGAACGTTCTCACTGGCATCCCAGCCAAAGGCCAACTCGACAACGTCGACGGAACAACGACACCCAACCTTAGAGTTAGGCAGCTCACTTCTTTTAGGGTGGTTCTGAGCAGTTTGCACAATACCCCGATTGCCTTTCCAGTCGCCTAGCTCCCCCGTGTCACCAGCCATGCGACGGCACTGTTGCACACTGCCCTGTGTACACTTTCCAAGAGCAACCTCAACTTCAGGTTCGAGACCTGTGCCTTTGGGCATCTCTACACTTTCTTTTCTGTGACCATGTCGATTGGATGCTAGCACTGAATTCTTTCTCACGTTGTCACGCTTGTCCAACTCGGTCTTGTGTGCCGCTTTCCTTCGGACTGGGTCACACATTCCCATTTTCTACCTACCTCTCCGATGGACAATTGCACGGAATCCCCTATCCTGTCAACGCGGCGACTCGCCTGGTCGACTGTTTCTTTTACCTCTACCACATCTCTATGTAGAGTTCTCACTTTCGTTCTTCATTTTAAACGATTAGGAGCTCTTATTCGCAGCTTTTGAAGCTGGTAACTCGCCGACGGTCTGAAGCGGAGCGGGTCTCAGCTGAACAGGGGTCGGTCGCGCTTCTAGCATCGAAGTGCGTACTGCAATTTTGGCTCTCTATTTTTACTTTGAAGCGCCGCAGTTGAGCAGTAGTCCTTACAGAGTAGTCCTTAATCCCCTCATTTGATAGATCACGACTATCCCCTCACCCCCTTGTTCTTGGCTCCCTACTTTCTCACCATTTCTGTCCCCCGAGGTTGCAGCTCTGCCATTCTGGATTGCCCTTCACTTCATCTCATGTCTGAGCTCAAGCGCCTCTAGTTCAGAGTCTAGTATTTCCATTTCTTTCCGGTCTTCGCTAATTTGGCTTCCCACTCTTGTTGTTTCTTTGCGGCTAGCCTGCGCTCTAGCTCCTCTTCTTCTCCTTCGGTGCATATGGCACATACCCACAGTGGGGGAGTGGCTAGAGTTCATTGCAGGTGTAAGAATAGAATTACCGATGTCGATTTAGACTGAATGACAGATAACTTATTAATTAGGAATTAGTGTTGCTAAAATAATTTGGAAAATTTTGAGGTGATAGTATAGAAATTAATGAAAGAAGGGTAAAACAAAAATAAAGTATAATTCAGACAAACCAGAGCTAACACACAAATCTTCCGGTAGCAATATCATAGTTGTGAAGTAACTCACACACCGGTTTTAGGGGATACCTTTTGAAGTTGCATGAAAGGAGAGGAGGGAAGGAACTGTAAATGGCAGTCCTAGGCGAGAAAGAGGAATTTCTAAATAATTTTTTTCTCTGAGTAGCATACCTGCGGCAGGAGAGGATATAATGCTCAATTGTTTCCCCATCATCGCATGACGCACAAAGATTAGACGGGGTAAATCCACAGCGACATAAATAAAAATTGAGGCAAGAAATTCTACAGTACATGACGGTGATGGAGACCTCAAATTACCTCGAGTTACAATACCGGACATTCCAATGGAAATTTAAATGTTAGAAATCCGTAGTCGCAAGGACTGGCTCATGGCTCAAGGAGTGTAATATTTGAAACCATTCAAAATGGGATCTATTTAGCAAAATAATGTTCGGTACAAAATCGGCAACATGCGCATTGAACGCTGAATTCGCAAAGTAATTAGCCGTTATATTAGAAGTAATGCCGTTATGCTCCGGAACCCATTGAAAACGCACCTCCTTTAAATGTAAGGGAAGGAAAAACATCGGGGTTTGTTCCAAGAGACGCCCCTTTATGCTTTCCAGCGCTGCTAAGACTGACAGGCAATCAGAGATTATAATTACGTGGTTATCGGCAACTTTTTGAAGGGCCAAGCTAATTGCAAGCAATTCAGCAGTAAATATTAGTGTGTAATCTGGGATCCGTGCAGAGAAACTCCAATCCAGTGCCTGGGAATTGCTGCTTTTTCATCCCGTTGTGAGGCATCAGTGAAAATAGCCACGTGTCGTGAATACTGTAATAAATGACCACCCAGGTCATGCAGGCGCTTAGCCAGGGGGGGGGGGGGGGGGTATGGGGCTTCCCCCGCCCCCCCCCCCCCCCCCCCCGAAATGTGTTCGTGCTGTCATGCACCGCCGACCAAAACAACCACCGGCGCTCGAAAGCATTCTGGGTTTTGTCTACATCTTTTTCCGGTTCGTTCGAAAATACATTTCGGCACGAACATTACGAACTTGGGGGCTACATTTCGTAGCAACGCCCATGCAGACGGAGTCGCGTAAAGCCAGGAACCATTTCCCAACACTAATTAAGTTTCAAGGGCGTTTAGATAGCGAGCGGGCTCGTCGCGTCAACTCGCGCCGGCCGTGGGGGTGGGGATTGACGACGAAACAAGACAGGTTTCCATTCCCGCTCAGTGTTTCAAGGGCGGTATTTCCCTCGCCTTCGACTCCTCGCTTCCTCAAAATCCCTGTGTTGTTGTTGTTGTTGTTGGGAACTTTGGGATATTCACGGGGGGTGGGGGGGAACCGGACACGGGTTATGCCGGCCTAATATCGCGGCGGCAATCTTGGTGTCCGGGGGGTGGGGAAGTGGGATGTTGGGAGGGGTGGGGGGGGGGGGGGGGTGGGGAGATCGCCTTGTCGTTGTGGCCCGCACCAAGCAAATAGCCCGGTGAGCATCGGCAGGTCGGTGGTCCGGTGCGCAGCCTCCGGTGCAGCAGCGCTTCTGGTTGTTCCAGACGAAGCCTGGTACTGCGCCTCTGCGAGGCACAGGAAGGACTGCTGTTGACAGCAGGACGCCACGGCGATTGGAGCAACCGCCGCAGCAGGAGGGGACCGCGATAGACTGCTGCCAAGGCAGCAGCGCGGCGGGTGGCGCTGAGGTGACCGTCAGTAGACAGCGCGCCGAGGCCCGCGAGCAGAGAGCCCACGGGGAGCTGTCCCAGAGTATCCAGGTAGCAGCACGAGGGGGTGCCAGGATTCACGAGAACACGTGGTCCATGGCGGCGAGGTGGAGCCGCCTCGGTGCACACAAGTGGTGCTGCGAGGACGGCGGGTGGCTTGCACGTGGCAAGCATGCTGGCTTGGCTGGAAGCGCGAGCGCAGCGAGGACTGCGGCATCACAAAGATGTCAGCAGGGAGTCACCGCGACGACGAAGTCGGGCGGCAACTGGGGGGGGGCGCCGGGAACTGCTGCAGCAGCAGCAGCGCGGCGGGTAGGTCGCCGGATCCACAGCAACACGTGGTCCGTGGCGATGGGGGGAGGCAGGGTTCTCGCGCCACGAGGGTGCAGCGAGAGTTAGCCAGGGTGCGTCCCAGATCCAAGGAGATGCAGGAAGCCGCGGGCGGTTCTGCAGGCTGCTGTCCATGAAGTAGGGAGGGGGCCGCCGCCGCCGCAGCAAACGACGGCGGCCCCGAGGAAATCCTTTTTCGAGGAGTAGGACGCCGCGGCCGCCGAAGCGGCCCGCCGAGCTAGGCCTCTAGGAGAGGTAGCGGGTGGCCGCTGACGCGGCCGACTGCTGGGAAGACCTCCTAGTAGAAGGAACTCGCCGGCGATGGGGAGCGCGCGACGAGCGAGGACGTACGCCTGCCGCTACGGACGGTAGCGGGCGCAGGCGAAGGTGCTCGGCGGCAGCGAAGCTGGCGCGCCTGTGTCTCTCTTTTGGGGCTTTCTTTTTCTCGTGCCTTTTGCGAATCCTCACCGTGCTGTAGCAGCTCAATTAGTGGTACTCCCTCGCCCTTTTCACGCTTCTTCCTATGCGCCGAAGAGAAGGAGCTGAACATTGGTCCAGGAGCGTTTTGGTTTTTTTATTGCACCTCGTTTTTTTTCCCTACACCGCTCTACGCCGCCCTACGCATCTTGCGGACGCCGGTGAGCGACCGTGACCACAGGCACCGAAGCGGCGCCGACGGCGGCGGAGTGATCCTTTGTCTCCTACTGCGGCGCCGTCACCGATCTTGACTACTCCACCTCCTTCGGTCGGTAATTCTTGCCTTGATGATTGGAAGCGGTATCTCCCGCGCTTGACTCGTCGCCATCCTTGACAGGCCCTAGCCCTAACTCTCCTCCTGCCTTTATGGAAGGAGGGACGCATGTTTTTTTGTGCAAAGATTTGGAGACAATTTTGTCGCACACTCCTCTTGGTAGTGGGCCTGGGTAGTTGGCTAGTGGTTCGGAATTGATTCCCATGCGATTGGGAATTTGTCTGCCTGCTTTAGAATTGGTTAGTATTTGTAGCTGTGCTGTCTTATGTCCTGTGATCAGCTCCTCGACAGTGTTGTGTATCCCAAGTGAGAGTTTTTCGGTTGTAGTGTATCTGGGCAGACCTAGCCCAGCCTTGTAGGTGCTTTTTCTATTGAGGAGAGGCAGGCCTGGGTTGTGCGATGTTCGCTCGTGTTAAAGGTCAAGCGGCGGCCAAATTACCCCGTAGCCATCCATTACGGGACCTCTTTCTCTCCGCTTCCACTTCCATCTTCCTTCTCTCAAGTCTGGCGTATACAGTGCCTTTCCTTTTCTTTCTTATAAAACCAATTTACAATATACAAGAAAAAAATATGAAAACATGGGATTGACCTGGTTAGGTTTAGGTGTTCACAATTCCGTGGCGTCCACTCAAAAATATAAGGCTCCTTCTGTTCCCCAAAAATTGCTGTGATTTAACTTCTTTTAAACCTAGTGTCAGACAAGGCCTGACAATGTGCCAGAACTGCTCAGCGGACAGACTAGGGACCATAGCTTAAACATGATCATTTTAAGATGAAAAGGAGGAACTGCAAAAGGAAGTTATTATTACTTATAAGTGACTGCAAGGAGTGCTGCCGCATAATTTGCTGAATGCAAGGCAGTAAAATATTTCAATAAACTGCATCTGACAGATGAAATCACAATTGCATTAAAATGACCGAATAATGCCTGCTGTTAAAAAAAAAAAAGACAAGCTGGTTTTGTTTTTAAGCTTTCGTTCCGAGCTAAGCAACCCACTGGCAACAAGAATCATTACAAAAATAATAAATGAACACTAACCATGGCCTTTCCGTTCCGATGATCAACAAGCATCGCGTCGTCAGAACGTTCTTGAACAGATCCGATCACGATCTTTATCTAGGAACGCTTCGACGATGCGCTATCACTGACCTTCATGTGCAGACCGCCTCGCCTTCGATGAGACCGGTGGAGGCAGCCTTGCCGGCCGGGAAACTGCGGCCAGGCTTGTTCCAGCGACGCCGCGACTCTCGTGCAGCCTCTGGGTGTAGAGCGTTCCGCTACTGGTTGAATAGATGTCACTTATTTATTTATTTATTTATTTATTTATTTATTTATTTATTTATTTATTTATTTATTTATTTCAAATACTTTCCAGGCCGGAAGGCATTACAGAAAGGAGTGGTACAGACAAAAAAAAATATACAGTGCATAGCTCTACAATAATGAAGTTATATGATGGCGGAAAATACAGTTTTCTTGAAATTTGCAACATCAGTAATGGCAGCGATGGAGGGAGGAAGGTCGTTCCAGTCAACGCTAGTTTTAGGAATAAAAGAATAATGACACAATTTTGTTCTCGAAAATGGAACACCAACTTTAAATACATGATCGGAACGGGATGAAATGTATGAAGGGCTCGCAAAAAGATGATTCTTTAACGGAGGGTTATGATGATACATTCTCTGCAAAATACACAGTCGAAAACACTTTCGGCGCAAAGAAAGGTCGGGTAAGGCAAGTGTGTTTTTCATGGAAGTAATGCTAGCTTGACGGGAAAAGTTAGATAAGATTAAACGTGCCGCACGATTTTGAATGGATTCTAGTGTGTTTATCAGTGGGATTATATTAGGATCCCAAACTGCAGATGCGTATTCTAACTTTGGTCGTACTAATGTTTTATAAGGGGTTAGTTTTATCGGCAGAGGCGCGGTAGAGAAATTTCGACGCAAGTATCCAAGAGTCCTGTTGGCGTTATTGGTGACATGTTCGACGTGTCTATGCCATGATAGGTTACGTGAGATATGAACACCTAGGTATTTGTAAGAGTTAACAGATTCAAGGCGAATGTCGTGAAGAACATTCGTGAAGAACGCTTTGAACATCGTAGAAAGCCATAACTCTGCACCAGGGTTTCCGCTCGCGGCAGGTGCATGTTAACACTGTTAGTTTCTACCTTAATAGCAGCAGTAATTAATGTACATTTGCAGAGAGGTTGCCATTGTGGTGCAGGGTTGACCAACGTTGAAAGTGCAACGCTGTGTTACTAGCTCTGAGGTAGTGTTCAGCTAAAATCTGTAACGTCTTGGAAACGTAGGGAGCAAATATGCAACAAGCTTATTAATATTACCTGATTACGATAAGATAAAATGCTAAGAAACGACCGGCTACTATTTACATACTTCCGCACTTGTAGGAACATTAAAAAAATAAGTGCTAGTGTTCGGGCAAGTTCTATCCTTTGGTCCTCTGAGTCAGAAACCTCTAGTAGTGTTATCACATTTAGTGAACATGTAAACATGGCGTGCTTATTCTAATACTGAAGCTGGACATATACTCTCGGCCACTCAAAACTAAAAAGCATAGAGAGCTTTAAAACAACCAGTATACAAACTTCTCACGTTTCTGTGTCTATTCGGTTCCTTCTTCACTTGTTGTTGCAAAATGGCGCATACCCACAAGGTGGATTGGCCATGACCAGGCGAGGATTACAGTTTCTTAGATTCCATACTGCAGGATTGAGATTAGACATTTTGAGCAAATCAAGTTCACTGACAGAGATGATTGAGGGTGGTGCTGGGGCTCACTGAGCTCTAAATCTGTGAAATAAAAAAAGAGGAAAACATAGTTAAGAATAACAAGAGGAATGTCGAAAATAATGGACGAAGAATTATAGCAACCAGTTATTATGGAAAACGTTTTGATTCTGGAAGAAAATTTTGTATGACAGAGCAAACATTCCCATCTGCATATCACAGCATAGAAGCGGCAAGAGACAGAATAATTGCTGCAGACAAGCGCAAAGTAAGTTTCTGTAGTGGAATTTCTAACCGCCTCCTGAGCGATGTATATCGGTGACAAAAGAGTATAAAACGATCAATTGTTTCTGGCAGAGCACAGTATTGCCACAAAGGGGAGCTGGCAAGACCGAGCCTGTAGAGCTAAAACTTTAGCTGAGGAACACGACAACTAAGTCGCGTGAGGAAACCTCAAGTTTGCGAGACCGCCATGGTTAACATCTTTGCACAGACTCTCTCACTGCCCTTAAACAGCTTAAGGCCGTTCGACGCACATTCCAAATAACACAGTCCATTCATTTGCTCTGTTCAAAGTACCCATGTCATGTGCGCATACACTGGATTCGCGGCCATGCTCGCAATCCACATAATATTTAGGCGGGTGCTATGACGCACATAAACACACCAGGCGATCCACCCCCTTCCCCTCTTCCCCCAGATCCGTTCCTGTCCCACGTTTCCAATTTTCAAGTTCTGCGCCAGCGAACACGCGCTCTCATTCGGGTTCGCACCCTCACCCCCGTAATCTTACTCGGCAGGAGGAGGTATCAGTGCGCCGGATTCGGACAGGGGCAGCTCTGACCCCTATCTGTACGACATCGACGGCGTGATAAAGATCTGCCAGTGACTGACAGGTGCCCTCACTGTGACACTGCACCTGAGATCTGTGATGTGCGTCACTTGTGGACGTGTCCAGCAACGACTCCAGTTAGACAACGGCTACTCAAGAAGGTGGAACCACGATTGGGATTACGAGACGTGGACAATGGACAATCACTACACCGCCAGCCTCTGCGAATACTTAAGCGCAACTGCACTTCACTCCTTCTTTCAACTTTCTATCTCCTGCACCCCATTCTCTCTTTCTCAACTTATGCCTTGTGGCACACACTGGATTCTTTGTTGTACCGTTTTTGATTGTATCTTTGCTCGCACCTGCTTGGAGTCATACGGCTCCGCAGTATATTACTGAAGAAATAATACATATATATTTTTTTTTTATATATATACATATATATATATATATATATATATATATATATATATATATATATATATATATATAAAAATATATATATGAGCTGGATTATGTATTATATATGGGGTTGATAATTCTTTGTTTGTGATTGCTTGACAATGGAGTTGAAATTTTTTGATGGTTAATCCAGGAAGTGATTTTATCTTTCAATATGGTATTTTCAATTACTAAATTACTTTTTTCATCAGGAATTGAATATGGAGATCCTCTGCGGTCCAAATGTTATCTTGGCGAGTTTGTTTTATATGAGCATTTTGCTTTTGGGTAAAGAAGGCAGCTGTGCTTGTAGGAGGAATTGCTATCCTTTTTAATATGTAATGAAGTTCAAGAAAATAGTCGGCAAACAACTCAATGGCAAGTTTGCTCTTAAGAACTGGGTCGTCATGTTATCTTTGGTTGCCTCGCTACATTGCCAGACAGTACAGAGCTCTACGTGGTTTCTGTGTTGATGGCAGTTAGAAATTTAAGGCTGAACACCTTCTCATGGAACCCAACACTCAGTAGCAAATTGAGCCAAGCCACAATTTTTGCTCAGGCATTGCAGCAGGCCCAATCAACATAATAGTTTTATTTGTAACACTATGAAAGCCTGGTAAATAACTGCTGCTTCGAACAGACTGACCGACTCATGTGCGTACACGTCCCTAATTCATCTCGCATATGATTATGCAGCTTCCGGCGTTCCAGTATCGGTGTTGAGGAGAAATCGAGCATGCCTTTGACAGATGATATCTGACATGGCTATGTCACGTGGCCACGAAACCGTATGACGTGGCCGAGTTGGTAGGGCCGACAAACATGGCAGGGGACTCCGACCCGGGAAACTTCAGGTGGTAGAGGGAGGAGGAAATCGAACCTGGGACCTTCGGATACTGAGTCGTACACGGCATGCGTAGGGTACGCAGACACTTTAATTCGTATGGTTTTGTTAAAGAGGGAATTTATATTTTTCGGGCGGCATTTCTTTAATGTATTAGTTTATGGCCGTATGTGAATTAATATGGGTAGGCTAACAGATGCACAAAGAAAAGGATTATTAATTAAACGAATAGCAAAATGCACGTTCGAAAATGATGTTTCGCAAGGCAAGCCGATGGGAGCCATTAACGTTGCGTAATAGCCCTAATGAAGGAGCTTAAGTCTTCCTCATGGTTTCTTTTATTTTTTTTATGATAGCATCCCCTGTTAATTTCGACCCACCCGTTTTCGGTCGTTCCCATATCTCTTACCGGAAACGCATGCTCATCCGGCAAGTCTCTGCGCATCTCCATGGTTCTCTCTTTTTCTGTCGTATCTAGAAACCGCAAAAAACTTGGCAGCGCTTGATCTTTCACCGCCAATTGATGATAAAATCAGTAGTGCAATGTTAACCTTCTCAATGTTATTTTTATATGATTTTGTACGCTTTCGTAATCACTTCATTCAGTGAGCACCACAGGTAAGATTTTTTAAAGCAAGAGTCCTTGCGCTCAGGCACATTGACGGGAAACAGTTATTCCACCTTTTCCCCTGATACACCATTCCTCCCATTGATAACTTTGCACATACGAAAAGTTTGGAAGAGCCGGTGCTGGACCTCTCTGCTCCCTCATCAAGTTATGTTCTCTTGATTAAATACGCGAAGGCCGATGTATGAGTTCAGGGCGAACTGGAGAGATACCGCTCGTGGAGAGGGCACCGCGCACTTGCTGTTCCCGCGTTGGCGTCCAAGAGTGGCACTGGTAGCCGTTACGTCACAGGGACGCAGGGGAGGAGGGCGACCACACAAAACCCAAGCCTTGAGGCCGAAGTGGAAGCTAGGCAGAGACTGCGGTGGGCGTCTCGCGTTTTCCGGTTGCGTACGGTGACGCTTTTTCTAAGGACAGCTTCATCTGAAACGTAAGTCAGCAATATACAGGTCTTAGCAGTTTTAACTAAGTAACCTGCGACTAATACCATTCGACCGCCCAGCCGAGGCTTCTCATGTTAGAACTTAAAAAATTAGCAAGAAGAGTTGCATCTTTCCGTATGTAATTCTGAACCGAAAATATTTTTTGTTCACGGTGAGCATGCTCACCATGTGAAATTCTAGTTAATGCCTTATTTTTTGGTGCTGATTTCCCCATCCTGTAATAAAATAACTTGGTAGTTACGTTTAATTTCGACTCATTAAGTGTATTCGTCGATAGTAAAGCATTACCACTAGTAAAATTATCTATATAAAGTGCTGAGGAAAGATGCTCGTGCACAGGCTTAGTGACAGTGCCAATAAGATACATGAGCTGAGAAATGCGTGCCAGATCACAACTAAAACGTGCGCCAGCGTAGCGCTGATTGGAAATAGCGCTCCAATTTGCGCACGCTTACTTCCTAAATACACCCTGATTATTATGTTAGAAAGCGAAAAAATCTTTGAGTGCTGACCATCGCGGGGAAGCTCACAAGATTGAATTTCAAAGCTGCGAGATTCTGTCTCATTCATTTGAATATTTTTCTCTTGTAAATCATTTGGTCATGCAGTTTTATTGCTGAGCACACTCCCTTCAGTTTTCTGGGCACGAAAAGTATATGTCACAAACTTCAAATACCCTGAGTGGTTCCTAGCGTGAACGGAACGAAAGTAATGTGCGGCCACGCGTTTGCATTGTATCTGTGATGTTTGGATCGACTGCTGATTAACGTTACTGCTGAGAAGAAAAGAGTGCACGACTTCAGATTAAGCACTGCAGTTTGATCATATGTAATCGATGTAATCGTTTCCAGGCGCTGCACTTGGTAGTTTGTAGTTAACAGACTGGTATCCGTGTCCTTCACAGTGCGGAAGCATGATTCATGCGCTGAACACGACTGCCCTGTTCGTGCTGCTGCTTTTTGCGTGTGCGGCGGTAAGGGCGGCACCGCCACCCAAGGGCGGCAACTCCAGGTCCTCTAGCAGCTCCTCCTCGGCCTCCTCCAAGGGCGCAGCAGCCTCGCCTCTGCCAGAGACATCCGGAGGTTTCTTCGATGCCATCAAGACGGCCAGTAAGTCAAAGAACTTTCGTCTCGTCACAGCGCTCGCCGCAGAAAACCCGAGTTAAAGAGGACGAAAAGAGGAAAGCTATTTGTATTACGCGCAATCGCTAGTTATGTTTATAAAATAGTTGTAGTAGATCATAATCTACGCCCAATGTAGGAAAATGGCTACTTTCATTAATCACCAATTCTACTTGCCCTTCCCGTGCTATGACCAGCTTGTCAATGCGAATAAAATGCGCATTTCCTTCCCCCCCGCCCCCCATTTTTTTTCTTGCTGTACTTCTGTGTGCTTATCACATTCAACTTTCTTAATTTTCTGCCCTAATCTCATCTACCCATCTGTACTACCTGCCATCATTTACTACGTTTGCTTGTCTTGGAATTATTTCAGTACCCCAAACAAGAACACCTGCTAATTATCTATTACCCGCATTACCTTCTCTCCGACTTGAGCCATAGAAAATCAAACCATTAACGACAGGCTGTTCTCGAACTATATATATATATATATATATATATATATATATATATATATATATGTTTCCTGTCCCTCAGCGTTATTCCTATCATGTTACTTTTCCCCGCTCGCTTCACGGCGTCGTAAATGTAAAATCGAACCTTTTCGATAGTCTCCAAGTTTCTGCCTCATAGTTTATACCACCATGATACAAATATTGTAATTTTTGTCAAGCCTTTCATGTTATCAGGTGGTATAAGTTATGAAATAAGATAAAATTAACAATCTGCTCCGGAGCCAGACTAGAGATGTGCCAATCTACCGCCGCCTTAGTACAACGTTTGTATTTGCTGGCAAACTGTGATAGCTAATGGCTGGTTGTTATGCTTGCTCGGTTCGCGGTGCGAGGGCAGGTATTCGAGAATATGTCACGCATCAGAAGCTGTGCAGTATCAACCACTACTACCACACGAATGCAGCCCGTGTCTTCATCTCTACGCTCATTCAAGATGTCTTGAATGAGATAGACTGAAGTCTTATGTCCTCTGCGGGATTCGGCAGCAATATTTTCATACATTGCTTTGTCTCTTTCTCTCTCCTTTGTAGGCGGCCAGGTGCAGCACGCTTCGGACAAGTTTCCCGTGAGCTACAACATGGCCGCCACGCGGTTTCAGGGCTGGGCCCAGGAGAACAAGGACAGCATCTCTAAGACGGCCACTGACGTCTTCAACTTCGCGCGTACCATCTTCCAACCCATCGAGACCGAGCTGAGGAAGATGTCTTCTAATGTGAAACCACCCTCTAGTGGGAAGCAGCCTTCGAGCGGCTAAGTCCGTGTAACCCGCATCCAATCTATCCGCATCTTCGCTACAGCATACTCTGCCGCACAACTTCGAGACGAGGGAAAGTTCACCCAGGGATCAGCATTTAACAATTTTGAGACGCGGAAACGAGCACACAGGAAGCAGCATTGAACAACTTGTCGTATAATAACGCGCAAAGGCACGAACACACTGCTCACGCTGCCTGCCTATCCATGAGATCTCCGTAACATTTGAAGGCCATTGGGTAGCACTGCTTCGAGGATGGCGCAAAATGTTCGCGAAACGTTTGAAGCGACTTACTTTGACTTGTACGATATATAAAAAACGACTAAAATGTGGTATTTGTGATAAACTGCCTTCTTTATGGGAAATGAAGGCTATTCGTGAGAACAAGTTTGATCAGATTTATGTATGTGTTGCTACTGTGAAGAGACGGCGTGGCTCAAAAGCGCGACTTCTCTTATATATGCGGCCAACGGTGAGGTTGGGCCTCGTAAAGGTTCTCATTTTTACCGTGAAAGGAAGCTACACACGAAACGACATCCATAATTTTGACTACAAGAATGTAAAAACTGGTGATGTAAATAACCAAGGCGGGAGGGGGATACGTGAGGGCATAATCGTGCACAGAACATCACAATTTACGGGGCACAGAGTAGTGTGTTTTCCGTTCACTTGCTAAGAACATCGACGCATTGCTACTCTCTACATTTGTACGGTTAAATGTGCCAGTCCCTACGATTTGCACGTTCCTCAATAAAAAGGTGTGCAGTCCCAGTGTGTGTCCTTGTAGTCATGATACGCTATCGTGTCACGTGCGACATCAAATGAATACCAGTGAGTAAGAAAACACTGCAATGGATTTTTGGATTCGCGAATGAGAATATTCCAGCTTATTGATCACAGAATTTAGTTAAATAGTTATTTGGTCGGATTATAGTTTGTAGGAACTGTCGATCATGAAACACATTGGAGAAACGTCGCCGGCTTAACCATGCCACTAATTTCAAAGACAATATCGTTAACCATAGTTGTCAGCGGGGAATGAATGACTGCTGAATGGTAAGAAACGGCGTAGGTAGCGGAGGCGCCACAAATGTGTCTACTACTTTTGCTTAAAATTAAGAGTTAAATTGTAATAGACTGACGATACCACGACAGCTACGCTGATAAACATTCATTTGTTATGTTGTTTCATTTGTTTCCTTTCCACTCCGCAAATTTACTTGCTGACAGGCAGTCGAAATTTCCCGAGACCCCCACTACGCCTTCGGTTATAGCCTGAGACCAAACCAAACTGAAATTAATAGAATGGCAAAAAGACCCATTTCAGCCCCGGTATTGATGTCTCATAATAGTATCCGGCAAGTGTGGCAGCCCGAGCTGTCAGCGCAGACGTATGTCGCCCCGAAGTACGGGGCAAGTCATACGGACGTGGTCCGTTGCCTCCGCTACGGAAGACGCTCGAACAGAGACGGCAAAATTGTGAAATTTTATTGGGGCGCCTAAGCTCCGCCTTTAAGAGTGCGATACCGCAGGCTATCTATCCCACGTCCTGCTTTAGACAAGCCGTGTGAACGTGGGGTAACGTGAATGCAAGGGCTTCTTGTGATACCGCCCTCCTATATGAAAGGAGAGTTGGCAACCAGTGCGAGGACAGCGGCCACTTGCCAGCTCCATGCTCGTGATTTTTCTCTCGCATCTGGTGATAGGGCCTACGGGGATTGTTGGGTCAGGAAGCCGCGGCGTTCAAGCGATATTCTTGAGGGAAGGTCACGCGATTGAGTTTCGTCGACCCGCGACAAGTGCCGATCGACACCGAGCGTTGACACCGTCGTGCGACTCGCTTCACGACAACCCTCTCTCTGAACGAGATTTGAAAGAAGAGCCGACTTTCGCGCCTTTTCGGCAGCACGCTTGTGATATATCAGTTCAGATTCCTGTCAGTTATGGATATTTGCAATATGCTCAATTATTTCAGCGAGGAACCCCGCCGGGGTGGCGCAGTGGTTAATGCGCTCGACTACTGTTCCCAAGGATGCGGGATCGAATCCCGGCCTCGACGGCCGCTTTTCGATGGAGGCGAAAAGCAAGGCGCCCGTGTGCTGTGCGATGTCAGTGCACATTAAAAAACTCCAGGTGGTCGCAATTTCCGGAGTCCTCCACTACGGCGTCTCTCATAGCCTGAGTCGCTTTGAGACGTTAAACCCCACAAACCAACCTATTTCAGCGAGAAAAAAAAATATTATGGTTATACCCATGTGCAGGGCTGTTTCTGCAGGCAAAAGACGGCTTCGTCTTGTTAGACGAAGACAGAAGCGGCGGTGGTGTGTGCGGCCTTGTTTGTGGTCTCACGAAAAAGCATGTCACGAAATCGCCTCAAGACCGAACGCCGAGCGCATGACGAAGAATGCGAGTACAAGCGCGAATCAACAGGTTTCGCTTTCATTGTGACCCTTGACATTGCATGCCCAACAAGTGCGTGCACAGTAAGGCTTTACACACGCGTACGTGCACTCTTCAATTTTTCTGCCGCGAATTGGCCGAAAGGTCTTGCGATTTGAAATCGCGTCGCAAGAAATCGATCAGTGAGCGACTCTCTCCAGTTGCGAGAGTCTGCTATCGTGACTGACTGCTCGTTGTTTTCGTGTGACGCTTTTGTCATGCCGACTGGACGCCAAATGGAATGAAAAAATGAATATCTGATTTAAACTGACTATTACAATATACAACCCCAGACCTCGCACCATCTCCCGATGCGGCCGAGTTGAAGGGAAACCCACTTCACCATACACTGTGGAACCTCCCCCTCGTTTTCTTTTGTACTGAGGTAGCTATAATTAGCTTGTCTATTAAAGGCAAACGCCATCAGCTTCCTTAGTTCTCATGTATCGGTGTTTGTCTGAACAGAAGTCATATGTACAGAGAAGAAGACAAAATCGAGGTAAAATAGGGTTGACATATAAGGCTGAATACAAGGTGTATGCAACATAGCGTCGCTTCAGACATAGGTGATGATAGTTTCAAGTGCTACTGCGGACCACATGCCTAACAATGAGACTACACATCATGTGTCCTTCTTTCAACCAAAGCTCATTGCTTGAAAACACGATGTCGGCGAGACTGACTACAACTATATATAAAATCTAAATCTTGCTACATGCGAGAATCAGCAAAATAATGTATGCATCTATGCATGTATGCATGCATGCATGCATTTGAACGTTTGAAGGTTTGAAGGTTTATTAAAACGAAATACAAATCAATCATATAAGTGCATAAAAAAGTTTGTACAGTAGGAGGTCCCGAAGTAAGACTGTCTGGGGGACCTCCCATCAGGAATACATGAGTATAAATACACAAGTGTGGCAGAGGATCTAGAAAAAGGTATAATCAAATTGAAACCTATTATTAAAATTTCGGCACTGAATAAGTTACACAATAGTGTAATACACAATAAGTTACACAATAGGGGCGAGGAGTGACCCGGTTTGTATTTGCATTAGGATGACCGCCTCCCGACTAAGTGCCGGGGGAGGCGGCGGCATTGTCTGTCAAGATAGGCGGTAACACTTAGTAACTTCCTCATAACTGGTCATTCGGTCCTTTGTTTCGAACCACCACTCGGAACGGTCACTCTCGGGGGCGCGGAAGGTAAGCAAAGAGGTGAGCGACGGGGAGAAAGGACAGGATAGGCAATAATAAAATAAAGAGAAATATATGCAATATTGCACAATAAACAAATCAAAACATTAAACATTTCTTGTCAACTCTCGCAAATAAAACAAATCGCGGTTGGAAAATCGGGGGCATTCACACTATAGGAGAAGGTGGAAAAATTGTGCTGCGGCGTCGGCGTTGGCCGTTTGAACCCTCCCGGCCTGAAAAAAACACGAGCATGCATTTGCCAGGCGGTATAGTTGGCAGCTAGGTTAAAGGGTGGGGTCTGATTGACCGGCGGGTTATGTGACGGCAAGAGACAGATGGCATGACCGAGTTGGTGGCAATAAAACCCCTTGTAGGTGGAAGAGGGTGAAGTGGGCATCTAACGTATCAGCGCCCTGAAGCCTCGCAGCCTCGAATAATCATGAACTATTGTCAGTTAGTATGGGGAAACACAACATCCCCTAATATAGAACACATCCACCTGTTACAGAAAAAGTATCCCGATCCGACACACATACAATGCTTCTTATTCTACTACTACTTCGACATCAACTTTCTTTAGGAACTCTGGTGTAATTCCAGCTTACAATCTTTATAGATATCGCCTAAGTCATATTTATAAACAGGAAACCCACAGGAATGTGAACAATCTACGTAACCTATGCCAACTACAGGAATGAACTCAAAGTTACACCACGATACATTTCGAAGATTGGTCAGTACCGACGTCGCGTTCAAATTACGGGAAACAGTGTCTTAAGTACACAATACCAACACTTTTAAATTATTGTAATTCTGAACGTTTTGGTCTTTTCACAGCATACTACAAAGACCTTCGGGAAATGTATTTGATTTCTATGTAGTATTGTTAGCATGCTGCTGTTTTCTTTTCCATTTGTAACAATGAGTTCCTATGTTGTTTTTGTTGAAATGTGTACTAATGAGTGCTATGTTTACATAATTTCAAATATGTGTATGCGTGTTTTAATGAAGAGTAAGTGTACATTTGTGATGCTGCCATGCTGCCAAAATAAGGGATTGTGGACCCGTCTCTCTACAATCCACCCATCTGTATTAGATGGCAAATAAAAGATTTCATGTCTCTGGCGGCTGGTAGCTGGAAGATGACATGGCTAGGCACTTAGTGGTTCGACGGAACAAGCACTGTTCCGTATTCATCCTTTCTGCTCTGTTTGAATATAGTCCGTAGTGTGCAGGACACCTCTCTAAATCGCATTTGTAAATCATCATCATCATCATCATCATCATCATCATCATCATCATCATCATCATCATCAGCAGCAGCAGCAGCAGCAGCAGCAGCAGCAGCAGCAGCAGCAGCAGCAGCAGCAGCAGCAGCAGCAGCAGCAGCAGCAGCAGCAGCAGCAGCAGCAGCAGCAGCAGCAGCAGCAGCAGCAGCAGCAGCAGCAGCAGCAGCAGCAGCTGCAGCAGCAGCAGCTGCAGCAGCAGCAGCAGCAGCAGCAGCAGCAGCAGCAGCAGCAGCAGCAGCAGCAGCAGCTGCAGCAGCAGCAGCAGCAGCAGCAGCAGCAGCAGCAGCAGCAGCAGCAGCAGCAGCAGCAGCAGCAGCAGCAGCAGCAGCAGCTGCTGCAGCAGCTGCAGCTGCAGCAGCTGCAGCTGCAGCAGCAGCAGCTGCAGCAGCAGCTGCAGCAGCAGCAGCAGCAGCAGCAGCAGCAGCAGCAGCAGCAGCAGCAGCAGCAGCAGCAGCAGCAGCAGCAGCAGCAGCAGCAGCAGCAGCAGCAGCAGCAGCAGCAGCAGCAGCAGCAGCAGCAGCAGCAGCAGCAGCAGCAGCAGCAGCAGCAGCAGCAGCAGCAGCAGCAGCAGCAGCAGCAGCAGCAGCAGCAGCAGCAGCAGCAGCAGCAGCAGCAGCAGCAGCAGCAGCAGCAGCAGCAGCAGCAGCAGCAGCAGCAGCAGCAGCAGCAGCAGCAGCAGCAGCAGCAGCAGCAGCAGCAGCAGCAGCAGCAGCAGCAGCAGCAGCAGCAGCAGCAGCAGCAGCAGCAGCAGCAGCAGCAGCAGCAGCAGCAGCAGCAGCAGCAGCAGCAGCAGCAGCAGCAGCAGCAGCAGCAGCAGCAGCAGCAGCAGCAGCAGCAGCAGCAGCAGCAGCAGCAGCAGCAGCAGCAGCAGCAGCAGCAGCAGCAGCAGCAGCAGCAGCAGCAGCAGCAGCAGCAGCAGCAGCAGCAGCAGCAGCAGCAGCAGCAGCAGCAGCAGCAGCAGCAGCAGCAGCAGCAGCAGCAGCAGCAGCAGCAGCAGCAGCAGCAGCAGCAGCAGCAGCAGCAGCAGCAGCAGCAGCAGCAGCAGCAGCAGCAGCAGCAGCAGCAGCAGCAGCAGCAGCAGCAGCAGCAGCAGCAGCAGCAGCAGCAGCAGCAGCAGCAGCAGCAGCAGCAGCAGCAGCAGCAGCAGCAGCAGCAGCAGCAGCAGCAGCAGCAGCAGCAGCAGCAGCAGCAGCAGCAGCAGCAGCAGCAGCAGCAGCAGCAGCAGCAGCAGCAGCAGCAGCAGCAGCAGCAGCAGCAGCAGCAGCAGCAGCAGCAGCAGCAGCAGCAGCAGCAGCAGCAGCAGCAGCAGCAGCAGCAGCAGCAGCAGCAGCAGCAGCAGCAGCAGCAGCAGCAGCAGCAGCAGCAGCAGCAGCAGCAGCAGCAGCAGCAGCAGCAGCAGCAGCAGCAGCAGCAGCAGCAGCAGCAGCAGCAGCAGCAGCAGCAGCAGCAGCAGCAGCAGCAGCAGCAGCAGCAGCAGCAGCAGCAGCAGCAGCAGCAGCAGCAGCAGCAGCAGCAGCAGCAGCAGCAGCAGCAGCAGCAGCAGCAGCAGCAGCAGCAGCAGCAGCAGCAGCAGCAGCAGCAGCAGCAGCAGCAGCAGCAGCAGCAGCAGCAGCAGCAGCAGCAGCAGCAGCAGCAGCAGCAGCAGCAGCAGCAGCAGCAGCAGCAGCAGCAGCAGCAGCAGCAGCAGCAGCAGCAGCAGCAGCAGCAGCAGCAGCAGCAGCAGCAGCAGCAGCAGCAGCAGCAGCAGCAGCAGCAGCAGCAGCAGCAGCAGCAGCAGCAGCAGCAGCAGCAGCAGCAGCAGCAGCAGCAGCAGCAGCAGCAGCAGCAGCAGCAGCAGCAGCAGCAGCAGCAGCAGCAGCAGCAGCAGCAGCAGCAGCAGCAGCAGCAGCAGCAGCAGCAGCAGCAGCAGCAGCAGCAGCAGCAGCAGCAGCAGCAGCAGCAGCAGCAGCAGCAGCAGCAGCAGCAGCAGCAGCAGCAGCAGCAGCAGCAGCAGCAGCAGCAGCAGCAGCAGCAGCAGCAGCAGCAGCAGCAGCAGCAGCAGCAGCAGCAGCAGCAGCAGCAGCAGCAGCAGCAGCAGCAGCAGCAGCAGCAGCAGCAGCAGCAGCAGCAGCAGCAGCAGCAGCAGCAGCAGCAGCAGCAGCAGCAGCAGCAGCAGCAGCAGCAGCAGCAGCAGCAGCAGCAGCAGCAGCAGCAGCAGCAGCAGCAGCAGCAGCAGCAGCAGCAGCAGCAGCAGCAGCAGCAGCAGCCGGACTATACGCACTGCAGGGTGAAGGCCTCTCCCATTTCATCTTGAGGGAAGATGGTGGTATGTTCCTTCTCGCGGTGTGTTCCTTCAAGTGTCTCGTCTTTTTGTGCGCATTTCTTCCTTCAAGATGAAGCAGTACCAACATGCTCAACCTTTCGCTCTGAATCTCCCAATTCCTTCCAATTAACCCGGTCCTTTGCTAGCTGCATCTAATTGATCACTGCGAATTTCATAATCTCGTCCACCCACCTAATTTTCTGCCAGCCCCGGCTACGCTTACCTTCCCTTAGAATCCTACTAGTTACTCTGGTTACTCGTAGAGACCATCAGTTATCCTCTCTTCGAACTACATGCCCTGCTTATGCCCATTTCTTCTTAATTTCGACTAGAATATCAGTAATTTAAGTTACTTCTTTGACACACTTGTCACGCTTCCTATCTCTTAACGTTACACCTACCATTTGCCGTTCCATCGGAAAATGTAAATCGGGGCACGTACGTCAAAGACGAAACCGAGCAGGCATGCAAAATGTATTATCGCGTAATGCTGTAACCGAAACATACAAAAAGTAGAATTGGCCACCTGTGGCCCCACCAAGTATACGTTTCTATTCATTTTCAGAATTAAGGTTATCTTCAGCAGTTATAAAAAATATATAACTTCACAATTCATAAGCACGTGCAACCGTAATGCACATTTGTCACACTCCAAGATCCATTACATGCCATGGCGCTTGTACTTCTAGGCTGGGCGGTGAAACTTGTATTTCTGTTTTGTTCTTTCCTGGAAACTTTGCTTTCAGTAAGAGTGGTCTTTTCATAATTACCAGCTGGCGTTATAACCATACATGCAACTAAATTTTTTCAATAGTGTCTCTACACGTTTTCCGTCCTCGAATAACAGGAATGGGACAGGAGTGCAAGGTGTCTTTCTTCACAGATCGCAATGCATTAAAACAGTGGAACACACAAGTAAAGCAAAGATCAGAACATGGCTCTTCTATTTCTCCCCTCTTTTCTCTCCCTATGTGTATTGCCTTGATTACCCCTTCATAGATGGTTAATAAAGAAACATATAAGAAAACAAGCTTGCACTCGAGAGATAGAGATAAGCAGTCTTCAGATTCGATATCTCGCTCACGGTGATGGCTGTCGTGAAATCTGGGCTTAAGAACTGCCTTGAATACTTTTGAAGGTTGTCAGCATTAACATACGGGCACGTGAGTTCGATAAAACAACGACGCGAACCGAAGAAACGTGCAAGTTCCTCGAAGCAGTCAAAGGCGTCCAATATCTTTCTTTTTGCGACCTTTGCCGATTTGCAAGAGCAAGAAAAAGATCGCTACGGGAAAACCGCCCGCAATGAGATTATACGCACGCAAAACCGAAGGCACACGCTGAGTTCTGCTTTTCTCGGCCAGCGGTCGCATTCGCGGTTAATTTCTTCTCTCTTGGAGGCCCACCTGATCGACGATCGCAATCGACGACCACCCTCGAGGTAGCTTTCCTCCGTGTTCTGATCTTTGGATACGGGCGACTGGAAGGCCGCATCTGAGCGCGCAGTTTCTCTACTTGGCAACGCGAGTGATTGTATCTGCACGTCCAAGGAGGCGTTTAGCTATAATGCGCACGCAAGCAAGCGCCGTGTTCCAGCGTGGTGATCTCACCTGTTATGTAATGTTGATACGCATCGCGACCTTGCTTTTATATACTTATAATTCCCCTCTTAAAGAAAGCTCGTAAATAACGTGTTGCCTAAATGTCTCCGCCTGGCGGGCTAGGCGTAACGCACCGTTCTTCGAGATAAACCGTTAGTCGCACAGCGAATAAGTCGACTTTTTTCTTGGCCGAGAATTTCCTGGCGCTATGTTTTGTTTGGAGCTCCCACACAAGAAATATATGCGATGTTAATAGTATGTGATTTTATTTCACTCCTGACGGCGGAGAGTAAACATCTAAATACAACCACTGTAGAAATTCTATGCTCAGAAAGGAAACAAATAAGTGCATTTTCGGAGAATATCGTCCATTCGCATTTATTGATGATATTGAAATATTTTAACGCGACGTTAAACCCTCTTTCTCCAGAAAATCTGGTGTTGCAGGCTTGGTGAGTGAAAAAGCATGTCATTCGTAGTGGTGTAATAGCAGGTGACATGAGCGGGCGCTGATTGGTCGGCGGGTGGTGTGACGTCACGAGACCACGTACATCGAGTTGACAGGAGATGCCAACTCGGGTAGCTGATTTGAGATGTGGAGCAGATAATGGAATCAACCCGACGGGATTGTTGGACCCCAATCAGACAGGCTGTCCCGCGCAGGCACGTCCATAGGGCTTCGTTAAGCGTGGCTTTACTATTCGCAACTCTAATGAACAATGTTAGTAATGTAGGAACAAAAATTTAATAAATAGAATGATGATTTAGTTAACCATTCTAAATCAATAATTAAGATATATGGAGAAAAATGAGCATGATAGCTACTGCTACCACCCCGTTTCAAAGGGGACGCTCCTATATTCCATCCATCCATCCACACTGGGCAAGATGGAGGCTGTGTCGAGGTCTGCGCGCCACTCGTCCCTTTAAAATGTATTGTTCCTAGCTTTTGACGAAATTTGTGGTGTTTTGAGAAGAGTGGTCGCGTTTGTGACGGTTCACGCCTCACCTAGTATATATTTTCAACCTGGTCCTCACAACTGGCTGCTTCCCAAGTCGCATGAAAGAAGCAAAAGTATCGGTCATCTTTAAAGGCGGCAAAGAAAATGACGTTACGAACTACAGGCCGGTGTCTATACTGCCAGTATTTTCAAAGGGCTTAGAAAAAACCTTATTTGTACGCATAGAAAAATTCTTCACTAAACATAATATACTACGAGAGCATCAGCATGGTTTCCGTCGAGGAAAATCGACTGAAACAGCACTGTTAACGATGAAAGAACTTATCAAAAACATTGAATGCAAAATGCTTACTTTGGGTATTTTTGTGGATTTTAGCAAGGCCTTTTATTTCCTGAACCACAAGCTTTTGTTGAAAAAGCTGAGGGCTTACGGTATCCGCGGTGCATCGCATGTGTTGTTTGAATCGTACTTGAGTGATCGGAAACAGTGTGTCAGTATTGGGGACCACTCCTCATCTTTTAAGAGTATTTCTTCTGGTGTGCCACAAGGCAGTCTACTGGGGCCACTGCTTTTCAATGTATATGTAAACGATATTGTTCAACCAAATTCTGATGCCTGTTATGTTCTTTATGCCGATGATACCAGCATGTTTGTTTCTAGTCATGATATACAGGAAGTAGTTGCAAAAGCGGAAACTGAGATGTCTAAGATAATCAATTGGTCCAACGCCAATGGTCTTAAGATCAACGCAAATAAATCTAAAGCCATAATTTTTAAACCAAGAAACAAACAGGCTGCAATAGATCGTCCTTTGACGCACGGTACAGCTGCTATTGAAGTTGTTAACCAACATAGGATTTTAGGAGTGACATTTTCAGCTGACCTGACATGGTCGCACCACATTAATTGTTTGAGCAAATCACTGTCATCAGCTGTGGGAGCACTCGCCAGATGTCGTTATTATCTGCCTGAAAAAATAAAAGTTCAAATTTACCACGCATTATTCACATCACATTTAAACTATTGTTCGCTTGTTTGGGGAACAACAACGATCGGCAACATTAACGCACTTTTTCTTTTACAGAAAAATGCTCTTCGTAATATTTCTGATGTTTCGTATTACCATCCGACAGAAGCACTGTTTCTCAAGTATCATATAATAAAAGCACAATATTACCTACAATATTGCTTAATATATACTTTCTTTTTTGCAAACAATGATCTTCAGACGTTTTTAAAGAGCTCCGCAAGTTTAAGCAAACAAAAAAGCGACGACTGCACCCGCACCTGTGACAAGTGGTTTGTTCCGCATCGGCGTACCGAATATCTCTGTCAATCCTTACAATACCAACTTCCACTTCTTCTCAATGACTATGAAAAGAGGGCAATATATTTCGAGACTTCCAATAAAAAAAAGATTGCGACATTATTTTGTAACCAAATTAACTACTTATGTTTCAATAACCATGCTCACTTTGTGATTAGAGTTGTACTGACGTGTTAGAATTCTGTAGGGCTTTATAAGTTTCATTGTGAATTGAGGCATAACGCAAATTTCTTATACTTTCCGTGAATAACTACTGTTTTGTTAACTACTGTACTTTGAATTTTTGTTAAAGTTTGTTTGAACGGACGTTAAATTGATGTGTGTCTACACTGTAATTTACTGTGGGACAACTGCTGCCATGTATGGGCCCTCAGGCACTCTTCAAGCTGTTTTAGAACAGCTTTTTTCGCCTGAGGGCCTTCAACCTAGAGTTGAAAATAAATTGAATTGAATTCAATTGAATTCTGAGATGCCCCAAGTGCCCCAGGGACTATCAGACCGAAGTTCAGGCGCCGGCGTCGCTGGAGATCCTCTGGAAATAGTGGTCAGCGGACGAACGTGTTTATGAAATCTGCCGTGGAGAAAAAGCGACGCGTTACTGCATCGCCGATGCTTCTACGGAAGCACGTTGGCACTGCACTGTGTTTACATATTACTACAGGTAAGGACCTCAACGATTTCGCAATTATTCAGCGTGAATAGAAAGGCGCCACGCTCATCTTACGAGCCTCCGGTCGTCGAGCTTGTTGCCGCTGGTTTTTTTTTTCCCAGTCAGCGGTATGTTTTCGTTTCCAAGAATAATATATGAAGCTATTAGTGACGAGAAAGGTCATCATGATTTTAAACGAATTTTGTTTTTGATGAGATTTAGTTTGTGCACGATAGTGCAGTTTAAATTAACAGCGCATTTCACTGAACTAGTGCAACAATTCTTTCGTGATTGACGGTGCCGCTTGCATTGCTAGATGTCAATTTGAGGACGCAGGTGTCTTGCGTTTGCGTGTTATGTCGCTACGCCGACTGTCTGTTTGACGTGCACGTGTGCATTTGCTTTCCTCGAGAGTGCGAGCGTGATAAGTGATGCCTTCGAAAAGCGTGCGTGCGTGCTGCATCGCCTCTTTCGCGTGGGTATTTACATCTAGGCTACCGGATATTATAAACTCGTTCTCTGGCGAGGCCCTCGGAAATTTTCGCTCCCTCAGGCAGTCTGTGATCGAGAAGCTTGTTAGTATAAATTCCGTATTGTGTCGTATTCACACGCTGCTCGGCCCGCCTGGCTTGTGTCTACCTGTCGATGATGTACTTCCAACCCAGTTACAGGGCAAAAAAAAAAAAAAAAAAGTTGCTAAGAAAGTTGGTAAAAGGGCAGACAGGAAAGTAAACCATAAAACTATGCTTTCTGTTGGCCTGCATGGTTCGTCACCCTCAATTTCGTCTTGCTCCTTTCATACTTGAACCAGTAAAGTGATTCAACAACTGAAGTGAAAGTGAAATTATTATGTCAACTTTGGCTCCCCTACTGTGCACTCTACACAGTAGTTACCAGTTGTTGCAAGGCACACGCCCTGGATGTGTGTGCCTTTCTCATTCGGGTGCCTAAAGCGGTGTGCCTAAATCATTCGGACCATAACATGTGTTACATGGTGTCTCACCCATTACTTTGCCACTGGCCTGGTTTAAGGTTAAGGGAGCATGGCACCACTTGTGTTGGATGGGTGGCAAGAGTTTTTTTTTTTTTTATAACACTACCTTCTGAGTTTGGAACTTTTCTGGTTACATGATATATAACCGGTTCTCTATAGGCTGCAAGTATAAGAAGAGCGACTTGTCCTTCTTTTAATAAGGTAGACCTTTTTACTAGACTGTGATACAGCATATGATTGTTATTTTAATCTGTTGTTTTATACATGTTCCTTAAGATGCTACATATCTTTGGCAAAGGAATGAGCAATTTTTTCTCCAGTTTTAGTTGCCGACTCCTTTGTGAAGTTATTTTATTTGTACTCAGTTTGCAGAGGCTTTGTTCACCATATTTTTTATGTTTATACATTTTTTATGAACCATAGTGCTCGTTTCATTTACTGCTAGTAATTTTCATTGTTCTAATTGTGTTTTTTAACAATGCAGCTGAAAAGGTCTGCCGTCCACATCAACCTATTGCGCTGAAGAGGACCGGTGGATGCCTGTGTGTGGAACATGCGGTGCAGAGGGCGACAAGAAAAGTCGAGTCAATGACACTGAACATTCTCTTGAGTGACTCAGATATCAAAAGGATTGTATCACTGCAATTATCGCACATACCATCTTTACCAGGCAACAAGGCTTGCTTCTCAGCCACTTAGTGTATGCCAAATAACACCCCCAAAAACTAGAACACCTTATAATTTGAGGAAAAGGGTGCTCTTTACCTTGTAGAAGTTTAGAGATTAGAGGTAGCATGGTGCTGTATTGCATGACTAAGAAATAAAATTTGATGCTTTATCAATATTTACAAACTATGCATCTGCAGTCTGTGCAAACACATTTCATGCAAAATTCTCATCAGACATTTATCCATTGCTTACTCGAATCTTAAAAGTAAACCTGTCTGTACTCTAGCCACGGTTACTTGAATGCCAAAAGAACATTTTGTAGTATGCACTGAGTTGTCCGAGTTGTGATACACAACATAGGCATCACGTCACGCCAGTTTTCTATCCCTGGGCGCTTTGTGCCCATGAAGCTGGTAAATTAAATTCAATTATGGAGCACTTGAATGGTAGTTGGGCGAAACAACTCGCCTGAACGTCATCTAAAATAGTCGACTTAGTCTTTTCCAGTGATGATTACTGTATATTGTGAATCTATGCTATGATGATGCTGCATTCTAGGCACCTAAAGACTTGTTTGTAAAAGAGTACTAAGCAAAATTCATCACAGTTCCTTCACAAAGGTTGTCGGGCATCCCTAGTCGATGCTGGGAGGAGGTGAAAATATTTATTTGGGCACCGGATCTTCAGTAAGGTAGTTCACAAACTGTTAGACTGCCAAACTAGTCTCCCTGGAGCTCAGTATTGTGCTTATCTATGATTGCAAATACTTCACAACTTTGTAAATTAAAGCCCCACTCCACATAAAGTTTAAATTTGTAGGACATACAGTGACAATTTTTCAATTAAACATTTTCTGGTACCTCACGTACCACACACATTGTAGCTTATGGTCTTAAGCTTGGTTTCTTAACTTAAAAATGATTTATGAAGACAAACAGGCTTCATGCGTCTTTATACAAGCCCATCAGTTTATGGCCAACCTCTTCTGCATTTCATATATTGTTCAGATTATTAGCTCAATTCCTTCAAACCTTCTGTTGTTGGCTTTGATAAGCCGAGCAAAGGTTCGCTTGATTGAAGTTCTTACACTGTAGTTCGTCCTCTTGACATTTCTTTGTGCTTGGATTTTCACGAGTGCCGCATGGCTACGCGAAACGAAGTGGCGTCCATGTGCTGTTCGATGTTAAAGAACCCCAGGTGGTTGAAATTTCCAGAGTCCTCTACTACGGTGTCTCTCATAGCCTTAGTCGCATTGGGACGTTAAACCCCACAAACCTATTGCATGGCTACTGCTGATGGAGATTGGTGTTCATTTGTAAAACAATACTTTGGTGAGTGCAATAATATATTTCCAGTTGATATGTTATTGTTGTGCAGTAGTGATTCTGCAGGTCTGCACTCACATACAGATGCATGCCTCCATTACCCGCCTAGGCAACTTCCTCTACTATGGGCAACCCCCCCCCCCCCAATTTTGGAAAGTCGTTCAGCCACCCATGCTGCTGCATGAACTAACATGGGTGCCATTCAGGAATACGTAACAGCACTTTGTAACAATACAACCGAGTGCCGTGGGAAATGCGCATTCTCCTTACCTTCTCTGATGAGGCGACAGAGTGCCTGAGGAAGCAGTTGAAACATCACTCTGGAATAGTACAAAGCATGGGAACTAGAATCTCCCATCCTCTCCTGCTCCGAGCCCTCAATCGCCTTGGGCATAAATCTCCCATCCTCTCCTGCTCCAAGCCCTCAATCGCATTGGTCATAGAGGCTTTGCAGCCCTTTTTATGTTGTTCTTGGCAGAATACAATCATAAATGGCACGTGGAAGCACATCAGTGGAAAGAATCAGTGGACTTAGGATTCGTATGTTGAGGAGTTAATAAGCTCTCATCAGTTCGCAGGGGTCAAGTGGATGCAGCTAGCACAGAACCGGGTTAATTGGAGAAATATGGGAGAGGCCTTCGCCCTGCAGTGGGTATAGTCAGGCTGATGATGAGTGACAAGTGCAATTTCTCGTTGCCATACTTTTCTTCCTTCTAAAATAAAACTTCAGATATAAAATGCATTATTCGATTCATGTATGAATTACTGTTCTTTAGTTTGGCTCACAACTACTAAAACAAACATGGAGAAAATTTATCTCCTTCAAAAGAAAACCATTCATCATATAGCAAATCTTGGTTACTCAGCCCATACTCGACAAGCTTTCTAGACATATATTATAGTAAGGATTCAAAATATATATGAATTTCGAGTTCTGTTGTTATATTATTTTCCTTCCAGCTTCAGAACTATGATTAAAGATGCCTTCCTGCTGAAAGAAAATAGACATCTAGTGAACCACGTAACACAGACAAGTGGCTGGTACCATTTTTTTGCACGGACTATAGACTGCAGACATTAGAATATACTTTTCCCTCAATTTTAAATAAATTAAAAGACCTAAATCAGTACTAAAGCTTCACTGTATCAGTGTCTTGTAGTTATGCAACCCGATGGTATCTTCCACAGTTATAAAGTTCTCTCTTATTTTCATTCATGGCCTCTGTTATAATTTCGCACTTAAAAATGTTGTTAAAGTATGCACTATCTACGTCTTTTTTTTTTTTTTTCAGTGATTCTGTGAACATATCCTGCTAGTTTGTTTTGCTTGCAGAACTGATATTTAGATGCTGTTGTGATATACCTATGTTTCCATTGCATTACTTACATTAGTGATCCGGTTAGCTGCATTTAAAGCATAAAAAAATGTATTTGCTTCTTGATATGTACATTATTTTATTGTATGCTGGCCTGCTTTATAACGGCTGCGTGGGTCTCGTCAAGCTGTTTACTCGCAGCTTTTAGCTCAGGCAGCCGACCAGAACATTCTGGGAAATAAAATTGGAATTGAATTTGAATAGCAACACGTGTGTCTATGGGGTGACAGGGTGCAGGAGGCAAGTGGGAAGACAGCCTCCCGATAGGAGGGGGTTCTATACCTTACCGTAGAAAATGCTACTGTATTTGTTTTTGATGTTAATATAGTGGGGCCCTGGATAGGGCCAGACTAGCAATATGAATTGACTTGTAGGCCCGGCCACTGGAAATTACTGCCCTTATTTCTCTGTTAACCAAGTGATTGAAGAAAAGGTAGTTCACTCCATTCTGAGCTTGGACTCTATGCTTAGTCATGCAACATGGTTAGGTTGTAACCATTTAGGTGCTTAGGCCCTAACCAGTTAAGTAGCAGAAAGCAGTTGTTTTTGTTAATTCATTTTTGGTCCTTCCAGTTTTACTCTGAATATATATTATGCTCTAAATATATGCTCTGCTACCATCATCTTCAGGCATGCCTCCTGGTCTTCCGTGTTGAACTACACGACTGATATGTATTCTGGTGTTTGTTGAAGATAACGTCTTTGGCACTGAATGGCACTGTGCTCCTTACTAAAAGTGAGGACAGGGCCACTTTATGTGTTTGTCATAGCTGTTCAAAGATCAGGACACAGAAGAACAGTGCAACTGTCATGGCGCAAACTAGTTTATCATTCCCTGGTTTGTAATAAAAATATTTCATGTATAATGTCTTGAGTGTGCGTTCTCATCAGAAAACAACACAGTTCCTGCTCACTGCAAGCTGATCGCAGCAATGACGGAGTTGTAGCAGGAAAACACTGCTCTAAAAATTAAACATTGATAGATAATACTCATGTGTCAACCCCAAGTGAAAGCATGAAGTGTGGCTTCAGTGACAGTGGAAACACTGTGTTCTAGCCAAAGGCTGTGCTGATTATGTTGTCTATATGTGGTAAGGAGTTTTGCCTTTCATATAGCTGCACGGTAGAGCTACTAATAATGTGTACTTATGCTTTATAGTGCATAGCTGCCATATCTCATGTTCTTTCTTTACCTGATGCTCATTTATAGTTTCACACAACTTGAACAATGCCATGCTTGCTGCTGTTGCCTACATAGCTTCAAAAGATGTAAACTGGAAAAGTGAGAATGGTGCAGAAAGCAATACATTTCAAGAGAACTATATCGAGCGCAGACAGTCATGTACAGTAAGTCGCTACTATTTAGACATTGATGCAATAGTGCTTTGTTAAAACAAGTGTGCAAGTTTACTGAAAGCAGTTTGTGACACCTTTCAGAGCTAATTTGTTGTCAAGACTGTGTGGCTTATTTAGCGCTTAGCGGGATATTGCAGCGGAATATGTGGCTGGGTGTAAATGTTGAAAATGCTTTGCTGTAAAGAGAACAAACAATCTGATATTAGGTGCAGGAGGCACATGGCAATTACTGCTTGTGCCTTTAACCTTGTATTTATCAGTATGAAAATAGAGTATTAGAAAAGTGGCAAATGGAAGCGTTGGACATCTAGTATCAAAGAAAAACAAGATTTGAGGGGAAGCCTCAGTTCGCAAGCAAACATTTAAACAAGAGGGCTTCTCTTCGTCCAGGTGAAGACCGATCATCTCGTTGAAATGTTTGCTTGTAAACAGGCTCGTTCTCAACCCTTGTTTGGTTTTCATACTGTGTATACATCTTCCCCTCCTTCTGGTTAGTGCTTATGCACACTTGCAATACTCTTGTGCACTGCATATGCAGAAAAACGTTCAAGAAGTTGTGGAATTAAGTAAACACTAGTTGCTGTCGAGAAAGCCAAAGTGTGTCATCAAACATGAAAAACTAATGAATGGTTGGCTTGCTTTTACAGCTGATAAAGCTCCTTTTGACATTTGTTTTATGAAACAGCTTTTAAAGTAGCTGCAAATCGTTTCTTGCAATTGATTGTCAGGTGTCCAAGAAAGCACACTCTACGTATATGCAAGGAAGGTTGTGTACATTAGTTTTGTATGGCCAATCTGCATTCACTTTCACTTATTCACATGGGTGATTTATGCTGTATTTGACGAGGTGATGTGTGGATATATCTGGAAAATCATTCATTTGTTTTATTGATATTCTTTTCTTAATATGCAATGTTTACTTTACTTTTACTTCAGCATATATCACATGTATGGAGTATCCTAGAACTAAACTTGATTGTGGCAAGACGTATGAAGGGCCATCAAGAACCTGAGTTCGAAAGATGAGCTCATATAAATTGCATTTTGAGCACAGATAAGCTGTTAATTTCAATATCTTTTTAGTTAATTCAACAACCCCTTGATTGTTTGATTAATATAGTAATTAAGCTAATTCTGGATCCGATGTGTGTATGTATATGTATATATACTACATTCACTGCTCCAATGGTAATTGGCGAGGTGTGATACGCATGGGGGCACTTGACCAAATGAGCGCCCGAAGCGGGCTTTGTCCCTTGCGATTTACCATTTATTTGAGAATACATAAAAAAAAGAGGTGCCGCGGCTCAATCGGTTCACCGCGCGTAGTCGTCACAGACCTATCGCCGCGACAAAACTATACCGATTCGGGGATCTTATCCAAGTGTGATAAGCTGCGACGCGGAAAGTGAGCGGCCGCACATTGGCGAACGATCACGCAACGGGCCCAATTCTCGTAACACGCGCCATCCAAGATCGAGCACAGTGTCGCGCGCTTCGTGGCCTACAGATCTTGAGACGCCTGCTTGACGCGGCGAAGAATTCAGCCGATCGTCGTAGACAGCTTCCTTACGTGCATATGGTGATGAATTTTTTAGCAGAACGAGGCTAAAAAGTGCCATGATCAAGCTGTCGCAACTAACAGTTGTTCGTACGTGCTGATATCGACAATTATGTATGCGACGCGAGACGTCGAGCTGCGTAGTACGTATTGTTTACTGGTACTTATGCGTAGGTGTTTCGTGCCTGTAGAAGGCAGTTGATACCAGGAAAGAAATGACGAAATAAATGAATGAAATGAGAAATAAAAAGAACTGACGAAGCTATATATAAATTGTCGACGGCACTTTGTGCGTTCCGTGGAGATTGGAAATGCATTGATTCTCTGGCGCCGATCGCTAGAGCACGAAGGAAATACATGAAACTATGTGCCACTGAGCTGACACGCACTGCGGAACGCTGCTGAATCGGTTTTCTGTTGGTATTTTTCCTTTTTTGCGGTGCTACGAACGCTGTGCTAGCGGGTTTCCATAGCGCGAGCGAGGGGCGTCTGCTACTGGACCTCTTTGGCGCGTTGCATGGTTTCGCCGCCAGGTGCCGCATGGATTGCTGGAATCGCTAATATCTACGTCGGATGGCCCTGTACATAATATAGTAGCTGTTTGCTGATGAGTATGTATGAGGGAATAGAAGCACAGATTGATGGATTCGTCCTCCATGATTCCTCTTTCTGTAGCGATGCCAAAACGCTTAGCTGTCTGTCATCTTCAAATGTGTTTTTGATTAAATCCGAGCATCACAATTCTCGTACAAGTGAGCTGAAAATCATCCGGCACTGATTTGAGTAATCTTTTCCGAGTATATGCAGCACATAACGAAGCTAGTAGGCCTAACGGTAATGAGTATTAACAAGAGCTTGAAAATATTTCCGCCTAAATATTGGCTACGCTAAGGCTTTTTCTCACCGAAGGATATACCACCTCTATCTCGCACCAGCATAGTCATGTTCCATGGTTTAACCAAAAATTCCCCTAATCAAACGCAAAATTACTTATTGTTACGTCGGGTTCACAACATTTTATTTAACTTCGTCCGGCCCCAGCCGTGACAACACACAAGAAAAAACACACACCGCATTCCACTGCACCGCTGATATATTTGACGCCAGTCTCCCACGCCTGGTTACTCGTCTGGAGCACACTCGCACCACACCGCGGCAGGAACGCGCAACTGCCCCACCGCTAAACTCCGAACACAACACTCCTCCACCCTTAGTTCGGACTCAACAGTCGGCCAGAGCCAGCACAAAGTCCCGCAGATGGGACGGAGCCTTCCGAGCTCGAAGTGAGCGACGTAGGGTTGGTGGCTCAGCAGGGTCACTTTTCTCCCCTGAAGACAGTGGTAGAGGCATAGCCATTGGTACTGTTTGTGGTGTGACAGTATCGTCAGAGGAAGGTTCAGCTGTTGGCTGCTCCTCCACTGGTTGGTCTTCAGGTGGCTCGCTGCTCACTACTTCGGGTGGTGTTCCCTGCATAGGACAAGCTTCTACCGGTACTTCTGGCTGCTGTTCTGTGGGTACTGGTCCTTCACCTATGCAAGGGGTAGCGGCCCGTCGACGGAGCTGGTCCACATGCCGGCGCAACACTCGGCCATCTGGCAGCGTAACTTCGTAGGAGATTGGGCCTGTGGCTCGGGCTACCACAGCAGAGACCCATGGAGGCCCCTGGCCATAGTTGCGTGCAAACACCGGGTCTTCAGGTTGGAATGAACGTGGCATCGGCAGCGTTCCTGTATGCTGGGAAGACCTGTCTGGGGCCCTGTCCGGATGCAACCGGTCCAGCATGGTTAACAGCCGGCGGCCCATCAAAAGTTCGGCTGGTGATCGCCCTGTGTCTGTGTGCGGGGTTACATGTTGCTGTAACATGAAATCTGCTAGCCGCCGTGACCAATTCCCCTGAATAATGCGGGACAGTGCTTCTTTAGTGGTTCGCACCATCCTTTCAGCTTGACCATTTGTGGACGGGTGAAAGGGTGCAGAAGTCACCTGACGAATTAGGTTGGCATCGAGAAACCCCCGAAACTCGGCAGACGTAAACTGAGGCCCGTTGTCAGACACGATAGTGGCTGGAAGGCCATGTGTTGCAAACAGCTTCCGCAGAGCGTTGATCACAGTGAGTGATGTCATCGATGAAACTGGAATGACCTCCAGCCACTTTGAATACGAGTCCACCACGATCAAGAACGTCTGTCCTTGGAACGGCCCTGCAAAGTCAATGTGTAGGCGGGACCATGGTGTCCGCGTCGTCTCCCATGGATGGACTGGTGCTCTGGGCATCTCTGGCCGTGTCTCCTGACATGGAGAGCATCGTCGCACCCATTCCTCAATAGCTGCATCGATTCCCGGCCACCATACATAACTGCGGGCAAGTGCCTTCATCCGAACAATTCCTGGGTGCCCGGCATGCAAGGCTTCAAGAATCCTGGAATGTAACTTCTGCGGAATAACTACACGGTCACCCCACAGTAAACAGCCCTTGTGGGCCGATAGTTCATTTTGCCTGACCACGAATGGTGTGAACTCAGAACTAATGCTGTGCTTTGGTGGCCACCCCTTCCATGCCCAGTTGAGTACACGGGATATTATACGGTCCTTGGCAGAATACGTGGCAATGTGAGCCGCATGGAGTGGGGGTTCTGGAAGAGTGTCCAAGAGCATAATGATCTCAGCTGGGGCCGGATCCTCGGGTTGCTGGTTTGTCAGGGGAATTTGCTGAGGCCGTCCGCGTGGCCCAGCTGTTTTCCAGGCTGGTGAAGGAGAGAGTATTGGTACCCATTCAGAAAAATGGACCAGCGCAGCATCCGAGGGGACAACATCTGCGGCGTCTGGCGGTCTGGTGCAAACAATCCCAGAAGTGGCTTGTGGTCCGTGTGGATCTGAAACGGCCGGCCAATACATAGTCGTGGAACTTTTTTACGCCTGCAACTACTGCAAGTGCCTCTTTATCAATCTGAGCATAATTCCGCTCAGTAGTAGACAGCGTCCTTGAGTAGAATGCAATTGGTGCTTCTCTGCCATCTGGCATTTTGTGACTTAGCACAGCCCCTATTCCATATGGTGAGGCATCACAAGCCAGAATGAGTGGTTTGTTCTCATCAAAATGCACCAAGACCTGGTTGGATGACAGGAGGTGCTTCACATTATCAAACGCTCTCTGCTGTGTGTGACCCCAGACCCAGGGCGCATTTTTGTTCAAGAGCCGATGCATTGGTTCTGCGACAGTTGCCTTATGGGCAGAAATGCATGATAAAAGTTGAGGAGCCCCAGGAATGCCTGTAGCTCTGTCTTGCCTGCCGGACGTGGTGCCTTCACAATCGCTTGAGTCTTCTCCGGCGTTGGATGAATTCCCTCGGCGTCGACTCTAAACCCCAAAAAATCTACTTCAGCCACCCCAAGCTGGCATTTCTCTTTCTTGACCTTAAGCCCCACATCTTGGAACCTTCTGAGAACTTCACGAAGACGACTGAGCAGCTCTTCTTCCGAGGTTCCAGCAACAATGACATCATCAAATTAAGCAACAACCCCACGCACTCCCCGTAGAAGGTTTTCCATGAGACTCTGGAAAATGCCGGGTGCGGTGCTGACCCCAAATTGAAGTCTGTGGACACGGAAAGCTCCCCGGTGAGTTACGATAGTCTGCACTTCCGCCGCTTCCTTGGTCACTGGCAGTTGCTGGTAAGCCTGAGCCAAATCGAGTTTAGCAAACACAGTTGCACCGGAGAGGGACGACAGCACATGGCTCACCACTGGTACTGGATATGCATGTTGCTGCAATGCTTTGTTTATTGTGCACTTGTAGTCTGCACAGATACGGATGTCCCCATTAGCCTTCAAAGGAGTGACGATAGGTGTTTCCCATCTTGCATGATCAACTGGCTCCAGGACCCCTTGCTGAATGAGCTTGTCCAGCTCTGCATCGATTTTTGGACGAAGTGCAAAAGGTACTCTGCGTGCCCTCAGTCGGATTGGCTCAACCTTGGCATTGAGTGCAAACTGCACAGGTGGCCCTTTGTAACACCCCAGTGCTCCATCAAACACTGAACTGAACTCCTGGAATATGTCAGCACTCAAGTGGAATGGCTGGTTGATATGCTGCACTCCTGTAATGTTGATACCCAATGCTGGGAACCAGTCCAGTCCAAGCAGACTTGGACGCTCACCCTTGACAATGATAAGACGTAACAGGCCATCGAAATCCTTAAACTTCACTCTGAACGTGCCATACCCATGCACGGCTATGCGATTGGCCTGGTAATCCTTCATCATGATATCCAGTGGTTTCAGCAATGGCAAACGGCCGCTCGGGAAAATCCGCCTGGCTGTGGCTTCAGATACGAGTGAAAAAGTTGACCCCGAATCCACCTCCATTCGGCATGGATTACCTTCAATTTCGACCACCACATGTACCTTCTTCAGGGCGGGTGCAGGCACATCGTGTATAGCGGTCGCAGTTTGGTCGTCGCAGTAGGAAATATTCGCGCGAGGCGTCCTGCTGTCAGTCTCGGAGTTCTGGCGGTAGTTCCTTGGCTTCCGCGAACGGCAGACCCTCAATATGTGACCAATTTTTCCGCAGCCCCTACACTGGGCGTTCCTGAAACGGCACAGACGACGTTCGTGGGGGCCGCCGCAACCAGCACAGGTGACGCCCCCTGTTCCTTCTGGGTCCGTCCGCTGGGCAGGAATGTTCCGTAGACGCAAGACATCTTCGGTGGCGTCTTGCTCATTATCGACGTCCGAGCTCGTTCCCTGATGTACTGGCTCGATGCGCGGCGTGGTTAGACCTGGACGGACGCTGCGGTTAGCTTCCCGGTCGATGGCCTCGGCAGCGGTTGCCTCCTCCACAGCACTAGCGAGGGTCACTTCTTTCTTGGCCAAAAGTTGTCGCTTTACCTTGTCGTTCCGCAACCCGAAAACAAAACGGTCTCGAAGCGCGATGTCCAGGGTGGTGAAATTACAATGCTGCGCCGTGGTTCGAAGGGCAGCAAGGTAGGCGGCCACCGGCTCTCCCTGTGCCTGGTCGCGTCGGTGGAACTCGTATCGCCTTGCGAGCTCCGGCGGCCTCGGGGCCAGGTGCTCCCTGAGCACGGCGAGTATTGTTTCGAACGGGGTATCTCCGACCTGGGCCGGCGCGACGAGCGCTTTCACCAACTGAAAAGTGGCGGAGCCGCAACGACTAAGGAACGTGGACCGCTTTTTCCCGCCGTCTGTTATACCTTGCGCATCCAGGAAGAACTCGAAACGCTGTGCATAATCTTCCCAGTCCTCGGGGCGGGACAAGTCGAAAACTTCAATGTAGCCCTCGCTGGCGGTGGCGGCCATGCTGCACAGGTGGGCGTCCGCGATGTCAACTTCCCTTAGCCGCAGCAGAAACGACGTCGACCCAGTATCCCATCCTCGTCGCCAATGTTACGTCGGGTTCACAACATTTTATTTAACTTCGTCCGGCCCCAGCCGTGACAACACACAAGAAAAAACACACACCGCATTCCACTGCACCGCTGATATATTTGACGCCAGTCTCCCACGCCTGGTTACTCGTCTGGAGCACACTCGCACCACACCGCGGCAGGAACGCGCAACTGCCCCACCGCTAAACTCCGAACACAACACTTATTTTAGGCCCTTCTTTTCTACTACTGAAGTCGATAATTTTACTTCTGATTAAAAGAGTTTCGGTTACTAAATAGGCCATCACTATATATATTTCAGCGTTACTGACGATGACGACGAGCTTAACCAGTTTCGATGGTATGATGGGTCCGATACACAGGGAGAAAGGTTGGCCCATTTTTTTTTTAGAGAAGTCAAATATAGGCAAGAAGTGTAGAAGAATATCCACAAGAGTACGGCGTTGAGGTGAGCTCAGATTGGCTCTGATCATGTGGAAGAGTGAAGATTCATCAGCGGCCGGAGGTACAAAGGCAGTCGTAGCATCTGTGACCAAAGCAACGACGCAGGGCGCATCGGGTCCACATGAGGTAAGCTTCAATCAAGTTGGTAAAACTGTAGGCTCTGAAGATTGGTGAATTGTCCATAACGAGACACTACCGAGGTGTACGGAGATAATACAATGAGGAATAATAACATTTTTCTTGAGGCATTCTGGGTGAATTGAGTGCACCACTGCCTGAAAGTGGTCTGGTCAGTAAGTGGAGCGGGCACTGGGACGAACATGGTAGACAAGAGTTGAACTACTATGTCTTCGGTAATACCAAAAACAGTTTCTTCGCGTTGCGGCAGCTTACAAAGAGACTTTGCAGATGGGCACCGCCAGAATAAATATATTCACTTTGGCAGTCCACGGCAGCACCACAAGACTTCAAAACGTCCATTCCTAAAATGATGACATGCGTAGAGTGGGGTAGGACGAAGCATTCGGCTTGAAAAATTGCACCACCCACAGGCACTTGCACACTACACACATCCAGAGGCCGAAACACCTTTCCAGTAACATTGCAAAATGTTGAAGCACGATCGTATTAAAGCATCAATTTTCGTCCCAACAAGCACCTAAATGCATTACTCATCACAGACACAGTCGCACCCGTATTCACCAAAGCTAATAATGTACACACACCATCAATGTACACACGAATTTTGTTTTTGAGCGTTACAGTTGAAGGGGGATATTGACTCACAGCAAATTTTCAGCGGCATCACCCCTAATTGGTCTCGCTGGTTAGTTTTTTGTGACGAGGTCGTACGGAACGCCGCCGTGGTGATGGAGAACGGCGCGCGAAGCAGGTGGAGGGGCAACACTTCGATCAGATGCGGGGAAATGGTTGCGTAGATACGCGTTCGGGACGTTCGGGTAATATGCACGCGTAGGATTTGATTGTTGCAAAACTAGTCCATATTGCCGATTGTTGGGTACCGTTGCAGGCGCCGGCAGTAGTGCGGCAGTACCTGGCGATGTGACCTTCGAGGCCACAGGGGTAGCAGATCGGTGCGGGAGGTAGAAATCCTGCTGTTGATAAGAGCCAGGAACAGCACGAAGCGTCGTAGTTGCGGCTGAATTCTCGTGCTGCTCAGTAAAACAGAACAACGGTAATTGCGTGAGGCGAAGTCATACCTTTGGGCATCGAACAGCGACGAAGTCGGGTTGGCGAAATGCAAAGGCGGTATTAAACGCATATGTCATGAAGGGTATATTGTCACATTTCTTATGCCCCGCATCCACATAGATGGCTAACGTGTTGGTAAGCGTTCCGTTAACGCGCTCAGTCAAGCCATTTTTCTGGGGATGGTATGGCATCGACTGTAGGGATGTTACGGCGCATAAATGCATGATCTCTTCAACAGCATCAGCGCTGAATTGACGGCCCTATCAGTGATGACAATTCTTGGCGGCCCGTGTCGTAAGAGTGCAGCAGGAAAAGCGCCACTTGCGCCGTAGCAGATGGAACAGAGGCGGTTCCATCCAAGGACTTCGGAAACGGACCTATGAGGCCAGTGTCTACTTGACCGTAAAGGGGTCTTCACAGGGTGTAGCAAGCCAGATGAAACTGTGGTGGGATGTTTGTGGCGTTGATATGGCTTGCAACTGGCAACGTATTGTTCAATCGTCGAGCGCATTCTGGGCCAGTAGAATCTTTCTTGAACATGGTGAGTGTTCGAACCGATTCCAGATGCCCAGAAGTCGGATCATCGTGCATGGAACGCAATACGTCAGTGCAAAGCTTCTTGGGAACCATGAGAAGGTATCGCTGGCTGACAGGGGAGTAACTCTTTTTCTATAGGAGGTCATCACGCCCACAAAAACGGATTGCAGCTCTGCTGGCTTGGGTGGCGACAAAGAGGGGCTGCAGAACGCTCCAAAGCATGATATGATGCCAGACACCGGCGTGTCGCATACTCTATAGGTGATTAAGTCTGGCTGTGGCGTCCAATTAGGCGCCGCGGCCTACACAAAAAACGCTTGGCCCACTATGACGGGCCCTATGTTTTGGACAAACGGATCAGTGATTTCACTTATGAAATATTCCGCCTGACTGCATCTGAACCGAGCTGAGTCAGGTTGCCTATCTGAAGCCGTCTCAGCCTCGCACGACTCATGAACATGCCCAGAGGTCTTCGGCTGAGTAAAGTACTGATGACGACGACGTATTGGGTTGCAGAAGAGAGGAAAGAAGCGATAGTGTTTAGAGCTGGTAGGCCTTGCCTTGTTCCGCTTCCATCGGTACTGTATATATATATATATATATATATTTATTTATTTATTTATTTATTCAAACAGGATGTCACACAACGTTCCCGATTATCTATTTTGTTCAAACAACAGTTGCGGACGATGGACCGTCCTTCTTCAGGGTAGAATTGAGAATTCTCAATTCTACCCTGAAAAAGGACGGTCCACCGTCCGAAACTGTGGTTAGAATAAAATAGATAATCGGGAAAGTTATGTGACATCCAGTTTGAATTTATAACTATGGCCCATTAGTCACAAGCAAACCATGTCTATATATATATACACACCTGTATTACTGTATTATCCCTTTTCCCTGCACGTATACCTGCTGCGTTATAAGAAGTCCACCCTTCTTACTCAGCTAATAAAGTTTATTGTCTCTCACTCACCGCACCTGCTTCAAAACGCGTCAGTTTGAAGAAAAAGATATGAGACAATTGCACTAATTAAAGTTCGCTACAACTCCGTAAATTGTTTTTGCCAAATTTAACCATTCAGATTTCCTTTAAAATGGGACCATTTCCTAGACGGTACATAACGGTACCAACAGAAGTAGCCGGATCCTGAAAAATGGTGCTAACAAGCATCGAGAGCATAAAAATCGTGTTTGTGCAATCCCAATTTACGGCACTGTATTCTAGATAAGCTTGGAAAATGAAGAAGTGAGTGCGGACAGCATGGAAATATTCGAGTCCACTTCGCTCTAGACGAGATCGCGTCCGGCTAAAATCACCCTTATTAATTCGAATTCAGTGGCAGTAGTTTCATTATTTACATAGCAGACTTCACTCAATCAAATTTCATGGTTTGCTTGCTGGTCGCGACGCCAAACGCATCGTGAAGTATAATCCGATTGGGAAAGTGTTCCTTGCTAAAGGTGCAATGCGCTGTGCATGACCTTGTGTTAAAGCGCCTTATCCCTGCTGAGAAGACATCCTGTATTTTCTTTCTTGAAATCTAATAGCGCCGGACACTTCATCCCAGGAACCTCAAAGGAAGCCTTTTTTTTTTGTTTATTGCCTCAGGACATAACGAAATATGTAAAAAATTTAAAGGGTTATGAAATGAAAGAAAAAAGCTTGGCTGTTGTAATAAAGTTCGAGAGAGGGCGATAATAAGGCCTTTGCGTCCAAGCAATGTACGAAGATGAGTTGTTCGCCCACTGCCACCAGGTGCCGAATTCTCGTCGGCTTCAGTGCCGGGCAAACCCATAACAAGTGGTGAATATCTGCCTCATTATTTCATGATTTGCCGATAGGACATCCTGGACGTTGACATAAATATCGATATTGAGGCCATATTCGTATTACAGCAGGTGTGAGGGCAACCCCGACCCGGATCCTCCGTAGCGCAACCTCCTCTGCGTGGGTAAGAGCGATGGGGAAGGCTTTGCTCCGACCTTTAAGATACCCTGTAGGCGTAGTATACTGTAGAAAAAGATTGCGCAATGTGGGTGTAATTGAACATTTTCGGCAGAAAAGAAAAAAAGAGTGTAAACCTTTGGTAGCCTTGTCAGGCATCTTATTTTAACAATCGCTTTCCAAGCGTGGCTCACGAAAGAACAAGGAAGCGATGTGATGCGGGACCACCTTTTGTTTTGCTCTTAACAATGCCGATTGCCTCACGGACGTCTCCGAGCTAACATTACTCCTCGAGACGCAACGGTCGCATAAACGAAGAAAACGCGTTCTTCACGCGATGTAGCCATGAGATATAGACAGGGTCTCGAAGGCTACCGCGCTCTCAGCCTTCGCCCAGAGTGCACGCAAAGGCGTTTTTAAGCTAATCTCTTCCGCGACATCGCAGCGAGCGGAAGGCTACTCGCTCGCTCGCTCTCTCTCACGGCCGGCTGTGTGATGCATTCAAGATTAACCTTAACCTCAATATGTGCTGCGTTCATTGAGTAGTTACCATACGAATTGCAGAGAGGATATTCGCTATTTTTGGAAATAAATAGTAAACTGAATGTTTAGTGGGTCTGTGTTTGTCCCAGGTTGACCAAATTGCTATATTTGAGGAATAATGAGGAGTTATATGCCAAGAAAGGGTAATAACTTCCCTCACCCTATCTTCGCTTTTTTTTTTTATTCTTCCTAATGGGTCTAAAGCTGCAAATCGAGCATGATTGAATTAAGCCTGAGTCGAGCTGACAAAGGTGAATGATGCTTTCGCAATATTCCAAGAAATTTGTATTTGAATACAAATTATGATACCGACAAAGGAGTAGATCAAGAGTGCAACTGGTTATAACATTTTCGTGGTATTGTATTGGTTTGTATTGGTTTATGAGGTTTAACGTTCCAGCCATTTTATGCTATTTCGACTACCAGGTGTTCTTTAACATGCGCTGACATCGCACAGCAAACAGGCGCCTTGCTTTTCGCCTGCATCGAAAAGCGGCCGCCGCGGCCGGGATTCGATCCCAGCCCTTGGATACAGCAGTCGAGCACCCTAACCACTGCACCACCACGGCGAGGCCCGGCGCTGTATTGAGTAAAACGCACTTCATTTAAACAAATTATCTGCACACTACAGAATGCGCAATTTTATTTCAGTGTGCATTTTGTAATGCTTAAGTCTTGTTTTTCGTTTTTTTTTTTTTTTTTTTTTTTTTTTTTCAGCCGGTAATATCTACATATGAGCATTCTTCGAGGTAAGAACTGCACTCTCGAACGCGGAAGAAAAAGCATATATAAAGGGTAAAGAAGATGTTTTAGGCTAAGCTTTGTGGCGCCCGAAGCAGCACTCGAAGCCACTCGGCTAATATTAGCCGCTCCACTCGCCGGACACCTAGACTCATTTACGCATCTTTCCTCTAGCGACCTTTGAGCGAAGCTTCTGTTTGCTCAACTTGACCTTGGAGCTCAGGCTCGTGAAAACAAAACGGGCCGCGCATGTGTCACCAATCGAAATCGAATACATAAGAGCCCGAATGAGGCCTAGACAAGAGTGGCGACACCGTTCCAGGAATACATTTCGCAATGCGTCATCCCGTGGGACTTTTGTGCTTCAACCAACGTCACGAGTGAGGCAAATGGTAAGCGGCAAGCTGAGAGAGCAATGCGAGAGAGCAGCTCGACTTCTTTCGTGCTCTCTCCATCCCCTTGAAGGTTTCGAAATGAGGAAGAGAGAGCGGTGCGGGTGTCGCTGAGGAACTCTGTGCGCATTCAACACCGAGCACGCAACGCTGACACACATCGTTTAGTGTTTTCCAGGTGAGCACTTGCTTATTCTTCTGATTTTCCGAGCAAAGCTTCGAACTATACAGTGCCGCAGTGCTCCACGTGCCGAGCCTGCTTCGATTGTGTATGAAAGATCTGTGCACCCATTTGCTGTCTAACGATGCTGCGATTAAGAGCGGGGTGCTCGTGGTTTGGTCGACTTCTTCCACGATTTTCTTTTTGAAACGCCAGAACAGCGGTGTGATGCCATGAGAATTTTTTTTTTTGTGAGAGTTTATTGGGATGTCGTGATTGCTAGCAACTCAAAACGAAGCTACAATAAAACAAAGATCGAGGCAGCACGAAGCGTCCCGTTCGTGCAGCTGCCCCACGGATTACACCGGGTTTGTTTCCGCAAGACGCGCTGTTAAGTGTTGACAGCAAGCGGATAACGAGTGGCTGGTCGGTTTTTTATCTTAGTTCTGGTTTTTCGGCTGTCAATATGCGAGTGTGTAAATTAGCGACGGAGGTTACTTGGTGAACGCGAATACTTTAGAACGGATAAATAAACAATGCTATAATCATCCCATTCGCATGTACTGCGCTAGCACGCGCACAACAAAGGCGAGCGATACAAGACCGCATAGGGCCGCGTCCTGTTGCTTAACCCTACATTGCTAACTATACTTCCTCAAACGAAGGGTAGAGCTTGTTTTTGCGGGGATTTTTCGTCGAGAAGGAAACGCCTAGTACCTGTATGTTGGCGTCGCTTTTCTTCACTTTCCTCGTTTTCTTCTTGCTTTTCGATTTTTTTTTTGCGCGCGATCTTTTCGCAAGGGAAACTTTATCGCAGAACGTGGAGCATTATGCAGGCCACGCTATTGTCCCATATTGTGCTCGCTTAGTATGCTCGCTGAGCACCCTGGCAAGCTTGATGTACCGCACGTGCTGTGAGGAGTCCAAGGTCTCGGCTTAGACCCATTAGCGCCGGCCTTTTCCTCACGCCCCCGGTGGGTGCAGTTAGGGCACGGATGATTGTGCAGCTAAAAGAACAGTGAAAGGAATGCCTTGGACACGAAGTTATTGCAAGTGTCCGTGACTGATCGATTTGTTCTTGACGGCGCCTTTTTATAACCGCGACGGGCCAGACAGAGGCTTCATGTAATTGGTGTCCGTTGGAGACTTAATATTACGCAGATGCTCTAAGTTTACGTATTTTAGCCGAATCTTTTCTTACATTCTCAAAACATCTCACTTTCCATTGTTAAAGCTTGGAAACGCACTTGTCATCGCACTCCCGTGTTTACTTTGGTCAGCTTCACTATTTTTGGATATTATGCCGCGTAAACATAACGATTGTTACAGCACTGCTATTCAATTACTAGTTTCCAGCAGCGCAAAAACACAGCGTAAAAAAATGCCCGTCTAAAGACGGTCAAAAGCTTCCCCATACTGACGGATAATTACCGGGTCGTTACATGCATTACATGGACTATGCCGCACCTCCATGCACATGTTGTTTGCAACCAGCAAGTAGTGCAAAAGTAAAAATAAAACGTTTAAAAACAAAATTATTTGACAAGGAAGGGCTTTCCAAGCTCCATTCGGGGCATGTCTGTCATCACTAATGCGCAACTATATTAATCCAATAAACTATTTCCGCTTTTCTGCTGAGATATAGAGATGAAACCGGTGTAAGAGGCTGCTTTAAAGATGCGTCGGCAGGAAATCATCTGCATTAAAATACATGAAATGAGCAAGTAGATCTATCTTAAATTAAGAAAAGCTCAGTATATGTTACTGTTATTTGTTTTTAACGTAAAGGAGATTAAATGATTCACCTTTTCAGACCGAAATGATAGGATTATCAGACACCTGATGGGACATTTCTGTGGAACCAGTTGGATCTACCGTCGATGGTTGCTTCGACTCTTTCACCCAAGCCGAAGCTCTACACACTAAACAATTATTATTATTATTATTTCTTTTTTTTTTTTTTTGGGGGGGGGGGGGGGAGGGAGGGGGAGAAGCTGGTATGTGGTCCTGCTGGAGGGCAGCTGGCTTCCCCGCTGCGTCCTTCTTTTGTTCTATTACTGCGAGGTCTTACAGCGGGTGACGGCCTTGTGGAAAGTGGGTGGGTGATGGATGGAGAGAAAGCCGGGGTGAGTTGTAGGTGGTGGATAGATGTAGTTGGGTGGGCATCACTCTATTAGACGAGTGAGGATTTTTGAAAGTGCAATAACATCCATACGCAGTACAAAATTGACGAATAAAAATTGTTACAACGAGCCCCACCTGTAGTATTACAGGAAAGCATTCAAGGGAGTTGATGACAAACACCGAGGGTGCAGCTCCTTATAAGCTTACTTCTGGCGATGAACGTAGGTTAGGGTTGTATTCGCGATAAGGATCTTAACCGGCTTCATGACTGCTTGCGAGCCAGGTGAAGGCCAGCAAAGTTTGCCTTGACGCCGTAACTGGTGTCAGTACCTCCGACGAAGATTGCGAAGGCGCTCCCTGCTTCTTACTGGCGTTCTCATACTTTAAGGGTGGTATTTTACTCGCACTGCCGGCATTTCAGAAGAGGCCCAAAATTACTTACAGCATTATTACAGTCAACATGCCGATATTGAACAGCACGAAACATTAGCGAAAGCATTGTGCAAAACATGCAACACGTGCCAAGATAAATATCAGACCTCAAAGAGACGAAAATGCTCTTTTGGTTCTCATCCTTTTATAGTTTTTATTCCCCACGCTTCCGTCAACACGGCCATAAATTTCCCTCTCAAGGCTATGAAACGTGAATTCCAGTTTGTGTACAGCGAATATACCGATATTGAATAATATTGCTATGAAGCGTGTGTTTCATATGCTTGTCGAGATTTTCAGCTTAGTTCACGTATTTTACTAGAGCATAATGCCACCATGCATAGGAGCAACCGCGCTTAGTTTTAAATTCGTGAGGCCTGAAGGACCCTATATATATATATATATATATATATATATATATATATATATAGAGAGAGAGAGAGAGAGAGAGAGAGAGAGAGAGAGACACAGCAACAGCACTACAGTGTCTGCAAAATGTTTCGTTTATATTCGCAATAACAATAATACCTTAATAATATATTAATGAAAGTCATGTTAATAATCTGCTATTTGTTGATGAGATTTCATTGCTAAGTAACTCGGAAAGACGAACTGCAATACATGATATAGGAACGTACACAAGCAAAGAACAGAGGATCGATAATTAATGCGAACAAATATTAAATAACGCTGGACAGTGTCGGAAGGGCATGTCAGTAATCGATAGGTAGTGAAGCACTGAACAGGCCAGGGAATACATCTATTTGAGGCCAGTAGTAGTAACTCACCCGGACCGTGCGAGTGAAATAACTAGAGGAATTAGAATATGGTGGAGTGCATTGGCAGGCACTCTGAGATCATATGTACTAGCTTGTGAGTATCCTTGAAATGTGCAACAATTGTATATTGCCGGTATTGACATACGGTGCAGAAACATGGCAGCTAACGATAAAGGCTTACACTAAATAGAGGACAACGCAGTCAGAAGTGGGAAAGAAGTGGATCAGTGTAACGGTTAGGAGAAGGGAAGAGAGCAGAGTGGACCAGGAAAGAAAGACTAGTTAACGTTCTGCTAGTCGAGATCAAGAAGAAGAAATGGGCAGGACATTTAACGACAAGGCAAAATACTCGATAGTCGTTAAAGGTAACGGATGGATCTCAAGAGAGAGAGAAAGCGGAGCAGGTGGCGCCAAAGTCAAGTACCTGACGGATGAGATTAGGCAGCTTACGTAGAGAGGGCGACAGGTATCACATCACAGTATAGCTTGGAGCAAGATGAGGGAGGTCTTTCCAATTAGCAACCTCCTTTCGCGAGAGCATGGCGCTCACATGCGGTAACAGTGAGAGGTTTCGTAATATTAGCAGAAGAGCCTTTTCAGGAAAGGCTCATATTGTGGGTGATACAAACTAATTATCAGTTTTCTCTTTTTTTTTTTAGGCCAGATTGACAACCAGTTCCTTCCACAATGAGTCGCTATGTGTTGGTGCTGGCCTGCGTGGCCTTAATCGCGGCGCTTACGTCGGCGGCGCCAGCCAAAAATGACAAGGAAGAGCCTGTCGACCCTTCCTCTGGCCCAACCGGAGGACTCCTGGACGCCTTCAAGGCGGCCGGTAAGTTTCCGAGGGCTCTCCCGACCCGAGGAGACTCTTAACTAACACCACACTAGAGCCATCAACCCGGAGCGACAAACTTTCTTACCCCGATCACTAATTCTCGCTCACGTCCTCAAGATTCTGACCGCAAGAAGCACTGGGTATCCTAGGTGATTACAGTTTTTTGTTTGTTTGTTTCTCTAAGAACATTAAGGTTTTTCAGTCCTGCATGTTCTTCTAGAAATATTTTCGTCAGAGATGTCTTCGTTAAGGCTAATATATTCTCATGGAGTTTATTTCTTGCTTTCAAATTTTCCTTCCATGTTTATGAGTGGCATAAATGAGACTAAATGTTTACATAATAATATATAATTTGATGGGCGGGTACCTCGATGACAAGCAGCAGCACGCAGTTTATTGATGCAGGAATAACATTATTCAAAAATTGCTTTGTTAGCAGGGCGTTAGGAGGGTTCAGGTGAGATATCGTAATATTCTGCTTGTAAGCATTAAGTCACGCTAAGATTTCTTTTTGCTAGCAGGAAGACCATAAGAAATAAAGAGAGAGAACGCGCTGTACTATTCGTTTGTAGGGAAAAGACTCAGTTCTCGACAGTTGGACCAGAGGTTTTGCTTATCAGTTACGGCCGTTTGCTCTTTAGCCCAAAAAGCACTGAAGACGGCCCGTTTAGATTGTTCAACCTGGGCGCTTTAAGGGCCTGCGGTTCAGGGGACACACACACAAAAAAAAATAATGGAGAAATACTCCTCGCCAGCATTCCTGATGATGGGCGCTTATTTGGCTCACTTCCTACATAGTGCTAAACAGACAAAGCGAGACGGGCGCTACTGTCTCACTGTGTCCGTGTCGTTCTATGTGGCAAGTGAACCGTCAGCAACTCATCCAAACTTCCATCCTGGCTTATTTGGCGAGATGCGAAAACATAGTCACGTGCAGGCTAACGCTATTTAAGTGGAACAAAAGACCGAAGAAGAGGACGAACAAAGCAGGTAAAAGAAAGCCACGGCCATTTCTTCTGCCACGCATAGTCGCGGCACACGTCTGCATTTCCAACTTAAAATTATCATGGGCGAATTCGCACCCTTCCAAGAAAATGTAATGCATACAACCTACATAATTTTACAAAAAAAAAATATTATTAAAGATTGCCTTAAACACTGATAATCTCTATATTGCCAATGACTTCAAATATTCACTCAATTACGCGAAATTATTAACGGGTTGGTATAGTCATATACCAAACTGCGCCACTATTGCCGATCCGCGGAAGATTCCACCATGCTTCGGTGACAGAACTGTGTGAGCACACGAGCGATTTTATTTTCTTCTCCGCTTTTCGCATCTCAAAAAGGGTGCTGCCCAATTCAGCACCTTTTCATGTGCTATACTCTATCTCGCAGTACAGCCTTGGCGATACTAATTTTCATTGCTTTCAACCGTACATTAATTACTGACATCGTTATCACCCTCATCCACACTGTATTATCACCACATCTCCTCTATTATCGTTTTATTTTCCTTTTTTAAGATAGGTCATTTACCTTTAAGTCCATTCAAGGTAACATTACAAGACGGAGTTCGATCAGTTTAGCGAAAGAATTGCGGTAAAAAATGCAAGATGTGGCAATATAAATACTAGTCCTCAAATAGAGGCAAGTGCTCTTCGTTATTTCCCCCTTTTCTCGTTCCTTCTTCACCATATATCCATTACCACAGCCAATAAAGTTCACTCTCAAGCTTATGCAACGAGATTGCAAGGTTGTGTATCCTGCGCGCTGTGACTCACCCTCTACACTCGCAACATTTCGTACACCCGGCTTTAGTGGTTCAGTTAGAGTTCGAGACTACTAAGCCGGAGTACCCGGGTTTAATTCCGGCCGTGGTGGCTGCATTGCCCGTGCACACTGCAATGCTCGTGTACTGTGCGATGTCAAGAAAACCCAAGTTGTCGAAATTATCCGGTGCCCCCAACCACGGTCTTCCCCATAGGATGAGTCGCTCAAAGGCTTTTAGCCCCATAAACTAAACTAGACTAAATATAACATTAATTATCGGGGTTGCGAAAGCTGCGGTTGCGAGGAGAGAATCGACTGTCTCTTGCTTGAGTGCTCTGCTTTTGCGAGCGAAAGACATATACGCTGCGTTGTGCTCTGGACCACCTCGATCACCGCCCTTTAACAGAGGATAAGACCTTCGACCCGTGGCCACAGCAGTCGACTTCCCTTAAGACCTACAAGGCACTATTTTTTTTTCTTAAGATTGCTGGCTTGAGCGACAGCTTGTGACTGTGTTTCTCGCCCTTTTCTTTCCCACTTTTAATCCCTTAATTCCTATTCCCCAGTGTAGGGAAGCAGTACAACTGGAACACCTCTTCTGGTTAACATTCCTGCCTCCCCTCCCCCGCTTAATCTATCAATCTGCAACATTAATTACGACATATTCTAGCCTCCTTCTTCAGTTTCCAGTGTATGGCAAAGCAATAAACCAAAGTTTATTATCTTAGCTTTTCCCTAAATAATTTTCATCTCAAAGAGCATCTTTGGCGCTGACTGCGCCTTTCTCACATGCTCCATTCGCCTATGCTAAGGACACTAACTACAATCAATCAATCAATCAATCAATCAATCAATCAATCAATTGTCAATTCTACTTGCTCGCGCAGGTGGCCAGCTGCAGCGCGTGGCCGACGGATTCCCGCTGAGCTTCAACAACGCGGCTTCTCGCTTCCAAACGTGGGTCGAGGGCGCCGGAAGCACCGTTGGAAAGTCGGCCACCGACACCTTCGGCTTCACTAGGCAGCTCTTCAAGCCCCTGCGTACAGAGGACGTCCAGCCACCCTCGTCCTCCGGCTCCTCCAGCCCTTCTTCCTAGTAGCTTCCCTCCCAAAAGCTTTTACATGACATACCCAAGCATGCTTGATCCAGCCGAAACAGTTTTCGCCACCCAATACAAATAATTCGATGATCGATAATCACGATAAAACGATAATCAACGTACGCCAAAGGCGCTGTGTAGCCTTGTGATGAAAATCGTGAGTCGTTCCGTTCACTTCTCTCCGTATTTTTGCTCATAGAGATGTTTCATGAATAAAGACATGTTGTGATATCTATGGAAATGCATTTTTTGGCCACCGCGCAAGGTCTCTGCAGGTTTGTACGCAAAAAGAGCCTACGTTGTCTTGTTTACAGATATCGGGCACGCAGTGTTCATTTGAGTACTCAAGTGTGAAAACGCTTAGTAATGAAGCAAGGAATGCAATACGAATGACTCAAATCTAATTCCTTCAGGCACCCATTATGTTCTGCTATCGACCAATATTTTGAAAGTTTGGGCACGTGTACTTTGAAAATGCGTATGAACCGTGCAGGAATTTAAGAAATTTAGAACGTCGCATATCTTTACGCTCAACAAATTACAGACTTAGCGAATGCACGGCCGCTGCAAGAAGAAAATAAAGACGGCAGCTGGCGGTGGCACGTGAAGACACGGCTGGCTATTTTGTTCGGGCCTAGACCGCCTCAGCTGTCTCGTCCTGAGGTCTTCGACATGCAATAGTGCCGGCTATCACCCGACATATAAAACCCCGCTTTAACCAAGCCGTATTAACATGCCTGGGTATATCCTAGGTGTAGCGTGCCGGACTCCATCGACATCCAAGGGCAATGGAAGGTTGATTCCGTCTTCCCAACTCAAATCAGCTACCTGAGTTGACATATCTCCCAACTTTCTGCTATCATGTGGTCTCGATAAGTCGCACCACGACAGGCTTTAAGTAATAAAGCCGGGCGTGACTCGCACAAATTCATCGACGAATCACTGCCTGACCAAGACAGCTGGAAGCTACCACCTGGCAGCGCTGTGCGTTAATCTTTTGCTCACAAGTATGCCTGCGCCAGATTTTCTGAATAATGAAATATTTAACGCTATCGCGTTAAAAAGTAAGCACGAGGTATGTCGGGAGCAAAAGTGGTATAGAACACTCAGCCAGTGACAGAGCTCGGGAAAACTGCGTAAAAATGCCGCCTAGCGACAGCGCAAGAGACAGCGACATGCATGTGGATAAAATGGGACAGTGCCACTATTGTTCCAATCACAGATAGCCATTGCTAGATGAAGTTGGCATGCAGTTTTCGCAAGCTCCGCCACCGGCTGAGTGTTGTATACCCCTTTTGGTCACGACTGTACGTAAGCAAGGCCCCAGAATACAAAAGCTAGCCCTTGCGTTTCTTACGTCTCTCTCTCTCTCTCTCTCTCTCTCTCTCTCTATATATATATATATATATATATATATATATATATATATATATATATATATATATATATATATATATATATATATATATAAGCGGAGCTTATAAGTCTCCCTCAATATATATATATATATATATATATATATATATATATATATATATATATATATATATATATATATATATATATATATATATATATATATATTGAGGGAGACTTATAAGCTCCGCCGGTAAAACGCTATGGCGCGGCAGAGACCCCCTTGCCGTGCTTCGTTCACTTGACTTTATTTCCTTAAAGACCTCTCTCTGGAGGCATTACATAAGGGGTGGGTTTACAGACATGAAAAAATACAAGCACAGGTGGTTGCGTTTGAAAATAAAATTTTAAGGCTTCAATAAATGATGATTTGCATTCGTTCGCCTGCCTTTTGCTACTCACTTAATCAATAACCCCATATTTCTGCCTCCCACACAGCATACAGTCCGAAGCTAGCATTCATTATGAGAAAGTTCACCCGACATAAAGGCCCGCTTTTACCAAGCCTTAGAAATGTATACCTAATTGCCCTAGAGAAGCGTATACCTGAACCAGTTGACATCTCCTTCCAGTTCTGTCATATTAGGCATTACACAGTTCGCCGACCAATCAGGGCCATAATATATACCACCGTCCAGAGGCAAGTCCGTGATTTTCCGCTCAAAACGACGATGCCGGATTTTCTGGAGAAAGTGCCCTTTAAAGCTATCGCGTAGATAGAAAGTTCCTCAAAGTGAAAAACGAAAGCGGTAATCACAGAAAAATGAGTAACTACATAATAAGAGCGCTCGTTTCCATGTTACACTTTTAATTGAAACCTATGTTATCAAGAACGCCGTTGGCTGCATTGCTCGGCCCGCGTAACGAGCCACGAACGGTATAGCTTCATTACTGAGCCTTATTACATGCGCGTTTGCACGAGTAACTCGCGGAAAGCTCATCATTTCAGGTTTAAAGATATTAAAAGTACTTCATGTTCAGGTACAGCAACCACAACTTGCAGGTGGCCTATGTATCTTGCCGCAGCGAATCATCTCTGTACACAGAACAGCGGCAGATTTCATAGCGATAATTAATCATTCGGCGCTGATGAGCCCGAAGTTTGAATGAGTTTGCTCTTCAGCCGTTAATTATTTGCCGGAGGGCCGTGCAGTTCGTTCTCCCCACCCAAATGAAACCGTCGTGAGGGCTCGGCGTCGCCATGATAGCACGATCTTCTTCATAATGATCGAGGATGGAAACAAGCTGGCATGCGTATCGGGCGCTTTTAACTCAACCGTTTAGCAAGTTCGAAGCTTGGAATTTTACCGAGCTGCGCATTATTCTCTCACGTCTTTCACAGTTTCCGTTTATTTTTATTTTCTTTGTTGATGATATGAGCTTCCTCGATCGGTCTTTGGGGCGTGATGAAAAATGATTAAATAAGTCATTATGTTCCCGATATCGGGGTAAATACGTAAGCGAAGCGTACTCGGGCAAAGTGAGCCTTACATATATAACTGGATAATGAAGAAAGAATCCCCCCCACCCACCAGCGCACGTGCAGGTGTTCTTCACTTGTTTACTGCAATAAATGTTTTTCTCGCTCTCCTTAGTAGCTATTGAATGAAGCAATAGCATATGAAATAAGATACTTGTTATTCACACAGTCGCTTAGTAATGCCGAACTCCCTTACGATTGGACAAAAGCGAAAATCGTTCCCATTTTTGAACCACGCGACAGATCAAAAGCAAATAATTATCAAACAGTTTCGCTCACCAGAATCCCATTCAAATTCCTGGAGCGCGCAACAGCATCAAATTTACACTCACCTTGTGTCGCTGAATTGCTTTTAGCTGCTTCAGCACGACTTTCGAAAGTTTCTGTCATGCGAAACGCAGCTCGCCGAATTCACACACATTTTGCAGTACACTGACGATCGCTTACGATTTGAAGCCATATTTCTCGACTTTTAAAGACCTTTGACTATGTCCCGCATAATCATCTACTAGTTAAACTTGCCACACTTAGATATCCCGCCGACATTACTAATCTGGCTTGAGCACTTCCTGAAAGGGCGTATGCAATTTACTGCCGCGAACTGTCATAATTCATCGCATATTGACACCCCTCAGGGTACTGGATTATCACCGCGATTATATCTTATGTCCATATACGACATACCAACTAACTCAAAAGTAAAACTTCGAATTTTTTGCGGACGACTATGTCATTTTTAACGTCATCAATTGCCCTGGGGACACCACTCCGCTACAAAATGACATCGCCATAATCGTATCACTGTCTGAGCAATACCATATGCCACTCAGCCTAAGTAAATTTCAACTCGTGTCTTTCTCTTGTAAGTACACCTCTTATAACAATGCATACCACACCAGTTCCCCTCCCATTATCCGAACTTCATCTCACAAATATCTTGGCTTCCCCCTGGCATCGTCTTTATCATAGGCTACTCACAACGAATCATAATGCTCACCGTCTTCACGTGCACTTGGTTATTTGCGAAGAAACATCAAAGCAGACAGCTTGCATTCCAGACCTACGTAATACACTTAGTAGATATAGCAACCTTCCCAAGCATATCTCGCTAATGAACTAGAACGTGTCCAAAACAGTGCCGCGTAATTTGCATGTCTGTGTACTAACGTGAAATCAGCATCACAGCATTGAGACGTACTCTGTTCCTCCCAAGGCTTCAATCACGCGGTATCACATCACGTCTCCTTAATTCTTTTTCTTCCACCGTCATAACCGGCACCCTCTCCTAAGTATGTTCCGTCGCCTTAACCCCAGTCACCCGTAGCACTAATTTTTGGCCGCACTTATACAACGAATAACTTTTTTTTCAGACGCAATAGCCCGACGGAATTCCTTGCGGACTATATTGCTTCATGTAAAGATGGCGAAATTTTCCGCTATAATCTAACGAGTCACCTTTCATATTTTACGCGGCATTTCCCAGTTTTGTAACTCGCTCTTGCTTGTTTCGTGCTTTTGTTTTTCCTTTCGCATGCTTATTTTTTTCCTTCCACAGCTGTCGTTATGTTGTCATACAATGCTATCGCCGCCACCTTATGTAATGCCTTCGGGCCTTTAAAGGCCCACTGTCCACCCTCCGGTCGAAAATATTTTCTTCCCTGGTGACTGTGAGACTTCGCCCCTAGAACGCAAGGCCGCAAAATGTTTTTGAAAAGAGTAACTAATAACGCAGTTACAGCCACCGCAATCACCCGATTCTGTCATGCCTCTCTCCTTCCGTTTTTCACTCTCCTGCCCGAGGTCGTCTAGCCTCCGCAATACAAATTCCCCTTTCTCCTCCGCGTTTGGCGGGAGGTGGGGCGTGGCTCTCCGCGAGCGCGAAAAAAAAAAAAAAAAAAAAAAAACGGTCGAGGGAGCGCGCGCCGCTGGATTCAGTCTGGCCGTGGCGAGGGAAAAGCGCGCTGCGAGCGGTAGACACCCATCCTTCTCCCGTCAGTCAGCGAGACGGACCAATGGACGTCGTTCGCGGTACGTACGTCATTATCGGGGCCCGTCGGGCCAGCACAGGAAATGGTGAAGCTGGCTTCTCAAAGGAGAGCATGAGGGAGCTTTGAATTGTATTTTCAATGCTTTGCGGCGCGCGTGTCGCTGTAGAATTTTGCACAGACTATCTCCGGTACCTGATCGAAACACTGGGCTCCTTTGCTTAAAAGGGCCTTCCCTGGACAGTGGCCCTTTAAGGCTTCGATAAATGAGATGAAATATTGATACAGCACCGGCTGTAGCGTCCAAATGTTATCATTTGTCTCCAGGGGAAGCTTTGTAACCGGAAGTGTGAGCTACGGGAATCGTATCAGTAAAGGATTGTGTTCGAGAGAGACCATCTTTATTTAAACATGTGCCAGATTTACACGTGCCGAATCTGCACGTTGAGAAAAGTTTTCGTTTGTGAGCATCGTGAACGGTCGCTTATTTTCAGCCACTGAATAACAACAAACATAACCACACACACAAAGAAACACATCTAACGACAAGAGAAGCACCTTACTTTCTATGCACCCAGATAGGACAAAACGTCGAACGCAATGAACGAATAATTGTCATACACATTATGTACAATTTGTTAGCACCCTTTTTGGTGATGGCTTTTCGCGTGAAGCGATTCCAATACACGGCAAGTGTAGCATGGCAAATACAGCAGGTGTGTTGACCAGTCAGTGTACAAGATTGGCTTCTGATCATTTTGGTTACGTGTCAACTAAGGGCTGAGACAACCGGATCACAAATGGCAGCAAGGTGCCCAAGCATACTGAGACATGCTGTCATGAAGCGACATGAAATATCTTCTAGGCAAAATCTGCCACAACATGCAGGTAAGAATTAACATTGAGACAAAACGACGCACTTCCGCAATTGCGTTCCTTGCAATTAGCCGGCGGCTGTACGCGACAGGAACACGCAGCGTTCTTGGCATTTCGTTTCTCTGCCATTCGTCAGAGGCAAACCAGACACTGAATAGTTCATGACACGAAAGGCGGCCTCGCTTTCGATGGCGCCATTTCCTGACAATAAGTACCGGCACACAACGAAAGCCGTTCACCGCCCCAGTGCCTTCTTCTGTGCCCGAAGGAGCTGCAAGTCCCATGGTCCGGTTTCGGGCACAGCTGAAATGTCCTCTCGTGGTCCGTATACTGTTGAAGGTTCGGTCACATACGTGCAGACCACTTTGCGGGTGACCACAGTTGGCTCTGCAGGCCAGTGATAGTGGTCCCTGGGCGATTCTACGACCAAGCCAAGATGCGTTAGAATGCGCCTCGATATCTCGGGGTATAGCTACAGGAAGTCACATGACGTTTAAGAGAGGTCTGTGTACTGTCCGCAAAGATTGTATAGTTCTTGCTTCAAGAATAAAATGATCCAGTTCCTTGCAGATACGTACTAACTCGCCCTCTTTCCTTTTTTTCTTCCCCTTTCGAGGAGCCCTTTGTATGTACTAAACAAATTATTATTATTTTTTTTTTTTGGGGGGGGGGGGGGGTGGGAGTGGTTTGGAGGACAAGGCTTCTTTCGGAATAGCAATTAAAAGTTTCGAGTTGTGTGCTAGTTTGTATTCTCTGTTGAGCTGATGCCACATAATCGAAAAAAAAAAGTAAATATTACATCGTGACCTTCAAGAATTCCTTGAAATTCACAGTTACCCAATAGCAGCAAGTGAATCGTTTTGCTGACCACGGCGTTCGCAATGTCTGGCAAAGCACTTTATCGATTCGGCTTTCAGGCTTCAATTCAGCAGGCAGTTTTTGCAACGCTGGCTGCGCATGCAGCAATTGGCAATGGGGACTTCTAAGATAACCGCTTTTCAAAACGTTGAAAAGGGGAAAGTAATCATGCAAAGAGGTTGCACAGCGCGCTAACAAGGCAGAGTTTGTTAGCTGGAGTATAGCGTTAAATGCTGGTTCAGGTCGAACCAATTTAGTGCATTCCGTGACAAGCAACAGCAATGCGATGGAAAAGATTTCATCATGTTGGAACATCGTCGCTCAAGTCGTTCGTCGTAGCCACTTGAAACTGGTTTTTGCTTCCCGGCGATATTATTCGCCAGCGTTCTCGCTTGTATGTGAAACAGCTCTTACTGAATGAATTAAACAGGCCTTCTTTTCGAATGTCCCGAGATCGAACAGATATAATTGCTTTCACGCACTGCTCTAACCAATGTAATACTTCTGGAAAGGGAAAGTAAACAATCACACAAAGTTACGTTCTATTAATACCAACGTGTGTCATGTGGTCGAAACATGACCGAAAAGTTTTTTATTGCTATAGTGACCCTCAAAAGACAAGAAATGAACCTAGTCCAGAGTCTTGCCATATAAACGTACATATGTGTTGTCCCTTATGGGGGCCCTCATTTGTAAGGGCTACTCAATTTACCACTGCAGGGGGGTTTATGAAAACGTGAAGAGCAAAGTCTCTGACGCATTCCGGCTATTATACGTCTTGTTTAGACCATTCGGAAAAGTAATGTCTAGAAAAAAAAAAAAAAAGGCGTTTCCTCCATTGCGCCCATTGGTCGAGGATGTACAAGTGCAAGCTGCCAAAATGCTTTTTGTACTTGTACAAATAGAGAAAAGCACAATGAAAGAAGACGGAAAAGTCTCTCTATATACAGGACAAAATAGTGGTACGCAATCGAGAAAGCGCGCTCACCAATCAATATACATACATACACGTTTTAAAACATGACTCGTGTCACCACTTTTGTATGTGTATGCGGGCTGCTCTTGAATATTTTTCTCTTGCCTTCCTTCCTTGTCACAAAATACCTATCATCGCGGGGAATCGTACACGAGACGTCGACGCTTGGTGCACAGATGGCCAGCATCCAGTCTTGTCTGTGGTGTGCGCCGTATTCATCCAGTGTGACGACCATGGGCGCAAGCGATTCAGCTCCTGTCTCACTGGTACTCAAAACGGTTCGGAGCAGTGACATGCTCTCTCCTCAGAGGCTGAACCTGGCGGCGGCCGAGTCCGCAGCAGCGGCAGCAGCGGCTGTCGGGGGAGGCAGCACAGCGGACGGCGGCTTAAAGTAGCAGGCTCCGCAGAAGGGCTGCACCGTGGGGGCACCGCCCGAACCGGGTGGTGCAGAGCCGGGGTTGCCGCCGTTTGTGGCAGCGTGGCTCGCGGCGACGGAAGAGGGTGCAGCACACAGCGAGCCCAGCCCACTGGCCAGGGCCAAACACCTGCGTGAGAGTGCACGCAAGAAGTTATTTCACTATTTTTCTCGCCTTCGATACTTGCAAAAATTAAAGCAGTCACCCTTTACTGGTTTTTCCGCATTAAAGGCGCACAAAAGGAGGCGCCCATAACAAGTGACAATTCAAGAAAATAAGTGGCAACATTAAATTAGAGTTTGTTGCGCGGCCAGGTACAAGTATACATATCTTACAGGCTCTTTACAGCAACCAGAAGGTAACCTCCTGGCCTCTTTTTATTGCCAGGTTTCGGCCCGTCGCGTAGTCCGTGGGAAGAAGAAGAAGAGCGCTCGGTCACCTTTCGCTCCATACATATTCTGTTAAGCAGCGTTGAACCCTTCTCATTTTTGATACCCATTAACGCCAAAGCATATTCGCTTGTTAGCTCGCCCAGATAATTTCAACCCTCTAGTATTTTCCGCTCTGATGCGCCTCCGGTGAGGATGTGAGAATGACATCACCCGACACCAAATGCCGCATACTCGACAGCGCCCCCTTCACAGCTCATAAGATTCTTGGGACTCAGGCGCAGCTCAGGAGTGCTGGCTTTGAACATGAGGTGAACGTGAACAGTTTTCTGGCTACGACATAATACGACACAACGCAGCGCAAGCCTCGAAAAAATCCAACTGAAATCTTTTCTGAAAGTCTATACCGAACGAGAAAGCTGTGAGAAGTGCTGGAATGCGAAGCGGTTGACTGAATGTAAGTCGTCGGAAGAGAGTCGTTCAATGCCACGGTAATTTTGACCATCTGTAGCTTTAAAACCGTCAATTGATGCGCATTTTACATATTGATGTAACTAAACGCAATAAGGTGCATTATCCTCAGCGCACAGGTTCAGCCTAAACCGCGCGCAGATCGGTCATTTAACAGCTCAGAGGCGCCCGCAGAAACTGTAGACAGAAAGTGTGCGCTTCAGTTGCAAATCATAAGAAAAATAAAAATTCTCTTTCTACGGACAATCGAACCTCCATCCCTCGAATCCCCAGTCGAGCGCTTTAACCAACTGCGGCACGCTCTGGATGTTATTTTTAATTAAACGAAATACTTTTATTGACATGCATATGTACGAGGCTGCTACTCAGCCAAAGCCGACAGCACAGATTGCTTAGCATGTTAACATCGCCTTGAAGAAAAAGGAGAAAGAGTGTAATGAACAAACAAGAATTATATAGAAGGATTTGGTAACAAGAGGACGGAGTTAGACATGTTAGCCCGGGATGTGCGCGACAAAGCAGCCAAGGGTGAAAACCAGAAAGGAGAGGGGGGAAAACTCTGGTCAAGGCACGTACCAACATGGCACATTGCACTTGCCAATACAGCCCATGGCACGTGCCAACATGGCCAATGGCACGTGCGAACATGGCCCATGGCCCATGGCACGTGCCAACATCAGCGGCACCCAAACCAACGCGGTAGCGTTGCGGTTCCTCCAGAAGGTTCTTGTCGCGCCAGACGATTCGAGTGCGCTCGCTGTCCACTGTGTTTGTTTGTCCGCAAGATGCCGCCACGCTTGTCTTCGGGCTGCGTGTGGCGCGCAGGCAACATCGAGGCACCCTATTTTGGGCCACGAACGCGCTCCAGCACGTCCACAAGTGCACGCCAGAAAGCATGGAGTGCGAGCACTAGCACACAATCTCGGAGCACTGGACACTAACAGTCACAAGGCGCGTCGAGACACAAGAGTCTTGGCCACGTGACGTCCAATTCCACACACACACACACAAAAAAAGATCCTGAGTACTTCATCTCAGAAGGTGAGCGCCGTGTTATACTTCATGAAAACGCGTTGTGCGGTCTTCCGCTTGCCACACAGGAGACAGTTTGCGCCCATGATAGGAAGAAACTCCTCTCTTCCTAACGGGCTTTCACGGCCCGTTAGGAAAAGAAAAAAAAAAAAGAAGTAGAAATGTGACCTTATACCCAAATTTTTTTAAGTAACTCCGGAGTATGAGATGGTATGTCTGATATCTGGTGGTACTGTGCTTGATACCTGTTATCCTTCGCCTGATGGCTGTCTCGACCAATTTTTTTTGCTTTCTTCGACTTGTTCTTGTACTTCATTAACAACAATGAGTATGATGTAGATTTAGGTGGTAACTTTAATATAACCTGCTGGTGGATGACCTAGCATTCAAAAATGGTATTTCTCTCATTCCTGCTAATGGATGCACAAGTGTAATTGACAAACCTACTGGAGTCACACACAGTTCCCCGTCTTTAATAGAGGCTTTACAAAAGTTAGCGCCATCTAGTGAAAGAGACAGAAACAGTGCGCGGCGGCCATGTTTTGTTCAGTCCACCCGCGCCTCCCATCGAGTACGCTGTCAACGTGCGCCTTCGTGGAACCCGTGCTTGCACCGCAAGGTGCATTGGAATGATCACGAGCGATTGTTTCATTTTTTAACATGACAGCAGTCGCTGCTTGCACCAAGCTCTATTCGGAATGATGCCAGCATGTTGCTGCGTACCCTTCTGCGGCAAGCGCATCGTCGTAGACGCGCACGGAAACAAGGTATACGCGTGTATGCGATCGCTCGTTTGCAATCCTAATCGGCTTTACAAGTGTCCCTTGCATCATGTAAAGCATTACTTCACTTTCCGCTGACTGGGAGCTAGCTCACAGAACGTGCTATCACCTAAAATAGCAAGGTTGTTTTGCGTGCTATGGAGCCTTGTTAACTTGAAGGATAAGCTTGTGCTTCGATGGAGGACACGGGAGAAGGAGAAATGCATGTATAACGAACGCTATAGTGCAAATACGTTCTTTGAAACCTTTTGTACGTAGGTTGCATTTACCATTGTGTATTTGATTTAAAACAAGGGTATGATTACCGAAACTACTTTTCACAGTCGTACGAAATGGTAGTGCTTGGTGCAGAGAGCAATACGGCTGTCTAGTGCGCCCGAAATGCGTGTTTCATGCTGCAAAAGCCGCTGCCAAACCCGCGGCGTATAGTAAAGTAGAAGAAGATGACATCCCACTAGCGTGTTGTAATATGCTCACGTCCAGCCCGTTTCGATGTTATCACGTGATAATGCATGCGAAGTCCGGTCCGCGCCCGGAGCGCACAGCTCAGGTTTGCATTCTGTGCCTTCATACCTGCTAGTGCGGCCGATAAAATGAAGTTTGCTTTTGACTTTTGTGTGTTTTGTCGAGTCACCCGATGGTTCGCTAATTGACAGCAACCTGAAATTCAGTTGATTTTGTAAATATGCCAATTTCTTGTTTATTCCTTCTCTCAGATAGTAGACATTTGAAGCCTTCATATGAAAGCGCTGTCATGGGAAGCTTCGAGGAACTCGGAGGAAGAGGAAGTAGGCTGAAACTAAAATAAATGTGAAAAGTCAGACTGCGAAGTGGCTTGCATGGTGCAATTGGCTGTGTTCATAAAGTCAGATTTATATTATATAATACTGTTATAAAAATTTGGGGGAGACTTAAGCTCCGCCGTTAAGGGTATGACGCGATAGCGTCTATTTCACACACACACACACACACACGATGTTTTCTTTCTTCACGTTTTAAATTTTTAGCTTTCATTTATTTTATATTTCTATCATTTGCTTCTTTATTTTATTTAATGTTTTATATTTTTATACACCAATACTCAGGGTCAGCAACAATTGCCTTTCCACTCTGAGTAATTTGACACCTCTGAACGCATTCCTCAATTATTTCAATTAATCAATTACACATTCTAAATTTTCTTCATTATCATCACCAAGCACTGGTTTTTATTCTAGCATTTTGATACCTTTAAACCCTCAATTTCCATTTTGTTCTTTATTTTATTAATTGATCAATTAATTACAAATATTTTGTTAACTCATCATCACCTATCGCACACCAATCAATCTTCACTCACTGGAAGCAGAAATTGCCATGACATATTTTCTTTTTTTACGCAGCCCCCGATTATTTCCGAGACCCGTGCCAACTACTGCGTCGACGGCATAGGCAGAAAAGTGCTAAGCGCCATTCAACTTACGTTAAATTACGCACGATTCTTTCATCTCAAAATAAATTGCATCCTCACTCATTTCACCAACAAGTATCTACCAGTGGGATGAGCGACGATAATGCGCAAACCAAGCAAACAAACTCGCGATCATCTCTCATAGTCGTTCAAGTAAATAGCAAAGGCACACAGACAAAAAAAAAATTGTGCACATTACAAAACTCTGGATACTGTACCTGGATAGGGATGACGCTGCGCGGAACGACGAGGGGCCCATGCACGACTCGTAGAGCGGTTTGTAACTGCGCTCGGCAACGCGGCTGGTGGGCCCCGCTACGCCTCGGGCTGTCAAAATACGTTTCTTGGCGTCGCTAACAGACACCACCAGGGACAGAAGAGAGGTCCAAGCACAGCACGCTAGGTTACAACATGAAAAGCGCGGACAGAACGGCGGGCGCTTACGGACGGACACGAAGCGAACCAAAGCGAACGGATGGAGCGAACAAAATATGGCTGCCAGCGCGGGATCAGCGTGCCGCTCATGGTTGCCAGACTTACTTTTGTAAACCCTCTATTGATATTTTCATAGCAAATATTGACAGTGACCGGTTCGCTTCGGCAGTTTTCTGCTACAAGATTAGTGACCAATTTTATTCGCGGTCAAAGCAAGTGTGAATGATGTACGACATGCTCTCACGTGTTTTAAAACATCACTAGCCGAGGTCTTGCGACATTCAGGGAAGCCATTGCTGATGTGAACTGGCATGATGTTGTGCAGTTCGATGACGCAGAAACGGTCATTCTCTGAGAAGTTCATTTTCATGTACAAAACACACTTTCCGAACAAGATACATGCTAGAGCAAAGAAGCTCGAAAAAAAAAGAAATGAATCACACTACAATTAGTGCGCAAGATTGAAACAAAGAATAAAATATTCAAGTCATTTCTTGAAACACGTGGGCTAGACCTATTTGCGAAGTTTAAGATTTATAGAATCAAACTGAATAAGGAATTACGAGAAGCCAGGAATCCGTATTATTATGCAGAGTTTGAATCTTGCTGTGGGGACTCGAGTACGACATAGCCAAAACTGAACACACTAATACTGTGCAAAAGCCATAATTCTTCTTCGACTGAGGTAGTTGCTAATGGTAGAAGCGTAGTAGGAACGGATATGTGTGAAGCCTTGAATGCCTCTTTTGTAGAGCGAAATGCGCTATGGTAGTTGATCTGCTGAGGAATGTATAGACATTTCTCATAATTCACAGTCAATGTACATGAACCTAACTACATGCAATGAAGTGTTCTCAATTTTTATGACTATTAAAAAATAGCAGATCGCGTGATGCCGATGATGTAAAGATAAAACCTGTGAAGTTTGTGATCGATATTTTAGGCCCTGTGCTAAGTGAATATATATATCAACAGTATCTCTTGCTGGGCTAGTTGGTGTGACATTGCGTTAAACCAAAGGAAATACAGCGCTAAGTTTTAGACGAACCACACAGAAAGACGGACGGGACAGGCGCTAACTGCAACCAAGTTTATTGAAAGATTCAATAAACTTAGTTGGAGTTAGCGCCTGTCCCGTCCGTCTTTCTGTGTGGTTCGTCTAAATCTTAGCGCTGTATTTCCTTTGGTTTAACGCAATGAATATATATATATATATATATATATATATATATATATATATATATATATATATATATATATATATATATTCACGAAAGTTTTATCTAAATACAGACCAGTGTCCGTTTTCCCAGTATGTTCAGAAGGGCTTGAAGAGGTAATTCATAAACGGATGAGTTCTTTTTGCGGGGCTCATAACCTAATCTTTGACGCCCAACTCGGTTTCATAAAGAATAAATCTACAGAGCTCGCCTTACTACATCTAAAAGAACATATTTTGCAGAGCTTTGAAAAGAGGGAAGTTCTACTGGGCGTATTTATCGACTTTACACAGACTTGACTGCATTAATCATAGCCGGCTTCTAAACAAGCTGGAGAAGTATGGTTTCCGGGGATCCGTTCATTCATTACTCACCTCTTATCTTGCATACCACACACAGTACGTTACTGTAAAATACTTTCGATCTGCAGTTAGACAAATAAATGCTGATGTCCCTCAGGGAAGCCTCTTAGGACCACTTCTTTTTAACTTGTATGTAAATGACATTCTGGATTCATCCAACGATATCCAGTTTTTACTATATGCTGACGTGTTGCACTGCTGTTATTGTCTCACTCTACGGAAAAGATAGCACAGCAAGTATAAGTATATGATGCATTGAAGGCTCTGCTGTCCTGGTCTATTATTAATAATTTAAAAATAGATATAAAGAAATCAAAATCCTTTTATTTAGAGCGCGGAATAAAGCCTTAATGTTTACACCGCACATTCAGCTCGGAAGCGAAAAATTAGAAATAGTCTAAATTATGAAGTTATTAGTGGTTTACTTTAATTATTTCCTCAGTTGGGACAGCCATGCAAATACTCTAATCAACAGTTTATCTAGAACCGTAGGAATCATAAGTCGACATTGTTACTCAGTCTCTACTAAAATAAAATTATTGTTGTACACATCTTTATGTCACATTTAAACTATGCCCATTTGGTGTGGGGAACGACCACTGTAATTAATAAACAAAGTATTTTTTTTTCTCTGCAGAAATGCGCATTGCGGTCAATTTACAATCTGGAGTTTCGAGCTCACACAGATCCTTTGTTGGACAAAATAGGAGATGGTCTAAAAATTTCAATTATATGAGGTGAAACTAATCGAGCGTTAAGTGAAAGACACCTTAAAAAATCTCGATAACCTTAGTAAGCTTGCTAATCTCACACACAACGTGCAGGTCTACCGATGTCGCAAGCCTAAACTCCGGTACGTCCCGACTAGTAGAACCAAGTTTGGTTTGCAAAGCATATCAAACACATTACCACGTCCTTTGAATAAACTTCACGCACAAGATGTTGACATATCCCGGTTATTGTTGAAACACATGAAAAAAATGATTTCCTGGCAAATACCTTCTGCCTGCATGTAGTGCATAGAGATGTTTTCAAACTGTTGTTTAATTTATTCTATTGTATAGCATCTTGTAAGTGACTGTTACTTGCTTCCATTGTGTAATACCTTGCATGTATTTAAGTAAACTTTTCACTGTTCTTTTCCTTTGTTTGTTTCTGTATGGAGTAGAAAGCCTTTTACGAATACGTTCTGCAAATGAATTCCATTGGTGGTAAGATTCTGGCCGCTTAATATGCTGCCATATGTAACCAGGGGTGGTGGGTACTTCAAGCTGCCCTGTGCAGCTTCTTCCACATCCCTTCCCTTGTAAGTTATTAGAAATAAATGAAATGAAATGAAAGTCCTTGAAGCCCGCTGGAACGGGCAGCCTCCTTACGCGCTTGAAAACACATCTTAACCATGCACCCTTTTGGGTGGTTGCTGATATACTGGTGGTTGAATAAATTGCGCCAGTAGGTCCCAGTAAAGCTTTTTTGGGTTTTACTGAGGACAGGTATTAACAAGAGAAGATCCCTTGCAGCAGGGCCAGAGACTGCGCAACTTCTTTGTAGAATGCCTTGACTGTCATGCCTTAGCATATTGGCTTAGATGTGAGGGCCAAGTGCACAGAGCCTAAGTGCACAAGAGTCTATCCTGCCTTCGCTGACTTCGCATTGCTGGAGGAGAGAAAAGAGAAAGGCACGGTTCCCCTGATCAAACGCCTCCTTCAAATAAATCTGGAGGGTAGCCAAAGGAAGGATTCGTATACCTCCGCCGCCTCGCGGACTGTCCTCATGCGTGGTAAGTTGGTGTTTATGGAGCGACATGTGAAGTTACATGTTTGGTGGTCTCCCACTACGGCGTGGTACTGAGGACGATTCCAAGTCGACAAGTGAGACCTCTGGCCAGAATTTTATAATTCGTGGAAAGAAGATTGATTGGCATGAAGTCAGCTACATCGGGAGTCAATACAGAGGAAGGCTTTTTGGGAATTAAAACTAAACTGCTGCGCCGAGTAGAAGGAGGGACAAGTTTTCAGTTTTGTCATATCCTCAACAACTTCAGCTAGAATTGGGCTAACTTAAAGCTCATAATGAGTCTACTGAAACTGATAATTGGTACTGCGCGGAACCGGGAAAAGACTTAACTGTGTTAGGACCCCATGCAAGATAGCCAAATATACGCCGATGTGCGACCTTTTCTTCTTCGCATGGCGAAAATACAAGAATATTTGTTCGAACCAGAAAAGTATATTTAAGAGCCACCTTTTTCGTTGTTTCTGTGACTCGGTTGATTAGCATTTTGCGTCGAACGCGGAATATGTGGCTTCAGTCCGTTTTGTGCTCGTACTCATTCTTGTCTAATATATTAACCAGTGATTAAATGCACAAAATTAATTCGTCGTTTGTCTCTGGGGATGTATTTTCTTCTTGGTTGCATTCAGTGATGCCTTCGAACATGGTACGCGAGGTGAGTTTCTAAGTTCAACACAAATTATCATAGGAAAATCGTCTGTTAACCTACTTCCCGTTCCAATTTCATATTGGCAATACGTATAATCTCTGTGTTGATATCCTTCAGCGCTTGCTACGACAACGCTGATCACACTACATTATCGCAAGATCAACGAGTCTCTAACCCTGTTTCGTGATGTACGTACGAATTGCAACCGGCGGGGGAAACAATTAAAACATTGGACCAGGCGTATCCCTCTGTGTGCACTGTTGAGACTCCTTGTGTATGCAGTGGCGCTCATGACTCGTTCGATGGGCCTTTTACTACCCCCCCCCCCCCCCTCCCACTTTGGGAAAATGGAATCATTCCTTATCCTTTCAGGTTTCGGCACTTCACCGCCTGGCAAGCAGCAAATATAATGACTTATAATAACCATTACACTCTTCCAAATACACGTTGAATTGGCTGATTCACAGAACCATGACCACCGGGATATTAACCCTGGAAACACGCGCTTATTATTCGCGCAATCCTTAACTTACGTGATGTATATACGTATTATGCGCTGGGGTTTGCGATGATGCAGTGCAATCAGCAATGTCGAATCACAAATATATTTTTAGAATAAGCGATATCAACACATCAATAGTATGTATTGAAATGCAGGGAGGAAGAAAAGTTGGAAGCAGAAGTAGGGATACCACATGCTTTTCCCATGATCCTTTGCTTTGGGTTTGGAAAAACATCTTACCTATGCCGCTTAAGCCAATAAATTCGGAATAAATTCTGACTTATCTTCTTTTAATATCTTAAACACAATTTTGTTCATTCAACTAAATTTCTATTTAAAGAATGTGCGTCATAATTTTAGTAAGCATTCAGAGATGTTTTGAAGCAAACATCTCTTCTTGAAATCCTTGGGGATGAGCCAGGAGAAGCAGGAGAAGCGAAGGTTGATGCACTATTCTGTCGCGCATGCGCAGAGCACAAATCGTACGTCCGATATATGCTCACGAGAAGCTAAGAATTATGTTACGAGACTTGTGCACTTAGAACAGTCTCGTCGAATCGCGTTAAACGTGCACCTTTGCTCGTTTTAGAATTTCCAAGTTTCTGTGTCGAATTGCAAGAAAGTTGAAGTCATTAGCAACCTCAGAGCTCTTGAGAGATGGAGCGATTGTGATGGGTGAACATTAAAACGGAAGATGTCTTACGTTTCTTAGCACATGACTAGCCATGTAAAAAAAAAGACGTTTGTTGAACGCACTTGAGGAGACATAACTGGCAGCACAACATAAATGTGCGCCGCGTGAAGCACAACATTTGATTTTTATCTTCTTTTCAACAGATTGAGCTCAGTGTTTGACTTTGCTTGTATGTCAATATAGGGGCTAACAAGCATACGGCATAGTGTGGAAAAGTAACGTCTATTTTATGCTCGAGAAGGAAATAAAGTAAAAGTAGGCACATAAGTCCTCCCTATGCAGCCTCTTTCTCAGAATAAATAGCGCTGTGGGTGTCTTCATTACATCGCTAACTCGTTCTTGATTACCACCGCGTAAGTGAAGGGTTCAGTAAATCAGCAATGTTCACTAACTCTCGCAGTCCCATTCGCTTGCCCACATACTTACTCCGGGCCCCTTTCGCGGTGAACAACTCACTCACTCACTCACTCACTCACTCACTCACTCACTCACTCACTCACTCACTCACTCACTCACTCACTCACTCACTCATTCACTCACTCACTCACTCACTCACTCACTCACTCACTCACTCACTCACTCACTCACTCACTCACTCACTCACTCACTCACTCACTCACTCACTTTATTCCCTGACAAAACCGCATCTAAGTCTCGTAACATAAACAAGATGACATGATCGCGATTCCGGAATTTATCTTGGCTATGTGTAGGAAAACAAAGCGTTGTGCGGCCGCGCAAACGCGAGCAACCGCTTGAGGTTCACCGCTCAGCCTGCAAAACCGCGCGGCCCCAATCTCACCCCGGCGTTATAACCGCAGCTGCCAGGCGGAGGACGACGGGAACACGCGCGCGTGCCAACGACCACGTAACTCTGCGTTGAACCCAGCGTACGTGCGTGCTATGGTTTAGGCCGCACTTTCGAGCGCTCGATGCGTGCGCTGCTGCTGCGGCCGGGACCGCTCGGTGTGGGACCGCCGATGAGTACGAGACGTAGAAGTGGGGAGGCATGCAATCCGCCGGCGGCCGTTTCGTCGCCTGACTTCCGACGAGGGGAAATTGGGCAGGGCAAAGCCTCGCTAAATATTCATGGCCATAACCATTACAAGCTGTCCGCCGGCAGGTGTGCCGATGGGGAGCGCCGGCCTGCATTATTGAGCGGACCCAGTTCAAACACGGCCCCGCTCCCGGGCTGCGACGAAATCCGCCTCGTTTCGCGAATCATCCACCTCTTCTTCTTCGCCCCTTGTTGCGGCCGGACGACGGCGGTCTCCTTGGCAGGCCCTGGGCGCGATCCACATCGGGTGGTCCCCACGGTCGAGCTTTCGCTTCGAGGACTCGGGGCAGGTGAAGGGTCTCTTTGACGTCGCTTTACGGTCAAGGCGCAAAACACATCCTCGTTGCTCCTTTAGTCAAAAGGCTTCCACGTGCGTGGTTGTGATGCCACAACCCTACAAATGAGAGGCTGCTGGTCCCACGAATTTTCATGGGCTCCCTGCGTTATTTGCTGTCTAAATGATGTTTGTCCACAAAGACGTTTGTCATTTGGCCAAGCACAGCACACTGTATGCTGTCATTTTTGGACGGGGCGCACACAGTGCAAAAAGAACAAAAATACCTGCGTAAATGACATTACTTAATTACTGTGCGATGACTGTCTGCTTTGAGATAACATAAAGATTGCCGTGTGGAACCGATATATGACCGGCAGGTAATGCGAAACATTGCCCTCGCGCTTATCACATGGTCTCAGCTGTTGTTTAGAGGTCCAAAGCGGAAGGACGTGCGATAGCTCTCTAGCACTCGTTAAATTTGACGTTCTCCTGTCTCTTGTGCTCGCTTAGTCCAAAGAGAATGTTGCCTTCCTTGGTAATGCAGCGAAATATATAATTGAAAACCACCATTATCTGATTAGAAGATTGACATTGTGACTTATTTCTGAAAATTCGAAAGAATGCTGCGCTTTCTCCACGCTTTTTTGCACTCCCATGGAAGAGGCGACTATATATAGATTAATCAATACATGAGCTCCATGGCAGCACCACCTTGTAATGCTATCTATGAAACATATCGTTATCAGCAAACAGCCGTAATCGCCAGAATAAGGATTGCGCAGGACAGCATGCACTAACATCCGAAGTTTAATTAACGAACTGCTCGGTTTGACCGTGACTCGTTTGCGGGCCTCTTGGGAACGCCTTCACTAGACTCAAGGCTCAAGTTTCCATCACAAACATTCTTCGCCTACTTGCCTTCATTCGCTGAGTTAAACTTACACTAATAATTCAATCGTTGGTTCGATACACATGCCAACTCAATTAGACTCAATCTCGCTGCCCTCCCTTCGTAATAGTTGTCAGATTTCGAGATGTGGAAGTTCAGCTTTCGTGGACATTACTTTTAATTTTTGGACAGCTGTAGAATACCGTAAGATAATGTTATGAACATATTGATAGGCATGGACTTACCCACCCATGCTTAGTAAAAGCCTGCGCATAATGTTTTTCCTGCTCTCGCACCGTGTAGTTAGGACTGTCATAGAAAACCAATGGCTTGTGTATCTGACAACCACTGTGAGCCAACTGAGGAGTATTGGATCAGACTTCTGTAAATATATTAATGGGAAGGGTCTGATATTTTTATGCCTAGCGAAATCACACTTAAGAAGCTCTGCGATTACATGAACCGAGTATTTATAACTTTTAGATTAAAAGGCGAAATGTTATTGTTGCCATAGAAAACAAACGAGATGCGCTTCTGACAATAATTAGCAAAACAAAACAAAAACTGCAAGAGGAATTATATGTGAATATATTTATTGTTACGGTAATATATATATATATATCTTATGGTATGCAAAACTATATCGTTCATAGATAACTATCACTGTGAAGGGAAAGGCCCAGAATTGCAGGGCATAAGTACTCTGCAGTCCAAAACTCGCGACCGAATAAATTAGTTAGCCGGAGGCCTTGATGCAAAAGGGCATTGATTGATCAAAAGCGACACGGTGATGTAGTCGTGACACATTGCGCGAGGACTTGCTCACTCGAAATTGCGTATTGACTTCAAAGACAGCCCACGTACTGGGAATGAAAAAAAAAAAAAAACTTGTCTGCAGTGCAAGACACGCAAAGAACCTAGAGGTAGAGAAGCGAGCCGTAGTGGAACGATATAGGTACCTGTATTGCTGGTCCAGCTGCGCCTTCTCGATTCGCTTGTCCTTTGCGCGTCGGTTCTGGAACCAGATCTTGATCTGCGTCTCTGTCAGCTCGAGCCCTTCGGCCAGCTCGAAGCGACGCGGTCGACTGATGTATTCGCTGCGCTGGTACTCCAGCTCCAGTCGCAGCGTCTGCTCGCTCGTGAACGTGGTCCGCTGGCGCCGCTGACGGCCGTCCTTGCGTCTCCGACGTTGGACTGCGCCCAACACGGTAAATGGCCTTAATGCATGCTCAACGTTGCAGAGATGAAAATTTACTAGCCTCCGTTTCACAAGCTTTTTGCGCTCTAAGAGAAATCTCGGCCGATCACGATATGACTGTGCTGCTATGATGGAGGGTAGGGGCCCAGTCATGTTGGGGGCATCATCCTTATTTACCTGCTGTGCAAACATCTTGTGAAATGGAGTGTAGGCGCATATAGACCCGTACACATTGATATGGCATGCGTCGCCATCTTTCCGGAACCGGATGTCGCGGTATACGTTTCAGCTATAGTAAGCCTCCATTTCGCTATATTTTTCTACTGAAAGGAAGCACTATGGCAATTCTGACCTACTTTATGACTGATATGTGTAGTCACGTTGACATTACTGAATGAAGCAGCACATGTATGATAAGTGTGCAACCGCAAATGAGTGGAGCTGCTTTGGGCTGCGTTGTTTTCGTTGCGACAAAGGAATATTGTAAGCTTTTATCAGAACGCGCAGTCCAGGGTTGCATACCTATTCATGCATTTTATTCGTGCCTTTAAGGAGGTCTCGATTTAAGAATTGTTCCTGGAAGTAGCAGTCACTGGGTTGAATGGAGACATTCTCTCGGACATGCTTCGTTCAATGAACTGGCTCAACAAACGAATTTTCTGTGTGGAACGTCTCGTGGCTCGTGAGACGCGACCACCTCTGCTCCATTCTAAATCAGCGTTTTCGTTGAAGTAAAGACTAAGTTTCCATATCTAGATTACTCAGGCGTTCAATCACTGTCAAATTGCGACTTGCATGTTATAGAAAGGAAAAAGCTATCGGCTCTGTCAAAGGTCATGATACTTTGTTATTTTGTTTCCTAGTTGAGGACCCTGGATGCAATTCGACTTATAGAGAAATAACAAACGTAGTCACTCTGAAATTCTCTAAAATAACGTATTTGCAGCTGTACCAAAAGTAAGTACGTATGAAGTACGTGTTCACCCTAACATCCCAGACTCTGAGCATATACCATGAATCTGTGACTGAGCCCGTTATAACTGTGTGGCTCCACAATCCACAATGCCAGATTTGGTTTTCAATTCCCCCCCCCCCCCCCCCCCCCCATCCTCTCTCCCGTTTTTTTTTTTTTTTTTATCTCTTACAGGCGTTTCCGTAAATGTTGAAGGAGTGAACAATGAACAGAAATGACAGGGGAGGTCCCAAGATTTTATGCCCGCTCATAAGCCACGGTGATGAAGGCACACGAGTAGAAATCAGGCGGCAATGTGTGCAAGTTAGTACAAGTCACGCTATGTTCAAATCAGGTCGAGATAAGAAGTTGGACAGACCAACACGCGATTTCACTCACACGTGGTAGGAAATGGTGCTATGATTATACAATCCCCGTAGTATTTCTTCCGACTGCTTCGGGAATTCGCGCACGCAACGTTTACATAAAAGTAAGAAAATCCAATGGCATACCCTCTCTACTCGCGCGCCAGGACCTCGATCAGCTCTAGGGACGGGGGTAACTTGTGAGATTTTAAAATTTCTCCGGATTGAGGATCAAGTGTTTGAAACTTGCAGGCAACGCGCGCGAATAGGTTTGGTGCGGTGTATGGGGTTTAACGTCCCAAAGCGACACAGTCTATCAGAGGCGCCGTAGTGGAGGGCTCCGGAAATTTCGACCACCTGGGGCTTTTTAGCGTGCACTGACATCGCACAACACACGGGTGCCTAGCTTTTCGTTTTTCAATCCCGCATCCTTGGGCACAGTGTGAGAGCGCCCTAACCACTGCACCATCACCGCGGAGCAAATAATAAAATGATGTCAATGCTAGGTAGTCTTTTCAGCACCAGATAACAAAGAATAGCTACATTGACTTACCCACCGCGCGAAGTAGCACCTGGCTGACTGAAAAGTCACCAGAAGGCCCGTGTCACTTACGGGAAGGAGAATTTACGAAGTTGCTAGTCTAGCTAAACTAAGTACATTAAAAATTCGAGGACACTTTGGCGACTAAAGTGATGAAAGGCGAAAATATCAGTGCTGCATTCTGCTACGCGACAATTGCGCATGTAGTGATGAATGCTGCCACGAGTAAAGCGAGCGACTACTCTTTCACATTCTGCGAGTGCATTTATTCAGTGAATTCTGCTTGGCAGCGACGAGATCGCGCTCCTTGTATCTCCGCAGTTGTTCTACGTTTGCTGTTGTGTGGTTGATTTTACCGGGTGCGCGGTATTAATTAGTAATTAATTGTTTGATTACGAAACTCACTGATTTGTAAGGAATAATTATGGAACATTGATTATAATTAGTAATTATTTAGCAATTAGTATTTCGATTAGACATTGTTTAGTAATTAGTTCTCAATTAGTGATCAATAATATGATAGTGATATGACCATATAAGACATGTATTCGCGCATACTGTGGTGGTGCTCCGTGATTGGTCGAGACCTCCATGACGTCATCCCGCCTCGACCAATCAGAGCCGCCGCAAAAGCGTGACGCTTGCTGACGACAACGATGAGGCAATAAAGGCTTTCGCCTTAAAATACAAACGATAACTGCATGACAGTTTGCGTGAACAAGATATAAACATTCAGAAGTATGGAAACTGTCCATTTCCCCTTTTCTTCTACTGAAATAATGGCCAGTGAGCTCCGCTCCGAACAACAAATGAAACCTGCGCGAAAGTTTTGGACGCTGAACTGATTAGATATGCTGAAGAGCAGATGCTCGATAATTCTGCGCTTAAAGAAACTGCTTTCTTTTTTCCAAGGCCAGAAATGCAAATGCTTTTATGCGAAAGCACTCGTTCATGGGGTCCAAAGTCCCTCACTTTTCTGTACCCCATGCCGGCCTAGAATGCCGTTGGAAGAATCGCCAAGCAACAGTCAAGCGAACAAAAAATCAAACACCACAAATTTGCTTGCACATTTTCTTGGATGGCTGCAACAGTTCCATAAAAAGTGTAAAAGAAAACAGCTTTTCTGTGCGTTTTGTTTTGTCCCTATTCAACGTTAGAGTTATACTGCATTGTTGCTGTCTGTTAGCCCGTGTGCAAGGCTTCATCGAAGCTGCAAGGAAAACATTGCTACCGGGTGGCAAGCAAAGAGGCCCGCACAAAATGGCGATAGGGTGAGGGACGATTAAATGGTTGGCCTAGCGCGAGTGCTCCTTTCGCGCCACTGCCGATCTTCTTCTTCGTAACACTTCCCGGGGCCACCGAGCGATCGTCCCGACAGGTTCGTTTGAAGTTGATGGTGACGTGACTGTGAGGATGTTCAAGGAAAGACAAGAATGAATTACTTGCTTGCCACCACGATGTCTGATGCGTGGGTGATCCGCCTCCCCTGGAGCTCTTCAACCATCCGCCACCAAAGCATCCATGGGACCGATGCCTCGAGGTCGCGTCGGGCGGCTTGGGTGGGGGTTGCGTGTTCGTATCCATCTGTTCCTTCGGGTCATTCGGGTCTTTCGGGTCCTTCGTCTCGGTTCTGGTTGGTCTGTGTGTTCTCCTTGTCTTCAGATCCTGACTGGGGGCTGGGCGGTGGTAGTTGGTCGGGTCTGGGCTGGAAGGGCTGGGGCGAAGCTGCTCGGCGGTGACCCTGGGCCCTCGGTCGATGGTCCCGGCTCACAGATGGCGTCGATGCTCCAAGGTGAGGATGGGGATGACGTACACCGCACCTCCACCAAAATGTTACGCGGTGACAAGCAAAGAGGACAGTACAACATGGCGATAGGGTGAAGGATGATTTAATGGTTGGCCTAGCGCGAGGACTCCTCTCGCGCCACTTCCGATCTTCTTCATAACAATATCATAGGAGTTTCAAAGTGCTTTAAACTATTAGGAGGATGCTTAAGCTTAGCCAAAAGAGTAGACGCGACAGCTCCTTTAATATCGGCTTTTCATTCCGCGATTTTTTAATTTTTTTCTTATATGAATTATTAATAATGTTCACTATTACTATTACCGTAAAATCAGTACGCATGCCAAACACACATTAGTAAATTATACGTACCATAATGCTTTCACTATCTATAGGTGCTTGGTACCAATGCTTGATAGCACCAACTACCCCATGCATTCGGGCCCCACGGTCATGCAGAGGGCGTAGGTTTGTACCACAGAGACGAGAATTCTATTTTATTGAATTGTGTATTGTTTCCGACGCATTTTCTTAATTCTTGGTTACAGCGACACTTTCAACTGAACGAGCTGTATATGCTATCACGTCAAAGACGTGTGTTATTAAGCAAGAAAAGATAAAACCAGATCGAGAGCAACGATTTAAATCCCACAATGCGTGCCACGTCTACGCGGTGCCGCAGTTCACCCACCCACGCTAATCGAGCTACAAATCAAGGTGATACGAGGGAATTCGGGAACAGCTCGCGAATTTTCCTCCTCCAATCTAAATCCCGCAAAGGAAGAGGAGAATCTCTGACAGCCGCTTGAGCATCCAGCATACTCATTCCCAAACGAAACTTTCCCGTTGGGTGCACGCCAGGGCGAAATAACCTTGTTTCAGAATTCAAGAGGCATTGTAATTCTCTATATACCGCGTAAAACATTCAGCTCTGGTTTTTGGCCCTTATACACAGCGACGTCCCTCCCGCCGGTCTCTTGGAGGGGGAACTTGGCAGCAACCTCGGCAGCGCCCCCCATGTTCAGTGATATCGTCACGAAATGCCCGCCCGTCGCAACGACGGTGCACACAATATCTCCCAAAACACTCTGCTTATTAAACCACGCACGTTTGGGGTTGCATACGAGCCGAGTATCGTCTGCGGAGAGAGAAAAACAACAGCAAAAAGATGCTTTCCTGGAAAGCAGGCTTTTCCGACTCGTATTATTGCTCGGGAAGAAGACCAACGCGCAGGAGCAAAAGCGGAGATGAGGAGGCGTTGGCATGTGTTCCCGTCATTAGGCTTAAAACGGAACCGACGCCACACGCACGTTTCTCGTACAATTCAACGCCACTCTTCACGAGCATTCGTGCGTCCCCCTCCCTCCCCCTTGCAGCTTTAATTTCTTTTTGTATGTCCCCCCCGTTTAAAACAACGGAAGCTAGGCAGACCGCCCGTACATTTAAATCGCGTTATTTGTTCAACGGGCTCTCTCTGCCGAGTGCACGCAAGTTCGTCGCCGCGCGTTCACCGGCGTTCACGAACCCCTCGCTTCGCACACAAGCTGCCACGCGATTGGCCGCAGCACGCGCGTTGCAGCCGACGGCGCATGCGTGGACCCGATGGTGATTGTGGCTGCCTGCATCCTCATCCCGAGCACTGCTCGTCTCAGGATGTCATCAAAATGCGCGCAGCATCAGCGGCAAGAACGCACCCAGCGGCTTGCAACTTGTTTCAAAGAGCTGGCTGCGAACGAGAGAGAGAGAGAGAGAGGGAGAGAGAGAGAGGGAGAGAGTGGAGAAAAGGATAACGGGCGCCGGCAGTGGCAACCATTAATAATACTAATGCGAGCGTTGTTTCTTTTTCGTTTTTTGTTTTTTTTTTACCCGCTAGGAGGCCCTGCCAGGTTGGCTGGTCTCTACACACCACTGCAAAATGACGTACGCATATGTATATACATCGGAAGAGGGTAGAGAAATTTGATGTTGAGCTCGTTGTTCGAAAAAAAAAAAAGAAAAGAAACTACATTCCCGAACGGTGCGTTGCGGACGTGTAGTCTGTAGTCGTTCGGCGACTGTGATTGCGGTTGCGTCCAGAGGTAGCATAAGGATAGAAGCACGAAGTATTGAGATTATGATGGAGTCGAATGACAAATGGAACAACACGATCGGCTGGGATGACCGATATTTCGCGGAAGACTGAACAGTGCAGTTTTAGGAATGTACTTGGGAAGAACAAGAGATTTGGGCACGACAAAAATGTGAACGTTTGTGGAAACGATGGCGGTGTCGAAACACAGCTCAGATAAAAGTAATTAACGTGTGACAGTGCGAAATGATGACCGCCGCGCGCTCTCCCTCTCCTCTTTTTTTTCCTGCCTCCGTTTTTTTTTTTTCAGACCTTTAGTGATTTGTAACGAACTGACTGTCATTGAGGATGCTTTAATTTTTCATTTTACACGTAGTCATCCAGCTTCAAACACGCTCTAAATTTTCTCCGCCCTCAGAGCTTACAGTCGCGTCAAAAAAGAAGGGCTAGGTTAAAATAAAGGAAGGCTGCAATCACCGCATTATAGCATGCGTGCCTAATTTCGTGCAATTTGGCTACTAATTCGTACACAAAACAACAACACTAACAATGCGAAGTACGCCGACTGCTGCCATTACGACGCTGTAAGGGAAAAGGAGAATTCACACTGCTCTGTAAAAACGATGTCTCTCCATAATGTTAAACAATGCTAGCAAAATGTAACACAGGCAAACTGAAAATATGTATTTCGCACAAAACGCCGCTCAGCAGAAACACAAGCTAAGCGCTACTACAAGTGACAATTTATTGACAGGAAGAAATGTAGAGGTATTCTGTTTTCTATTTTCTTGTCATTTATAACCATTCTACGTGCCCGGAGTCTATCGCCTAGTTTGGAGGGATTAGAGAATGTTTGAGCGAGCCATCAGTCACATCTAAAAGTAAATTTGCAAAACCTCGAAGTTTTCGCTTCACTCTACTTATATGCATTGAACACCACACAGAGATTCGTCACAAAAGCTTGCTTAACCTATTAATCTAAACAAGTAGTTTCAAGCAGACAGACACCCGAAGAGTACGACCTATTTAAAGCTCACTGAGCAAACTTGCCATACAACAAAATCAAGGATTCTAAAAGTAATGATACATCCTTCCAGAGAGCCTCGATAAATGCCGCCTTGTTTAGTTTTGAGTGGACACAATGGCGCTCATTTAAGACATTAAAGCGGTCCTGCGTACGCTAACTCATCGTTCATCCGTTCGAGCTTCCTTCTCTCCATTGGCGCCCATGCGTAATCGAAATGCCAAAGTGATTTCCCGGCGCGCAAAAGTTGAGAGGCGCGGGCTGAAGAAAAAGTGAGCCCGAGCGCGCGCAAGCGCGCCGTGACGTGTTCCAAAGAGGAAGCTTCTTTTAAGCGCTCATGTGTTAGCACGCAGTCGGAGAAGAGGCAGAAGGAGGGCTCACAGGAAGCACCGGTGCCTGCAGGGAGGTCGAATAGGGATGCGCAAACCATCCTTCAGCGGGAAGGGACCTCATTTTTCACAACATCCGCAGAGTGGCGCCGCCCGCTCTCTAAATCAAAATCTCGGGACGCCAAGTTTTTGATGATGCTCTGTAGGGACGAAGGCGTCCTTTTCCAGTAGGCGTCTTCCCATAAAGGCCTCCTGGATTTGTATGTGCATGTATACCTGATTCGTTCACCGCTGTTGCCAAGGCCCGTGCAAATGTATGGCTCGCTTTGCGCTAAGCGATGGCGGCGTGATTTTTCGCACGTGGAGACTTTGCGTGCGAACGCGCTTGGAGCTGTTTTTGCCGCTTCAAGTTGAGCATGCATTCACATGGAGTTCTAACACGGCGCGCTACTAAACGTCCGCGAATGGCGTTTCTAGGGCCTGGCTTTCAACAGGCGCCCACAAGTTTTCTTTTCCGAAGCCCGTTCACTGATAAGTCTCGGGTGATTTACACAACGTTCATAGTTTCTCGACGGCGAGAGAATAAATTTCTTTCCCGTATCGACGGCTTCTTGCACGAAGTTTAAAACCCGAAAGAGTTTGCCTTAGATCTTTCTTTTTACTTATCTGCTTATTTTTATGGAGTCATGTTGAAAATGGTAGATATTTCCCCTTTTCAAGGTATTCCGATGTGGATGAAGAGACAGAGACAAAAAGGTTTATTTGAGAGAGAGCACACGATACTAGAGCACTCATGCCCTGCTGCAGAGTGCTGCTTGTGGCTTCTCAAGCATTGCAAACAACATTCAGCGCCAGGAGACCTCCACGGTAGGAAAACGAATGCGCTCGAGGCCTGCCTAGTGCGTGCCAATCTTTGCTTTCGTGAAATTGGCCCGTGCTAAACCGGAGCTGATGATTTCTGCAGAGCAGAGTGTTTAGCCTGTGCCTTCGCAAGGGTACTTTGGAAGGATTTTGAGGGCGTTTCTTCTGCGGCGATGGCGCACCTTTGCCACCACCCCATAAAGAGCGGAGCCGATTATCACTTTACAAGTTTCACTTCCGTATTTGGCCTGGTGTATCACTACCTAACGTCCGTTCAACTGTTCATAAAACAGTCATATCTCCACATCTAAGAGAATAGTTTGTCTGGCGTCCCGACTGGTAAAAGGTGCGTGGCCACATAGAAGGCTTCAGGATGTTAAGTTTCATTCGCTGCCGAGATCATACCATGCGTGTTGCCACCTATAATGGCTGATGCACAAGACGGAACAACCTTTCCGCGTCTGTTTTCGAGATGAGGAAACATATGGCGTCGATTAATGCAGCCAGCCGTATCAGCCAAATGCTTTGTCCTCAACCAGATGCGATGCCCCCGTAGCTGAGGTAATTTCAAGACGTCAAATTCCAGAAAACAAATACAGAAAGGAAGCTAAAGAGTCGTAATGACCCCATACTGGCTTCGTAATAGATTTCAAGTGACCTGTGTAGAACACAGCCCCACCTTGTCTATGGCGCATCGCTCCTAATAGAAATGCTCTAAACGCCATCGGAGTTCGCGACAGCTGCGTGACGAGCGAAAGGCGCGCGCTGGTGCATGGCGGAGGCGTCAATGCGTACAAGCGCCGCACCACGCCGCAACAGATGCACGGACCGCCCCAGTTTGTTTTGCAGGCGCTGCAGAGGAGGGTAAGGAGGAGTGTAAACCAGCGCGCTCGCCTCTGCGTGTGGCGGGGAAATGGTATGATCACGGAAGCGAGCCACTGACGCTGATCAGGAAGGGGAAAATTTTGGTTCCTTGTGAATACAGGTCCGTGATTCTCAGACAAGAAATGAAGCGAGGTAGAGAAGGAACCTGAGATATAGGTTTCCATTCGTAGGGCCAACTTCCCAGAGATTTTACTAATGGATACGCAGAATGCTTTGATTTTCTCGGACACAGACGCTTGAAACGCCATTTCGTTTCCACGATACTACTGGGGAAAGCAGTGTTTTAGGCTACGGTTCCGTTCAGAAAGTCTTTGCCTTGCCCCAAAGTTCTCACGTTTTTCAGTAGATAGCTCGATGGCTCTGATGTTCTAGTTTCAGCGGAGATTTTCTAGACGGTTGAAAATTTTAGCCAAATCGGCAAACAGGAAGTCGAAATCTCACTGAGCACGCGCGTATCGCTACGTAGCGTACTTTGTGCGTGTTGCATGTGACGTGAGGTGGCTTGAGAACTTTTGAAAAGTAATTTCGTTTCATCCTACAGGGTCAGTGTTCGGTTTTAACCCTCTAAGACAGTTGCAGAATGCCTTCATAGAAGCGTGTATCCTACATTTCCGTTAATTGAGTGGTCGTCTGTACATTTAAAGCCTAGATAGCAATATCCTATTTGGCAAGCCGGCTAGAAGCATGGTAAGAGAGTGCTAACATTCAAAACAGATGCTGTACGATTTTTTCATTGTTCGAAGTTAAGGCGATTTGTGATATAGTACAAAGCAAAACATGCTTTACAGGCTTGAACAAACTGCGAGAGCAGTTCCATACAAATGTACGCGAAACAATATTTGTTTAGAGATTCCGGAAGCGGCTCGTCTTTACATTGCCCCACTGTCTGATCATAAGTGACTATTTCACCACATAGTATACATCCCACGTCGCAATCACTGGGGTAGAATTTTGACGGCAGTCAAGGAGTCATAAACATCGCGTCTGGAGTCGTCTGCAGGTGGTCTCCTTATCTAAGACTTTCTTTGGATTTCCTCCTTTAAAGCTTGAAATGAGTCTTGAAATAATGCTACGTTGTCCTTCCAGAAACGCTACCACGTCTCCAGACGAATCTCGAGCTTTGATGTATGATATGAAGTTAGAAATGCAGTGGTGTTGGTTTTCCCGCGATGCATAGGTCCGAGCGGGACAACATATACCATCAGTCATTTCGTAAGATAAACGCGAGCGTTCGCTTTTACATTTAAATCGTGGCACATTATATTCCCTTAATGCGACAGCTCAGTGAATAAGGCGCCACTCACTGAGAGCGCCTCGGGCTTCAAAACTCATTGCCGCTCTCGCAATAGCCTTCTCCGCATACAAGCGACACGTGCCCCCAACACCACAGGCAAAACCAACGATTATTCACGTGTATCCAGCAATCGGCGCGCGCCGAGACCCTTTCTCGTTCGGGGCTGTTTGGAGGGAATAAAGATATCCCTCAATTTGGGGCCATTACTTCCATTGCATCGCTGTTGCTTCTGCTTGGGGACGCGAGAGACCGCCATGGCATGAAGCATAATACGATGCCGCATGCTCCCTACGCGCCCACAACCCCGCCAACCCTCAACCCCCCACCCCCCCCTCCCCCCCCCCCCCTTCCCCCCATTCCCTATCCCCGACCTGGTGTGGTGTCGGTCTCTCCCAGTGTGTAGGGCAGCCGCAAGCATGTCGGACTCTATATACCATGGCCCCCGCGGGAGTGCGGCCGCCGGCGCGCTGTGCCAACTGAACCGTGCCGGATGAGTGTTCACGCGCAACAATGAACACGCGCCAAAGCGTGATTTGCGCCTCCTTTTTCCGGGGACAAGTTTTTGCTAGTCCCGTTTCTTTTCTTTCTTCTAGCGTGCGATGTCATGTGGCGCGTTCAAAGCGTGCGCGTAACGCATTTAGAGGACGTAATCCTTGCCACTGCTCCGAACCCTGGCCACTTAAAACGCTTGCTGGTCACTCAGAACGTTGGCCACTTTAAACGCTGAAAAAACTTGGACGGTGGTCCTTAAGAGGCGCATTCACAGCCCGTGGAAATCAGAAAGTTGTGCCTGTTTTGCGATTCCGACATAGCTTTACGACAATCACATCTCGTGGTAGAATTAAACGATGTCACATTGAAGCAGAGCTCGGCACCCATCATTGCTTTTTCAAGCGTAATCGCTTTACTCACAGTGGCGACCAAGGGCGAATGCGAGGAGAATCAGCCTTTTTCACGGCTGTTATCAGCGTTTAAGCGCGCGTCGTGGCTGCGATGCACGCCTATTCTCTCTTTATTTTCACCTTCTTCATTTCAGTCGTATTCTTTTCGCACAAGACAATCGGCAATGTCCAATATGGTGCGAACTGAGAGGACCATGCACCTTTTTATTCTCAATTAGCTGCTTACTTGAATGAAAGTGTATTGGTGCTGCTGTGTGCGTGCATGATGCGACAGAAGCACGTAATTTACCGAATAAATTGAAGGAATTTTGTTCTAAAGTACACCTAAATTTGTCCTAGCTTTAAAGGATTTCACACATTCTTTGGCACGCAAGAGTGCTAAGTGTCCAGCAATTTTATCCCTGTCCTGTGCGCGTCCTGCTAATCACTGCATTTGTATTACCTTGGAGGTTTTGGAAAGGATTAATCCTAGTCGGGAATACCGGATAGCTTATCAAAGAGTGCTGCACCTCTGTACGACAAAATCTGATGTTCACTTGCCTTTCATTTGGGTACCTTTGCATTTCACAAATTGACACGTCATGTCACATGACACCTGTGCAGTCGCGGTCAGAAGAGCACGCGGTGTTTCAGAGATGAAGCTTCTCTCGAGTTTTACCCATACAAAAAAGAAAAGTGAGCTAGCGGTATTTGATGTATATACGCTTCCATATAAGATTAAGACCACGTACTAACCAAAGCCCACGTACGACCACTCGTCCGGTGATCGAATAAAGAAAAGCACCCCATACAACAGTTGCATCTTGCCTGTACTCACCTATGGGGCTGAAACGTGGAGGCTAACCAAGAGAGTTCTACTTAAGTTGAGGACAACCCAGAGGGCTATGGAACGAAAAATGGTAGGGGTAACAATAAGAGATAGAAAGCACGCAGAGTGGGTCAGAGAAATAACTCAAGATACCGACATTGTAGAAATTAAGAAGAAGAAATGGACATGGGCAGGACATGTAGTGCGAACAGAGGATAACCGATGGTCGCTGAGGGTAACAAACTGGATTCCAAGGGAAGGAAAGCGTAGCAGGGGGCGGCAAAAAGTTAGGTGGGCGGATGAGATTAAGAAGTTCGCAGGGGTCAAGTGGATGCAGCTAGCACAGAACCGGGTTAAGTGGAGAAATATGGGAGAGGCCTTCGCCCTGCAGTGGGTATAATCAGGCTGATGATGATGATGATGATGATGACCCCATCTTCCGTGAATGATACTGCAAAGAAAATATGCAGATGATATGAACTTGCCATTCCCGTATGCTGAAGTTGCCACGACAGCTGAGCTGAAACCATATACCTTCAGCGAAGCATTTTGTTCCTTCTTTCTCTTTTGCGTTCGACGCTTCAAGCGTAACGCTCAAACAGACGTGTTAATGTACGTTGCTCAATTATTGCCGCTATTAGGCAGGATCGACTGTGAGTCGCACAGCCCAATGAAGCGTCAAAAGCGCCTAGCCGCTTAGAGCAGCGCCCAGTATACAAATGTAAAATAAAGGTATATAGTAAGTGTGCCGACAGGCGCGAGCGAGCCTAAGCGTACATGCGTCTATCTGAGCAAAACCTGTCATTAAGCAGTTCAGCATGGACACTGCGCGCCTTGTGGAGGTTTTCGGGTGCGTTGCATAAAAGGCAACCCGCGCCAGACGGTGAACGTGTTGGTTGAGTTCGTTGGGTTCAACGTTGAAGGAAATGACACAGCTTCGGTTTGAAGGGCTGTCAACAGTGTTTTTTTTTTTTTTTTTTTCGGTTCAGCACGAATGCACTTAAACCGAGAGAAACTCTTGCAGTGGAAAACACAGTCAGCCGTCGGGGTTTACGTTATTTTTGTAGGGTGAAAGTTTACATCCAGCTGGTAACTATAAACAGCAATCAATGAGCTTGAGCGCGCGTTCAATTGTTAGTGTGACTGATATAGGCACCCTACAATGAAGTTTGCTGTGGCGATCGCCGCGCCGTAACACATAGCCTAGCGAGAAGAGCAAGTACTTTTAAGGCGCTTTCGTAGGGCGTTTCCATGCCACCTGCATGAGCTTACAGGGATCAGATTGCACGCTCTGTCTTGCATGGCGCGTCCGATAACTGGGCTACATCGAGAGCGCCTAGGCAAGGACGTTATCTGTCACATATGCGTATCTATAACAATGATGAACATGCTCGGTTGTTTTTCGCGAACCAAGCGGCCAACAGCAACATTTTTTAGGCGCACTGCAGAACACTTGCAGCGCCGTCTAGCCAGTGCAGGTTCCTTATAGGTCGACGTTTTACGTAAAGTGATGCTTTTAGGAATTGCAGGACAACAGTATCAAAATCGGGCTGTTCAAACGACGCTTCAGTAGTTATTATGTAGAAGGTGGTGTCTGCATGCAGCTACGTTTACTAAAGTCCGCAGTGCTTATCATCGCAGCTAAATAACGCTAGAAGATGGACAGTGCGGGCTAGTAGGCTTACGTTGATGCAATAAAAACATATACACCGGCGCCAACTGAAGGGTTTCATTTATTTATTCATCTACCCACATTGTGCCCGGAGGGCATTACAGCAGGGGGGTATATTACAGAAAGTGACATGCAAAAACAAGGCACAGTCATCAGGACAATCATCTAGAGCGGTAAGTCTTCAACGTAGAAATGAAACAATAAAGTGAGGATAAGGTAAACAAATAAACGGACCCAACACCGACCACTTGCCAGCAACCATACTAAGCTAAAAAAATAAAAGCACAAAAGCAGGAATACAAAAGTGATATGTAAAACGAAGCATAATAGTCAAAGCAATCAGCCAGAACGGCAAGTCGTCAAGGTATGAAGGAAGCGGTACACTGAAAAGACGGTAAGCAGACATAGCAGACTCAACCCAAACTAGCCAGCAGCATGCATACTAAAAGCAGAAGCAGGAATCGAATCTTTACGCTGAGCGAAGCAGGTGCTGCGACAGTAGAACTGTAAAAGTGTCGTCAGAACGATTGCATACAGTTGTGCTGTTTCACGAATTTTGCAACTGTGGTCTTTCATGACGGAGATACGCGTAGGCGGTTCTAGATAAACATCGCGATCAAGCGAAACCTTTCCCCGCGCTATGTGCTTCAACAGTGTAAGCCTAGATACGGAACTACGTGCTTCAAGAAAGTGCCATGAACGGGCTCTCTTCAGTGCGGTAACGCTAGTATTATAGATGTAGGAATTCGTCACGAAACGTGCGGCCCTATTTTGAATAGCTTTTAATTTATTTATGGTCCTATTTTGAATAGCTTTTAATTTATTTATAAGTATAATGGAATTGGGATCCCAGACTGCGGCGGCATACTCTACGATGGAGCGGACATTAGTAAAATACAAAGTTTCCTTAACATCACGAGAGGCAGTCCTGAAATTGCGCTTGATGAAATTAAGTGCGTGAGTCGGTCCTCTTCCTCTCACTAGATGTGTTTGCGCTGTTACATGGTATAATTAATTGTTTGTGTGTAATTTACGTGAGAAGCTGCCCGTTTTTATTTGGGCCTCCGCAAATAAGCGTACAGTTTAGGTTAATGTGAGGTCTATTAAAAAAACAAAACGCATTAAATTTAGGATAATTGTTAGTTGAGAACGAGGAAAGGAATAAAAAAAATGCAGATGGAGGGAGGTCGTGAACCGCACACGTGCTGCCCATTTGCGAACGTTGAAATGATTGCGCGTAAGGTGAGAGGCGTGCTCTAAGATATACAGTTATGCCTCACTGGATGGAAACAACTATAGCACATTCTCAGAATTCAATCTTAATAGCGTAGTTCGTGCGTGTGGTTCTTGTCGCGGGAATAGCGGTCATCCCCACAAATGAGGTCCATGTGCGCGCTGTGTGCCGTTCGAACATCAAGTACCGGCGATTGAAGAACGGGGCTTTTTATACAATTTCTTCGAAAAAGACGATCGACAACGCAAGCGACTCGTACCGCTCAACCGGTTCTCGGACAAGACGCGGGGCAGTATATGAGTGGGCGGAGTGGATGGGCATCGTTCCCACCGTCTGCCATAATGCGCGCGCATTCGCGGCACACTGGATCTTCCTAGAAAGGATTCCGTACAGCGCTGTCGTACGCAGAGTGCGCTACAAGGCACGATCGTTCCTTTGTATGCGCATTGTCCGCTTTGCGTATTGCCGCCCGTATGAAACCGTGAAGAACGCTGTTACTCTAACCGATATGGAGGTACAATGGACCTTTTGAGGTGGCACATATTTTTCCTGACAACTTGGGTGTTATTATGAAAGGAAGTAAGATAAGGCTTTCTCAAATAAGTTTAGATTCCTGGAATGCGTGATCTAGGCTGTATGCCTATGCGCAAAAGGATTTCAAATGTCCTATTACGTAGTTAGTTGATGATCACATTTTATAACAGGCCATCCGTCTGTATGCCCGCGTGGGTGATGCGTGGCTGGAGTGACAGTAAGAGGAATGGTGAGTGAGGGGGTAATTAATGAATGAATGAATGAATGAATGAATGAATGAATGAATGAATGAATGAATGAATGAATGAATGAATGAATGAATGAATGAATGAATTATTCAGAGAGAAAGTGAGTAAGTTGAGTGAGCGGGTGAGCGAGCTCTTGATTTAGCAGCTGCGTTGCTTTTCTCAGCAGCTAGCTACACATGATTCTATTTCGTTTCAAACATTCGGCGCCTTGTACTTCACCCTTTCCAACACCAGGATTACTGAAGTCACCCTCCGACGCACTGCATTCAACTTTCGCAGCTAGGGTTCCCAATGGCAGTATCGCCTCATGCACTTACAACTGCACTCCCGGGCCTTCTCGCGATGTCTCCCATCAACTCTCTCTGTGGAGGACACACTTTTCGCCGCTCCATCATGAGCAGAGATACCCGTTTCGAGAATCGATTTCAAAGAAGGCGATTGCCCCAAGTGCGGGCTCGCCTATAAAATGTCGCACTTCATCGCAATGACCGCACAACGGCGCCCTCCCATCTTTTCTCTGAGCATGCAATCAAAAGCGCGCGCCGGCACAAGATTCGGCGAACGACTGTCCACCTCGCCCATCGATGAAGAACACACAACTGGCCGCTGCGACGTTTGATTCTCCTCATCAAGTAAGAAGACTGCACTCAATGAGCATCGGTAAAGTGCTGCGCTGTTCTGACGAAAACACCTGCGCCACTCATATGTCCGAATGCATTCATTTCGATAACAGCTAGAACGCACGCCACAGTCGACGTCTGTCTTTTTTATTATTTTGCCACAATAAAGAGCGTAAACTGGTGTCCAATCCAAGTGCGTGTAAAGAAAACAAAGACAATTTAAAAAATATGGCGCTAGAGCCACGCGGACGAAATATGGCTGCGATCCAGAATAACGGGTTTGGTGTAATGGATGCGATCCAGAAACGCTCCGTGAGAGACATGTCTGACTTTGCTGGAAGCAAGGCGAAACTGCGCTAAATTTTTCGTGCCCCTTCTACGTATATATGCTACGCGCGTAGCCAACGTCACAGCTGTCAGCGTCGCCCAGAGAATGACCATTCGTTTATACTCAGCTGGAGAATGTAACGCGAGAGAAAAAGGTGCGACGCATGCGCCGGGGCTCGCTTATCAGGGCATTCTGCGTCCGGTTCGACTTGGCTAAAAGCAACGTATTTTCTTGCTATTTTTGGGAAGTAAAATGCGATTCACGACAGGAGCGTGTTGTGTGAGAGTTGTGTTTCACGTGACATAACTGCATGGTATCGCAAGTAGTGTCGTTTCAAAAAGACAAACCAAAACTGGGAAAAAATCAAGAACTGTTGCGCTAACAACTTCAGGCAGCTTATCATATATATATATATATATATATATATATATATATATATATATATATATATATATATATATATATATATATTGCAAGCTATTCGCTGCATAAATGCCACCATGCATGCTAATGTTCACTGTGGGCATCAGTCACAAAGAAGCGGTATAAGACGCTGCGGAGTACTTTTAGGGCGAAAGCCTTTAAGATAGCTCATCAGGCGCGCAGGTCCGAAAAGACCGATCTAAAGCCAGTCCAACGCAGTCCTCATAACAAGTCACTCCAGAATCCAGTTCATAACCAAACAGTACACAATCCAATAAATAAACCCCTAACCCTATCCAGAAGCCAATCCGGGAAAGAGTCCATAATAAAATCCAAAGCCAATACAGTAAGTCCATTCACATTTAATTTAACCTTTTTGAAGAAATAGTTTTGCGCTGGTAATCAAATTCCTAACCCTCCGAGCACCAGCCGAGCGCGCTAACCAACTACGCTACGCCGGGCAACTAAGAAATGCATCTTAATCGCCTTTTCCTGCAGTGACTATGGCAATGGGGAGGGTGTGTCGAATAAATATTGCAACATAACTAGCCTCAAAGGCGTTCGCCTATAAACGCTGTTCAGAGGTAAAGTACTTCCTAGAATTTTAATGCGCGGAGGTTGACTTTTATCACTTTGTAGGAGTATGCACTATAAACCAAATCACACCCTTAAAGGTGCATTTCTGTGTCTATAACTCCCACCCCCCGGGAGGGGTGCTCTGAAGTACTAATGCACCTTTTATTTCGGTACAGAAAGCAGCACCGCACCCATCATCAGTATTCAATGCACCCCTTTTATAGGGTGTTAGTTATAGACACATAAATGCACCTTTAAGGGTGCGATTTGGTTTACAGTGTGCGCACGCGCATATGCTCACATTGCTGTACTAAGCAATAAAAGCTCATGGGCCTGTTGAATGGTTTCAAGATGGCCACTCTCTCTTTCGGCACGCCGCAGCGCCGTGCCCCAAGCCGCAGGCTTAAATGTATACCTTATGCGTACATGTATGGGGCCACGCATGAAGAATAAAACAAAAAAATAAAATAAAAGCTATTCAGACATTTGAAAGATTCACACTATCGACTCGCGGAGGTCGCGCGACTCGAAGGGTGCCGCTCACCAAGGTGGTCGCGCGTGTGCACGACTTGCTGCGCACGCAGTTGTTCCAACAGTCATCACTTCCGCAGTGATGTCAGAGATCCCTGCGAGAGTGAAGCGCACTCACTGGCGTTTGTATTCGTATTCTTCGTCATGCGTTCGGCACTGGGGCATGAAAAGATTTCATGATCGGCTACTTCGCGAGACCAGAAACAACGGTGCACCAACCATCTCCGCCGCTTCCGTCTTTTTCGTGCTGCCGAAACAGCTCTGCACATGGACCTAACCATAACATCATTTTCCTCGCTGAAATAATTGTAAATATCCGCGCTTGAAAAGAAATCCGAACTGATACGTCAAGCACAGTAGCAAAAGAAAGGGGCAGAAAAGGCGCGAAAGTTGATTCTTTTTTCAAATCTCCTTCAGAGACAGGGGTGTCGTGAGGCGAGTTTCACGCCAGTGTGAACACTCGGTATCGATCGGCGCTTGTCGCGGGTCGACGGAACTCTGTCGCGCGACCTTCGCAAGTCGCCACTATGAACGCGGCTTAACGCGATAGCGGCTCCTCGTTTGCGTACATATATTCGGCATTGAAGAGCACTGGATTCTTATTCCCTTCTAAAATGAGCCACCTTAATTGGCTGCTCCTACAAACTGTCTGATATCACGTGGTCTTGTTTCAATGAAGAATCAGTCCTCGATTATGTCAGCCAACTTCAAGGGCCATGGTCTTACGCCAGGTTTTCTGGGTAATGAGGCCTTTAACGTTAAAAGAGGGAAGTGCACTCGCTTGTCGACTGATTCCAACAGGACCGCTATTTCTGCCACGTGCAGATATAATCGCGTCAGTTAAATAATGTTTGGTTATTTGGAGGGACTGGCTCTTATGCATAAAGTGGGATGACATGGTGCAAAGCACGACTCCTTGGCGAAAGTAAAGAACGAGTCCATGGGAGGTGGTCCAAATTATAAAGAGTGCCACCTGCGCATGGATCGTTGTAACAAAAGCCTCAATGTCTCCTGTGTGTCGGCTGCTGTTGAGAACAACGGTAGAGAAAAGTACACTGACCTCTCGAAAGACTCGATCAGGACTGCTGCCACTGCTTTGAGCGAATAGATGAAAGTTTAAAGGACAAAATGCGAACGATTCGTATAAAAATCTCGTCGCAGCAACCAAGTTCGTCCTAAGAGACGATGCTATTCACGTCACAAATACATATCACCAGAACCCACTCCATCGTGTTTTTATGCTAGTGGCGCTCTTCTGCTGATGATATCTGTCATGCTTCAATGTAACGGAAGGCGAGTTCATTTGACCCAGATTTTACAAATGCGCTGTCGATTGACAGACAATCGCTACCATCGCTGCGTATACATAAACTTAGCGTGCAATGCTTCTCCTGGCATTGCTTGGGTAACATGCTAAAGAGACATACCGGTTTCACGTTCAGCCTTGCGTACTGCTGGATTTTGTCTTTGAAGGCGATTCGCGACGCGCAGTCCGGGTCCCAACTACTGAATGCAACTAACTCGGTCGCGCTTCTGCCATGTAATGGATGGATAAAGCTTTATTTAAGCAAATGAGTTTGGGACTCGCAGATCCCTGGCAGAGGAGTTTCACGTCCGGCGCGGTCGATCTCCGCTCGACGCCACAACGCAGATAAAGAGAGAAAACGCATTTATTGAAGCTAAGTTTCAGGGCTTTTGTTCAGAGGGAAAAGTGTTGAGCAAAAAAACTCACGCTTGTGCCGAAAAACCTACGTAATGCCGGCGTTGGGTTACATACCCACCTAATGCGTGGGTGTTTAGTTGGGTTTTATTTATAGGCTTTAATGTCCCAAAGCAACTCGGGCTATGAGGAATGTCGTAGTGGAGAGCTCCAGCGATTTCGACAATCTCGGGTTCTTTAACGCGCACGGAAACCTCACAGAACACGCGGGTGACCTCCACCGAAAAACAGCCGCGAAGAACCGAGATTTAATCTGCGTACTTGGGATTTAGGGTCCAGTGCCGTAACCGCTGAACCACTGCGCCAGGGCATGAATGTCGAATCAAATTTCTTGATTATAGGGCTTCTACTGTGAACTGAAGTCGACACTTGTGCCAACCGACCAACCTTTATAAAATCATATCATTTTACGCAAAGAAAACTTTCTGTATGTTTCAGCCGAGATTCGAATTCATCAACCGCTCGCTCGCCAGGCAAGCGCAGCTTCCTACTAGGCCACCGAGGAAAGCTTATATGGCTTTCATGCAAGCTAGTTTATATTGTCATTGTCAGACAGCCAGAGCAGCCAAAGCAGGTTTTCCCAGAAGATGGATTTAATAGCGTACTGGGACGCGGACAAAGCGACCGGGAGCACGAGCGAGAGAGACGAAGAACCACCATGGTACCATGGTCACTATAGTATGGCTAAGGCCAGCTAAAACGTCCGGTAATGCAGTGCGGCCACATGACGGCGCCACGAGATTTATTAGGAATGCGGCAATATTATGCCGTCTCGTCATTCACGTAAAGCGCTCTTTTGCGAGTGTGTCCTAATTAGTAGGTGTGCAATTAGAAAATTTTTAATCACGGAAGTAGTAATTAAGTGAGTAGCGAAATGCATATCATCGTTTCTTCGCTCTAGGTAGCATAGTGGCGCCTTTATGCGGCGGCCATCGGAACTCACGTCATACGTCGTTGCCACAACAGATAGTGTCTGAATGAAACGCGTTTTTGTGTCTGCAACGTTCTCAGCTGAAGTGCGGTTTTCGCAGCACAAACTGCGCCTCTTCGTTGATTTCTCAGTGCGGAAGCACACCAGAGGACCACGGTCCGCTATTTCATCATACCGTTAAAGTAGAGCTTAGTGCATTCCTTATTTTAAAAAAGAAACATTTTTAATAAATATTAATTTTCTCTCCTCTCTGTTCTCTTTGCAAAAGAGCGACCCTCGGTACATGAGATGTACTTTTTTGGCGTCGAAGCTGCGCATGAGGCCTTCTGATGAATACCATCACGGATGAACCTCATATGGAAGGTATTCGCTGCGAAGCCGACATGCCTGTGCACAAATAATACCCTTAACTTTTTCAACACTTGGCACGTCTTTTACATGCAATTTGAGCCGCGCAGACGGGAAGAAGCTGAAGCCTTGCTCCCGATAACGTCTGTTAAGAACCTGTACATGGGTTGACATTCGTGGGAGCGTGAAACACAAATGCACAATATGATAAACGACTCGATCGAAACTAGCGCTTGGAGATTGCAATCTGTCATCTTGTTTTCCCGCTTTCTACGTGCTCCTGTTCAGGGTTTTATCGAAGGCCAATCCCACCAATCCCTTCCAGCTTTCCACCTGAATGCTACCATCCATGGAGGCTTGAGCCAACACCGACCTAATTATTATTTCATAGAATAACTTAGCGCATATCCTGGTTGAAGACTCTGCCTATTTGCTCATCATGTATATTTTACAGCCTCTGTGTGAAACGTTTGCCAGCGTCGTTTTATGCAAGCGCTGTTAGGTGTCCTTGTTGAAATGCACGGAACACAAAAGCGTCCAGCGCTTGTCAAGGTAACTGTAAGGACCTGAGATCAATTTAACACACTAACAATCGGCATAATGCTACAAATATGCTGCAAATGCAACCATCGCACCCCACTGCGAAGGTTTCGAGTGACGGCCTCGTTAAAAATCCAGTTACAGGTGCCTTTACAGCGTGCATGTAAGAGAGACAATGTCTGGCAACGCATTTACTGAAAGGTACAGTATATCGTTCGATGGCTGGAACACAAGTGCTCTATTCGGTGTCGCATGATACTTCTTTGTGGCAGTCCGTCTACATTTATATTATAGCGTGGTAATATTCATAGACTATATCTGTCTCCTGCACGGCCAAAGTGCAGCTCTGAACAACAAATTGCTTCTTTTGAACTACGTGTTAAGGTTTGCAGGTCCTACTTAGCATATTTCGTTAGTAAATTTAGGCTACTATACTCATACTCTCACAGCAATGACAATTTGCAGCCACATATAACGTAAAGCATTGCCTGTAATCTCCATAACCCAGGTTCGGAGAGCATAACGGTGGGAGCAAAGACCTGCTTCTCTGAGCTTGACTACCCTATGTATACACTAGCTGCTGCCGAAATGTGCGGGATGGAAATGGAAGCGCGCAAATTCACTCTAACCATAATGAATGAATGAGTCAATAAACTATTCATTCATACTTGGAGGAAGGTATCTCATGATTGCACGCGGAAGAAAAAACTGGTGAAAAGAGGGACTGTTTAAAACTGAAGAATTTTTTTTCTTAGCCGCCGAATCGGCGAGGCTTATTTCCATAAATTTAATGTCTTTCGGGTTACTGACCAGCTGCGTTTCGAGTATGGCTGTACAACAGTTGCTGAACTCTGAACCGTGACAAATAGGTGCCGATTCTCAACTTCCTGAATAGCACGGTCAACTATGCATTAGGAACAGCGCAAGATTATCAGGTGGTGAGTATCTTGGTGACTAACGTGACAGGGACGACCGGTGGTCTGCGCATATAGAAAGAAATGGTCTGCGCAAAACGCAAGAACAAGCCCCCTGATGGTCGCTTTACTGTTGACGCACGCGGGTCGATCATCGCACGAATCGCCCTTCGAATCCGTGACCATGTGATGGGCGTTTGTTTCCACGGAGGCTCGAATGAGCCTGGCACGTCGTTTGTGCGAGTAGAATGATTCTCGTGTGAGGAACAAAAGAGCCTGGCGCTCATAGTGATTACTCGCAAGTGTTGTTGTAACGGAGATGACCACATCGGCAGGTCGTCCTACCCGATGGCACAGCAAAGAAAGAAAAGACTGCGAGGAGGCGTGGGGTCGACAATACACTGGTCTAACACGCCACCATCTCAGAGCAGCCCATTTCCCGCGCGCTGAAGTTGCAGTTGCTGGGGAAAAGAAAGAGGATATCATTGCGAGAATCAATATGATATGTTCGTGATGTGTACACACAGTCGGCAAATGTCCGTCGCAGTTCTTTTTTCACTAACTTCGTTAGTGATATACGGTAGTGCTGCGTTGTATTTATGACACTCATGTGTGGCATGTTTAACAAAGCGCAGCCAAAGTTCGGATTTAATGTTGATTCTTGCTTTATCACTGATGCAAAGTGTGCGCTAGATAGCCGAATAAGAACTAGAAAATGTCTCCGCGTTCTGAAACTGACCATTCTGAACGCTGTTTTTTTTTTTCTTTCTACATCATTATCCTCCTATATAGTACATGCCACCTGATGTTAGGCATATTTCGCGAAAATTGTGCCGACGATGTTTGGCGGCTTGAAACTATATCATGGTTATACGTCCCGTTGGAATCAAAGTAGTGCATGTTATTTCAAGAAAGTTAAGCAGTTAAAATCTTTTCACACGTACGCTTGCATGAGAGGATCCATTGGCTCCCTGAATTTTCTGTACCCCGCCGTGGTGGTGCAGTGGTTACAGCACTCGACTGCTGTGCCCAAGGATGCGGTTTCCAATAGAAAGTGGCGGCCGCTTTTTGATGGAGGCGAAAATCAAGGCGCCCGTGTGCTGTAATGACGTGTGCTCGTGTGCTCGTGTGTGTGTGTGTGTGCGTGCGTGTGTGTGTGTGTGTGTGTGTGTGTGTGCGTGCGTGTGTGTGTGTGTGTGTGTGTGTGTTTGTGTGTGTGTGTGTGTGTGTTTGTGTGTGTGTGTGTGTGTGTGTGTGTGTGTGTGTGTGTGTGTGTGTGTGTGTGTGTGTGTGTGTGTGTGTGTGTGTGTGTGTGTGTGTGTGTGTGTGTGTGCGTGCGTGCGTGCGTGCGTGCGCGTGCTTGCTTGCTTGCTTTGAGACGTTAAACCCCATAAAACAAACCAAACCAAACCAAACTGAACCTGAATTTTCTGCGTTAAATTTTTCAGTTCTAAGCACTGTCACATGCGCGCTCCGCCATTCGATGGAAACCGGTGACGTAGTCTCGTATTGCATCGCTTAACCATGGCTCGTACGGTATGCACTGTTTTTGCCGCATTGTTTTTGTTTCTATTCTAATCTGCTTAGCTTCTATAGGATCCATTTTCTAAGTGGAGCAAATTGAAAAACGTGACGGGCAACTTAAAGCTCGGACTGCCCTTTTTTTAAAGGAGCTCATCATTTTTAGACATGGTCCATATATCAGCTACGCTCCATATTTCTGGCATAGGTGAGCATAGTCTCTGCGTGAACAGCAGTGAGGTTGACTATTCTGTCGTAAAGGGATTTGTTTGGTTTATGGCGTTTAATGTTCCAAAGTGACTCAGACTATGAGAGGCGCCGTAGTGGAGAGCTCCTAAAATTTCGACCACCCGAGATTTTTTAACATGCACTGACATCGCACAGCCCACGAGCGCCTAGCTTTGCGCCTCTATCGAAAAGCGGCTGCCGCGGCGGGGATTCAATCCTTGTGCATAGCAGTCGAGCGACCTAACCGTTGCAGCACTACGACTGGGTGTTCTGTCGTAAAAGGTGGAGGGCGACCTATTCTACGAGTTGTTGGTGTTGTCAACGCCTTGCATGTTCAATAAACAGTTTCATGTAGGTCAAGACAAGGCACACAATGGCAAGTACGCAGGCCAGATGTTTAATTTGTTCCCCCATGATTCATCAAAGATTTCATTTCCCAACTATGGGGTAGGATGTAACTGCCATTTGTTCGCTTCGTGTATATCAAACGAAACGTCTTAGAGTTGTCGCTCTGACGCGGATAGGGAGCTAGAAATGTCAGCAAGAAACCGCCAGAGAATTATTTATGATAATTAACAAAGCGCACATTGCGCTGTTCGTGCGTTCAGGTATGACCGACAGTGATTATGACCACAATTTCAGCGGACGATACGAGGACGCTTAACCTTTCTATGGCGTCGTGTTCAACATATTTTTCATATTGGGTTTATCTGTTGCTAATAATCCAAAAGTTCCGTGCCACCAAAAGTCACAAATGTCCTAATATTTGAGACATTTGTTGTCCGAAATGTTGCGACAGATGATATATATCCCAGCTATAGGGGCATAGTAAGCGTGACTGTTGCATGACATCAGCAGGAGAGAAGCTTTCTGTGGTCTTGTTAGTGCAAACGACTGGCTGTAATTGAAGTCATTAAATATTGATGGAGCTAGCAAATTTCAAAAAAGAAAAGTAACATTAGGAGAAATCACTTCACATGCCGATCCCCAAGTCGAATTTGTTGCACATCTTCCACGGCTGATATGCGCTACCTACAGGTGTCTGTCTAAACACTGTTAATAAACAGGGCACCTTTTTGCGTCAAATGACTGAAGGATGCGCGATGCTCTTCTTTGGGCTTATATCACATTACAAGGAAACTTTGTATTTGCTTTCGAGATATATTTGGTCACTCACAACGTGTATCAACCTTTATATAACGCTTCAAAACAGTCATTTAACGCATAGCATTACAGGTGCCATTGAATATCTGCCGTGAGCGACGAATCACAGGCATAGCGCAGGCGGTAGCTGGCATGGCACCGATTTTTCGGTGGTTTGTTAGACATAACGGGGCCACATCTAATGTTAGAAATTTGCGAGGAGCTGCCAACTCGTGTTGGTCATCTGAGGTTGGAATAAGAAGCAACCTTCCAGTGCATTTGGATGCCGGCACACGACATATAAAGTGGAGCTTTATACGTCGGATGGTTGCCTATCGCGTCATACCTTACAGGCAGAGCATAAGTGTACGCAATATTTTTCTACTTGCTATGTATGATATTAATAATTCATTCCTTCAAGGAACCAAAAAGAAAACAGAAGCTAAATGTAGACACATATAGTGCGCTGAATTATGTTACCTGCTTGTCGAGAAGGCACGAGAGTTAAGCACTGAAAATCTGAGCGAGGTCACGAAAGGAAAAACATGACGTATGATGATAAAGACAGGTTGCTACGAATGATAATGAGCTTCACTGAACACTCTCCCTCCCTCTTCATTCTTTCTAGCTCGGTGGTGCATGGGACGAAGACTGCGGATCGCTTAGTAGTTTACCCACTATTGCGAAACTCCCTTTGCGGGATTCCGCACCAACAGAATATGAACGATGTACAGGCGAACTTTCAAGATCCACGCGCCCGCCTGGTGTTCAGAAAAGGAAGATCGTCATCATGATAGCCTAACCCTTTCGCGCACATGCATTATGCATCGCCAATGCTCCCCCTAGAGGGATCTGTTCGGAAGAGAAGATTAGCAGGACGAAAACAGAACCAAGTATTACAAGGAACGCTATTAAAGATCGCTTAAGCGACTCCGCCATCGGCGTCTCCTCCGAAGCCAGCTCGCCGCGCACCTCGAAGGCCACGACTACGACGAGCAGTCGGCGCTCAAGAGGGCACCTATACATCGTAATCGACGCGGCGAACGAGATTAAACTGCTTCGCGATTGTAGAGCGTAAATCGTCGATTATGGGCATTCCCACTTTCCTCTCTATCCCCCTCTTTACAGAGTTGTTCCAAGATGGTCTTTAAGGGATCAATAGGGTGGGCTGGGCGTGCGCTTGCATCCTTGCAAGCCAAAAACAAAATGGCGGGATTTTTGCATATCCAACCTCTCAGAGAAGGCGCGGTTCACAAATGTCATCTCCTCAAACTTTCATTTCATTTACTCGATCGAGTTCGGGAATTGTGAGCGAAGCAGTTAATCTGAACATTATGTTTCTTTCTCACATTTTAAGATTTAAATCTGGAGAATGCCGTTGCAGGGGAACTCCGGCACAAGCTAACCCAAATCCCAGAAAATGTCGCTTATGCGTGTAAATATTTGGTAAATATCTGAGCTTTTAATTATCGCTTTTCCTCGCCAAATCTGACAGCGATTTGATCCTAACAACTGGGTTCAGGTTTGTATCTCAGTAATGAAAGCACTGTGTGCTCATATAGGCGCCGCTTTAGTAGTGCAGGCACAAGATCACTTTGCAGTGCTAATCTTGTTATGGCTAAAGCGCGATCATGCCTCATAAAATAAGGCCCATTTGCACCAGGCTACATAGTCATGTGCATTGTAAGGCTTGAGAGCCTAAAAATATACTTGACACCAGACATGACAGCAATTTCTAATGAAATTACTGTTTTTAATTACTTTTCTTGTTAATTTGTAATCTAATGAACTCCTTTTCGACCTGGTAATTTAATAATACAATGAATTTAGGACAGTATATTTGCAGCATAACTAATTAATTTCTTTCGAAATTAAATTCCTTTTACTAACGTGCACCATTGCTCTTTCAACAGCCGCGAAAACAGAAAGGACGTGCGGCCAGCTTAACGGATCAGCAACAAGAGACAGAACTCTTCATCTGAGACCTTCCCCCAGGTCACTAACGGCGGCTATCCTATTTACAGTCGCAGTTAGTGGCCTGGCTAACAGTGCACCGCAGGTCGCAGACGCACATTTCTACTCAATTCGGTTACAGGTGTACCCATAACCATTCTACAAGCAGCTTCAAGGGGCCGCCGAAGGTAGGGGGAAGACGTCTCGTGTAGTAGCACTCCCGTCGGCAGAGTGGTCACACTCGTCGCCACAGGACCTGGCGAAAGGGGGAGGGTGGACGGATAGACAGGCGGAATAGCATATATGGCGGGAGCATAACTGAACGCAAAGTGCTCAAGTTGATGGGACAAGGGGAGCAGTAAATGACCTGCTTCAGGGGCTTCAAACGATGGAGAAGACCAGGACCAGCTGTAGACGCTGGGCTGCGTTAGTGGGTTCATCGCTTGTTTCGGTCTTGGCGCAATGAAAGTGACGAGCATTCGACCATGCTTCTGTTTCTATTGTTTTGATGTCATTGTCTCATCTATGTAATGGCGCGTGCTGTAGGAAAGAGGGAGGAAATAGTTTCCTGGGATGAAATTGCCCGGATAACTAAACAATGTGTGCCGATCGTGTCTGGAGAGAGACTGTTGGTCTTGTATAAAGAAAACTAGAAAATATTTAAAAGTGACTGCATCATTCTGTAGAAGTAACGTAATGTCATGACTATTAGAGAGTAGCAATTAGTACTGTAAGTTACATTTTTGCGACTTCTAGCAAAGCAATTAGTAAGATACTTTATTCATTTTCAGACGTAATTTTGTCATGAATGATTGACACATCATTAGGCTTCATAAGTAGCGCCCATCTCTGTTGCAAAGCACGTGGCTGCTACAACAAACTTCAGCAGAGTCACTCAGGATCGCCTATTTGTGCGAGGACGAAAGCTCGCTCACGCAATGCGCTGCAGAAATCCCAGGCTTCCTGTAGAGTCACCAGTGAGTCACCGGTAACGCGATGTCCACTTTTGCTTCTATGACCCCAGCGCCCTCTTCATTCCTTTTCGCATGACGAGGCCACAGGAGTATCTGTCGTCGTCCCGCTTGTGTGTCTCCTCGCTACGGCAACCACCGAGGCATGACGGGTATTGTTTGCGGCCTGCTGTGGACGTTTCGTGTCCACAGCAAGCATGAGCCAAGTAAGGCTTTCGCCTTTAAAAAATGCTCCAAAAGGACACCTTGTTCAAACATGGCGGAGTTTTTTCTGTCTGAAAAAAAAAAAATAATTCGGTCCCGGCGTTGCTGAAAGCACATTCACAGTGTTTTCTTAATTATTTATTCAATATACCTTATGAGCTTCTAAGGCAGAGCGTTGAGTAAGGGGGGCACATGAATAGTGAAATACAAAAATAATTACAGGTCACGACAAAATAGATTAAATATACGCGAAAATACAACTTCGTAAAAAAGATGAACTAAACCATTGTATTTAGTTTGCGCATGATTTTTACAGCACGTTTCGAAATAACGCCCGGTCAACTACAGGGGCGATTGTGTCACGAAGACTAGTCATAGTGAAATGACTTGTGGGAGTGGGGACGAATTTTCGCAAGCGTTTTGCCAGAAATGCGTCAAAAGCTGAGATTATTGTGTAACCGCGATGGTATGCTGGTATGCGTGATGGAGCATTAAAAGGAAAGGGACACGGTCTTGATCAATGAACATATTTCTGAAAGAAACATAAAAGAGCAAGTTTTTGACGAAGTTCTAATGACTGAAGTGACAAGCCCCGTTTAATTTGTGTGATGCTAGAGTTTCTTTTGTAACATTTGTAACTGACTTATTTGTAACTGTTGGGGAACGGCAATTCTGAGAACTTTGCACTAAGAGTAGATCGTATTTGAATCTAGAGTGCCGCAACAACGTTACCTGCATAGCTCTGCCGTGCCGTCGGCGTGAACGACATGAATGATGCCAGCTAATTAAGTCGGTAAACAATGACTGCTCTATATTTTCCGCAGTTCTCTCATAACTCCAGGTTTCTTTCAGCACGTCCGCAGCAGAATGGACACACGAGCGTCGGTGAGTGTGTCGAAAGCATCCAACGAACTGGGGACATGCTTTCAATACCACCCGTAACTTTTGGACAATTAGTTCCATGGTCTAAACTGTAATAAAGTTCTGGGTTACCATAACATGCATCCCCACTTGGTAAATGCTACTTAGCCGCCATTCCTCATATGAAGCATGCAATTTGATGCTAGTTTCGCAATCGAGTCACGTCCGTGTCGCCAATCAGTAGAGTACCACGATCAGCAATAAAGAAATGAACTCCATAAATATTCTAGCGTGCTCCCTTTTCTCCCCGTCATTACCTGTGTGCAAGGAAGACTTCATAGGACATTGCGTAACAGACAAAGGTAGTCTCTACCGCCCTTTTCCTCCCCTCTCCCTTGGTAGCATGTATAGCTCGGCCAACAGAAACCTGCTGGCTGCCATTGGTTTTCCTTCTTTTGTTACCCTCTTCCATAATTTCTGTCGTTTCATATTGATACCTATTTATTTCTTTACTATACTGATCAGCCCTTGAGGCTGCTGCAGAGCTGGAAATGTACACTGCACAAGAAGTTAATTGAAACACACACACAGGCACCCCCCCGCACACACACACACACGAAGATGTATTCTTCCTTATATGAAATGCGGAGATATAGGCCTGAATGATGATTTTGTGGCCACAATTCCTGCGAAAAGCGATGAAATACTAGAACTTCCCATCGATATTACTAAGCTTCCGGCTAAGTCCATGATCCCTGTGCTGTGCTATGTCAAAATATGCCTCACGGATGCTACCAACATATACGTCCCTTTGCAGACGTCGCCCTTTCGGCGACGTCTGCAAAGGAACAAACTACGTTTATCTGGCCCGCCGTATCACGAGTGAGCCTCGGAATGGAGACGAGACTCTGCAGTTGTTCATATTCTGAGAAATCAATCTATTAAAATAAAATCCACCCCCTTTTTGCTTTCTCCTGATGGCTCGTCGCCGCCGTTTCGGTATTTACGTCAGCGAGCCGCTTTCTTGCAGTGGAATAAAGGTCGTGCAAGCCTCGTCGCGAATCATACGAATCTCGAATCGCTCCTTGCCCTGAGAGGTCCGAGCTCTGCGAGCACGGCAGCTCAAGCAGCTCGCGTACTCTCACGACATCACAGTGGCTACGAGCAGTGCAGCTCGCGCTAATGCCGCTTGTGCCAGGTGTCTTCATCGGGCGGGCGCATATTATCGGCGGGGGGCGATTACGCAGAACAGCACACAAAGCCCAGCACGCGCGTGTCATTAAAGCCCCGATGGGCGGCCCTCGTTCTTTTCTCCCCTAAATGGGTGTTCATTGCACGGACAGAGGTAGTCAAGCCGCAAAGAGGTCATTAAAAAAGAGGCGACTCCGGATAAACGAGCACGCGCGGCGTGCGTGCACGTCAGCACAGGCGACCGATGCTGAAAAGGGTGGCAGTGCGACGGTTTTCACACTATGAGGGCGCAGCGATGTCGCTCACAAAGCTGCGTGGCCCCACACATTAAGCAACAAATGTGGGGCCACACGCGGTTCGAGGGTTCTTCGGGGCGAAAAAGGCTGAAGGAGGGCTATGAGGTCATCGCAATGGTTCTTCTTTTCTTGCTTTAGAGTAATTTCAGATTACTGTATTCTCTTCCTCTCCTCCTTCTCTCTTTTCCTCTTTTACTAAACACATATTCATTCACTCTCTCTCCAGTTAAATCACACACGCGTTGCTGTTTGTTCTCTTGTTACAGTTCGCATCAATATAGCTGACTTTCAACACCTGCCGAATAGGGCGCGGTTTATATAACTGCTTTCTGTGTGAGCAAGCAGCGTAGAACTGGCTCCGCAGTGTTACTAAGCTGTATTTACGTGACTGCAGCTGTCAACGGCAGTTGTTGACGGTTGGGTTTTAAGAGAATGAAGGAAATCGTGCGAAGAAGGGGCGATTGTTTAGTGCGCAGAGAAGATAAGAGGGAACTACGGCACCGCTCTTAAAGGGTCGTCATTTCCTCCAACATCTGAGCCACGATCATCATCGTTTAGTTATTATCATCATAATCATAAATTTCCGCTTCTCTTGTTCTGGCTAGATGTTTATACTCCATATCGTTCAAGAGTTAACTTTAACAACATCAGCTGCAGAACTACCCGTATTTCTTCGTTAAAATAAAGAAAATAGTAAGGGCATTTAGTTTTGTGCTAACTAAAATTTTACGGATTCTCCCGATATGTGTCGGGCTAGAGTTTTCTAATAGCGTCTCAATAAAAAGCCGAAACAGCTAGCCTACAGCGTTAAATGCCCCGTTCCCCAGAAGATCAGACGCCGGCGTTGATGACGTCGTGAGCTAGTAGTTGGCAGGTGTTATGGCAATGCACTGATTGGTCGGTGGATTGTGTGACGTCGCGAGACCACGTGACATAGCCAAGTTGGCAGGCTCTGCCAACTCTGGCTTCCTCGCCTTTGAGATGGGAGGACGACATTAGAATGTTGCCTGCCTGCACCCTTGGATCCCGAGATTTACACACTGTTCCTAGACCACGCAAGCACGTTCCTACAGCTTGGCTCAAATACGAGTTTACAATGGTGGTCTTTCACATAATCCGGTAGATTCCAAGTAGCTTATAAGTAAATTAAAACGTGACAGGTTGTACGAGTAGGAAAGTGTATGTCCGTGAGTGAGCATCCGCAAAGGGGAGCCGGCAAACTGGATCCATTAAATCTGTGGTGTCATACCATTACAGGCGAAGCTTACGAAGTGTCTCGGCAATTTTTCACTAAGGATCCAATGAACCTGATATGCGTAAGACGCCTGCGGCATGTTCCTCATAAGTTGGACTTTTTTTGTTTATTCCTCCATTCGTCAATGCGTAGAATATGAGCAAATAAGGCAGTGGGACAATAAGGGAGTCACTCTCCTCTTTCCCGATATTACTCCTCCCTGCATTCTCACCTCGCCAATCCAAAAGCAGTGCAAGACGTTCCGACCCAAAGCCCACCGGTACACTTTCTAAAGTGGCGGTCTTCTCTGCGCCCTTCACTCACCGCCTCTGAACTGAAAACTCGCCTCGAAAGTAAGCAAACAAAGGAAGAAGAAAGGAGGAGATGAACAATAAAATGCCAAATCAGCGAAGGTGTACGAGTAGGTGCTGGGTGCTGCATGACGGATGTCCCAGCCGCCCATTTTACACCCGGTGAGCAATCAATGGCGCCATTACGGGGGTCCTTCTCTCTATATCTCTCCCTTGTCCCCACTTTCCCCCTATTCTACCTGCCTGACCTGCTCTCCGTTAAACGTAGAGCGGCAGACGCGGGAGCGGCAGACTTGGACACGAGCTCCCCTCAGGCAGGGAGGGGATTTGGGGAGCCTAATTACGGCCCGCCAAGGAGACGCTGAGAGAGGGTGGGTACCCACGGCTCCACTTTGTCGACTCTTTGCTTTCTTGCTCACACTCATCCCCTACTCTTTTTTTTTTTATCCACTAGGAAAAAAGCGGAGATGGGGAGGGAAAGCTTTTGTATTACTGTATACGTACCTTTCGGGATGTTTTCGTTTTACTCTGGTTTTATTTTCTTGTTCTCCTCTCGCTCACGCGAATGAGAGCCTGAAATCATCTCCCGCAGACACCTGGCACTGCTTAATAATGCCCTCAGCCGAGAAACCTTCGCGACCTACCTGGCACTAAATAGGTCCGTGGGCCCGCATAGAAGCCGTTGGCTCTCGAGGTACTAACGCCTCTTTTGTTGCTTCGTAGACTTGAAGTAGAATTGAGCTTGTCTTGTTTGTGCGTCTCTGTCGCTTTAATTATAATACCTAAAAGAGCGCATTCAGTTGACGGTTCAAAAAGCTGTGAAAAAACAACAGATATTTGGGCTTACTTGACTAGACGGAAGACTGTCACGTTGACACGTAACAATATTTTGGCACGCTGGGAGCCGGCAAGAACTTTGTTTTACGGGAAGTTTAAACCCCGATGACCTTTATATAAAGCGATAACATTAAAAGCCCTGGAGTAGAAAGCCCACGTTATCGGCATTGGTGTTTCGAAATCGTGAGCACGCCTCTGGCGGCACTCAATGGGTTGTCACAAAAGTAGATATGACCGACTTAGCGAGAGCTGCTGACTAAGGGAGCTCCTGACAGTGCTGATTAAATTATTACACGTTTTGATTAGCGAGTGGCAAAGTTGCATGCACGAGAACGAGGGTCCACAAGGGCAGCCGCAGATGGGAGCCGTCTCTCGCCAAACCCTTCTTGTTAATTAAAAGAAGAGGATTTGAGAAGCTTATCGTACACATCTGTAAAACTAATCCCCCCTTCCTCCCTCCGAGTAGCGCGTACAAATTTGTTCTAATATCAACAGACATCGACACCGCCTAAGTTGTCAAAGATATAGTAAGCCTCTTCGCACCGGTAACAGAGCTTATCATTGAGACAAAGGATACGAAACCTTTCCTTTTTGGAGCAAGCGATAATAAATCTTATGATACGAAAAAAACAAAAAAACAAGTATTTACCGTTCATGACAATAGCGGCTGCGTAACTTTTACTCAAATATTTTTAATTTTGTTTTACGCAACTGTATCACGACCCCGTGAATGATCATTTTATAGTGTTACACAAGCTGAAATGCATCATGCCTTATGATTGTATGGGCAGCAGTAAATTTTCATGAGCGCCATACAAGCGCACTTCAACAAAGGTAGCCGTATAAGTGTCATCATCATCATCATCATCATTCATCAGCCTGATTATTCCCACTGCAGGGCGAAGGCCTCTCCCATAAACATCCAATTAAACTGGTCCTATGCTAGCTGCATCCTGCTGACCCCTTCGAACTTCTTTAACCTCATTCGCCCACCCAACTTTCTAACTCCCCTTGATCAAGGTTGAAACGGCGCTAAAGTAAGACGGAGCAAGAACAAGCCCAGCTCTTCACTCTTCTGATCCACCCCCTGCTAGGCGCTTCCCTTCCCTTGCAACCCAATTTGTTACCCTAAGCGACCATCGGTTACACTCTCTATGCACTACATGCCCTGCCCATGCATGCCCATTTCTTCTCGATTTCCACTAGAATGTCATTAACTTCAGTTATTTCTCTGACCCGCTCCGCGCGTTTCCTATCTCATCACGTTACACCGCATAAGTACCGTGTAAGTCACCGTCTAACTACATGTAGGTTAAAAGTGCAGTAGCTCCGCTATGTGTCTCCGTCCGTGACACTCGCCACGTGAATGGCGGTCGCAACGCAGCACGACTCTTCCAAGGTTCTGTTCTATCGCAACGGCGAGATGCGAGAGTGGAACTCGTATACACACTGTCCGGTTCCTAGTTCACACTTTGTTCGTGCCCCCGACTGTCGAGAAAGGCGCAGTAGCTCGGTTAGGACAGCTTTCGTCGACACGCAAAGCAGCTACGTCAGGAGCGAAGTTAGTGCCGACTCAAACACTAACGACCCTTAGAGTGGCAATTGAGCAGTATAACGCTGTAATTCAAGTCCAGCCGGCCTTTTTCCACTGAAGAATACGAGCACCGCTGTATTAATTTATTCCAGTGCTTTCGCAGCTATCGCCACACCCGCGTCGGCCTGTCCTTTCGCCCAGTCCTGACACTCAAGTTGATGTCATTCAAAGGACTTTGTCGCTGTCGACAGCAGCACTATTGTGTTGCACTCTTCCGTGCTGCAGGGGACATTGTTTATCTCTTAACCGTTCCATCATGCGGAACTCGGCCAATTCGAGGACATACAAAAAGAAGTGTGCCGGTGTCGAGCTCGATGGGTGCACAAGTGATCACCATTAAATCGCGTTAGGCTGTACATATAACACGCGCGGCCGGTGTTGTTTTCAACTCGCGGTGGAGTGGGAATCCGCGTGCGGGGCGCGCCACGCAGGTGTGCTGCCGTCGGCGAGGGAGGGGGATGAATCCGTGCGTCATCGCCGTTCGTCTGAGGGAGCCGAGGGGGTGGCCAATTAAACACCTGGCCGATACCCGCGCGAAGAGGGCAGCTGGACTCCAATCAATTGGTCGGAGCCCATTACACGCGCGATCGCCCTCGACAAATGGAAGCAATTAAAAGCCGCACGCTCGATGCACGTATGGCTTCGCTGTCGAATGTAATCAGTATTGCTTGAAGCTCCACTCAGAGGTGTCTGACCTCGATAGTTCCAAGCTTTGAGTAAGATGCTGCAAGCGCCGCCAGGATGCGAGTCAGCCGTCAGGGAAGTTCCGGTTTAAATGCGACATCTATGGTGCAGTCTACGTCGTGAGCCAGCACTTCATTTCTATATATTTTTGCACTCGAGAGGAACCTGTGAGAGTTTATTTCGAGCAATTCGTCACTAGAAAATCGGGTTTGGTGGATTGGTTTCTTCTGAAGCTGTGCGAATGATAATACGGACGGCGAATGCAATGCAAACATAGAACACGACATCTCGCCTTCTCGTTTGTGTTCCTATTTCGTTGTCTATATTTTCGCTTGTGTCACAGATTGATTTTAGGCTGTCCTGGTAGTTCGAAGTCTAACATCAGTAGATCGCACTGCACATTTCCAGCGAAAACTGTTGAAGGTACTCCTTGAAACAAGGAAATTGTCTAAAGCCCACTGGGGATAGCTCTCTTCCATGTATTGTTGCTGATTGTGATGTCGCTGAAAGAGCAGCTGAGTTCGGAAACGTACAAATTATGCCTCACCTTTCATTCCATTTCTATACCGCGTAATGATTATAAAAATTGTATTCCTTTGAATTCCTGGCAAGGAAGGCTGTAAACAGATCTGTATCAGTGCGTCCAAAGCACAGCTCCAGAGCATCTTCCGACAAATTTCACGCGGTGCTAATTAATGTGCGCATGGGCGTGTGTGTGGAAAGAGGGGGGGGGGGGGGGGTCATTTAGAATAATAAGTGCACAACAGCCTACAATGACTATTTAAGATACCCGACGGACGCCGGTCTCACCCATCCTATAGGTCTCACCCATAAACGGTATGAACAGCACGTAGCTAATGGTGACCAACAACGACCTACCTATGATGGGTATATAGCGCAAATACTTGAATATTCTTTCTTGCTCAACTAAAACTTTTGGTAAACATACTGTCTTCTATACCGCTGTTTTTTGTTTCTTTTGATGAAGCCAGTCTACTCATTTTTATCAAAATAAATAAAAGGGAGAACAATAGAGAAACGAGCAAGGCAAGTTGCTGAGAAGCATTTTTTTCTTAATGGCGCAGCACTCCAGAAACACGCAGTGGTATCGCGTACTTCTTCCTGGGTTACGTTCAAGACTCTATGCAAAGTAGGAATTCGCTACAACACTTGCACTGCCATATATATGGGTAATTCGCATAAATATTTACTTACCATTCCACATTATGTCCATAATAAGTAACACTGGCATTGAAATAAGCAGCAGCCCAATCCCTGAAATTGGGGTGACACTCGCATAGCAGTACGAATGCTTTTAATTAGACTTCAGGCCGTATTTTTTTTTATTTTTTTTTTTTTGCCTTGGCAGTGCGCGTTCCTGGAAGGAGACCTTCAGCACAATCTGCTCCTTCGTAGGGTAGTCGCACATGATATCCTGTTCAAGTACTACGCATGAATATTATCTGCAACGGCTAAATAATTTGAATGCGAGCAATTGTGCCTTCCCTTTGATTTAGCATGCGCCTGGTACGTTGGAGATGCGTGGTTCGATTCCAGCAGCCAGGTAACTATGCAGTGGCTAAATGAGTGCAGGAATGCCGTAATAGAGCGCTATGACTACGCACGGTGTACTATGGATTGCACTGCGCTATCGACGGTACTATCGATAGTTTTTTAACCATCAATATTTCTATAGTGAGTCAACTATGGAAAATATTGATAAATGGATAGTTTTCCTTGACTATCTTCTACACCCGTGACCCTCTTCCTCCCATCTCCAAGCCGGCCGTTCTCCGTTAGCTGATATGTTCAAGTGTAAATCGCAGGCTGGGCGTTTAACGGTGCTGACTGCCTACTTCGTTTTCGCAGCTTGCGAAATAGGTAAGGAATGACACCAAGATTAGTAAGAATAATTTACTGGAGAAAGTCTCTACATAAGTTATTTTCGAGACAACGCTTATTACCAGGCGGAATTCGCCAGATCTTGTTTGTGGACCCCCTACTACCCTCCGGCTCTTGGTACGAAAACTGCTTGCAATTTACGTGGAAAATATCGGACTACGGTGAAATGAAAGAGGAATGGGAAGTGCGGCCTCTGCATGTGAGCTCGGTAGCTGATGCTCACTGAAAACCACACGAAACGCAAGTAGATCAAACTTGCTTTATATAAATTTGAAGGAATTAATCTAATTCGACCCAATTTTGACTCGTATTCCACTGGCACGAAGCGGCTGCTTTTCCACTGAGGGCCCCACTCACGCCGGGAAAATTCCCTTGGTCTAAATAAAGTTTTTCATTCATTCATTCCACCAATAGCTCGAATTTCGCTGAACACAACTCCCACGAAGAACCTTTTTTTTTTTTTTTTTTTTTGCGGTTAAACAATGCATCCAGAAATCAAATGGTATGCTCAACATTCCCCTGTGCGACAATCTAGTGTGTCCATCTTGTCACGCCGTGCCTACAGGCAACGATTCAATTCAATTCTTCTTGGAATTCCGTGCTCCAAAATCTTCTGTTGGCGACTTTCAATGATTACACGCCAAAGACGATGAGATATTCATGAGAGGTTGACCGCATGCAGCTATGTGACAGTCCAATGGACCTTTTTTTTTTTTTTTTTAATAACCTTATACTGTGCTTGCGTGAAGCCTCCTCGGCCGCTATTTTCGTTGCGGGATGCCAGGCGAAAATGACGGAGGAGTTCGCTGCACGTGCTTTTCCACGAAACGACGTCCATCGCTTCGTCGACACAATGAACCGCTGCACTAAAATTGCGTGCAGGGCAGCATCTTCTATTACCTCGAAAACACAAGCATGGTATTTTCCCCGTATCCTTTAGCTCGCTTCAAGCGAGGAAATAGGACCAAGTTCTCCAGCGTCCTATTGTTATGGGTTAACACACGGGGGAAGAGGTGTGTTACGGTGCGTCCACAGATGACTCGCGCACCTCTGCCCCGGCTATGCGATACCAGTTCTGCACTCAACTGCTGCTTGAAAGGTAAACCCACAACACTATATATATGCGAAGGAAACCGTCCCTTCAAACGTATTTCGCCTGGCTGCCGCAAAGATGTACGTTACTGGAAAAAGGTCCATTACTGCGCTGGCGATGCCGGTGAACTTCGTCTGCCTTTCTTATTTAGTTCGCCCCCAAATGTACTAGGGCGGTGCGTGCGTGAAGCGCGAGACATCATACTCCTCGCACAAGGATCACACATGTTTGACTCCGCTCCACCGCAGAGGAGAAGACATTCGTACGGCGCATTTAAAGGCTATAAGTAACAGCTTTCTAGAGCGGTGCACGAAATAATACATGTCACTGCAATGTCTAATAAAAAGTCAACACACAAAAACGCAGGCGGATGCATTGAAATGCTTCAAACCTTTCATTGAACGGGGAGATTTTCATTGCTGTTTTAAAAAGGCGCATAAAAACAATTCTACTTTTTATTTCACATTATCCTTCATAAACAAAAAGTATAAAATATCTCAATATACTTCACGAATAAGACTGCCAGTCGTTTTTAGAGCGATATCTCTACTCAATGTAAAAGTCGATCTCTTTGTGCCTCGCATAGCAAAGCTATGCATATAGCAACGCTGCGGCGATTCCCTCGTAGCAGCACGGAGACGAGGATGAGGGCGTAGGTGGACGTATCTGCGGGTGAGCGGTACAGCTCTCCGTAAAACGAAATTTAATGGGTCTTAGTTAACTAAACACCAGAAAAATGGGCTGCGAGGCGAGCTTTTGCTCGAAAATCAGTTTTGCTGCGCTTTGGTGGATGACAATGAGTAATTACTCCCTTATTAGATAATCAATTTTAAGGTGCACTGAAAAGAAGTTTGAAAATTACGTCTTTGCCTTTTTCGTTGTTGACTTTTAGTGAATAAATAGTTTTAGTCGCAGAAAACACAGCCGGAAAATTAAAACACGGAAATTTAAATACGCTCGAAATGTTTGTCTTCGCGAGACTCAACATCATCACTCTGCAGTAGCCAATGATAATCCTCTGCTTTGTGAAGACACCAGAGTAATCTATAACATTGTCGAACATGGCGCAAATAATATTTTTATATAACTGACCAATGATAATTATCTGCCCTGTGAAGACCCCATGGTAATCAGTAATAATTTTCTTGGAAATGATGCAAATACTGTTTTTATAGAACTGCTACATATTTGTGTTTCACGGATTATATCCCCTAAACCAGCTCAAAGCAAGCGGAATGTGTTCGCAAGATCACTCCGCACGCGTATTACTCCGCCATTGGCAGAACGGCAAGCCTCGGGCGATGGCTTGAAACCACTGAAACATGGTGGAAGGAATACTGGCTTGAAACGAACGCTCCGCCCGTTTGGTGACTCTTTACTCTTTGGGGTGAGTTCAAAGAAGGGTGAGAGCCGAGAAACTTGAGCACAGAAATGGGCCACATAGGGCAATACTTCGAAGTGTGTAAGAATGCTCGGAGCAGGTAGGTGGAGTTCCCGCGATTAAGACCACCTCAAAATTCTCCGCCTCTAACCGTGCATAATCCTTGCATAACGTTTTTCTTGTTGACAGGCTTGCTTGACTGTGATATACTAATGCGCAGGTTCGGAGAATAGCAAAAGCCTGTAAAGCTTATATGTCCACTTGCAGTGCTTTCATGCCAAAAAAAAAAATCGGACTGAAGCAGATTCAAACCAAGGAAGTTCTCGTAGGTAGCGAGTACGGAGCGTCGTAACTGTCATCGCACTCGACAGCCCCACGTGAAGGCTCCAACAGTCTCGTGCTGTGCATTGCGCGTCGTCGTCTCCACCAACTGCCATTTGTGCGCACAGGCTTTTGCACGTCCTACTGGGGTTAACTATACATTAAAACCCTACCATGCTTTTTCCGACTAACTAGCACCTTTCATGAGTGTTCTTTAAACATAAGGATGAAATGCCCACGCTTCCTGCGTTTTTCTCATACTCGGGGCGTAGAATAGAACATCATAATTATTTTAGGAATGACCGTGTTAACTCTATGAAACGCATTTATTGCATAAATTCTGGCGATGCTGTCTGTCGTAGAAAACGAGCGATACAGGGCGCTGCCTTGTAGTGGACATGTTATGTTATGAGAAGTTTCTTCTGCCCACGTCAAAGCTGATACCAACCTGGGAAAAAAAGAATATAACTGTGAAGAGGAAGAAGTACACGAGGAACATTCTAGGCAGTGACATCGTGATCGCTGCGCGTGTTGGACCTGACGGGGTTCGCTGTCGCTGTGCTCGCCGCTGATCTGTCCAATCCTGCTTATCGAGTCCTGCTGATCTTCTCAATAAACCCCCATCTTACATTTGGTGGAGGTGCCGGTTAAAATCTATCCTCTCGCCCTGGAACTCCGCAGCCGCACATTACATTAACACCTCCTGCGATGCCTGAGGACGTTAACCACCAAGCCGTACAAGTTGGCTCGTCCATTGTCTGTCCCGGCTCCCTCCGCCAGCGTGACCCCGCCATCTTCAGCGGCACTGACGACCATGACGTCGAGGACTGGCTCACATCCTATGAGCGAGTGAGCGCTTATAACAAATGGGACGCGGAAACGAAGTTAAGCAACGTGATATTCTATCTTACCGGCGTAGCAAATCTATGGTTTCGCAACCATGAAGCGGACATTCCATCATGGTCCGTGTTCAAAGCTAGCTTCGCTGAAGTTTTCGGCCGTCCGGCTGTGAGGAAACTCCGCGCTGAACAGCGCTTGCGTGCGCGGTCTCAGCAAGTTGGTGAGAATTTCACAAGTTATATCGAGGACGCCGTAACTTGTGCAAGCGCGTGAACGCATAGATGTCAGAGGCCGACAAGATTAAGTACATTCTGCAAGGCATTGATGACGACGCATTCCAGATGCTGACTGCTCGAGATATCCGCACCGTCGCAGAAGTGGTCACACTGTGTCAAAGTTATGATGAACTGCGCAAACTCGCGCGAACACCATGCACTCTGAGTCGCTTGCTGGCCTGACAGATACAGCTGAACATTCTGCGCTGCTGCCACAAATCAAGAGCTTCATTCAGGAAGACGTTGCTCGACAGCGCTCCCTTATGTCCTGCCATGAAGAGCCTTCCTTACTTCTAGCTCCCAGTTTGCGCCAGATTATTCAGGAACAAGTAGCTGAATCTCTTCCTCCAGCCCCTCAATCTATGCCTGTCGCAGCCCCGTTGACATATGCGGCTGTTGCTGCCCGACCATCACCTACATATGCTCCGCCGCAACCTGCCTACGTTCAGCCGCTTCCTGGTCCTGCTCGAGAACTTGCGCAGTTTATTCGACCGGCTCCAGGACCGCGCAATCCCTGGCGCACGACAGATAACCGCCCAATTTGTTACACTTGCGGGCTGGCTGGACATATTTCTCGTTATTGTCGAAACCGTCTCCCAATGTCGGAACCACCTATACTCATGGTTTTGGGCACTGGTCTTCGACGCCTCAGTATTCCGCGCCTACTGAGCCTCCAGCCAGCCGTCATTTCTTCCCAGACCGCTCAGCCATGACCGACCGCTGTTCACCGTCGCCGCGACGCCGCTCTATCTCTCCGATGCGACGTCGACAGAACGCTTCATGTGAGGAAAACTAGGCCGCAGTTCCTGAGGCGAGAACTGCGACCCCGTCGAACTTTCAAAGTCCTCATCTGTCGCCAGCCAACCGTATTGAAGTTTTCGTCGAGGGCGTTGCTGTCATGGCTCTAATTGACACTAGTGCTGCGATTTCGGTTATGGACGCAAAACTATGTAGCTCTTTAAAGAAAGTGAAGACGCCAATTGCGGGACTTTCGCTGCGAACGGCCAGCGCTCAGCATATCAAGCCTTTAGCAGCGTGCACCGCTCGAGTAGTTACCCCTTTATACGATTGAGTTCGTTGTGCTGCCAAGTTGCTCACACGCTGTTATTTTAGGCTGGGATTTCCTGTCGCGTCACGTTGCAATTATCGATTGTGCTCGAGCTGAAGTGGGGTTCTCGACTTTGCCCGATGCCTTACCAGACGCTGATTCCTGTGCGAAAGCCCTCGTCGCCGAAGATATCGACCCTCCTCCCTGCTCTTCTGTGCTTGTTCGTGTCGCTTGTGCATCTATTAGCGATGAGACCGTTCTCTTCACACCAGCCCATACTTTCCTGCGCCGCAAGTGTCTTCCATTGCCATACGCTGTGCTCGCTATTTCCGCTGGCCTTTCCATGTTATGGGTCTCTAACCCATTTAACTCCCCTACTGCTTTGCGCCATGGTGAATGCCTCGGCAGCATCCAGACAATCGCATCTCTTCTCCGATTCTGCTTTGGCCGTGCTGGCAAGCACATATTAGCTGGAAAGTTTGCCTGCTAGTGTTTTGTGTTCCACGACGGGGCTGTAAAAGCTGCATCGATGCATTGAAACTGTCCGGAAAGTGAATGGCTACGAAAGCGCTTGCGGTCGCCCTCCTGTGATGAAAACTTGTCTAACAAAGCCAGACATTTAACTGTATTTTTACCTCTACTTTTTCTTGACTCATCTTCTGCTTTTATGGTGCACTTGGTATGCTATACAAGTTACAATGCGACTTTCGCGCAAAAAGTATTGCCGCGCTGATAAAAATACCGAACCGTGAAAATACTCAAATGAACTTCCATGCCGACTGTGTTATTGAAGTCCTGCTTGGTCCAGAAATCAGGTAAGAGAACTGCTCACTTTTTGCCTTCTTGAGTAGCAGATCAAAAAACATACTTTGATGGAAGAACTTTAAATACCCTGTTCTTCAGAAAATTCAGCGTCGCCGTTGTCGGCGTGGGTGGGCGCTGTGAGCGAAAAATCACGGACATGCCACTGGCAGCTGAAAGGCGCGGACAGATTGGTCGAAAAGTAGTGGGACCACGTGACATTGCCGACTGGGCTTCCAGAGCGGGCTTCTCAATCAGATGAGGGGGATCCAACCCTCCAGGAGTCCGACATTCTATATTCCTGGACCATGCAGGCACGTTCGTCAAGCTTGCCTAAGGGGGCTCTTATCTTTCAAGTGAAAAGATTACACCTGTATGCTAAAATTACGTGAGGCCCAAATTAAGACGTTATTCATTAGTGAGTGGCAAAATGCACGCGTAGGCTACAATAATGCGCAAGGGAAGCCTCGGACTGAAGTCGTTAACCCTGTCTGAAGCGTCCCCCTTCCTGCTCTCTCACTTTATTTTTTGTCGAGTTTGAACGTGCAAACAAGTTTATAGCTTGTCCTCATTGCACGAAGATTCATCATGAAACTATATTCGCGACCGACTTCAAAGTTAAGTGCGGCTCTTTGATAAACGCTGTTCTGGCCTTTCAAGGAGTATAGAAACTATTCTCTTTTAATATTATATTTTAGATAGTTTTATACATGCGTCAGCCCGTATAGTATTCCCGAAATCACGGTGAAAGAGTAGTCTTCCGCAATTCCCGAAGCTGCAGCTCCTCAATAATCGAATTGAATTTCTTGATAAGAAGTGTTAAGGTAGCGTAAGGCATGGAAAAAAAAAAAAAGATTGGGAGTTATTAAACTGTATATACATTTAAGAGTACGACACGACAGCGCAATGGCTCCGACCTACTGCTCTCCTGGCGGATCCTAGTTTGCGTACATCCGCATGCTTGGCAGCCTGTATACCATGTAATATGGGCTCGTGGCGTAGAACAAACGCCGACCAGTGAGTGCGAGCTCATTCCACCTGCAAACTAGCCTTTGCCAGAGCCATGTCCGTGATGTTTTCCTCCTAAAACCGAAAACATCGGATTGCCGACCGAATGGGGCCTTTAACGCTATCACGTTAAACCGCAATAAAATCGCTGGTATGTATTTCCAACTCAACATAACGCTTAAACCAGCGTGAAGGTTTTTGTTCATGTCTCATTAACCAAGGTACTTTATGTACGTTACAGGCATCAATCGAATGATGAAACTGATACCTTAACAGCATTAGAGAGGAATTTCAGGTACAGTTGTAGGTGAATGGTATATGGTTACGCATGTCTATTCATTAGGTCGTTATCCATTCTTACAGAGAAAAAAACACATGCCAACAAACTAAATTGTCTGTTGTCCTTTAGGATGTCAAGAAGCTGTATTTTCTGACAGAATTACATTCGTTAGAACTCTATAACTAGCGATAGAGCAGTTGATAAAAAGCAATTTATAACTACGATGACCTGAATTAACTATATGCTCTAAGTCATGGCTTTGCAGGCCCAAGCTTTCGTAATTGTTAAATTTCACTGAAAACCCAATTTTCGCACCGAAAGCAAAGAACAAAGCGGCCTTGAGAAAAATGGGGAACATACACCCCACGAATTGCGGCTTCCTTCAAATAATTGCAAGCTCTATGAGCTTCATAGTATGAGCTTTCGTAACATATCGAATATGCGTCGGAATACAACTTTTGCACATTTAGTTTTTTTTTCACATTATTTAAATCATCCAAAGTTTTATGTTTTCCCTTCCATTCCTCAAAATGTATCGGTTTTACAGCATGCTTACGGCACCAGCCGAAACACAACTGTCATGCCTAGTTTTGCTTTATACTCGAAGCCTTAAATAGAAGCAGGCTTTGCCGCATCACTTAATCATATGCAGTGAAACATGCTTCAAGTTTCACAATGACGGGGCTGCGCACAATTTTCAGCACCCCTGTCATAACCATAAATCATTTAACCATGAATGTTAGTCTTTGTTTAATAAGGTACATATATAATCATTTATGCTGATGTTTTGCATAAGGATACCGAAAATGGATTGCATTATAAGCATTTTGCTACTTCGACACACTGTTGCTCTACAGCCAACAAATTAGTACAGCGTCTCTCATAGCCTGAGTCGCTTTGGGACATTAAACCCCAGAAATCATACCTTTAAGCGCATTGTGTAGGAGCGAGTCGCTATCCCTAAAATTACAGGAGAGTATGAAGCGACTGCAAAATATGAATATTAAAGGTAAACATCGAAAGCTTTAATACGATCAAATCACTAAGAAGCTAATCGCCGTGGATTGCACCACAAACATACATCTCGCTGGAAGTTAAACTGATGCTTCAGATTACCACAAAAATGAAGTAGTTTCCGAGGAAAGTTTTAATCCGACCTTTGGGAGAAGAAAGTCAGGCTTACATCAGCTCGTGTATTGACCAATGCCTCTTATGTGCACTTTTGTGAGCTGACCAGACGAGAGACAGTAAGACAGAGCCTTAAGAAGTAGAGTGAGCTCAGCTATCATCCAAACCATTAGGGGCAGCGTGGTGGTTAACCCTTTAGGAACGATGACAAATGCTTAGCAGCGTCTTTTCAACTTTATTTGTATTTTCGAGCGGCAAATTTTTAGAAAGTTGGCTCTGTGAGATGAAGCAAAAGAAGAGCTTGTCTCACTTACAGAACATGGGCAAGGCGGCGGGGTTCAGGGCAAAATCCGTCAGGCTTCGACAGAAAAGCGCAGGTTCCAGAGCCGGGAACATCGCTGGCAGGAACGGCCGGAACAGCTGAGGAACAGTGGCAGGAGGCGGCGCAGGCTCTACCGGCGAGCAGGGCTTCTCGACTGGACCGGGAACGGGCGTGAATGCTGATGACCGGCCACAGGATGCCGCCTTGGGCTCTGGCCCCGACTCTTCCGTGACAGCGGCGTTGGCAGCGGCCTCCGAGTCGCCCTGCTTCATGCCGCCCCCGTTCCGATAACGCTTCTCATCGACGTGAACGGCCGTACCCACTTTTTGAACTTGGCCCAAGATTCCCCCCGCTTTAATCCGCGCTCATTGCAGCATTCATTTTTTCTTTTCACGATGCGGCGTTCAAATAAGAGCGGCGCCGCATCGGACCGCCAGCTTTCGAAGCACCAACTAAAAACGCACATACACAAAAAAGAAGGCGAGCAACCGGAGCGAAAACGCGGAACAGGGGGGCGGCAGTGAGCAGCAGACGACGGCTGCCATTGGACGGCGCCGGAAGCCATGTGACCGTCTCGATGTTCTATATCACTTCCGGGCAGCGGAGTAGGGGCCCCGATTGGCTGTTGAACCACAGAGCTGCTCTCTCACTCATCTCGTCCGAATCGCGTGCGGCGGGGAAATCACCGGCCTGCCTCCCCTTCCCACCGGCGTCGCTGCGTCTGCTACTTTGCGCCGTGAAATTGCGGGGCGTCGTCGGTTGCTCGAGATCGGACAGACGAGCTGTACTCTTTTCCTCTTTCTCTCCTGGGAGCAAAAGGTAGAAGGGACAGGCGAAGCTCGCGTTTCTTTAATGATATGTATATTGCCCAGAGCGGCGCAAAAAGCTCGGGCAGCAGCATAAAAGGCCCGGTCGACCCCAGAATTAAGATATTCCGAGAAGGGGGCACTTGCCGCTGTCGGCGCTGGTGGACCACGCGCCGCGGGCTCGGGTGTGATGGGGGCGGGCCGGATCGTTTGGGGGTTATTTGGGAAACGCGTGCCTCTGTGCCCGCACACTACCGTCGTCGCAGCTCCACATCTCCTCGCTTTGAGCCACGCTCGAGGAGGAAGTGAATACTCGAATACCGCTGCCTGCGCTCGCCTGCCAAGATGAAGATTCTTAGCACGACTATATTTGCTCCCGAAAGCTACGCATTAGAATAATGTGTGTCGTGAATTGCAGATTAAGACGGCTCTCGTATCAGATGGTGTGTAGCGTATGTGCCAGTTTGAGACCAAACGAAAGAGAAAACTTTTTGTTCACATTTTTTTTTTTTTGAGACATCGATCTCACGTCGTTCCTTTCGTTGAAAGTGCGAACTTGCCAGGAATACAAGATGAGCGACGCGCGAGGATGATCGTATGCTTTGGAAACATGGTTTAAAATTTAGGGTAAAACGCGATGCGTGTGTGTGTGTGCGGGGGGGGGGGGGATTCGAAAGTTGACCGGATTTCAGCCCCGTTCATCCTGCTTATATAGCTAAGTAAACGTAGAGAGAGTATAGACTGACTGTGAAGTGTTCTAGAACTAGCCTCTGTTACGACCATGCATCCGCATTTGCGCGCTCTATTGTTCGCCTGTGGGCATGGATAAGTGCTGTGGATATGTGGTGATGGTCCAATGGCTCTAAGTGAGCCTGTTTCCATAAATCCTTTTTGTAAGCCTGTTTTGCTTTGTGGACACCCTGCAAATGCCAAATTGACCCTGTCAAGAGAACGTCTGGAAAAACACAAAGAAACGTCCCCCTGCGGGAAATAGCAGGAAGTGCTTTCTTTCTTTTGTTCACCCTTCCAGTCGAGAAGTGCTATCCTCCAGTGATGAATGCCTCCTATCCAAAGGAGACGACAGAGTGACATGTCCGCTGACGTGCAGGACAAGAAAGGAGCATGACGCATACGGCCATTAAATGATTTCCCGGGAATGCAGGAAAGATTTGCAATTGTCGAAAACGGACAATGCTGGGAGCGTATGCGGCGCCCACGCGCACTTGGGTTTCTGAGAAGTAAATCCACTTGCCGGAACCAGCTGCCTATCGATTCTTGGCTGAAGAATAGAAATGTACCTCCTCGCCGTTCCCAAGCTTTTCCCGCCAACAAGTGACCAGGCTCAACGAAACAATGCCGGGCCAGTCAGTGCTTCAGACCATCAGTGCAGTGATGTGTTCGATTGGATGCCGATATCTGAGGGGCGTGCCCTGGATTTGGTTGGTCAGCATCTTCAGAGAGGGGCTGGACATAGGGGGTTTTAAGGACGCTGCAGAGCACGAAATGTCGCTCTGGGCCCTGGGTAAACGGCTCATCCAGTCGCTTCTCGCTATGAACTCTTAACGCTTGCCATATTGCTGATGTACCCTTCTTTTTCGTGTAAATAATCTTGTAAATAAGTTTTCTCAAAGTGCCATTAAACCTGCTTGTACATATTTCACCAACTTCGAAGATTCAGTCCTTCTTCAACCCGGAGTCTCTGCACGCTACCAAGTGAAGGCCGGGTCGACATAGCCCCAGCGTCACGACAACTGGTGACCAGCGTTGGGATCTGGATCTACAAGCTACAACATCTGGTGATTGGAGGTGGGATCTGGATCTACAAGCTACAACATCTGGTGATTCGAGGTGGATCAGAATCTACAAGCCACAACATCTGGTGATCGGAGGTGGCATCTCAAGCAACAAGCAGGAGCAACAATCGGCCAACAAGAGAGCAGCTCGGAACATCGATCGCATGTGTGGGTGAGTGCTTGGCTTTTCTTCTGATGTGGACCAGGTTCTAGAACAGGGTTAGATTTTAGAACTGGTAAAAAGTGTTGAAGCGCCTTTAGGTTTGGTAGTTTGCACTGTTGTTTTGGAAGTAGCCGACACTCGGAGCGGTCATGGACCTACAAAAGCTGCAGAAACCGGAACTGTTGCAATTGTGTGAGGAATTGGGAATTGATACAAGTGGTTTGGCACGAAAACCTTTGATTATAAAGGCAATCACAGATTTGGGAGCCGATGATGAGGAGCTCAGTGAAGCATGGAACCTCATCGCCCAAAAAAAGGAGGAGCAGCTCAGACAGCAGAAAGAGCGGGAAAAAGAGGAAAAGAGGCGTGAGCGTGAACTTGAGTGGGAAAAAGAGGAAAGGGAGCGCGAACGTCAAAGGGAAAAAGAGGAAAGGGAGCGTGAACTTGAGAGGGAAAAAGAGGAAAGGGAGCACGAACGTGAGAAGCTTGAAAGAGAAGCAAAAAAGCTGGACCAAGAAATTGAGCTCCGGAAATTAGAACTAGAGTTGAGCAAGAGGTCGGGCGATTGTCCCCAGCTAGCGGTACCTCGTCTCAACAAGGAGGCAGATTTCAAGATGTCAAAGTACATGCAGCCATATGTGATATCAGGGGATATCGGTCTGTATCTGGCTAACTTTGAGCGAACCTGCGAAAAACTGTCCTTCCAGCGAGACACTTGGTCTCAGAGATTATTGACGGTTCTGCCCAGCGAGGCAGCGGAGGTTGTCGCGCGGCTAAGCAAGGAGGACGCGGACAACTACGAGAAGGTCAAAGCTTGCCTTCTGAGAAAGTATAGGCTTAGCACCGAGGCGTTCAGACAACGTTTTCGGAACGCTACTAACTCCAGGGACGAGAGTTACCCTGAATTCCTGTACAATTTAAGAGTAAATTTGGGCGAGTGGCTAAAGAGCACAGATTCCTACAGTGATAGGGACGCTGTAGTCGAGCGAATTCTTTTGGAGCAGTTTTATAACTGCCTCCCAGAAAAAAAGAAAGAAATTGGTTACAGGACCGAGGCGAAATTAAGTCGGCAACTGAAGCTGCCGAACTTATTGAGGAGTATGCTTCGCGCCGACAATTCAGCAACCCAGCAGTGGATAGGCCCCGCAATCCCAAGTTCAGTGTGAAAAACCGTCAGGAAAGGCACTTTGCTAGAGTTGGAAACGAAGAAATGAAGGTTTCTTCAGGCAAATTCCCTAGAAAGGACGGCAGTGAGAAAAGTGGGGAAGTGACCAACGTGCAGAACACAAAGAATAAGCTTGAGGCTAGGAAGCCGCTCACATGCTTTAGGTGTAATGAGCAGGGTCACATTGCCGTCAACTGCCGGAAAGAAAAGATTGCTTTCTCGTATGTCAGGGACTGCGATGAAAATATGCAGCTTTTAGAACCCTACCTGCATGACCTAGTAGTCAACGGGAAGCCTTGCAAGGTACTGCGCGATTCGGCCGCAACGATGGATGTTGTCCATCCGGCGTATGTATCGCCTTGCGACTATACAGGACAGTGTGCGTGGATCCGCCAGGTAGTGGAGGAACAGAGTGTGTGCTTGCCAATCGCGAACGTGGTCATCGAGGGCCCTTTCGGCAAGTTCACAACCGAGGCTGCCGTTTCAGGAAAGCTTCCTAAGTGCTATCCGTATTTGTTCTCTAACAAATCGGACATGCTACTGCGAAAGAGGGGCATCCTTTTCGAAGACAGAGTTGTGCAAGCCTTAACACGTTCAAAGGCGCGAGAACTAGCTACACTGCTCATTCCAGAAGAATCCACAGCGGAGGAAACGGCAGTTAAAACAGTGGTAGATGCGGAAGATAGCAGGTCAGAAAACTTTGAGAGCGAGGCATCTCAGATAAGTCTACTTGAAAGTGAGCTTGATGAGACGCGGAATGAGGACGTTCTTGAGAGTAACCTCTTGCCGCAGGTGTCTAGTAATCTCACGAGACTTTTAAGTGGAACTCGAGAGGACTTAGCTATGGAGCAAGCCAATGATCCCAAGATACAGGAGATAAGAGAGCGCCACCGCGCCACTAAGACAGCAAACAATATTTCTTTCGAGATGAGAAAGGGAGTGCTGTATCGCTTATTCAAGGATAAGCGCGGAGTAGAGCGGGACCAATTAGTCGTTCCCCAAAAGTACCGCGGATACTTACTGCGACTTTCCCATGGCAGCTCGTGGTCATGTCACCTTGGAATAAAGAAAACAAAGCAGAGGCTGTTGCAAGAATACTATTGGCCTGGATGTTTTAAGGACACGGAAAAGTTTGTACGGTCATGCGACACGTGCCAGCGGGTTGGAAAGGCGCAAGATAAGTGGAAAGCTCCGATGGTGTTAGTACCAATCATTACCGAGCCGTTTCACCGGTTAGTAATAGATGTAGTTGGGCCACTTCCTGTGACAGAGTCAGGGTACCGTTATATCCTCACTATGTTATGCCCAGCCACAAAGTTTCCAGAGGCTGTTCCGCTGCGCGAGATGACGTCCGAGAGTGTAGTGGATTCGCTGCTGTCAGTGTTTGCACGAGTTGGATTCCCTTCCGAGGTCCAAAGTGATCAGGGTAGCGTTTTCACGAGTGTCCTCACCACCTCATTTCTCGAGCGATGCGGCATTAAGGTAGTGCATAGCTCGATCCATCATCCGCAGAGCAACAGCGTAGAAAGATGGCACTCTGTTCTCAAACGAGTCCTGAGGGGACTGTGCTATGAAAACAAGCGCGAATGGGATACCTGCCTGCCTGCAGCGCTTTTCGCTTTGCGGTCAGTGCCGCACGAATCCACTGGATTTAGCCCAGCCGAGTTGGTGTACGGAAGGTCACTGCGCTCACCTTTGCGAATGGTGCGCGAAGCCTGGGAGGGGCGCGGAGAAGACCCAACAGTAGTAGAATTCATTCTGAACCTCTTGAATCGCTTACATAACACTAAGGAACTCGTTGAGGCCAGCATGAAGTCAGCCCAGGCTCGTTCCAAGGTGTACTATGATAAGTCAGCCCGTCAAAGGACGTTTTGTATCGGGGACCAGGTGATGTTGCTGAGAAGTTCAAGGCAGAATAAGCTCGAAGTACAGTGGGAAGGACCGGCTGAAGTCGTTGCAAAGCTTTCTAACACTAACTACGCAGTGAAAATTCCCGGTAGGCGTAAAGAAGTGCGCATTTATCATTGCAATCTTATGAAGCCTTATGTGCAGAGAGAAGCCGTGGTAAATCTAACGTTAAACCTTCCCGAGGAGATGGGGGACAACTTGATTTGCCTCAGCGGAAAAGGAAGCAACGCTCAGGAGCTTCTCAAAAAGACGGAGCAGAGAGGAGAACTAAAGAAATCCCAGCTGTCCGATCTGGGCGAGATAATAACAGAGTTTGAGGCCTGCTTCGTGGACAGGCCAGGCAGAACTGATTTGACTGAGCACGATATTGAGCTGACTTCAGACGTGCCAGTGCGATCAAGGTGCTACCGATTTTCTCCAAGGCAAAGAGAAATTCTGGATAGGGAAGTAACTCGCATACTGGAATTGGGAGTAATAAAACCCTCGGAAAGCGATTATGCTTCGCCTATGATCTTAGTAGAAGCTCCAGGTAAAGACCCTAGGCCTGTGGTAGACTACCGAAAGCTAAATTCTCTCACCAGGGATCAAGTGTATCCTATTCCGAATATTGAGGAGAGAGTAGAACAGGTCAGTAGAGCGGCATATGTGACTACGCTGGACCTTACTCGAGGATACTGGCAAGTACCGCTCACTGAACGCGCCAGCAGATACGCGGCTTTCGTCACTCCGACGGGCAGCTACCAGCCAACAATGATGAGTTTCGGGCTCAAAAATGCTCCATTTTGTTTTTTCCGACTCATGGATAGGGTTTTAAAGGGGTGTGAAACATTCGCGGTACCTTATTTAGACGACATTGCGGTTTTTTCCGACTCATGGGCGGACCATATGGTACATCTAAGAGCTGTACTGGGCCTTTTGCGTCAAGCTGGACTAACCGTAAAGGCCGAGAAATGTTGCCTGGCAAGGGCGACCGTGGACTACTTGGGTCACAATGTAGGTCAAGGTTTCAGGAAACCCAGCGAGATTAAGATTTCTGCGGTAGCAGACTACCCGCGGCCGAGCACGAAGGCGGAAATTCGAGCATTCCTGGGTCTGACTGGGTACTACAATCACTACATCCCTAACTATTCAGCTTTGGCTAGCCCTCTGACCGACGCTCTCCGCAAGACAGAACCGACAAATGTAGTCTGGGACGAACAAAAGGAAGCCTCCTTCGTAAACCTGAAGGCTGTGCTGATTAGCCGTCCGGTATTGCGAGCTCCAGACTATGACCGAGAATTCACGGTCCAGTGTGATGCCAGTGATCGAGGGCTAGGTGCTGTTCTCTGCCAGAGAGATGACGACGGTAATGAGCACCCCGTGCTCTACTTGAGCAGAAAACTGAGTTCTAGAGAGAGGGCTTATTGCGCGTCAGAGAAAGAGTGCGCTTGCATTGTATGGGCCATTCAAAAATTGAAGTGCTATCTTGGAGGGGCCAAATTCACCGTAGAGACGGACCATTGTCCCCTGGCTTGGCTGCAAACTGCGACATCGAAGAACAGTCGCCTTCTTAGGTGGAGCTTGATTTTACAGCAGTACAATTTTGAAATAAGATACAAAAAGGGGAAGTTAAATGGGAATGCGGACGCGCTAAGCCGCTGTTTCTAAGCAGTCCGAGGTGTTCCTCACCATGTATCCAAATTGATAATCAGGTTTTTATTTTTTTTTCTCGTGCGCTTGTATATGTGTGACTATGTAAAACAGCACGTTTGGTTTTCTAGGAATACGTGGGTCCTGAACGTCTTGAGAGTGGGCTTTTCTCGAACAACAATGGCAGTTTTCTTTTGACCTGGTCTCTTCAGACGGGAGCCGAGTGCTTGCTTCGACATGTGGTTGACTTTCAGACAGCTCGAGCAATTTGGCCTACGACAATCAAGACAACGCGACAAGCAACAGCGAGCTTCAAGCGTTCACGTGCAGGCCATTAAGTCGTCTCTTCATGCAGCAGCTGCGACTGCTGCCCTCCGAGACTCTTCTGGCGGGGGAGGAGGCTGTTACGACCGGGCATCCGCATTTGCGCGCTCTATTGTTCGCCTGTGGGCATGGATAAGTGCTGTGGATATGTGGTGATGGTCCAATGGCTCTAAGTGAGCCTGTTTCCATAAATCCTTTTTGTAAGCCTGTTTTGCTTTGTGGACACCCTGCAAATGCCAAATTGACCCTGTCAAGAGAACGTCTGGAAAAACACAAAGAAACGTCCCCCTGCGGGAAATAGCAGGAAGTGCTTTCTTTCTTTTGTTCACCCTTCCAGTCGAGAAGTGCTATCCTCCAGTGATGAATGCCTCCTATCCAAAGGAGACGACAGAGTGACATGTCCGCTGACGTGCAGGACAAGAAAGGAGCATGACGCATACGGCCATTAAATGATTTCCCGGGAATGCAGGAAAGATTTGCAATTGTCGAAAACGGACAATGCTGGGAGCGTATGCGGCGCCCACGTGCACTTGGGTTTCTGAGAAGTAAATCCACTTGCCGGAACCAGCTGCCTATCGATTCTTGGCTGAAGAATAGAAATGTACCTCCTCGCCGTTCCCAAGCTTTTCCCGCCAACAAGTGACCAGGCTCAACGAAACAATGCCGGGCCAGTCAGTGCTTCAGACCATCAGTGCAGTGATGTGTTCGATTGGATGCCGATATCTGAGGGGCGTGCCCTGGATTTGGTTGGTCAGCATCTTCAGAGAGGGGCTGGACATAGGGGGTTTTAAGGACGCTGCAGAGCACGAAATGTCGCTCTGGGCCCTGGGTAAACGGCTCATCCAGTCGCTTCTCGCTATGAACTCTTAACGCTTGCCATATTGCTGATGTACCCTTCTTTTTCGTGTAAATAATCTTGTAAATAAGTTTTCTCAAAGTGCCATTAAACCTGCTTGTACATATTTCACCAACTTCGAAGATTCAGTCCTTCTTCAACCCGGAGTCTCTGCACGCTACCAAGTGAAGGCCGGGTCGACATAGCCCCAGCGTCACGACACCTCCCTCATATGGCAAGTATTCATTGCCAGTAAAAGTACTACTTTATTCGACAAGATAGAAAACAATACGGAATAAATCAATATATCTATTCAGATATATGTATCCCGAACCAAGTACTCTTATAGGGATCTTGCATGAAGCGATGCATGCTGGGGAGCTTTCATGAAGCGATGCATGCTGGGTAATCCGTCATGATGTTGTCGTTGGCAGCAGATGGCGCAGCACGCAACTGCCAAACAGGCTCATACATGATCGCGTAATGTGCGCAGACGATGCTGGCGCGATCGGACAGGCCGACTTCGGGTTCTTCACGATTCCAACAATACGTCTGCATGAGGGCGAGAAGGCAAGTGCTTCCTCTAGCGACGCCAACGCGAATGGCTCGCACGGGCCAACGCACGCGAGAACGACACCAATCCGGGCAAGTAAAAATCTATATACTTGCTAGAACTAGAAATCATGAATGCCGGTGATGTCGACGGGCGGCCAGGTCCAGACGGATAGTGCAGTCAGTCGTTGTCGCGTAGCTTGAACAGGTCCGCGTCGCACTGCAATTGTTTGTCTTCATAGCGCGACAGATTTTTTGGGCACAGCGTCGACGCGTACGTTCCTCAGGAATCTGCTAACAATTGCACGCACGTAAGAGCAGCGCAAGAAAAGCCACGCATTTGCTCGGTGGACCGTCGAAAATACAAGGCACTTGCTCAATTCACCCTGGCTGCGCTGCCCGCCGTCTACTGCCAGCGACAACATCACGGCGGATTACCCGGCATGCATCGCTTCATGCAAGCTCCCTATATGCTGAAAATAATAGAATTTTATATTTTAATTTTTAAATGGTTAAAACGTGGTTTTAAAGCTTCAGCCCAGTCAGCCTTGTATTGTGTCGATAATTCAAGCTCGTGGTGGTGCGGCAGTTAAGGCACTCGACTATACTGTATCCAGGGATGCGGGATCGGACCCCGGCAGCGGCGGCAGCTTTTCGCATAAGCGAAAGCAAACCAGTAACCCGATACTTTACAGTAATATGGATATGGCGCATGAGGTATTTACAGAATGCGCATTCAGTATGGTATTTCATTCACGTCAAAGCGGTTAAAGACTATCGATGTAGATTATCAAAATATTGCAAGTAGCTTTCGCCAGAGGCCAGTTGTAGGACGCGGCTGCACAGTATAGTTATTTGGCTATCTAAAATTTTGTTTAGACGATAGTTTGGTTTGATGTATAAGGTTTAACGTCTCAAAGCGACTCAGGATGCGAGGGACGCCTAGGTGAGGGATACAGAATTTTCGACCACCTGGAATTCTTAAACTTGCACTGAAGGCACAGAGATTGACGGGTAAAAAGGAATATCCGATCTGCCACTGCGTGTATTGAGGAATAAATTGAATTTCAAAAGTATATGACCTCCTTCCACACCGGAGAAAAGTGGCCACCGTTGCTTTGTCACTGATGTGAGCCATCTCGAGCCTTTTAAAGCTTCCAGTGCGTACTCCTTCCTCTCTTGTGTTTGGTTAGTCTTCTATCTCATACACGCTGTTGCGTTACAGGGAGCCCATGAATACAGAACCACACGACACATGGTTGATGGCTTGATTCTACTGTCCCTGCCTTAGCGGGAGAACTTTTTCCGCTTCCACTGCCTGCTTTTTCGTCTCCCTAATACATATAGCCCGAAGATAACATTTGTTTGCTATTTTTATGTTTATTCCCCCTAAAAGTATACTTACTTACACTCCTGCTTTCAGTTCACTATAAACACTATCAGCTTAATTCAACAGCAGAACAAAGACCGCTCCCATACCTTCGATTTACCTGTTATGCCAACTGCAACGTGCACCTTATACCCGCAAAGCTCGCAATGTCATCTTTCTGCGTAACTCTCTGGCATTCCCGGCTACGCTTTTTCTCTTCGGTCCACTCAGTCACCCTTAAAGACGTTCGGTTATCTTTCCTTAGCATTACATGCCCTGCCCTTCACTATTTCATCTCGAGGTTACCTATATGATATCGAGTTTATTTCTTGGCCCATTCTACTTTGCCCCTATCAGTTCAGTTTCTCTACTGCATATAAGAGATATTGCATATGTAAAGAAGCATTCACTCAACATTTCTGTTGCTCGGTACGAGACTGTGATCTGAATGGCTGCGCTTGGAGCTATTTCCTGCTGCCTTATTTACAAGTTTTCATTAATTTAAATTCTTCGTGCGCAATGTATTTTACAGCATTAGAGCATGACCGCCGGGTTTGGCCAATCAACGACAGTGTGAGCATGCATGACGACGATGATAGGATCACGTTATGTAAAGCTGAAATCTGGACGAGTTGGTATGCAAAATATATCAATTAGCTTTCGCTAGAGGCCAGTTGTAGGACGCGGCTGCGCAGTATAGTTATATGGCTATCTAAAATTTTGTTTAGACGATAGTTTGGTTTGATGTGCATCACTGGGGAACAGCGCAACAAAGGCGGGTTCGTCCTATAGTCCCCCCTTTGTTGCGCTGTTTCCAAATATGGATGATAGGGTCGTCGTTTACTGATTGATATATGGCTAGTTGATATTGGCCAATGTTTACCTGTTGATCAGACATATCCTTAGGGTGAAAAAGACAAGGACGATGAAAAGAATGATAATGGTGATGAAATATTTTACTAAAAGCAGGCGAGTATACTACCTCATCGATCTTAGGCCCTTATGACTGTAACCAGACCCAGTTTCAATGCTCGGAGAGCTTCTATTTCAATTTCTGAGGTTACTACTTAGTTTACTGCAGTAAAGCACTCATCAGATGAAAAAAATAAAAATATCATAGGGCCGATTTATTGCGGAAGGAAAGGCTACTACGAGCAAGACGAATTGATAGTTGGCCAAGAGCTGCTGCCCATAGAGAGGGGTGGTGCGATGGATGAATTAATTCGACTGCCAATCCTCCCCCAAATGTAAGACACCCTCCAAATCAAAATTCATTCGAATGACTTTTATCCTGGTGCGATCACAGTGGTGCCCATTGCGTCCAGAGCGCACAGGGTGCACACCCACATCACAGTGGCCGCACATTCGTTGTACATGGAGTATAGACAAAGGTCGTTCATGGCTAAGAAGTAAACGTGTGCGAATTGTAATTTTTCAAAACGGAAGGGAGTACGAATAGTGCAGCTTCATTATCAACACAAATAGGGAAGCTCTATACAACCACCTAATACGAGTAGTACAGCTGAAAGCCAAAATTTATTATGAATCTAATATTTTTGCGTATATTCCCTACTTGTGAATATTTGCACAAAGCGAATCGTATAGTGTAACAGCCAAGCACATTCGGCTGCGGTATGGTGTGGTGCTATATACTGTGCAATAGTTACAGCTGCTATCAAACAACGTAGTTCCCTATCTCCACTAGGGGCTAACCAATAAGAAATAAGTCCCAGACTAGAGACCTCACCGCACATCCCGCTCCCTTATCTCTAATAACGCTTTTCAGGGAGTCATTCAGAGGTCAGCATGTTAGCTCTATGAAAAATCATGTCATCCACATAATGAAATGACCTCATACTGCAGGTGATGATAAGGAGAAGAGGTAAACGCAGTATAGTGTTGTAATTCAAGACGACAGCTAATAAAACTACAGCGCCACATCCCTGTAGATGAAATGGGTGAGGGCTACGCATGATTCATGGGTTCTAAAATCGGCCATCAAAGCAGAATTTACTAAACCTGCCAAAGCCCTGCTACACACGCCCAGCCTTGGAGACCATACATGAGCGTTATGCGCGCCGCCACACGAATGGTTTGCGTCGGGGCGTTGAATTCCACGCGCACCGATCAAGTCAGCATGCTGAACAACGTCAGAGTGGGCCAGCTTAGAAAACCGTGATAAAAAAAAAAGGACTTTGGTATGCCTTTCGAAGTTCATGAAAAATATTAGACATTTCTTTAATAAGCATATTCCACTCGTTTCGAACATTTTTGAACATGCAATATGTCAATCATAAGCGAATCGAATGGGTGGATGCTTGAGTGACTATTCGAAATCTGGATTTTGAATTCGGCTATCCAAAAAACAAAGCAAAACCTCAACTTTTTGCTATTTACTCTCACCTGCGTCGCTGAAGCAGCTCACTGCACTGCGAACGGCGCTCCTGACATCGAGTATACACGGAGCGAACGTGTTTTTTTTTTTTGTTTTTTTTTTGGTTTAGATTGAGTTGTTGCAGATGATCTTTTCATTTTTAAAAAATGCTTTTATTCACTGGAATGCTGCCCTCGGACACGTATAAAGCTCCTCCGGTCAGTTCCGAACTTTAAATCAAGCAGCGCTGAACAATCTTCCCTTGTCAATAGAATCAAGACTGGAAGAGTGCTGACCCCCCCTCCTGAAAGCTATAAAGCATGCCCAAAAGTGCCCGATAGCTGCTGTCCCACTTGGGATTCCGTAATAAACTTTCAACTTCCACGAAGAGTGAAGACAGGGAATGAGGACTGAAGACATTTATCATTCACCACAAATATCAAAGAAATCAAACTAATACATTTGATAAATTGAAAACTTGCAATTAAAGCATCTTCTTCCGAGGTTTACGGAGATCCATGAGCCATGAAGAGGAGAAAGATGTGTCACCAGAATGCCTTGTATCACGTGTTTAAGGATCACAACATAAGGTGAAAGTCGTTACTATCCAATAAGCCATTTGACAAGCATATATAATTTAAATCATAACAGTCGCTATCAGCGTACTGGCGCCTGTCACTCATCTCGGTGGCAAAACGTTGTACAAATAACGCTGACAGCATTCGTTAGCAACAATTATCTCTATTTTACGTGGCAATGTATATGTAGTTACTAATAGGTTACTAACAGGTGCGCAAATATTTTTTGTCTCCGAACGATAAGGATTAGCATAATAAATCTAAGAATGAAATCAGTGTACGTGTCCATAACGCTGTCAGGGGGGCGCATTTGTTTATCACATGGTGTCGCAGCGGCTGTGCGGGTTCATGGCTTTCCCGGGGCCGCACTCAAACGCCTGCGCAAACTCCGGCATGTTGAGCAGGGGCACATTGCAGCGGAGTCGTGGAGGCGAGTACCTGCCGGCACTCTGCTTCACCTCGCCGGAGCACCACTTGAAGCAGCTGCTGGCGAAGAACAGTTGTTCGTCGTTGAAGCGGGCAAGGCCCGGCGGCACCGTGCCACGCGACTGCACTGTAGCCCTGAACGCCCGATACGCCTTGAGCATGCCCCCGCTGTCCGCGAAGTTCTCGGACAGGGCCTGCTCCCCGAAGTTGGCTCCGCCGGCGGACCAGGGTATCTCGTTATACAGGCGGCGCAGGCATCGCAACTTCGCCACGAACATCTCTTGCGAGGCCGGAGTCCACCAGTTGTGCCGCAGGCCGTCGCGGCCGTACAGACCGAGGTCCGGGTCGAAAGCGTGAGTCATCTCGTGGCCCACGACGTGCCCAAGGCTGCCGTAGTTGTAGGACGTCGGGTAGCCGGCGACGAAGAAAGGGGGATATAGGATGGCCGCCGGGATAACCATCACGTGGTACACAGGCAGGTAGAACGCGTTGACTAGCGTCAGCGGCACGCTCACTTCATTTCCGGACTGCGCTGAGCCGTTGACGCGCATAAACTTCTTGGCGTGGCGGAGCTCCGCCGAGCGCACCGCTAGTGCCATATCCAGGTACGAGCCACTAAGGGCAGGTACGTACGGGTAGAGACGCCTCAGGGCGTCCTCTTGGGACAGCCTGTCGGGGCTGCCCACGATGGCGTGCAGTGTGGTCAGCTTTTCCAGAGCGCCGCGTTTAGTCTCGTCATCCATCCACGACAGCGAGGCCATGGTTGAGTTGGCCATGGTGCGAATGTGTTCGAGGATGTCGCCCGCGTTGCGCACGGAGTCCCCCGGCAGCCAGCGTCGATTGAAGACTCGCGCGAAGGCGAAGGGCATCACCGCGTCGCTGTCCATGTAGCAGCGGCCGATCATGTAGCCCAGCGTGGTAGTATCGGCGCTGGGCTCAGTGGCGAACTGGGCATACGTCAGCGGATACGACGTCATGCTCGCCAGGTGCCGCGCAGCATGCCACGTAACGTAGGAAAGCAAGCCCGTGGTGTCCTCTACGTTGCCGACGAGAAGCCCCAAGAGCCGCAGAAGACGTCGGTTCATGACGAAGATCTCGTCGTTCAGGCCCATTCGCACGGGCAAGTGCCGGTTGATGACCTAGAGGTAATTTTAGTCCATACTTGTTTCGTCGCGCTCAAAATTACGCGTAACATATATAACGGCTTGCCGGAACTGATCCACGCTAGCCAATCGGTTCATATGACACAAACCTGGACGATGAAACTTAGCGAATACAACGGTAACTCTGATCTGCAATAGTTTGCACATTTTTTGAAGGAAATTGCTCTGCACCCAAAACATATAACATATGTTATCGAAAAGAAAGAGAATGCGCAGGTGGCCATAAGATATGGTGCGACAAATTTACGGCATAAGTAGTGGTTGTACATTTCACATTTGCATTGATATCTTCCGATTCCGAAGAATGCGCAGGCGGCGACAAATCTACGGTATATATAAGTAGTTGTGCTTTTCGCCTTTGCATTTATCGTCTTCCTATTCCATCCTTGAATTTAATTTCGCAGTCTGGTTTGGCGGGCTTTTGGTGCTAGCAGGCAAGATATAAATGAGATACACATGAGTTTAGCGGCCCCCGAGTAGGCATTCCTCCCTCCAACATGTATACGGAGACAGCATATCTTTCATCGAAATGAAGATTAGCTTTTGTAAGGCTGTATTGATGTCATTTACTAATAAAACTTTCCCGTCCTTTTTCAGCTGCGAATTTAGTGATAATCACCTTCAACGCGTTTTTGAATATAGGTATCGTGGTCTCATTTTCCCCGCTAACCTGTCCTGGCTGTTTGCGTCGTATTAAACTAGGCTGTTTGCGTCGTATACGCTGTCTAATTCTCCGTGCGACACTAAACTACTATTGTATAAAACACTTTCCGCCCCATACTTCCCTACGCTAGCATAATCTTGAATCCGTATACAAGCAACTCGAAATATACAGAGTTGAAGCCGTCCAAAAAAAGCCATTAGATTTTAACCGCCGTTATGACTTTAGTTTTTATTGTAAGCCATGTCTTCAGTTAACCTAACATCTCTCGCTGAACAATGGTGCGTCAACTCTTTAAAAAACTTTCATGGCTTTATTCACTCGTTCTGTCACCTCTTTAGTAACATATATCACCTTCGCTAAACTATCTTCTAATAGGAGATATAACACGCTAAACGTTACACCCTTTTATACGCGTATACAAACACTTTCAAACAGTATTTTCCCCCAAACAATTCAATTTTGGAATTCACTGCCAGGTGCCGATCGTTCCCTTCTACTAAACGAATTTTTGTCTGTGCTTCAATATCATCGTCCCTAACCTTTTTTGCGGTACATCTTTGTTGCTGTATTTGTTTATGGTCTTGAAATGTATCATATTCCCACTTCTGCTATAGCCCCATTGGGGATGCGGTACGCGAAAATAAATCAATTCATTAATAAATTGTACTGATGATTCACTAAAATAAAATTTCATATCATTCGCAGCTGCAAATGATACACGGAATAGTGCGAACCTGGAGCCACTCTGCAGAGGAGAGGTAAGGTCCCGTGATGAAGTCCATCTCCTCAATGACCACGTATACCAGGTCGGCGTCGGGCCGCGAATCCATCATAGAGGGCACCATGGTCATCAACACATGGTTATCCAGCTGAAGAATCTGCACATACAGCATTCCGGGCAGCTCTTCTCAGACAGCCCGAATAAACACCAATACATGGCCATAAAGTCATGCGTAAGCAGCATAGGGGATCAAATATGCGAAGGAGTTTCTTTAAACGACACTTGGTTGCCGAGGAACAACAAAAAAGCAAACAAGTTCCCTCACGTAGTGCAATACCCCCTTAAGGCAGTGCTGAAAATTTTTCGGATATATTTATATTTCACGCAGTTAATAAAGACGCGTACTAATGTTTTTTTTAAAGCTCAATACTAACAACCATGCTTAGAATAGTGCAGCCTTTTTTTCTTTTACAATACTTTCTTTATGGGCGCACTTTAGGCTCAAATGAATCTCCTGTAAAAACCCAATGCCGCTTGAAAAACATACTTCAAGCATTCCTTCAGCGGTTAGATTCGGCTACGATATAGTAAGCTATAATTTATACAGCTCGGTCGATCGAAAAGTAGTAGTAGTAGTAGTAGTAGTAGTAGTAGTAGTAGTAGTAGTAGTAGTAGTAGTAGTAGTAGTAATAGTAGTAGTAGTAGTAGTAGTAGTAGTAGCACTAGTAGTAATAGCAACAGCAGTAGCAGTAGTCGTAGTAGTAGCACTAGTAGTAATAGCAACAGCAGTAGCAGTAGCAGTAGTGGTAGTAGTAGCAGCAGCAGAAATAGTATCAACATCACCAACAGCTGTAGCAGAGCAGTAGCAGTAGTATAGTAGCCGGAAAAAATCGAGGGCTGCATAAAAAATCATCATTTGTGGTTCTAGGGATTGATGATTGGTGCATGATAGGCGACGATGAGTTAATAGAATCATTGTAATTAATTAGTTGATGAATTAAAGAAACGAAAAAATTGGAAAAAAGAGCTTCAAATGCGTCATAGAGCTCCGAATGAAAAGCGAATGCTTGATGATGCTCACTAGAAATATTTAGAGCGTTTAATTGATCAATTAATTCATTGAAATAATTAAAAATGATAATTTAGAAAAGGGAGATCAAATTTCCCAAAATGCTCAAAATGAAAAGCAAATTCTTGATGATGCTAATAAAGAAAATTTACAGTGTATAATTGATCAATTAATATTTCAAAAACATTAAAAAATAAAATAAGAAGAATGGGGCTTGAGAGGTGTGAAAATGCACAGAATAAAAAAAATGAATGCTTGATTATTATAAGCAAACAAATTTATAGTCTTTGGTTTGTAGGGTTTAGCATCCCAAAGCGACCCAGGCTACGAGAGACGCCGCAGTAGAGGACTCAGGAAATTTCGACCAACTGGAGTTCATTAACGTGCACTGACATCGCGCAGCACGCGGGCGCCTTGCCTTTCGCCTCCATCGAAAAGCGGCTGCCGAGGCCGGGATTCGATCCCGCGTCATTGAGAACAGTGGTCGAGCGCCGTAACCACTGCGCCACCCCGGCGGGGTTTTATAATAGATTGATTTCTTACAAAATGAACAACCGTGTGGAGCCTCTTCTCCATTCTGAGTCTCACCCCTGATACATAAGGGCGACGTCCGCAAAGGGACATATAAGTTAGCAGCATCTGTGGCATATTATGACATAGCAATATCGGCGGGAAGTTCTAGTATTTCTTCGCTTATCGCAGGAATTAAGTGGCCATAAAATCATCATTAAGGCTTATATCTCATTTCATATAAGGAAGAATACATCGTATGTTCGTATGCGTGCGTGCGTGCGCGCGCGTGTGTGTGTGTGTGTGTGGGGGGGGGGGGGGGGGGAGGGCTGAATAATCAGTAAATAAATGAAAAAAAAAAAAAGAAAAACTGTAAAAAAAAGTAGAAACTGGGTTCGTAGGTGTCAAATGCTAGGCGGCGAACATAAAAAATTACAGACTGCGCTTACGTCTGCTTATAAGCGTAAATGGTGAAAGCCACTTTACAGGACAGTTTTCGCTTATTGTATCGTAATTGTCATCGCTACTAACATCATCATCATCACCACCATCATCATTATCACTCACTGAATCATCACTACTATCATCCTCACGCAGGACAAGGATTGGTTTGGTATGAGTTGGGAGGTTTAAACGTCCTAAAGCAACTCGGACTATGAGAGACGCCGTAGTGGAGGGTTCTGGAAATTTCGACCACCTGGGATTATTTAACATGCACCGACATCGCACAGCACATGGGCGCCTTGCTTTTCTCCTCCATCGAAAAACGGCCACCTCGGCTGGGATTCGATCCTGTATCCGCTAGACAAGGAGAATTACGATTGATTTCTCACGAGCCCGGCTTGGTCTACTGGTTTGTGCGCTCGGCTGGGGACGGGAGGTATAGTGGCTCGATTTGTGATGGAAACCGATTTTTTTTTCTTTAAGGCTGCGGCCATTTCCCCAACTCATGACCCAAGAAAGGCCTTCGACATAAAAAAAAAAAAAAAAAAAAAGAAAGCTTTGCGGAGACAGCACTGAAATATTTGTGCTGGGCAGCACTGTACTTCGGATGCACAGATTAAAAGGTGCAGTCGACGCCGCCTTTGTGTCGAACCCTGCAAATAATGCCAGATATCGCTGCGGCTGATAAGTTTTTGAAGGATTTAGCCGCAAGCTAGATAGACACCCAGCCCAGAAGTCTGGATCTGGAGTCTATTTTCGGCTTTTTTAGCCCGGTATGTGTTGCTCGAGCACTCTACGTAAGGTTGACGCCGACTTACTGTAGCGACTGGCACATCAGTTTCGTTAATACAGAGAGGCTTATCAAAAGCAGCACCTATAGCGCAATATCAGACTATCAGATTTCGTGGCCCACTTGCCTCTTCCACGGCGCTCTTGGGAACTTTCGAGCCGCTGAGGATGTTCGAGGCGCGGTCGAAGTACGCGAGCAGGGCACCCCTCTCTTGGAGCACGTTGCGCGCCATGAACCACTCGATCATGTACGGGTTGCCGGCGAAGTGCAGGGTGCGGAAGCCCGGACGCTTGAAGTACGTGTCCACGCTCAGCTGGAAGAACACCGGCACACCCCAGTCCAGGGACAGGGACACCAGAACGTCTAGCGTTGCCAGCTTAGACCTTAAACAACAACAAAAATTGATCAGGTTATCTCTGCTAAACCGATTATAGTGCGAAAGCGCGGATTTTATTTTTCGTCTTGTTTTAAATCGGTGTAATCAGCTTTTTATACACAATACTTACCTGGTACAAACATTCTGTGGCATGAGCCTGGTTCGCTCTAGTTTCTACTGTACATTGGCACCATGTGCAGGCTTAACCAGCCTTACGCCTGGCTATAACGAGATGAAGTTCCCGCTAAGGTGGCTCTGTGATTAAGACATTCGGCTGCTGAACCCGAGTATCCGTGTTCAAACCAGAACGGCGATAATTGCGCTCCGATGTTTTCTTTAGGCGTGAAAGCACTACAAGAGGCCATGTTCTGTTATTGTTCAGTCAGAGGTTCCATCACTTTCTCTGTTGGCTGGCGAATTTGGAAGACCAGACGGGGACGCTTTGGAGCCGCTATAAATAATTTAATTTGACCCCCTCGCGCGAGGTCATATGGTGTTGACCTCATGAAACAGCTCAGCCAATCAGAGCGACCGCACAAACAAGGTCGGACAATAATTCTTGGTGGGTGGTGGTGAGCTTATGAGCGTCTTCGCACTAAAAAGAAAATACCTGTGCATGTAACCCTCTGCTTTCAGACCTGTATCCTATCGTGATGGAATAGAGGAAAGAAAAGGGCTGAACATCGCAAGGGGGAAGAGGGGGGGCTGAGATGGAGGCTTACAAAATGGGATTGCGGTCAACCACTCTGCACTATGGGTAAGGGCAAGTGGTGACGTAAAACAGAAAAAATATCGTTATAGGATAAGAAGCGCGGACATCGGTCAAAACCATGCACGCTGCAAGGGAAGAATTCGTCGCGCAAGCACTTGTTCCAAGCAACAGAGATCTAGCTGCTCAGGAGCGATGGTGACACCGTTATATGTCACACGCTGAGGAAATGCCCACGAATCCTCTGTTGACGTCTGTGTTACGCATGCCCTCCGCGCGAGCGTTGCATGATATGGAAATGGTAAGCTGTACCGTAAATTTTTTCATGAACTCGAAGGGATAGTATTGTGTATAATGCAATAAAAGCACAATACAGTCAGATTATCATTTTCTTGCGCCGGTTCTCTCCTTGCGCAATCTTGTCTGCTCGTCTGCGCAGCCACCCGGATGCAATTATAGTTGTAGCAGCCACGTTCAATGCGTGACTGTTATGGAGCATCATGCAGGTGGGATGCAACAAGAACGAATGATTTATTCAAGCAACTCCTTTTATAGCCCGCCGATGACGTTGTCATGACCATGTGATGACATCACGAAGTCATGACAAAGTTTGCCAACGACGCATCATCTCTCCCCCCTTAAAGATTCAAGCATACAGGTGGCCGTCGCTGTCTGCTTGATCTTCGCAAACCTGGCGGGCCAGTTTCCGTCTCGGGTGCTTTTGGGCTATCTTGAGAAGTGGTCGGAGCGTCGTCCGCAGGTTCCCGCTTGCTAACTTCTCCAGAGGCTATGTCTTCTGATTCAGTCCAATGTCTCAGTTGGTCCAAGTGCCGCTGCTGAAGACTTTACACCGAGTCAACGGAGACCATCCTGGATGACCATGCGCTATTCCTGGATTCCACCTGCGTCTTGCTCCGAAATTGCGCATCCACACCGGTTCTCCAACATCAAATTTAGTCGCACTCTTGGCTGGCTTTCTGCCGACTTCTCACCGGGCGTGATGCAGTCCATCTTTGTTCTTATCTGGTAACCGAATAAGTGTGGAGCGGGCGATTTGCCGTTATTTACCGGCGATATCGCAACAAACCCGAGCTATACGCATTTCCAGATCTTTTCCGGGGTTTTTCTTTAGCTCTTCCTTGAGCATGCGCGCAGCTCTTTCGGCTAAACCATTCGATTGTGGGTGATAAGGAGCTGTTGTGAGTTGATTTACGTTGTTTCGTGCCAGAAACTCGCGAAAGCCGGCACCCACAAACTGTGGACCGTTATCCGAAACGGAAGTTTTTGGGAGGCCAAAGCGTGCAAATATTGACCGTAGTACGCCGACAATTGTTTGCGATGTGGCAATTTTCATAGGGATTGCTTCCATCCATTTCGTTTCGGAGTCTACGACGACCAATACCATATGTCCGTCCAATGGGCCTGCGAAATCTGCGTGTAGTCTGCTCCATCTTTCCCCGGTTGCTGGCCACGTCAAAGGTATCTGGGCTGGTGGCATCGCAGCGGCCTGTGCACAAAAACCGCATGATATCACCAGTCGCTTCATGTCAGAATCCAGACCCGGGTACCAAAACAGCGTTCTCGCCTTGCTTTTCATGGCCGTCATGCCTGAATGCGTCTCATGGAGCAGACACAACAAACACTTTGCCGGGTCGAAATGAACAAGGAACTTCGAAGTCACAATTGCCTGCTTAATTTTCTGAACGGCGTTTTCTTGTTACTTCTTCCACTGCCACTTGGCCCCTTTAGCTAGGAGGGCGTACAGAGGAGCCAGCACAGTGTCCAGATTGGGCAAGAGCTTGCCGTAATAATTTACAAGTCCGAGAAAATCTTTCAGCTCACTCACACAAGTAGGTTCCGGGGCTTCGACAACGGCTTTGATGTTATCGTCCTTCGGACGCAGACCCTTAGCGTCGATCCGATGACCGAGAAAAGTTACTTCGCCTTGCCGGAATTCGCACTTTTTCTTGTGCAGTCGGAGACCGTACTCCCACAGCCGCTGTAGCACCCTCTTCAGCCTTGATACATTGTCCTTTTTTTTTTTTACCGATGATAATATCATACAGGTACACCTGCACTCCTGGAATATCGCCCAGCAGCGCGTCCATCCGCCTCTGGAATATAGCTGGGGCAGAACTTATGCCAAAAAGTAATCGGTTGAAACAGAAGAGGCATTTCTGAGTGTTGAGGACTGCTATCGTTTTGGCATCCTCGTCTAAAGGTAGCCGGTTGTAGCCTTGGCGTAAATCCAACGTCGTGAATACTTCTCCGCCATTTAGCTTAGCAAAAATGTCGTACACTCGAGGCAACGGGTACTGTATCATCGCTGTGGCTGCATTCACTCTCATACGAAAGTCTCTGCACACTCGGATAGACCCATCGCCCTTTACGGGTACCACTGGTTTTGCCCATTCGGCGCTTTTCACCGGCGCCAGGACATCTTGTGCAACCAGTTGATCCAGCGCTTCAGACATCTTATCCCTCAAAGCGTAGTGGACCGTACGGGCCTTAGAAAACCTTGGGCACGCATTCTCTTTCAGCTGCAGTCACCGGTGGTCCCTTGCATACGCCGAGTCCTGGAGCAAACACGTCAGCATATTCGTTGAGCAGCTGTTGCAGTCCCGTGCTGACAGCTTTTATCTCGACCGGTTGTACAGTCGCGACCACACGCGACAACATTGCCACCCCATCCTCGTTGAATGCTTTGATTGTGTCTCTGCCGCACAAAGATGGTCCGACGCTGTCGACCACTATGACCGTACCCTGAATGCCTTTCCCGTCGCAAGTAGCAGTCATACTGAGTTGTCCGACAACTGGAAGTTCGCCCAAGAGGCAGGATAGCTTAAACAGTGATTTGCGCAATGGCGACCACAGCGCCTCTTACTTCCGGAACGTAGTTACGGAGATGACACTCACGGGTGATCCAGTGTCCATGAGCATAGCAATAGGGACGTTATTCCAATTATTGGCCTTGTACATTGGCCGAACCTTGCGGATGCTGGCTTCTTGGTGGAGAACCGCTACAATAGTGTACAGGGCTTCGCTGTCGTCCGAGCTCGTGTCCCCTCCTGCTGCCATTGCGTACGATCCCTGCGTCGTTAGCCTGCCGGGTGCGATACGTGCCGAAGAGAACTTGTGTTAGACTGCCACATTCGGCGATGTCCTCATTTGCCGCACCGGTGGCACACCGCGTGAAGGTGTTTGCATTCCGCCTCGGTGTGCGACTCGCCACCACACCTTCCACAAGTATCGCGCGTCTCCAGCCTTGGACGTAGCTTCGATGACCGGCTCTTTTGTCGGACAAAATGTACCTCTTCTGGCTCTGCAGAGTGCATGCTTTTGGCGTTCTGGGAGGATGTCCGTGCCGAGACAGCAAAGCCTTCCTCGTGTTCTAGTGTAAGCTTCCGTTGAGTCAGTAAATGTCACCGGACGTCTTCATCTTGCACACCGCACACAATCCTGTCCCGTAACATGCGTTCCAGTGACGTTCCAAAGTTGCACTTCTCCGCTAGTCGTCTAATTTCGCCAATGAAGTCATGAACAGATTCCCATTCCTTTTGCGAGCGCATGAAGAAAGCATAACTTGCAGCGATCTCGTTAACTTGTGGAGCGTAGTGGTCTTCCAAATGCCGGACGACTTCTTCGTAACCCAGCTCATTCACTTTTTTTGGATGACACCGCCCCTGTTCCCCTCGCACCGCATTGTCCGTGAGCGAAGCTATAAGCAGCGCTCGCTTCTTCGTTGGTTCCGCGATGCTATGGGCTTCGAAGTAAGCCTCTGGCCGAACACGATACGTAGGCAACGGACCTTCTGCATCTGTGAATTCCGCCCGGCACTCACTCTTGCGCAGGTAAATTCGTCTAGCGCCAGCGCGCTTCCTCGTCGCCACTGTTATAGCATCACGCAGGTAGGACGCAACAAGAACGAACGCTTTATTCAGGCAGCTCCTTTTATAACTTGCCGGTGAGGTTGTCATGACCAAGTGATGACATCACGTGGTCATGACAAGGTTTGCCTACGACGCATCAGTGACCGCGTATTGTTGTGAAGGTTAGGTTACTCATGCTATCCAGATGCGCTTGTAATACAGTCGATCACGAATATTACGAGTTGTGATGAAGAAAAATACAAGAGAGGGAAAAAACTGGCAGAACGAAATGGTGTCCTGAAAGAGTGCATGGGGTTTTGTGGGTGTCCTCGCTTAACTCAAATAGGGGCAACTTGCCCCATCTTTGTATTAAAATTCGGCACAATAAGACGAGACACAGAGAATAAAAAAAGACTACTCGATGGCTGCATAACAAAAACGCAAAAAAAGAAATTCATCTCTTTTATGAAGAAATATAGTGAAATTATGCCTAGCTCGAATGTTTAAATTCTGATTTGGGTGTTTCTACCACAAACCTTATGCTTTCTTCGAATAATGAGCCGAATGTTCGTGGTTGGCTGACATCCTTCTCTGTCGAATGAGGGGCAAAATTATTAGGGCTACATTTTCTGTCCGGCCAATTCGAAGAGAAATGTTCACCTCCGGCCGGCAGCGACCTTTGAAGTGGGATTATAGGCATGTTAGCGACCTACTCCCACCTCCTTGTAATCTTTTTTTCCCAGCCTTATACACGTACCTAGGCGGCGATGTGGGCCAGCTGAGGTTAAAGCGAGCCAGGAAGCCCCGCAGCTCGTCCAGCCTGTGCTGCTCATTGAAGGCCACCTGTACGCATCGCTGGAACAGGAGCGACACCTGCTGCGACGGCAGTGCCTGTCCGCCTTCCTCAAGCACGAGGCTCATGATGGCGGCGGTGGCGACACGCTGCTGCAGGACCTGCCACCACGGGGGAAGCAGCAACCACACGAGTATAAAAGGGTAGTTTCATCGTAAACGAGAACCAAAGATTTGCCTAACATCTTAAAGGTACGTCGCAAAAGGTGGTTACATGAGTAAGCTCATACGCGCGAGAGAGGCAGGTTGTAATCTGAAGTTACAAAGAGAAAGTCCGATGCAGCTAGCCCCCTTTGTGGCATAGTGGCGGCAATAAGCGTGCTACTCCTCATCTCCCGTATTTGTGGATGTTCTAACTTCAAGCCATGCCGTAGCCGCAGGAGCATGGACGGTACTCCCTTTCTACGAGTTTTATGACTTGGTGAAATTATGGGTATAGTTTACGTGCCAATGGAAGTATAGCATATATGTTATTCCTACACTTCAAAGTGAATTACTGATGCGAACATAAGTAAACGGAGAACGCTTTTTCGTACAAATTACAGTCGCACTTCCTGTATTGGACATAAGAAAACAAATTTGCCCAAGTAAAAGCGCACTGTCGCCTATTACCAGCTAGAATATACCACGACTGCCAGTTCTAAATAGGGAACGTCGAAAACGTTAGAAGAAAATAGCGTGCTCCGTTTAGTTTTTGTTCGCACCGGTACTTAGGTGGGCAGGCGCAGGTGACACGTGGTGTAGAGCTTTATCTACTTCAAGCACAACATTCGTACTCAAGGTAAAATCCCACAAATGTGGCCACTTGTAAGATGGCCCAAAATATGAAGAAAAATGCGCGAATCATATGACTACGCTAGACATGTGATATGAGCGCAGAAAACTATCCTTAAAATGGACGCCGCCGTGTTTTACGGCAGCTCTGGAATAACTGAGTCGATGTGATATCGCTTGTTTGTTTTGAACTAATATGCAAGTTTGTTTACATAACAACCTCTTATGACAGCAATGATAAAAAAATAACCTCAACTGAGACGGCTAAGCAAACTTAACTGAAGATGCGGATATATGAGGGCCCGTCAAAAATTTCATATCTAATCATCGGATAAATGGGAAATTTTCTTGTCAGCGATTTTGGGATGCTTCTTAGTAAATTGTGAAAAATTAAAATTTTTTCTTATAGTCTACACAAGTTTTAAGGCATATTACTGTGTCCGTTATGCTAAACGTCTTTATTTTCTTTCTGGTGGCATGCGGACGTGCGAGTTATCTGCCTCTACGCAATACGACACAAACAAGGCAATACGATTCGTACAACTATTACTGCTAAGAGACGGTCGCTACTCAGTAGATAAAAACGAGTGAAAACATTATACTGCAGTTGTCTATTACTGCTGAATGTCTTCCCCGCGCAACAGTTCTGCCGAATAAAATGAGAAAGAGTGGGCGGTCCCTGGGACCCCCGAAAGCCATCCTTTTAACAGGGAGCACTCGGGGTACCGACCTGGAAATGGCTGGAGGCGCTGGGGTTGTTCCTCTGCCAGCCTCCGCAGACGTAGCCGTAAAAGTCCTGGCAAGGGTCCCCCTTGGCGTCGATCAGCGAAAGCTCCAGCGAAGCGCTGGGGTCCATGCAGCCCGGGTCTGTACATCCGAGCGCGTAGGCACGCACAATGGCTGGTGCTGCGTAGGCCACGAACAGCATAAGCAGCGTCATGGACGAGACGAACATGCCGTAGCGGCTGAAGAGCAGAAGCGCTGTGTCCGCCGAAAAGCCGCTGCTGGCGTCTTCATCGCTGCCTTCTTTGGACGAAGAGCGTAAAGACAGGTCGGAGTTGAACTCGTCGCCCCTGGCATTAGAGGGTGCGTATCCCTGTCCCTGTTGCTTAGGGATCTGGAAGATATTGCTGCCTGCTGTCATGATCGCACGGATATTACGAGATTCTGCTAGTGTCTGCAAAAGAATCCCCAACGAAGACAGAATCAACTTGTTTAGACTTCTTCCTCGTCTGGCTCGTGGACAACTGCGGCACGTGAAGCTGGCACAGCAGACGTTCACCGGCGCGCGACCTTTTATTCGGCGTGCGCAGGGAAATGCGAGGATACTTGTGTAAAGACCACAGTTAAATTCCAGCGTTTTTGTTCCTCCTGTGGCGCTATGAATTAGCATGAATAAATTAGCGAAACAAGCAAGATGGCGGTTCGAATGCGCTTTTGACTTACACTTTTTCATACACTTTTTATTTCTTTTTTGAACGAGCAATAACAGCACGAGAATTGTTTATATCTGCGTCTTCGAGCGGTTTCCTTTTAAGTTTCGTTCTGTGGTGGTTTTAATTCATAAGAATTGCCGCGAAGGCCAAAACTTCCAAATGAATTTGTCAAGTCCTTATCGTCGGCCGCATAACCTATCGACGTAACCCCGTATCTCAAGTTATGGAATTGCGACCTCAAGCATTTCGACACTATACTTCTCACGGCCTACGAACATGCACTGCCTCTCACCGCGCCTACCAATCGGCTCTTTAACCTTGGACGGCTGGGGAACTCATAAAGGCGAAAAATTGTCGTAAGTTCCCACCTCTTTTCCACCGCTATCGGACGGCATGTACTTCAAGAGCTCGGCATTAACCTGCCCAGCACAAACCAGCAGCGTCAGGAAATGCCGATCGGATGAAAAAGCAAATTTCCTGCCATGTCTGCACCACACAACGTTTACTTCAAAATATTAGGAGGACGCTTAAGCTTCTGTTACGAAGGGGGTAAGACGTCGGAGCGCTGAACAACAAGACGATAGGGTCGGGAGCTCAGCTGGTCAACGGCAGCGCGTCCGGCACGAGAGTCCTTTTTCAACGTCTTTCTCCTTCACTTGTCTTCTAAACTTCATCTTCTTCCGTACTGTTACATTTTCCCCCTTTGCAGACGAAGCCCCCCGGGCGAGGTAGTTATTCGTTTCCACGAGAGTGACACGGCTTCATCCGGGCGACATGGGCAACTTCAGTTCTGACTGAACGACGACCACTTGCTGTCATACGTGCTATTTGGTAGTTCACTTCACTGACGCGTTCAAGCACAACGTAAGGGCCAGCGTAATGCGCCAACATTTTCTGCGCTAAACCACGCTTTCGGAGAGGTCGCCAAAGCCACACTAAATCTCCAGGGGCGTAAGACACATGGCTATGCCGACTGTCGTACCGAGCTTTTGAACGCTCTTGAGAAGCGAGAATTCGCAAACGGGCGAGACGGCGAGCTTCTTCGGCTCGACAAAGAGTTTCCGCAATGCACGGTTCATCATGGACGGAGTAAGGAAGAATGGTATCTAGACAATACCGAGGAGGACGGGCATATAGCAGGAAGAACGGGCTGTAGCCAGTAGTCTCATGGGTTGCGGTGTTGAATGCAAACGTTATAAATGGCAGTATAGTATCCCAATTCTTGTGGTCAGATGCGATGTACATAGATAGCATGTTTGTGAGTGTGCGGTTTGTGCGCTCCGTCAAGCCGTTGGTTTGAGGGTGATATGGTGTGGAATGCCTAAAATGCGACGCACACAAACGAAGAAGCTCTTCCACAACATCTGATGATCACTCGCGGAGGTCCATGGCGGAGGATCACAGAACGGAGCAAGAACAGGGACACGTGGTGAGCGGTGGCTGAAGGAAGAGCTGCCGTTTCGCAGTAGCGGGTGAGGTAGTCGGCACAAACCACGATCCAACGATTTCCGTCGGATGACTTCGGGAAGGGACCCATAAGGTCGATTCCGATTTTTTCAAATGCGCCACGTGGTGGAGTCACAGGATGCAGCAAGCCCTGTGGCGTGGACGTAGGGCGTTTGTGTCGTTGGCACTCAGTACAGCTCGCCACATATCGCTCAGTCGTCTGGCGCATCTTTGGCCAATAAAACCGGTCGCGGGCACGATGGAGCGTTCTTGCAGAGCCCAGGTGACCGGAAGTGGGGTCGTCGTGCATGGCGCGTAAGATGCACGAGCGGTAGCTCTCGGGAACCACAAGCAGAAAATTCGTACCGGTGCTTGAGTAAGCCTTTTTGTACAAAAGGCCATCACGGAGACAAAATGGGCTGGAAGCAGTGGAATCCCGCGCCTCCGCAAGCAGGGGCTCGAGGCTTATGTCGGTCTCTTGCGCAGTCCGCAAAGCCGAGGCGTCGGGAAACTCGGGCACGACGGAGGCGATGTAATGATCGAAATCACCAGAGTCACATTCGGTCGTAGGAAGAGGAAGGCGTGAAAGACAGTCTGCATCGGCGTGTTTGCGGCCACTCTTGTACGAAACAGTGAAGTCGTACTCTTGCAGACGAAGGGCCCAGCGTGCCAGACGACCAGATGGATCACGAAGGTTGACAAGCCAACACAGGGCATGATGGTCCGTCACAACCGTGAAATGGCGTCCATATAGGTAGCACTGAAACCGCTGAACAGCGAAAACTACAGCGAGACACTCCTGCTCCGCAACAGTGTAGTTACGCTCAGGTTTGCTGAGGGAACGGCTTGCATACGCAATTACATGCTCGCCTGTTGTCGAACGTTGCACAAGCACAGCGCCAACACCAATCCCACTTGCATCAGTGTGGACTTCAGTCGGAGCGGAGGGGTTGAAGTGCCGTAGTATGGGATGTGACGTTAGCAGAAACTTTAGTTGGCGGAAAGACGCGTCGCAATCTGAGGTCCAGTCGAAAGGGACGTCCTTTTGTAGAAGGGATGTCAGAGGGTAGGCGACGTCGGCAAACCTTGGAATGAATCGTCGAAAGTAGGAACACAGGCCCAGAAAACTGCGGAGCTCCTTTTGAGTCTGTGGTCGTTGGAATGCTGCAGCTGCTGCAGTCTTCTGTGGATCTGGGCGAACTCCATCGCGGTCGACGAGATGCCCGAGTACCAGCGCTTGACGTTCACCAAAACGGCACTTTTTAGAATTCAGGACAAGGCCAGCCTTCTGTAGGCAATCTAACACAACAGCGAGTCGCGTGTTATGTTCAGTAAAAGTCCGGCCAAAAATAACAACATCGTCTAAATAGCACATGCAGATCTCCCACTTGAGGCCACGAAGTATTGTGTCCATAAATCTTTCAAATGTGGCCGGCGCATTACATAGACCGAAGGGCATCACGTTAAATTCAAATAGGCCGTCCGGGGTAACAAATGCAGTTTTTTCCTTGTCAGCAGGATCCATCGGAATCTGCCAATAACCCGATCGCAAATCAACTGAAGAGAAATAAGACGCGGAAAAAAGGCAATCTATGGCATCGTCGATGCGTGGTAGAGGATACACATCCTTTTTAGTGATGGAGTTGAGGCGACGATAGTCAATGCAGAACCTCCATGTTCCGTCTTTTTTCTTCACCAATATCACGGGAGCAGCCCAAGGACTTGAGGATTCCTGTATTACGCCCCTGTTCAACATGTCTTGGACTTGCTCGGTGATGATCTTACGCTCTGATGGTGACACACGGTACGGCTTTTGACGGATCGGATGGGCAGATCCCGTGTCAATCCTGTGGCGTGCGCGCGACAGGGGAAAACGTTGCGAGCCGTCGGACTGCGTGAAATCAAAGACGGATAGGTGCTGGCACAAGAGGTTCTTCAATATCTGTCGTTGTGATGTGTTCAACGATGCACTGATCATCGGAAGAAGCTTTTCGTCAGCAGGTGAGTTAGTAGCGGGGTTGTCTAGGGCAGGAGTAACGACAGCTACACAATTCGGGAGAGTTGCGCTACATGAAGCTAGTTTGGAACCCGCTGGAAAAACAACTGGTTCCGATGAGCAATTTATAGTCCACAGTCCGGTACGGCCCTCTTTCACGCGAACCAAACAATGAGGCACTAACGCATTTTTCTTTACGCACTGTAAATTAAGAGGCGCCACAGTAGCCTCAAAAGAGTCGTTAATAGGACGGGAGCAGGACACCTGGACACACACTGCTGAATGTGGCGGTATGACGACTTCATCACACACACACAAAACGTCTTCATAATTTGATGTCTCTTCCAAAAGTTCACGAGGAAGAGAACCACTAACACTTAGCTCTCCCGTTCGACAGTCAACTGTAGCGCCGCACATACGCAGGAAGTCAATTCCCAAGATTACGTCGTGCGTAGATCGGGGCAGTACTGCAAACTCCGCCGGAAATACCGTGCCCCCCAAGGAAACTTTAACGCTGCATACCCCAACCGGATACAATAACTCTCCACTTACTCCATAAAAATTTGCAGTTTTGTCCCAAACAAACATAACTTTGTTCTTCAAAAGGTTCTTAAAATTTAAACTCATCACTGAAACTGTAGCACCAGTGTCTACCAACGCCATCGTTGGCAAACCATCAACAATCACATTGACCTTGTTCTTTAACATGAACACAGACGGAGGAATAATAGGTAGCAGCGCACATTGTCCAGCGACCTCACCTCCATTGGCCGCGCTGGCTAGTTTTCCTGCGTTGGTGGTGGAGATCGGCGCTGTGGAGACGGGGAGCGGCGCACACGAAATGACGGAGGTGGTGTGACACTGCGGTCAGACGCTGGCGAATGGCTGCGGTGCCCTTCGTTTTGAAAACGGCCCCTCCGGGAAGGATGTTCTGGCCGATAGTTGTCGATGTAGGGCTGGACGATGCGTCGGTTCGGTGCCGTCGGGGGATTCCGGAACGATGTGCGCCGATTGCAGTAGCGGGAAATGTGACCCGCGGCCCCACACCGGTAGCACACCGGAAGAGGTCGCTCAAAAAGTGGCGTGTCAGCTGGTTCCTGCATGGTAGGCCGCGACGAATATCCGGATGGTGGTTCCGGGACGATGTAGTTGTCCGGCGGTCGGCGCGATGTACGACTGGAGTAAGAGCGAGGATCTCTACGCTGATGGCAAGAGAATTGTTGGAAATTGTCTTCAGGCCTTGGTCGCGGAGTGTATAGGTCTTCGCGGCAGACAAAGTCGGTGACATTCGTGGACATCGGCGGGCACGCACCCCCACAAGTTGGACGAGCATATACGTCCCCTCCGAAGCCATTGGGCCGGACAAGCTGCTCACGTCGTGACATCTCATCTCGAACAATTTCACGGATGGCGCACAGGAGGCTTTGAGATGGCGACTCTTCAATGCTAGCCACTGTAGTCACATTTGCGAGCCGTCCAAATTTCGGTGTAATGCGGCGAGTCTTTAGGGCCTCGAATGTTCGGCAGTGCCGGATAACGTCAGAGACCGAACTCAAGTTTTCCTTGGCAATTAGGAAGTGGTAGACATCTTCCGCAATGCCCTTGAGCAGATGGCCTACCTTATCATCTTCAGTCATCCTGCTGTCGACGGTCTTGCACAACTTGAGTATGGCCTCTATGTAGGTGGTGCAAGTTTCGCCGGCTGCCTGGGCCCTCTGAGCAAGTGTCTGCTCTGCCTGTTTCTTCTTTGCAGCTAGGTCGCCGAAACATTCCTTGATAGCTTCGACAAAACTTTCCCAAGTTGTCAGGGAGTCCTCGTGGTTCTCATACCACATCAAGGCGGTTTGCGTTAAAAAAAAGACTACATTGGCTAGTTTAGCCACTGAATCCCAGCGGTTATAGCGGCTCACACGTTCATAATGAGTGAGCCAGTCATCAACATCTTCCCCTGCTTGGCCGGCAAAGGAACGAGGCTCGCGAAACGGTAGCGTCGCATTCGTGGTGGTCGGCGGCGCATCGCGAGACGGGGGTAGCGGATCCCGTGTTGATGTTCGGGGCTGCTCGGTAGTCTGCTGCATTCTTGTTGGAAAGGGTGGGAGACCAGCGAGGCGACGGCTCCGACGAAGCTCCAGCGATTGAGGATGCGTCTTGAGGGTAGTCGTACCCAGCACCTGACCACCAATTTGTTACGAAGGGGGTAAGACGTCGGAGCGCTGAACAACAAGACGATAGGGTCGGGAGCTCAGCTGGTCAACGGCAGCGCGTCCGGCACGAGAGTCCTTTTTCAACGTCTTTCTCCTTCACTTGTCTTCTAAACTTCATCTTCTTCCGTACCGTTACACTTCGCCTAAAAAGTAGACGCGATAGCGCCTTTAACAGCGCCATTTCATTACACGATATTTTTGGCAACAAGTGACTGGCATCGAGTTTGGCGAAGTATTAATGATTTGATGTTTAGGGAAAGAAACCCGCAGTATCCGTTTCACTTACCTAGGCAGTCATCTGTGGTACATACATATGTCGTCGGTTCGACTCCGTATAGCAAACTGGCCTCAAATTTAAATCAGAGCTTTAAGATTATACCAGTTGAGAAACGCCGCTTTAAAACGTTACCGGTTTTTGTGCGCATTTTTTGGGTGCTTATGAATTGTCGCACCATATGGAAGCGGTCTATAGAAGCTTCCTGTTATTGCCATCATAGCCTTCTGAAAATCACCCTTTTCTTTCTCCTTTTTCATCCTAATTATCTCTACGAATTATATTTCTAAGAATTTTTGCTCCTGCAGCTCTTGAACCTATTTTATTTTCAAGGTGGTTGTGCATTTATAAAAAATCTGAAAGTTTGCAATTTGTACGCAGTTTCCTTTAACGGCCACGGGCGCCGCCACTATTCATAAACACCCGATTTATGACCTACCCAAACCACTGTTGTTTTTTTTATACATTGGCCCTATGGGAAGTTACGCAACTGGTAATATTGAAGAGCTCTGATTTAAATAGCAGTTAAATGCTATATGAAAAAACCAAATGGTATCGCACCACCATAAACGCTGCACTAAGAACGGGCGCGCCGTACATTTAATACGAAATTACGTGCCTTTTTTTTTTTGCGACACGTTTTTCTCAATTCTGGGTTACAGCGACGGCTACATGTTTACGACCGAACGAGCTGTATACGCTACAGCACAATAAGGTCATGCAAGACGTAGGGTACGAGCCAAGACGACGAATAGGAACTCTTCCAAGGACAACAGTGCCTTTTGCGTGGATGTTACGGGTCCCTGGGCATCACAATAGTAGTCGTCACTCGCCTACATCATACGACCGTTAGAAAGTCAGACAGCGATCGCACAACACACCCCGAATCCACGTGCATTGTTACCAATTCCCAAACCACCCAGTGAAACTCCTATTGACTGAAAAATTTTAACCAGAGCCACGCAACAAACCTGACACAAAACTTTTATACGCGTACCTGGTCGCTAAGAGGTAAAGGGAAACAAACGTGCGCACACATCCACAAAATAAACAAAACACGAACGCTGCGCAATTAAAGGCGAAGTTAATAAATGTTGTGTCAGCTAGCTATGTGCATCAGTTTATTCCGATTACATATTGCTGATAGTGTGCTTACGGCTCAGCCACCGCCCTTATAACCGGGCATGGGAAAAAGGATGTTTATCTTTTTAATTTCTCTGTGTGCGTTATTTAAACGTTTCACGACAAGACTACTATAGCGGACTCTGTTTAAAAAATCTTGTGCTTTTTAAAGAAAGCCATCTCAACTACACCGCAGCATCGCAACGTTTTCATCAGTGTGAGGTTAAAGAAAAACACATACACAGACGATCAATAGGATGCATTCTGCACAAACGCGTGAATGCTAGTTTTCTACAGAACTCTATATGATTACGTTATAGCCTGTATAAAATGTTTGAGAAACATTAATGATCGTTTTGGAAGCATTTATAGTGCTGTGGTAATTTCCTTTCAGAAAAACACAGGCCAATCATGTACCCAACCCTGTCACCTGCCTGCATGCACTTGCCAGACACATGCTAAGTTTTTGAGGCATGCTTGTGATTTGCCACCGTACGTGCATGTGGTCATGAGTTCTTTACGCATTCGCGCAAGGCGAGTAGATACAGTTATAGCTTGAATATTCTTGGTTTCATTTCAACATTTTTTATTTTCTATTTTCTGAAGGTGGCGGTGTGGTGAGCGTTTTGCATAAGCAAAAAGCATGTACTAGAATTTCGCGGCAAAATTTGCTTACGGTGCAGCAAACGAGACTTAGAACAAGTTAAAAGGGCTTAAGACAAGAGGAACACATGGCAGACTAATCCATATTCCTGCCCATTAAATCTATGCAGCTACGAGTTTTCTTCTTTCCATTTTAGTTTGACGGGAAATGTTGGCACATAATTGTAAATGACTCGTCGCAAAACTCAATGTTTCCAGGGGTCATTGGCAAGCTTAAGTTTGTCTGGTTGGGTACATATATCCGTCGCATAACGCAACAAGTTGTGTTTGCGGCAGAGTCCAGCCCACCGAGGAGTGCGATTGTGAGCAGTGCCAGTGACTTTTGTCGATCTCCCACTTCCTGTGAAAAGCGGCTCTGATTTACTTTTCTTTTAACTTTTAGAAAAATGCGGCGCGAACAGCTGCGACAAAACGCACGAGCATAGCACTACGTAGTGAGTATATAGATATTCCGTTTTGTTAGCGCGCTTCGTGCTTGCGAGTCACCTACACCAAAGCGACACATTATTCTTCAAAGCAGTACGCACAACATATAAGCCTGAAGATGATCGCCTTCCTCTTGGTGTCGTTTCCCATTTTGCTTTACTTGGCCTTCTACATGTAAGTTGTTCTCTCTTGCATCAAGCCGCAGGACAAACAAGCGACGTGACAACATGAAATGTGTGCCTACGGCTTGTTCCCGTTCCTTTGTCATTTTGAGCAGATGTTATGAAAAGTTAATATCTTTTCTATGTGGCGCCTATTGAGTTGCGATGCAGGTTACAATGAATGTAACAAAGCTTCGTATTCGCCACGTTTGCGGGTGCAATTGCTGTAATTCAAACTGACCTCATTATGTGCTGCTTTTGATCGATTCACGGTACTATCATTCGCACTAATCAAATCATTGTTTTTAACTGCTGGTTGGTTGCTTGCTTAGTTGATGGGGTTTAACGTCCCAAAGCGACTCAGGCTATGAGTGATATCTTTCTTGCACTGCGTTTTTTTTTTAGTTGATTCTACACAGTAGATAATTATGTTTAACTGCGTCATTTAAAATGATACCCATTAGCCCCCACCTATAGACAACACAGTAAGCATACTGTACTCGTCGAAATTACAATAGCCATCGTTGATTAGAAAGCTGCCTCTATTAGAGCTCCACTACCTTGATATTTATTTGCCGTACGCAAATTTTTATTGTGGACAATAGACACAAATTTAGAATAGGGGGTAAGGATTTTAGAAGCGGCAGGATTCGGCCCAGCCGGCAATACTGACTCGAGGGATGGGCTTTGGGCATCCCTTTAAGCAGAACGCTTGTGTTCGGCTCGTACTTTTACAAAATGTATACGCGAATAATATTGTTACAGGGCATTTCCGAGCCGTGCAGCGACAGTTGAGAACACACCGATAAACTTGTCACAAATCAGCACATCAGCTCTAGTTTCGGCATCGTTATCAAGAGCATTACCGAAAACGTCCTCGTGTCTCGCCTACGAACCGAAATACAACTGTCCCTGCAGGACAAGCGCAGTCGCCGTCCGTACCAAACGGGTGAGCAGGAACGGGGGGCTTAAAGACGAGCGGCATGCAGAGTATTGGCGGGTGGGGCAATGGAATCGATAGCGCGCCTGTAGTTTGGGTGCAGGGGTGCTATATGTCTCATAGGTCACGTCACTCCCTTGCTTCAAGCCACGGTAAGGACTCACGAGCGAGGCAGTAATTTCTCGCACAGCCCACACGATGGGCCGAGAGCCAGTGATTTACGAGGGACCAAGGTGGGTAGTGAGCACCTTGATGCTAATGGTCGCAACCAAGTTTTTTTTTTTTTTTTTTTTTTTTTTTGCTGTTTGAGAAACGATGAGCCGGTCCCGAGCAATTTGGAGGATGGCGTCGCCACGGAGTAGGGCATCAAAAGCATAAATACTGACAGGGTCATCAGGAGACAGCAGTGTGTCAATGGTCAGCAAAGGCTCGAGTCGCCGCCAAAGAGTAGATGAGTAGATTAAAGTAGGAGTAACCGGTGGTATAGTGGGTAGAGTTCTGGGCAAATGCTACGAAGTGTATTGTAATGCTGTATTGTACATGAGTTACATTTCTTTTTACATGTTTGTGTGCTGGTAACGGATGCTGCCGCTGTGCCAAACTAAGTGCTGCGGGCCAATCAAGCTGCCAACGGGCAGCTTTTCCTTGTAGCTCCCTTCCATCTGGGAATTTCTAGGTGACAAATAAGTTGACTTGATTTGATATAATTTGAAGATGTATCCCTGTCGCGATGATGGCAATGATGTCGCAAATACCAAGGCCACTGTCATTGGTTAGACGTTTGTAGTTGGAGAATGGTTCATTCGGGACGGGACAGGACAGGTGGAGCCACGAGGGCCAAAAGAAGTGCTTGGAACTTGCTAATTTGATCAAGGCTCTAAGAGAAAGGCTTCTTGAGGGCAGTAAAGGCGAGCAATGTCAGTGAATTTCTGGGTGGCCAGACTGAAGTATGAACAGAGAGTGTCGGTAACTCGCGCAAGGCACGATTTTATCAGGCTTCACTCTCCCAAAGTACCTTAATCTAGTGTTAGCGGAAGCTGAATTTCTTATCATTTAACTGCAGACCTGCACGGCGGTAGACGGAAAGGATCTTAAAAGAAGGGTGAAGGTGTCTTTAGAAAGTAGGGAAGAAAACTAGAGCGTTATTTGATAGCATATGCATGCGGTCCATTTCAAACCATGGGAGAGAACGTCCATATCATGCAATGTCTTTCAAGCTTTCTCCTCCATGTCCCATAAATCCCAATTTTGCTATCAATTAACTCAAAACCGTCCAGTATACAACGAGCGTGCTGTGATCACTTCTTTCTTTTATGGAACTGTTTTTTTTTATTATTTAGCGATGGAAATAAACAATCTTGTATTTATTGGTATTTTCCTTAACCTCGGCACATTTACACATGCCTTGCGACATCACGACGATGCATTTGTGCCGTCCGTGAGCTATATTCTCGGCGTACCGCCATAATATAATAATGAAGGCAACTGGTGACGGAATTGACGGGGAACTTAATTTGACGCGAAACGCGTGTGACGTACAATTTCTAGGGAGCTATAAGAAGGCCGGCCTGCCGACTGTTAAGTGGAAGCTCTCTTTATTTTACGACATGCATACACCAATGACCACGTGGCTATCAAGGGCACCTTGTGACTAATAATGAAGTGCATGCCCAACAACACACAGTTATAGGAGTGAGAATGTGGTAAGAGAAAGAGAACAAACTTTTATTTTTTTGCAACAGAAAAGATGCGCGCCACAACACCCTCAGCAACAAGCCAACGATGTCAGGGGGATTGATGCTGAGCGGGAAGTCTTGTTCCTCGGCGGTCTCCTCGGACAGTCGCACGAATGTCACAAAAGAAAAAATGTAACGAATACGCTAAATCGGAGCGCAATCATCCCGGTAGAAGATGTTGAAGGGCGGAGTCATCCAACACCCGAACATCTCGAAATTTTTCTGCTGAAATGTGGTTAGACAATTATCGCACGCTTGTGAACTCGTGCCAGCAACGTATACGCAGCACTTACCGCTTCACAGAGCCACAAAGTTATCTAACGGTGATTACTTTCATTTGAGTCAAGTGGCAGCGGCAGCTGCCTCTACTCCCCTCGCCGACCAAGGGCAGCAGATTTGGAGACAGTTTTCACACCCGCAGGCAAGGACAGATTTCTGCTATTCATGGACGATATATGCTGATCAAACATCCCAATATCTAGATTGGAATGACCACACATGGATTACCTATGCCTCTTTTTTCGTTTTACGAGGGTTCAGTTGCTTTAATCACTTCGTTCCAGAGGTGGGTGAAGTTAATTCGCCCTCTACAGGCTTCAGTCCTCTAACAAGCCTTATAATAAAAGCGGAGGCATCATTTTCTACTCAAATGTACCAAAATTTCAAGTGATATCACCTCCTTCCTAAAAGCGTAGACCGTAATGCTACAGATTGTGCGAACACGAGTCTTAAAATTTTGGCATCATTTTGCTTCCATTGTGCAGGTATTCATCTAGAAACAGGCACTACTGGATAAAGCAAGGCATCCCTTATGAAGAATATTCGATTGTATCTGTGGCGACACGTCCTTTCCAGAAAGAGGTGAGCAAGTAACAGGCCTTCATTCCGTATCATTTTTATTCCGTTGCCATCAGTTAGCTTTAATTTACTGTCATCGAGGCCTTTTAACGCGTTCTCCAGAAAACCCACAGTTTTCGGAGCTGTGAGCGAAATATACTGACAGATGAGAAGAAATGGCAGGTTGAGCGACGCCACGAGACCACGTGATATCAATCTGACAAGAGCTTTCAACCTCGGGAGCTCCTCTGAGATGGGAAAGTGAGGTGGGCATAGAACTCAGCAACATCCCTGCATCACGGATCAGACACGCTACTCCCATGCAGGTCACATAGGCACGTTCTTAGGACTTGCTTGAACTGGTTCTTTACATCTATTCGGTTGATCTACATGTAAAGTAGCTTACGCCTGTATGTTAATGGGTATGTGAGTGATAATAGAGGCACAAATTAGGGGATTGTTTTTTAAGCGAGTAGGAAAGTGCATGCTATCATGCGGATGCCTATGTATAAAGGGAGCCGCAGACGGCAACAACTGATGTAGTTGCGTCACACCATTACCTGCGGATCTCAATATTTTTATGGTATTGCTTTTTTTTTTTTTTTGAACGCACAAAGCAGATCATGCTGCAGAAATTTAGCGCACATCGTACATTTATGTTCTGTACTTTAAATTGACATATTTTGCTTGTTTACATAAACTTTTTTTTCTGAGGTGCAGTCTCGCAATTAACTAGATCGCCAAGATTTGTTTTTTTTTTTTTGTTTTTTTTTTTTCAAGGAACTTTATTGACAAAACCAAATAAAATGTACAAACACTGTTTGGACCGATAGCTCAGTAGGCTAGTGGCCGGTCCAAATACAAATATTACTCTCAGGTTCAGCCATAGAGGATCAAGGATTGAAAGGAACAATAATGATATAAACGCAACATTACTGCTACAGTTGCGTACATAGGCAAGAATACAGCAAACTGCTAGTAAAATAAAACACCCACATAATTATGAGTACCAAATAAAATCGATAAGCATAATAGTACTACAATGAAGAAAAGGAAAATTAGAAAGAATATGGTTACAAAGTACAATAAAGTGCAAGCGAAGTACACGATACACTCACAAAAATTATTGCGCACACGCTATTGCATGTGCGCAACAACAAATACAAGTGCAAAGCATGTTTCAAAAACTAGGCTACATATGGGAATTTCACTAAGAAAGAAATTCAGGCAGAATTTGATCAGACTGGTAATATAGTTTACATGTCAATTTAAAATTTCTGGCGGCTTTTACCTCGATCGGCAATTCATTCCATATTTTAACACCATTGAACTCCATCAGTCGTTCACCATACACATTTCTACATTTGGGAAGGTTAAAATTACAGTTAGATGCCTGCCTAGTATTACGCGAAGGCTGGATAAATAGGCTTAATGGAAGGGGGGAGTTAGTGCTAATTATACTGTTCATCACAAGCGCAACTTTGTAGTTACGCAAGGTTAGGTACGATAGTATATTGTTGGCATCAAAAATGTTGCTGCTGGATTGATCAAAATTACTAGTTGTTATTGCATTCAATGCCCGCTTTTGAAGACGATGTAAAGGTGACAAATATGTTTTACATGTTTGACCCCAAGATTCACAGCAGTAACTGATATGTGAATGGAAAAACGAGAAGTAGAGGGAACGTAGTATATCGTAAGGAAAATAGTATCTCGCCTTAATGAGCGTGTGGCACCCAAAGGCTAATTTTTTGCATACGTTGTTAATTTGTTCTTTCCAGTGTAAATGGCAATCAAATATAACCCCTAAATATTTAAAAGAAGAAACTGGTTCTATTAACGAGTTACCTAGAGTAAGTGTAAATGTATTGTTAATAGTCTTGTGTCTAGAGTGAAAGATTATATACTTAGTTTTCGCAATAATGGATGAGCATTGGCACAATTAAACTAAGTGCCATCTCTACTCTGCGAGCGCAATCGTAGTTCAGTATCTGTAGGTCGATTTCAAGTAATTTCGCGAATCTGTTGACGCGTTCGAATAATCCGTTGCTTTCCATGCTTTCAATGTTATTGGCGACGTAATTTGTGGCGTTAAAGTCTTGAGTAACGCACCGAGAGACGCAGCCAAAGCTACTTGAGGAAACTGACGCCACGACGTGCTTCGTGGCAAAAAGCTTTAAAGTGAGCTGTGTATAAATATGAACATCTTACGCAAGATGGCCACACGGTTTCCAGGCGTAAAAGGAAAAAAAGAAAGGCTGGCTTTCATGCTGGTCGCGAATATCGCACGTCACTACAGTATATTTATTTTAGGTACCGTTAAATGTGCGCTTCATTATTGCACAAAGAGGAGGGGTGAACGGATAACACAATAAACAAATGTACTGCGTTTAAGTCTGATTAGGAGCGCAAATGGCGAAAGCCACTTTGCAGGACTGTTTTTAGTAAGTTCATCGTCATTGCCATCCCTACTAGTATCGTCATCACCATCACTATCGATACAGTCATCATCATCAACTAAATTAACAGTCGGTGTCATCGCTACTATCATTCTCACACTAAATAAGGAGAATTACGATTGATTTTTCACGAGCCCAGCATGGCCTACATCGCTCGACCACTAGTGTTAGATATCTTTCAGCGCGTTTCTCTATGGAATATTTGGTCGGTGTAAAGCGGATAAAGCTGTAGTACGACCTCTGTGATATTGCTTTCCCTGAACCCTTGTACAAGGCCTTACACAAGTCTAGGCAAAGGTGTCTTAAAGCAAGTTAGGAAAAGCAGGTGCCTCCCTGAGCTAAGATCGTTTACCTTAAATTACATACCGAAAAGTTATCAGTAAAGAACTTCTTGGAGGGAAGGTATTTTTTGCGACCGTGTGGAACGCAATCTAATCTGCACGAAACCAGAAACACTAGACCCTTCCCCTTTTTTTTATTGTTGGGCTATTATTGTGTATTTTTGGGATGTATTGCAACAGACAATAAAATGGATTTTCTACTACGCTCGCACGAAATTCGATATTTAAGCATAGATAACGAGGATGGGCTTCCACCTGATGTAATTATGTTTTTAGGTTTCCACTGTATATGGCGCTCTACAATTTCCGGCTACCACTGTGACTGGGATGCAAGACCTGCTTGACATTATATCGAGAGAATATGCATTAGTTTATCGCTATACAAAAAGCAGCTGCAGAGCCACCGGACTGGCTCGCAAGTATAGAGCCTTTGTTGTCTTTGAGAGAGTTTTAATGTCATGAATTCAGGTTACCTCTGGCTAATCGTGATGTCCCTATATGTGCATAGGCATGAGTTGTTCATGTTGGGATTGGGGTTTGCAATATTGTTTGGCGTCAAAGTCATACAATAACCCCCCCCCCTTTTTTTTTTCACAAAAAAAAAAGAAAAAAAAAACACTCTACATAGCAGAGTGGATGGCGCGCTCAGCTGGGTTTTGGAGAGCCTAGTACGATTCCCGGTGGAGATGGATTTTTTGTTCAACTGTCAGTTCGTGCGAACATTTTCGCAGCCCATGTGCAAAAACAAAAGAGTTACATGGATGAAGTGTACGTCGAGTTTTTGACCATAAGAGGCATGTATACACTCGAACAGATGCTTTCAGAACGTAATACCGCACATCTTCTGCCATGTATACATATACAGAATATACTATCTAATAGACTCATTAGGATACACAACACGACAAAAAAAAAACGAAAAGGGTACATTTTTTCTGCTCATGTGATGCTCGGCATCCTTCGCCAGCTCGAAAAGTTGTTTTCTCGAGTTCAGCTGTCTATAATTATCATAGTTATTATAATACAAGCTGCCAAGCGTTATCGTCGTTCGAATTCTCCTGCAAAACTCGTTTTGTAGCTGTGCCCCATTTAAAGTAGATTTTGGGCGGGATTAGTCGAGTAGATAGCTACTGATCAGCACGAAGTAATATCGAATGCATAGCCAAGGAGGGGTTCAGTGCTGTTCATCTACTCCAAGATTGGAATTCCTGATGTATGGTACCCATCATTCTATAAACGTTTTGAAATGGCTATAATTCCGAATGCAGTTGATGAAACCGAAGATGACTTCAGAGCAGCAGCTAGGTGAGCCCGAGCATTCGGGATACAAATAGCAATAGAGAGACGTAAATGTATCAACAAGTATCAGATGTATAGCGTTAGACTATATAAAAGTTTCCCCTGAGGAATTTAAATTTAAAATGCCGCTTTCATATAAGATCCACGCTTCACCAAAAAGTGCTTACGGTGAATACAGCAAAGCACGTGGAGTTTGGATGAAAGGGAGAGTAGAAGCAGAGCGATTTGAGTTACTATCGATCTCATCGAACCCGTGTTTTCTCGTGCTGTTCGATGCGATAGAAAGGGAGAGTGGGGAGCTCTGTAGTTTAGCCGGACGTCATACAGCGATGGTTGAGATTTACTTTATTGCTTCTTTAAGCGAGCATTAGTGTGCATGTTTGATATGCGTGACTCCGTTCTCGGTTATACCTTACCTTCACCTAGATAACCGCTGACACGACGAAACCTAGCAGTATAAAGACGCGCCTAAGGTCATTGAGAGGGCACTACTCTGACGTTGTGATCGAAGCTAGCAAACTGAATGGTTGTTAGGTAAAACTTGACCTGCAACTAAAACGAGTATGCTTGCTCTAGCAAGTCCACCACCATAATGATTAAGTGCGAGGAAGTTGAGAAGCTTCGTTTTTGAACTCCATAAGACGTCACGAATGCCGTAGCTTTAAGGTGAGCACTATAGGGATGAATATGTGCCGGCCCGGCCTGAGACCTAGAAATCGATCTCCTCTATATAGGAATCAGGGGTGCGGTAAGGAATCCTAGATGGTTGAAGCTTACAGAAGCAGCCCTCCGAGTAAGCTGTCTCTCATAACCCATGTGCAGGTTCAAGGTGTTGCACACCACATATTTCTACTAATATTATACAGAAATTCCCAAATACCTCGAATGGCCGCTTTTCACATGACCTAACGTTTCTTGGTACTTCATATATCCACAATAAGGAAAAAGTGCTCGTGTATGGCCATAAATTTACAACTTGTATGGATAAAGGCGCCTTTTCTGCCTACATGACTAAACTAATGTCTCAGTGGCACTGTACTAGAAACGCTTTACAGTCTGTGATAAATCCGCAGTTCGCCATTTTGACTGTGCACACACGAACTAATTATTTAATTAGCTTGTTTCATCTGTTTTTACAGTCGCATCCTGGTGAAAAAGACCTGCTACGCCTGAAGAAGCTGGGAAGGGTGTACGGGTGAGTGATACAAACACCCACGAATGACATTTAAGGGTATTAAAGCGACTGAAGCTTACCGATATCGAAAGAATAAAGCTTCCTAATGACAGTTTGAATATATTTACACTGAAAACTAAGCTCTTGGAAAGGCTGAGAACGGAAATAAGAGTCAGGTGCTGTGACCACAAGCTGTTTCCACCTGAAAGTTTCAGACTGTAATAAAGCTTGAGCAAAGCGCTGCTAGTAGTGGGCTTTGATCTCTAGAGGCAAGGTTAAATGAAGAAAAATAAGCATGGGAGTGAAACACTGCGAACCTACCGTAGTGACGAAAAGAAAACAGACAGAAAGTTTGGTTTTGATTTCGATTCTCAAAAGCATGCCGCACAGTCGCTATAATGTCGTCAGCAGTTCTTAGCGATGATTTGCTTTTTAAGATCACAAGTGTGATATCAAGGAAATCTGATGCGATACGAGTGATGGGATCAATAAGCGCACTTGCAATTCGCGGCTGGTGGCAACATTCATTTTGGTCGCTGTTGCAAAACAACGTTCGCCTTTTCCCGCCTCACGGAACTTATCCAATGCACGCTACGACACGGCTTTGATTCTGAGCGGAAGAAATAAGGCGACAAATGGTAGAAGAAATTTTTTCAGCGCAGGTGAAAGAACATGAGCAAAACCATAAAGAGCCTAAGCATCGAAGCTACTCAGAAAATAAAGATTACATTGTCCTTATTTCACCCTCAAATGCGCTGAACTGCTTGACTACCAGACTATATTTCGGAAGGTAATGTCACACCTTTCTTTTTTTCAGCATGTTTCAGGGAAGCACACCGGCACTTTGCGTCAGTGACCCAATACTTATCAAGGATATATTTATCAAGAATTTTACCTCGATTTCATCTACAACAGTACGTATGCAGACAATATATAGTACGTTTCGCGGAGAAATTGTCATGTGCAAATAATATTGAAGCAAGATCAAGTAATAAACCGCAGTAATGTCTGGATGATTTAAACCGTAAACGTTTTTATGTGTGTTTGCAGACGATTCTTTTTATTACGTTTTTATATCAAAGTGCGTCTGAAGCAAGAAAATATCTGAACAAAAGATGATGACCGAGAAGAGATGGAGAATATATTGTTACGGAGTGGAACCTTCACTCAGGACGGAGTCGCGCCGGACGAGCGAAGTCAGATACTGGTCCGTTAAGCAGCGCCACTTCCACTTCTTTTTCCACTCATACCCTGTCCTTCCTCTTCGTCTTCTTCACTCCGTGACAATATCAATGCCCTCCCATAGTGTGAACATTTAACCTTTAAACGCTGAATAAAAAGGAGCATGACTTAATTCATAAATGTTGACACAAAGCCCGCATTACGAAAAGGAATAGTAGCAAGACTAAGTATGATGAATCAGGTAGCGCCTTACGTATTCTTACTTCAGGCTTAGAAACGTGGTATAAGAAGAATGGGCTGTCGTAGATTGAAGTGTAAATGTGGGTAGGGGGTCGCGGCTGCGTGAGAAGACGGCGATTGAATTCAGGTGTTTTTCGCGAGTACTGTGTTCTAAAAAAAAACTTTCAACTGCGGATGTGCGTATAGACTGCACTAGTATGGACCACACCAGCAATGAATTTTTCTCACGGCTTACGTAGCGGATATTACGTATCTCGCACTTAACACATGCGAGGAAATCCTGCTGTTGCTCACGCACACAAATGCAAAGAAAAAAACAAAAACAGTTTCATCCTCCCACGTAACGTGTGAGAAGAATTCGAAGCGTGCTCCGGGTTAACCTCATCGCGACTGTATGTTCATTCACGGGCGGAATCATAGTATTCTCTTTCACGTTGCTCTTTCAGGTTAGCGGGTTCTTTGACCCCGTGTTGGACAACATGCTCAGCCTGTGTGCCTTTGATGTTTGGCACAGAGTTCGTCCTCTGCTTCTTCCAGCTTTCGCAACTGGGAATCTGCGGAAGGTGCGTATATTGAGTAGTGCGCTCTTTTATCGCGCGCATGTGGGGCGAAGAGGTTTTGGTGCACAAAGAACATAGCCTGAAAAGTAAACGTTTCGACAGGTGATGGGTGTGGTGAAATACTTTAATCACTCAAAGGACTGTGCATATGGAAGTATGATTGGACCGACCCTTAAGGGGTTGGTCTTCACAAACATAGTACGGGACCCCGTCGGCCGCTGCTCGGGCGCGCTCGACCAGGGCATTTTGGGCCTGTGGTTCAGACTAGCCGAGCAGGGTCGCATCCCAGTTCTTACGAGTGGGGTTGGGAACAGAGGGAATAGAATAGCACGGATGGAGGGGCAGGCCCATCCTTGTAGATGTCCCAAGACTTCTTCACACAGGGCGGACAGCTGCCCGAAAAAGAAGGGTCGAAATGTTTGAGAGCTGCCGGGCAAAACAAAGTATTAGTATAAAGAAGGAGCAGAAGCCATTACTCCATCTTCGAGAGGCCCATATGGCCGGGTATAAAGACCATGGCCAGATTATAGTGCAAAACAATATCATTGAAGTAGTATGCCGGAGGGAATTTGATTTCCTTATTGTCGAGGTCGGAAGGGAATGCCCGATGAGAGGCATCGATATTTTTTTAAGAATAAAAGTTTTGGTTGCAGATGTCTCACACTTTGCCATGAAAACAAAGCCACTCTTGCTCGCTCAGCGGAGCGCGAAACTTAGCTTGCGGGAAGTAAAACTGCAATAGCATGCAAGGTCACGGTTTGGATAGTTGCCACACCGAGAAAATAAAGTTTTCAGACAAAGGCTGAGCGGCCATGCTTTATAGATTTAACAGTAATCGTATACCATCCCGCTCTAGAGGGTGCTAATGATGTTTCTTCTTCCCGATCTAAGTTTATTTGAAAACTTGATAATGGCTGAATTTGAGAAATCTATCATCTCATCACAGAGTGTCCAAACATTCATTTAATTTTTTTTTTTTCAGATGAACAGCATTCTCCAAGATTGTGCGCGGAAAACGGCTGATCGTTTGAAAAGTTTTGCAGATAGCGATGAATGCGTTGATGCCGACAAGTAAGTGAGCCGACGTCATTGTTCTCCTTCCCTGTTAGTTAAGAGTGCGATTCTGAAGGATAAGCAAGTGTGTTCCTCAAGAACTCATGAGCTAACCACACGCCTAACGGCGCTGCAAATGCCTTGTTATTCACTATTTTGTTCTTCATAATGGTTAACAAAGAGTCTTTATTGCAGAGAAAGTTATTCGAAGCAATTCTAAAAAAGATTTTAAAGAGTTGGCGCTTGTCTGGTTAGCTGAGATTTCGCCTCGCTGGGCCCGAACGACCTTGACCAAATGAAATGTAGATGTCTGTGCTACTGCCCCGTAGCGGGGGCGCAGTGGTTAATTTGCCCGACAACTGTGCCGGAGTACCCGGATTCGAACCCGATCACCGGCGGCTGCGTTTCGATGGAGGTGAAACGGAGAGGCGTCCGTGTGCTGTGCGACATATAAGTGCGCGTTAAAGATACCCAGGTGGTCGAAATTACTCCGGAGCCCTCCACTACCACGGCACCTCTTTGTCTTTTTTTTCACTTGCGCTCCCCCTTCCTCCCTTCCCTTACGGAGTGGTTCCAGGTGTCCACATAAAAAAAGTGTATCATACTTCACCTTTCCGGTCCTGCAAACCAATTATTATTATTCAATTATGGAGAAAGGAAGGAGCTATATACTATATACCTAACCTAAATATGGTTTTGGTTTGGTTTGTGGGGTTTAACGTCCCAAAGCAACTCAGGCTATGAGAGACGCCGTAGTGGAGGAGTCCGGAAATTTCAACCACCTGGGGTTCTTTAACGTGCACTGACATCGCAGAGCACACGGGCGCCTTGCTTTTCGCCTCCACTGAAAAGCTGCCACCAAGGCCGGGATTCGATCCCGCGTCCTTGGGAACAGTAGTCGAGCGCCGTAACCACTGCGCCACCCCGGCGGGGCCCGAACCTAAAGAGAAATTTATGTGTCCCCAAACATTATGTGACAGATACTGCGTGTTTCCTTTCCTATCAACCAATTTCATTGAATTAAAAAAATTACGAAAAACTGCAGATTGAAACAGCGGTGTGACATAGGCTCTCACTGCAACACTATAGCTTTCGCTCTATCACTAGGTTCAAGGCATGCACAATTTTTGCACCCGCACCCGCACAATTTTTTTTTTTTTTAGATGTTTGCCATTAGGTTGGCTGGTTGGTTTGTGGGGTTTAACTTCCCAAAGCAACTCAGGCTATGAGAGACGCCGTAGTGGAGGACTCTGGAAATTTTGACCACCTGGGTACAGTGCCCTAGAAGCACTGACATCGCGCAGCACACGGGTGCCGTGCTTTTCGCCTCCACCGAAAAGCTGCCGCCGAGGCCGGGATTCTATTCCGCGTCCTTGGGAACAGTAGTCGAGCGCCGTAACCACTGCCGGGGTTGTTTGCCATTAGGAATAATGAAAAAGGGAGAGGGAATGTAGCTGAAGGGTACAAGAAGGATATAGACTGGTTTCGCTTAAAAACTCGCAGAAACTCAGAATAAAGCGATTATGAAACTGTGGCTAATATAAAATAAAATAAAATGAAGTGATTTGTGCGTTTCAAACTCGCTGCTGAGCAAGCAGATTTGCTTCGCATGTCGCCTTGTTCGTCAACATGCATCTGCATGCAGTGAATTCAGAATACACCCGCATTACATTGCATCCGCACGTCAAGCAGCATTATTGTGCTACCACTATGGCCGCCCTTCTCCAATTTCGCCAACCTTGTCCTGGTGCTTGCGTGACCTCGAAAATCGAGCCTCGAAGCGAAACCGAAGTGAACGCACCTGGTGCGTATGTGGCTCAACCATATGCAAAATCATATGTCATTTAGTTATTTTATGCGGGGGATACAGCCAAAAATTAAGATCTCAAACGTCTCGCTCCTAAAATCAGGGTTGCATCATAAAAGCCCGCCATACTTCCACACTTCGCCACCATCGTAAATATCAAACTTTTATAAGGTACAGACATGCATCGAGACAGGCAGATAAGGCTTTGATATTGTACTTTGGGTGGCACGACCATACTTCTAACGTGCGGAGTGACTTCGCGGGCCAAACAAAAACAAAAAAGAAAAAAACGAAGAACGACCCTGGTGCACGAGGCTTTATAGGGTTTAACCTGTCAAAGTAACTCAGGAGATCCAGATCATTTTGAACACCTGCAAGCAGATGCACTGGCATCGGACAGTACAAAGCAGCATTGAGCTTCCCCTACATCGTGAAATAAAAGGTACCCTTGACGTGTTCGGTGCACATCGCCGGTATGGTCCACAGTGCCGCCTGACTAGTCTTGTTGGGCAGCGCCACTTAAACTAGGGGATGTTGATTTGGGCGTCTGCTCGCAGGCGAGTGTTCATTTGATGAGGTCTGTTTGGGTGTCCAACAGAAGACTGACCGGTTTGGGCAGCTTTCGCTGAACCGTGTTCAGCAAGTAAATATGACTGGCTTGATAAACTCTCGGCACTGGTTTAGTTGGCTGTCTTACAAAAGGTGGTCTTCGATAGATGGAGGCGGAAAGCAAGGCGCCCGTGTGCTGTGCGATGTCAGTGCACGCTAAAGAACCCCTGGTGGTCGAAACATCCGCAGCCCTTCACTACGGCGTCTCGTAGTCTCAGTTGCTTTGAAACGTTAAACCCCATAAACCAAACCAAAACAACTATGCAACAGCGTAAGGTGTAAGAAGGTATTTTCTCGGCGTTATTTTGCTGTCACACGTGGTCGTTACATATATGTCGTGCATAGGAAGAGCATGTATATTTGGTGTTATGGGGTATATGACTAGACTAAGCACGACATGGTATGCTGGGTTATGGCAAACATGTCATGTCATGACCTGTCATAGGTAATTTGGTAGTCATTAAGTGGTGGTGATTGCTGCATATAGACCCCCACGCAGCATAGTAGTGTGCATGAGTCATGCGACAATCGTATAGCATGGTACGTGGGGTTTAACTCCCCAAAGCGGCATCGGTTATGAGGTACGCCCAACGTTGGGTACGCCTTAGTGGTGGGCTCCGGTGATTTTGCCACGGGGGGAGCCCCGTAAACGGGCTCCTTTCGTTTAGCCTCCATCGAAAATTGGCCGCTGCGACAGGAACCGAGCCCACGTCCCCTCTTTTACAGCACTTGAGCTTCTTAACCGCGGACGGAGTCAGTGAGGCAGTGTGAGTCACATGATTATTCATAGCTCATGCTCACACCCGTTCGCTACACCATATCGGAAGTGACGTCCTAACAACACCGGATGTGAGGCAATCTGATCGAAAGCGCATGAGGGCTCAAATAAGAACGACGCCACGAAGACGTCTTTTTAAAATGCTGCAATAAGCTCCGCGCGCTGGGACCAGCCGCGGTGGCGAAGTTGTTAAGATGCCCGACTGCTGTGCCGGACTTCATAGGTTCGATCCCCGGAGGCTGTGTCTCGATGGAGGCAAAACGAAGTGACGACCGCGTGCTGTGCGATGTCAGTGTCGTTGTTGTTGTGGCCGTAGGAAGAAGGAAATGCACGGGCCTGCTACTGGCTCTGTAGCTGAGCCACCTGCGCTGCCTCGTGCGGACAGAGGAGAAAATAGCCCAAGCGGTGGCGGGTGCAATGATTGCTTACAACAGGTAGACCCACCGGTGGCAGGCTAGCCTCCGCCACACAAACGGCGGGGACTACCACTCCTAGCCCCGTAGAGCCAAAAGCACCCAGCCCCGCCTCGATACCAGTGCACGTTAAAGATCCCCAGGTGGTCGAAGTTACTCCAGAGCCGTCCCCTACGGCACATCTTCCTCCGTACCCTTACGGCGCGGTGCAGGTGTTCACGGAAGAAGGGTAACAGATACAGCGCCTTTCCTTTGCTGTGAACCAATTATTATTATTCTCCGCGTGCTATCGCAAACCAGGTTCTTTTGTTGTTGTTGTAACGGAGAGCCGCCATGCATGTCACAATCTGTAGTAAATAGAAGATAAACTCTCTCATACCATGTTGAAAAACATCTCTTCAATGTCGTTATGGCTTAATGTTAAGACGTGCTTTCTTGAGGCTCAAACCGAGAGTTGTATCTTTGACGCAGCGAATAAAATCCAAATTTTGCGAAATGCAGAAATTGTCGTGCATGTAGTGAGCCGGAGCACGCTAAAGAACTTCAGATAATTAAAACTGTTGCGGAGTGACACTCACTTTTTGCCCCTTCCAGAAAGTTAATATCCCACCTCTCTTTTCTACGCAGCGTTTTCGGCCATTACACGGCGGAAATCATAGCTCGATGCGCGTTCGGAGTCGAGGTGGACTATCGGGATATGGACGAATTCGTGAAGCTCACACTGTCACCGCAGAGGGCAGCGCCACTGCGGGAAGCAATTACAGGCAAGAACCGGTGTTTGTTTTAATTCCTGACTGTGAAGGGGCGTGTTACCGTAGAAGTGGTTATTTATGTGACAAATACTCATCCGCCCGAGGCGAGAGAGCAATTCTGAATTTAACACCAGTTGCGAAGAATTTCCTCTTCATGATCAGAGGGCATGCGTGCGAGCTATTGGAAAACATTATAGGCAGAAGCATTGCGCAGAAGTGTAGGAGAACAAAACAGGTTGTGAAACGTTGCTGAAGTGTCATGTGATCGCATTGTGAGCGACTGTAGTTTAGTGTCGCGTGTGATGATGCAATGCCGAGCTGGCGTTGCTCTTTTGTTAAAAAGGCGAGCGAGCTCGGTCTTCTTCTGTACGGCCGAATAAACATGTTGCTTAGTGGTTCTGCCTCCACTACGCTCACATGCGGCTGCAACAGTTACTGTAGCACAACGAGAAAACAATTATACTAGTTAAAACCATATCATAACTAATAAATATCACAAAATACCAATATTTAGCTACGTCTTCCATCCTGTAAGTCAAGTTGCTGTGTAACAAGTCGCATTGTTTTCTTGTGGGCTGCCGCATTCTATTGCATTTGGAAGTTGCAACATACGAAATTCTGATAGCAGAAGAAATTCCATACAGAGGACGAAGTAACTGACAGCGTTTTCTGCGCAGATCTTTCTCCAGCCATCATGAAAATTCTAAAGGTTGGACCAGTCAACCCTCGTCATGCCCAATTCGCCAAGCAGATGGCGAACACTCTGATTCAACGCCGAAAACAGGCTAGTAATGTAAGTGAAGATGTTTGCTCAAACGCCTGAGAACAATCGTGGTTCGCCTGTCTCAAGGGTGTGGACGCTACGGCTTCGCGGCCTTGCAAGTGCATAGTACTCAATTAGCTTATGTCACTTGCGCTTATGTCAGCCGCAACGTTAGCAGTACTCTCGTTCCCAATACCATTCCGAGCATTCCTTCGGATTTTACCTTCGCACGCAGGCTGCTAGCGCGGTCCTATATACTCTCCGCCCATGGCGCCGTCTGTAGGCGCTCGCGGCTCGGGGAGAGCGGGTTGCCCGGCCGCCGTGCATAGAATCCACGTTTCTGTGCAAAAGTTCTGCAATTCTGTCGTTAACGAGCTCTGCTACCTATGAATGTAAGCTTCAACTGTAAATCGCTACTCACATTTTTTTTTTTTTTTGTGCCATAGAGTATACAGCTATATGAAACGCATTATTGCCTCGTTTACGCGATATTCATGGCAAAGTAGGAACTGAAAATCAGTTTATAAGCAGATTGATGCAGTATAGTATTTTTGTTGCGTCTGTTTTTTCGTGTGATAAATGCGGGTACGATTTTTTTTTTTAACATTTTGATTTTGTATTCGAGAATAAAAATTTATGTATTTGTTTTGAAGGGGTAGCTGGAATAATGGGCGTGAAATGCGTGTTTTTGGTCAGGAAATAGTTCGCCTTCGGTTTTCTTTTATCGCTCTTTTACGAAAGTGCAAACACGACTGCGAGCAATACAGATTGATATCTCAGTTTGTCAGCGAGAAGTCGGCGAGAGAAACGGCTGAGTGGATGGCATCTTTTTGTTGTTATTGTCTGCCTGAGTCGCAGCAAAATAAGTACGGTTTCACTAGGTACTATGGCACTGGCTCAAACGGCTAATGCTATGTTTTCACAAAAATAGTTTCGAAATAAATTATACTCGTCTTCTGGCTGCAGTAGCCATGACAGCTGGGTTCTCTGTTAATATTTATTCACGTTAACGCAATGAAGAAACCTGTTTAGGGCTCTCGGATAAATCGGTTCGATCCCAGAACGGAAGACGCGTTCGATGTTAGTGAACGTTAAGAAACCCCAGGCAGTCGAAATTTCCGGAGACTACGGCGCACTTCATAGCCGATGTCATTCAGGCTCCACGATTTCATAGGCACTGTAAGGCCGCGGTGGTCTAAAAATGCAATCCTAATGCAGCAGTGTTCATAAATAATGTACAAAAAAGCTCATCTCTCTTAGCTCGGCAATTTAGATGTGCGCATCTATCTAGCGATTATTTTGTGTTGATGTGATGCCGCACCATCGCGCAGGCAATAACACGGGCCAATTTGAGAGTTTAGCTGTGGCTGGTAAGAAGTATTAACAGTTCATTGAAATTGGGATTATATGTGAGTCGCACAGATGCGAGTAAAACTTGCAATTATTATTATTATTTTTTTTTTTTTTTTTTTTTTTTTTTTTTGCTGTAAGGTACCGAAACAAAAGCGTTAGCACGGCTACATTATAAACGTCAACACAATTAACGTGAATGTCAAAGTAAATCTGATTACTAACGCGTCGATTTTAACTCCCCTACTACGCAAATTAACTTGTGCAATGCGAAACCTTTGGAAATGTTTTTTCAGCACCGGAATGCTAGCAAATCGCGACTTTCGTAGAGCCGCGGCCGCAGAGACGCCAAGTAAACGGACGCGCTGCTGTTCGCCTGTCGACAAAATATAGCTGCGCCCGAGAACGACTAAAAATTATGGTCTATAGCGCTGTAATATATAAAAGAATTATGGGGACACTTAAACTCCGCTTTAAACGATATGACGCGATAACGTAGATTATACCACCGGACACCGGAGCACCGGAGCCCAGGGTGAGGAGGACAATGAATAGAAGCAGAAAGCGACTAAGTGCCCGTCTCGCGCCTTTTTATTTTATGTCCAAATTCTAACACTCAAATTTATCTATATTCTCCCCTCCTTGTCCATACATAATTAGTACCTGTAATGTACCCTGGCCAATCCCCCGCCGCGGGTATATGCCATTTTTACACATACATACACATTTTGAGGACATCATCATCATCATCACCGGACGTCCCTGGACAACACCGACACCGGCTCTCTATGTTATCGACTCTGTGGATTTCTCGCGGGTTTTCGCTAACGTGACCGCCTTTACCAAGTCGCATGAACGTGCCTGCGTCGCCTAGAGGTAACGTGTATGCAAGGGTCGGCTGATTCTGATATCCCTATGAGAGGAAAGGCCAGATTTGGCAGCCAAACGTCCTGTTAGTGCTCCGTCATGTCAGCTGCCACCTGGCAGCGCTGTGTTGGTGATTTTTCGCTCGCAACGCGAACGCTGGCTGATGCCGGATTTTCAAAAGGGCCTTTAAATTAGATATCGCGTTGCAATAAAACATGCCTTTCGCAGCCCGAACATCCCTTGGAGTATCAGCCGTGGATACACTGCAATCTCGACTTGTACTGCCGATGATGGTCCGTAATCTTCTATCTGTACTTTCAATCCATCGCAATTCCGAACATACATATATATATATATATATATATATATATATATATATATATATATATATATATATATATATATATATATATATATATATATATATATATATATATATATATATCTGCTTTGCGACAGAAACTTGGGCAAATGGTGTAGCCATGATAATTGTCACCCCCGTGTATTGTGTGGTTTCCCTCGACGAAAATTAAGCGCATTTCATTCGTTGTAACGCAGCAATGGAGGCTTGTTTCAATGGATTTCCGTGAGAAAGGAATAAACGTTACCCCATTGTCTAGCACGTGGCTTTCAATATGAATGAAAATTTCAACTGCTGAAACCAGTTGGATATTTTTCTCGTGTTAGTAGTGTCCATAGTCTGCTGTGGGACGGGCCTGTTCATATTTGTGATAAAGATACAAACATGAAAAGGTGCGGCCTTGAAAATAATTATTATACTGTTAAGGCCAATGCTGCACTTCTGATCACTTTTTTTTTGTTTGCGTCCTCAGGAGGTACTTTCAAATGAGAGAAAGAATCTGCTAGAAGTCGCTGTGAAAACCTTGACAGCCGAGTTCGAAGGGCGTGATTCGGCCACTATCGGTCCCAATTACGGCGACGGCATCCTCGCCGCGCAAAAGGAGAAAAATATCAGACGAGGTAAGCTTTTGTCTCTATATCCTAATTTCAGGAGAGGTAAGTGCAACCGATATGCCCGGTGGTGCGACAGGCAACTGTAGTTGCTATCAATGCATTGAAGCCGTCGTCCATTCACTGGCGGGTAGCACAAAAAGTTTCGACGCGCTTAGGTATGAAGGCAAAAACTTGCAGCGCCGCTTCTAAGGCTCGACGACGGCTGACGTCACACTCGCTGGGTCAACTGTGACGCGTGCGAGGGACTCGAACCCTCCACCTCACGCAGGTATCACAGTTTGGAACGCGAGCGAGAGACTCGAGTTCGTGACCTTTTTGGGGGACTCAAGCCCCCGGCCTTTCTGGGACTCAGTAAAGCCACGACCTCCTCTGGTTGTACGGGCACACTCTGATGACATGTTCTGACCACACACTCTCTTGACGCCACTCGATCATAATACAAGAATGATATTAGTCCTTAGGGGTATTCTGTATAAATAATGTTTTTGTGTTTTGTTCTCTTTGTGGTTTTGTCCATTTCCGATGATCTGCCTTGCTTCTTGTTTCTTGGAAAGCTGTATAGCTTTCCTTTGCAGCCGTATGGCTACTCTTAGGCGGATGTCAAAGAGTTTGGTTTGTAGGGTTTAACGAGCAGCTCAGGCTATGAGAGACGCCGCAGTGGAGGACTCCAGAAATGTCGACCACCCGGGGTTCTTTAACGTGCACTGACATCGCAAAACACACGGGCGCCTTGCTTTTAGCCTCCATCGAAAAGCGGCCGCCGAGGCCGGAATTCGATCCCGCATCATTGGGCAAAGTAATCGAGCGCACTAACCATTGCATCACCACGACAGGTCTCCGAGGCAAAAGAGTGCTGTTGGAAAACCATTAGTCCAAGGTTTACCAGCTTAGCACAAGCTGTTGTGCTGTGGAACTTGCCTGAGACTGCGCATTCCTCGATCTGCTCTTCCCGCAGTAGCCTCCCAGACTACCAGGCCACCGCCCCCCCCCCCCCCCTCTCTCTCTCTCTCTCTCTCTCTCTCTCTTTCTCTCTCTCTCGAGCTTTGCTTTCGTTATGGGAAGAGAGTTAATCCTCTCGCTCTATTCTGACACGTCTACAGAATGGCAAGTCGCAAATCAGTTAATTTAATTGCAACGTGCTCACGATGATAATTGAATTATATCACAAAATGTATTCAGGTCTTCTGGCTTGCACCGTTAATTACAGTGTATAGAATGCAGTACGGTATAACTAAGCTAACCCTGGAAAAGCGTTCACTGTAAAAATGCACGAAATGCCTTCCAGCGCTTCAGCGGTGCAGCAGTGTGCAAGATCTCAGTAGCTGTGATCTTTATGTCATTTCAAATGTCACTGCAAACGAGATAATGTCTCAAAATCACAGCTATCTGAGGCCTTGAGCACTGCTGCACCGCTGAATAATATATATTATTATTATATTATTCAGCGGTGCAGCAGTGTTCAAGGTCTCAGATAGGTGTGATGTTTATGTCATTTCAGATGTCACTGCAGACGAGATGATGTCTCAATGCGCGCTGTACCTTATAGCGGGCACCGAGACACCAGTCACTCCCCTGGCTGTGGCGGCCAGCTTCCTGGCCAAGAATCCTGCAATTCAAGCTAGACTGAAGGACGAAGTCGATAGCTGCTTCACCGAAACGGTAACAAACCTGCTTCGCATTGCTGCTGCGTGTGAACGCTATCTCCTGCAGCGCAGATTTTGTTCAATAAATTAGCCTCTTTAAGCGCCAATACCTCTCCACAGAGTCGCAGTATATAACGCATAGCCTCCTAGCGCCTCTGGGGTGAGAGCGTTTTACGGAGCCCGCCTTGGACTTTCGTGGAGCCATGGACCGTAGAATTTGACAGGTTCCCGGAAGTGCCCACACCGGCGAGTGCTCCGAAAGGTGCTCCGGCGCTCTCCGGGATCGGAAGGTTGTCCTTCCTTAGTACTCCCCTATGGGACCACCTTCGGAAACCTGCCCGGAAGGAATGGGTCGCTATACGGACCTGACGCTATACACAAATGGTGTTAAACGTCCACTGTAATTGTATCTTTTTGCAGGGAGAAAAAAAAACATGCATTCAGTAGCTTTTTTTTTTTTTTTTCTAACTTTTCGCCTGCATTTCGCGGTAGGTGTGTTCTTTTGCAGAGTCTAATATGTCCTGCTGAAAAATTTCAGATTAGCCTCATTAATAATTCGCTAAATGAAGGCAGGTATTTTTTAAAACACAAGAAGTGTTGCTATGCATTTACAAATTTTAGCTTCTTGATCTTCTACCTGCCCAGGACTCTGATCCAAGCTTTGAAGAAGTTAACAAGCTAACCTATCTGAACGCTGTCATATCTGAAGCCTTACGAATTCAACCCCCGATTGCCAGGTAAGCTTGTGTGTTTGTCAGTATATTGAGGTATGGGAAGGCAAAGTGGGATAGTATATTGGGCAATTTGTGTGATTTACCTGCAACTGTGTTTTGGCGCTCTTTGGCCAAAGATGCCCTTGCGCCATAAAAATCAGTCCATCATCATACCTGCAACTACTATAAAGCTTGTTCCCTAATATTTTTCCCGAAGTGACTAAAATAAAACGACTAGCACAGCTCTTACAATAAGAAATCAGCTGCATCTGATTACAGCAGATATCAGCTGATGGTGTTTGAATCGTCAGCGTGTTGGTGTATTGTTCTGTGTTTCTTCGAGATGGAAGAAGGATGTATTTTCTTAGTTGTCGCATCGAATGCCTGCGATATCGATTTTTATAAACCTATATTGCGCGTGGTGCGGTATCTTTATTGCAGGCTGGAACGCTGCGTTGTTGAAGATATTACCCTAGCGGAACAAGGTATCAAACTTCGCAAAGGCATGCCAGTGTTCGTCCCGCTGCATGCCTTACATAATGACCCAGAGTTCTTCCCAGAACCCGAATGTTTCAGGCCAGAAAGGTGAGCAAACTAGGGGTAGTAGGCACTTTCCTACTGGCCTAATAGTAATTTCTAAAATTTGGCTTCTATTATCACACACACACACACACACACACACACACACACACACACACACACACACACACACACACACACACACACACACACACACACACACACACACACACACACACACACGCACACGCACACGCACACGCACACGCACACGCACACGCACACGCACACGCACGCACACACACACACACACACACACACACACACACACACTGATTACCATACAGCTGTACGCTATAAGATTATGTGCAAGTCCAGCTGACAGAGGCCTCTTTTCCACAAAGTCGGACGAACGTGCCTCTGTGGTTTAGGGTTAGCGCTTTCCTGGGGATCCAAGGGTTCGGCTCGCGATGGCGCACAGCCCGATGAACAATCAGTGCCCTCCCATGTCACCTGCCAACTGCCACCTGCTGGAGGCGTGCCAGTATATTGCTAGCTTATAACGCGGCTACGCCGACAACAAATTTTAATGCAATGGCGTTAAATGACCCTTTCTCCGGAAAACCAGGTTTCGACATTGTCGGCGTCATGAACAAATTCACAGGTACACCCCTAGCAAGTGCTAGTTGACAGGCGACATGGTCGGACACTGATTGGCCAGCGGATATTGTGACGTCCGAAGGCCGTGTGGCAAGGCTGATTTGGCAGGAGCTGTCAAATGAGGGCGCTCCTTGGAGATTGTTTGTTAGATGGGAATCGAACACTCCGGGATCATTGGGCCCCTGCCTCAATAGACCGCGCAAGCACATTCCTAAGATTGGTTACGCGGGACTGCATATCTGTGTCGAGTGGTCTTTTATATAATGTCCTGGCTTATGACTGAATGCCAATCAGTGCGTGTGTGAAAAAATAGAGCCACAAATTAGGGGATCAGTGATTAAACGAGTAGCAACGCTTAAGTGTGTCCAGTTTTTTTTTTTCTAAACACGCTACCGCGTTGAAATGGCCTAAGGCTTAGCAACACACCACATGTATTTTGCTCCGCATCATTCCACGATGACCGCCATAAGTAATTTTGATAAACTCACCGACTAAGCCATCATTTCTAAGATAGTAATGGCAGTGTCCAACTCAAGAGGGCAAAGAAACTGCTAGACGTCGCCTTACTGAAAGCAATGTGCGCACCTTTCGACATGAAAATTTATCGCGCGGTTATTGTATGCAAGCTTAGTGAAGTATACATTCACCAAATTCTAAACCGCGCGAAGAAGCAGGGACGAAAAGAGACACAAACACGCACACACACGGAGTGCAGACATCATGTTGAATTTATTTCGTGATCTTTATCGTGATCAAGGCAAGAGATTGAATTTTTGGATGGGCACATCCGTACTCTCCAGTCTACATCAGTACGCACATGTGTCCTGTTATCATTGTCGCTACCTCGCGCATGGTTCCTTTATGTTTGCTCCTTGTTGTTCCTTGTTTTGTATGTTGAAAATTCTTATATGTTCTCTGCTATCACAAAGTAGGTTTTTTCGTGTATCTTTTCACCCCGTCTTCTTCGTCCAGTTTTGAATTTGCTGAATCTTTGAACTGACTGTTGAAAATTGTTATATGTCCTCTGCTATCACAAAGTAGGTTTGTTCGTGTATTTTTTCACCCCGTCTTCTTCGTCCAGTTTTGAATTTGCTGAATCTTTGAACTGACTGTTGAAAATTCTTATATGTCCTCTGCTATCACAAAGTAGGTTTGTTCGTGTATTTTTTCACCCCGTCTTCTTCGTCCAGTTTTGAATTTGCTGAATCTATGAACCGACTAACCCATCCTCATATCTTAATTGAAGTACACATCAAAGTACGTTTAATAGGCCGACATAACCGTATTATCAACTAATAAATTCATTATATTTAGGCGTGCCGGTGACGTTTTAATAAAATGAGCTCGCAATAGGCCAATGCACATTTTTGTTTTGGTTTTTTTTTTTTTGTTTTTCAGATTTTTGGAGGGCGACACTATCCCACGGCACTCGTACCTACCCTTTGGAGCCGGTCCTCGGGCCTGCATTGCCTTGCGTTTTGCCTTGTACGCCATGAAAGTGTGCTTGCTTCAGGCCATTCGAAGCGTCAAATTCGTGGACCCTGAGAAGGTATACGTTCAGGTGGTGGAACAGACAGGGTGGTGGTTATGCCAGCAGATAAAGCGACTCTTTGAAGTCACTCGGTGATGGCTCTTTTGCACCCTTTTTAACGACCTAACCTGGCATGTCACACCTGTTCACGATTTATTTTTTTTTTTTTCAATGTGATAAAAAACTATCCTTTCTCTGTGTTTTCAGGTCATTGTTTCGATCAGGGTGGGAGGCTCGAAATGTCTTCTAAAACACTAAGACGTCCCCTGGAAAGAAGCAGGCTAAAAGCTTCTAACTCCAAGAGATAGGACGGATCAAGTAATACGCACAATGCACTCGATTCCTTTTATCAATTCGATAAATTTCAGAAATTGTCCTTCGTGCGTCACAAAAAAGCGTTCTGCTTTCGCACGTCTTACCACCCAATGCAAACAACAATAAGGACACAAAGATCGATAATTGCCAAGCTGTTCGAGCTCTACTGTACGGACAGAAAGAAAGGATGATGGTTATCGGGATTCAATACGATTGGTTAGGCTATCATCCTATGGGGCATGAAGCAATAGCTGCAAAACTCGCACTTTCGATCCTCCATTTTAGGAACGCCTTGTAATGCCACAAGGAAAGCCTTCTACGTGTAGCAGTAGATTGAGCTTTAAGAGGATGGATTAACAGATAAAATAATGCATTGTAGGCATGCCTTCACAGCTAGAAGAGTCATAGCATCAGAGGTTTATTTATTACGTATAAATACTTCCAACCCTAGTCTGGATTATTACATGAAGGGCAAGACTGTATGGGCTCTCCCAACGCACAGGTTTCGTTCTGGCAGATGTGAGTGCCTTCTTTGGTGTAGCACGTGTCCTTGTGCTTTCTCTTCAGTGTGGATCGTGCAGTATTTGCTTGGGAAAATCAAGAACCAGTTATCTCCAACCAAAACTTTATTGAAACTACTTCCATATTTTGATAGACGCAACATGACCATGCCAGCTACGTGTACCTTCTGTTTTAGTCGCATAGTGGTGAACGTGCTGATAAAAAAACTGTCTATTCGTTAACTTTATTTTTTCATACTTAGAATAAGCCACCCGTCGCCCTGCTAGGTCACATTGTCGTCATGGCTGTGCCCGTTATTTACTTATGTTGTTAAGTGAATGATTCAAGACGTTTTAAGGCGAAAGCCTTTCTAGGCTCATGGAACGAAATGCCGGGATCTCGCGAAGTCTGTCATATCCCACGAGATTCTGCGAGATGTGTTCTTGTCTAGCGTTCCTACTATCTGCAGTCACGCACTTGAACGCACGCCATGGGACGCCACGCGACATGAGAGGTGGTGTACCGTCCCATCTCACACTTGCCGGAGAAAGTGTAATAGATGCAGCGCCTTTCTTTCCTGTAAACCAATTATAATTATATGTAGTACAACAACGGACACCAATAAGAGGCAAACGATGAAAGTAAAATAATAGGGGAAGAAGGGTAAGCTTTCGCCGGTCTCCTTTAAGAGATATCTAAGAGACCCTCTTTTTTTTTTTTTGCGAACAGGCGACACAAAGACAATATTAATTTTTGTCTTGAAAAATGCTGTTTTCTAACTATTATTTTACTTCTGACTACGTTCATTTTCTTAAGTGTACCTGTAAATGTCAAATCCTTCGCGATAGATCAGTGTTTTAGCTGAATTTTGTGAGCGATTGCGCTTATATTTGTTTTTACTCTGGCAGATCTTGATATATTTCCCTCCCTTATTGGCCCTCGGGGTACAGTATATTGTAAATAAATAAAATGAATAAAAAGCACACACACGTCGAAGCACGAACAATTAGTAGCATAAAGTATTAACTCTCTCTTGTTGTTGCGCGGACCTGTGCGTCTTGTGTGTTGCTCCCCTGTATACAGGAGCCTTTTTGACGTCCTAGCTAAATACAGTTGAGCACTATTAACTTCCAATTTTTAGTAGAGTCGCATCTTCGTAAAAAATAAAAATTATTTCGTCCATTCACTCCTCTCTAAGGCCAGAACTTCGCAGATGTTGCCAGTAAAAACGCCTTTCCCAATATAAATTGCGCCAGTGTTTACGAGTGGCACTATTGGACGAGATGTATCGATGTAACGAGACAGCTGCTTCTAATTCCTTCTGTTCTTTCTCCTGTAATACGCAGATACAACTGGGAAGAAGCCAGCCAGGTTAACTGATTCCGCTTTTCTTTTCTTTCTTTAGCTTTCGCCAAATTTCCGAAGCGGAAAATCGGAATGTGAATTCGCTCAGTTGTCTTTCAAGGTGAGAAGACGGATGCCATGATGATTGACTTATCGACGCCTCGTGTGAAGAAACCTACAGCTACCAGAAGACACGCTTTTCGTCATTACCCACATGAGCAAACTCCCAGCTCCGCCACCTATTTCCAAGAGCTTTACTTGTTCATAAAGTAAAATGGCCTGGTTGGCCGGATAACAGGTGGCGTGAAGCAACAAATTCCAAGGCAAAAAAAAGATAACCTAAAGCTGCAGAATCAGGTGCGAGAAAAATCAACGTTGTGACGCGTGAGAGAGTAAGGCAGCCACTGGGTGAAGGAGGTGGAAAAGAAGTAATAAGAACGTTTTAATTGAACCCAGAGAACTAAGCATCATAGATCGATGCTTTCTGGCACGCTTCTCCAAATGAATTAACAAAAGTCTACAATAACTGGTTCAACTCCAAGACGCCGTTGTGGGTAAGCGGGAAGGCGCATACGTATTACGATTCTGTCCATGTTATGCACAAAACTGCAAAACCGTTTCCCAGCGATTCATCAGGCACGCGAGCGCACATCCCGACTTGCGGCTCCGTAATGGGAAGAACATAAAACGAGGACCAAGGAGTAGAAGGTTGAGCGCATTTTCGCAACTAAACCTTTTATTGAAAAACACGGAATAAATACCCATCTCATGAAGCTAAAAAGAAGAAAACAATCGTGATAGCATGGTACAGCTGGTGGGGGTGCTTATTAACTAAGATAAGGTGCAAAAGCAAAGAGCCTCATAGTCACAGAAGCAAACAACAGTTACAAAAAAAAAAAAAAAAACGACGACTCCTTGGTCCTCGTTTTTGCGCTACCTTCAATACGAACAAGATTCAACTCGCCTAACTTTCAACCTTACTACTGACAATTCGTGTGTGTGGACAAAGACAAGACATAGGACAAGATATAAGAGGAACATGCCGGCAACTAGGCACCAGAGGAGTAACTGCACCTGCCTATCGCAACAGGAAGAATGAAAGGGGAGGGAGGGGGGGGGGGGGGGTATTTGGATGTCTAGTGACTCTTTCAGTAGGAAGCGCACACGCATAACTCATATCTCCAGCACATCACCAGCCTGATTATACCCACTGCAGGGCAAAGGCCTCTCCCATATTTCTCCACTTAACCCGGTTCTGTGCTAGCTGCATCCACTTGACCCCTGCGAACTTCTTAATCTCATCCGCCCACCTAACTTTCTGCCGTCCCCTGCTACGCTTTCCTTCCCTTGGAATCCAGTTTGTTACCCTCAGCGACCATCGGTTATCCTCTCTTCGAACTACATGTCCTGCCCATGTCCATTTCTTCTTCTTAATTTCCGCTAGAATGTCGGTAACTTGAGTTATTTCTCTGACCCACTCTGCACGCTTTCTATCTCTTAATGTTACCCCTACCATTTTTCGTTCCATAGCCCTCTGGGTTGTCCTCAACTTAAGTAGAACTCTCTTGGTTAGCCTCCACGTTTTAGCCCCATAGGTGAGTACAGGCAAGATGCAACTGTTGTATACTTTCCTCTTGAGCGATGCCGGTAAGCTGCTAGTCAAAATCTGCGAGTGCTTGCCAAATGCGCTCCATCCCAATCTTATTCTTCTTGTTATTTCCTTTTCATGTTCCGGATCTGCGGTTACTACCTGTCCTAAGTAGACATATTCGCCTACTACTTCCAGTATTTCGCTACCTAATGTAAACTGCTGTTCCTTCCCGAGGCTGTTGAACATTACCTTAGTCTTCTGCATATTGATTTTCAAGCCTACCTTTCTACTTTTTCTGTCTAGGTCATCAATCATTATTTGCAGTTCATCCCCCGAGTTGCTTAGCAAGGCAATGTCATCAGCAAATCGCAGATTACTGAGGTATTCTCCATCTACCCTTATCCCTAACTGCTCCCATTCCAAGTCTCTGAATACTTCCTCTAAACAAGCTGTGAATAGTACTGGGGAGATTGTGTCTCCTTGCCTAACACCTTTCTTTATGGGAATTTTGTTACTTTCTTTGTGCAGAACTATGGTTGCTGTGCAGCCACTATATATGTCTTCCAGCACTTTCACGTACGGCTCGTCTATCCCCTGATTTCGCAATGCCTGCATCACCGCCGAGGTTTCAACTGAGTCAAATGCTTTTTCGTAATCAATGAATGCTATGTATAAGGGCTGGTTATATTCCGAGCATTTTTCTATCACCTGATTGATGGTATGGATATGATCGATAGTAGAGTACCGTTTTCGAAACCCTGCTTGATCATTTGCTTGATTGCAGTCTAAGGTTGTCCTGATTCTATTAGCGATTACCTTAGTAAATACCTTATACGTAACAGACAGTAAGCTGATTGGTCTGTAATTTCTAAGGTCCTTAGAGTGCCCTTTCTTATGAATGAGTATAATGTTTGCATTCTTCCATGGTTCGGGTATTGTCGATGACACCAGGCACTGCGTATACAGGGTGGCCAGTTTTTCTAGCACGATATCCCCCCCGTCCTTCAGCAAATCTGTAGTTATCTGATCCTCTCCAGCTGATTTCCCCCTTTTCATAGTTTCTAGTGCTTTCTTGACCTCGTCCTTTGTCACTGGTGGAACGTCTGAATGTTTTTCCCTACCGGCAATCTCATTACGGTCCTGACTACTTTGGCTACTGTAGAGATCTTTATATAACTCGTCGGCTACTTTGACTATCTTGTCCATATTAGTGATGACGTTGCCCGCCTTGTCCTTTATCGCATACATCTGGTTTTTGCCTATGCCCAATTTCTTCTTCACCGCTTTAATGCTTCCCCCGTTCTTTACAGCATGCTCAATTTTCTCCATTTTATACATCCTTAGATCGGCCACCTTGCGCTTATTGATTAGCTTTGATATCTCGGCCAATTCGATCTGGTCTGTTGGATTGGAAGCTTTCATACTCTGGCGTTTCTTAACCAAATATTTCGTCTCCTTAGACAGCTTACCGGTATCCTCTCTAACTATCCTACCGCCTACTTCTACCGCGCACTCAGTAATGATATCTCTGAAATTATTGTTCCTTGCCTATAGGGTAATGTCGCCATCCTCAGTTAGAGCTGAATACCTATTCTGTAGCGAGATCCTGAATTCTTCTGCCCTCCCCTTCACAAAGCGCACAGAACACAATGTAAGGTCCGATACGTACGTGCTGTAATAATATAACTAGTGCTTTGCTCAGAAGCTGGGCTATTTTCATATATATGCGTCGTGTAGCAATATCTTTCAGGAGCTCTGGACGAGAGCGACTTTTTTTTTTCTCCTAGGGATGTGTCGAAGAACACCTCAGTGTGGAGTCGCGCTCGTCAAAATATCGCACCGTGTGCGACATGCCAAACTGCATGAAACACGCTCATCATGGTGGTGGCACTAGGAATGCAATCTCACTTAAAACGTATGATGCCAGTTTATTAAACAGAGGCCCAGACTTCGTGCCTTCTTCTCCCATGTCTTCCTAAGGGAGTTGACGGGAACAATGAGCTCGCGAGGAGGAGAGCATATGGGGAAATTGCATGGCTTGCAGATAAACCTAAGTCGTTTCCTATATGAAAGCAAGCTGTCTAAGCAACAAAAATTATCGTTCAATGAACAGCCGGTAGTACAAGTAAAGACAAAGGTGTTTCTATATCAGCATGAGTGCACGACTAAATACATATTCAAAGGCAGTATACTGTTCAGAAACTAACCTACTTGATAAAAACCGGCCGACCTCCCTGAATCCCGTGCTACGTACCGAATACCCACAACTCCATGCAACACGGAACATGCAGGGCACGTGACAGTGTTTCACTTAATTTAAAATTGGGCTCCTATAGACGAAACCACCCAAACATTGCGTAGCATACCTTTCCTTCAGTTCACAGGAGTGCAGCAGAGTCTGTCACGCGCGCCCTTGCTTGTGCAGCTTGTCTTTGCGTTTTGCGTAGCACCATCTGCTACAGTGCAGCCAGATTGATCAAGGGGAGTATGAAGAATTCCAGGTCTGACCGTTGTTCTTGTTCTAGGAGAGCGCACTGTTAACTTTCTACGAACAAGACAATGCTATTCGCGTGCGCCCCGAGATGAGTGCTTCTCTTATAACAAGGAACAAGGAAATAGCACCGGTACAATGTCCTGTGTGTAATGGGTATCCCTCAGCTGCCGTACTCGTTGGGAGCCAGAGTATGGGCCCTCCGCCTCTAGTAAACACTACCGCTAGCAAGAACTGCCACCCTAGCCCCCAGAACAAGTGGCATGTTTTGTTTCTGCACAAACTCCATGAGGCATGGGATTGTAGCGCAGCAGGAGAAAGGCGAACAGCCATTGCTGGCTCCAAACAACAGAGGCGCGTGGCTCAGGAGGCCGGGGTCCGAGCACAGTTCAGCGGGGAGGAGCGCCTGCATGTAGCACAGACCGACTGAATAGCTGAACAAGCTTACAGGTTCATCGAATGTACGAGCCGCCACCTGGCCACGGCGACTAGACTTTCCGCTGACCACTGCCTGCGAATTGTGTGTACCAGAAGAAAGGGCCAGCAATGTATGGTAACGCCCTATGGCGATAACCTGTTAGGGATCTCGGCTATTGAGCTGGAAGACCTGGCCTCCATCCCCGCCGCGGCGGCCACGTTTCAATAAAGGTGAAATGCAAGGCGCCGCAGTGTACTGTGCGGTGTTGGTGCACCCTAAAGAATCTGGGGTGGACGAAATTATCTGAAGCCCTCCAGTGCAGCATCCCTCATAGCCTGCGTCGTTTTAGGAGGCTGAACACCCATAAAACAATCAAAACCGAAAATCATGTACATGCAAGATGGCTAACGCAGAAGGAATTTAAATTGCTCAGCCTCAAGCGCTTACTGGCTTAACGTGTTTGTGACTATCTGACTTGCCCGCAAGGTATCTGTCTCAGAAAAGGACAAGAACAGCGTGTGTCCTGGTAAGGTCCGGATTTTCTGTGAAATATTGTTTGCTGGCTGAGGTACTTAACAGACAACGCCATTTTAGGTGTTCATCTGGCAAAATGTTTCACACCATCCGCGTTACAAAGCCTACTGGCTATAACTACGACGGTCACTCATCAGCTCATCCACATTACCCAACGGGTTAGCTCAGCATCTATGACGTGCACTCATGCAATTCGATTGCAAAAGCAAAAACCCAGGTAGTTCGGAGCGTCGTCAAGAAAACACGTCTGCGTCGCCCATTGCGTTACTTATTTAAGGGTAAACTCATCGTCCATCCTCCGCGAACCCGTAAACGTGATGATCGAAGGGCTTGAATGACAAACAGTAGGCGACGCGGGTCAGGAAGGGCGCCACGAAGACCACATTCCTAGCAGTGACAATGGCGGCCACCTCCATGACCTAGCTGTGTGCTTCGGTAGAGGAAGAGGCGTGTGCACGGGCTCCTCTGCACCAGGTGGAATGTTAGGCACGCGCACAAGTGCCTGCGAGTATTGGCAGGTGAATGGGAGACGGATAAGAGAGGATTACTGACGTAAGCAAAAACATTGTATGGGTCTCGCTCAAGGTGGACACTTAAACTTAGCCGGAAGGAAATGTGGAAGTTCGCCCCACACGTTATGCGTGTCCAAGAGCCTAAAAAGATCTCAAACCACTTTACTTATCGTACTCGCACAGGGTCCGCTCGCATTCCTGCGCAGGCGCATAAGGATAGTCTGGTGTCGTATCCGCCACGTTGTACGTGTGGTGTGTGTGGGGTTATAGAAGATTATGTGCTACCCAGACTACCGCGCGGACAGATATGTTGTTCTCTACCCTCAAGAAGATCGGACGTGGGAACATTGTCTACCCGCGCGGAAACCAGGCAAGTAGAAGAAAGGCTTCGCGCCTTCTATCAAAATTACTGTGGGACTTAGGATCTTGACTTCAGATGGTGACAGCTGGAGTGAATCATGTACTATTATGAGTGATTGTGTGCATAGATGGTGACAGCTGGAATGGACTATGTACTGTTATATGTGACTGAGTTTATAGGGAGGGAGATCAACCAGGTCTTAGGTGTGTGCCTGAATTGTGGATTTTATTAACCGTTACGTGCCTGTATAACAGTTAGGCAACTGAAGGCAGAGGCTAATCCCACCTGTATATGCAACAACCTCTCTCTCAACCTAACTGAGGAAGGAATTAAAAGACCGAGAGAAAGAGTTGCTGTAATAGAGGGGGTCACAGATATTAGAGACACGGGTGTTGGCGGTAACTGATAGCGAAAGAGGCGGTTGGCTCAAGGCACAGCTTACAAGCCCGCTGGAGCCTAGAAACTGCAATGCGTTTTAGAGGATCTGGTAGAATGAGGACCCATTCTGCAAATGGCACGGTACGAGCGCCAATGATATCTGTTCTTTTTCACAAAACTTGCACATATGCACTCCTTAACAAACGACTCCAATGTGCAGCAATATAGGCATTTCATAAAATCATTCGCGCTGGTCGGGTATAACGGCTTGTGTTTCCTGTAGTAATTGCGAGTCATTGGGCTCCTTGTGCCACAGTCTCTTTCCTTAACTGATGAGAATTTACAAGAATATCAAAGGGGGAAGCATGGTAACACAGTTTTCTGTCCACAAGGAGTAGGTTGTTAAAACAAATGGTTGACGCGCAAGCACGCGTCGAGCACTGAGCCTTGCGACGAGTCGCCCTGAGGCGTCACTCGTCGCGGTGGATGTCAGCAAGTGGGCGGCCCTCGGTCGGCGGCGCGAAGGCGGCCGCAGCCAAGGCGACTAGCATCAGTGCCAGGCTGAATGCCAGCGAAAGCTTCTGGTGGTCGCCGCCGTTGCTACTGTCGCCCAGAAACTGCTCGTCGCAGTGCAGCAGAGCGAAGGCGAGCAGCCAGCGACCGGTCCAGATGCACGAGGAAGTGAGGTAGCGCCACCGCTTCAGTGGCACCAGCTCGCTGGTCAGCAACGGCGGCATGTGGCAGATCCCCAACGAATACGTCAGCGCGAGCATCCACATGGAGAATAGGGCCTCCCAACGGGTGGTGCCAGGCATCTTTTGCTCCGCCGACCACTGCCTGCACGAGGTTGACGAAGATAGACGGCGTGTCTCTCTTTGACCGTAAAGAAAGAGTGGACAACACGCAGCCGTTTGCGACGCCAGCTCCATTATGGGCAGAGTACGGCCTTTTTTCCTTCATGGCGAGAGCTGTATTGTTTAATCGTGGATAAATTAAGGGCCTAGCCATTTAACTTTGTATGTCGTAATCAAACACTCTGTCACCTGTAGGGGCATATAACAAAATTTTGCCCTAGCTGGATAGCATGTGCATAAGAAATTTTGTATTTTGGGGCTAGTAGAATAAATTGCTCGTTTCAACGCCAAGTGTGCAATGAAATGGCTACCAAATGTTAGCCACAGCCGTGGTGACGGTTACGGCACTTGACTACTGTATACAATGAATCCCGGCCGCGGCGGCTGCGTTTCGATGGAGGCGAAAAGCAAGGCGCCCGTGTGATGTGCGATGTCAGTGCATGTTAAAGAACCCCAGGTGGTCAATTTCCGGAGCCCGCCGCTTCGGGATAATAAACCCCTTAAACCAAACCGGTAGCGCTTCAACGCTTCCATACGCACTTCACTTGCACAGAATTATTCTCGTTCGAATCTAGATTACCAGGTAGTACATCGCTAATAGAGATGAAAAATGCGGGCACAGATCGTTCAGTGCCTAAGCTTGGCGATATCTCAGGCAGTACAAAGTGGGCTATGAAGTGGGGGCCCCGGTGGGTCCGATGTAGACAATGCATGAATGCCGCGGTGGGCTCGATGCCAACCCTTGTGCGCCTGCCCATATTTTTCCCGCATTGCCAAATGTGCACATCTTGCCAACTCCCCCGGATAGTCTTACTTCAGACAGATTCGGGCAGCCGCTCTGGATGAGCGGTTTTTTTTTTTCGGTCAGATCCTCAAATAATGACACAGGACCGATGCGGGTTATACAGTGACAAATTAAGCCGCACTTGAGCTTGCCCACATTATTCTCATAAGAGTCCGGCGCAGAAAATTGATGGGAATCCCTAGTCTATATCCCCCTGAATATTTACGGATATAAGTAATTATTTTATTCATGTCTGCCCTTTCTAAACAGCTACAACATTAGGTGCCCCGCCGGGGTGGTGCAGTGGTAAGACGTCCGACTACTGTCCGGAGTTCCCGGGTTCGAACCCTACCACGGCGGCTGCGTTTCGATGGAGGCGAAACGAAGTGGCGTCCGTGTGCTGTGCGATGTCAGCGCACGTTAAAGATCCCTAGGTGGTCGAAATTACTCCGTAACCCTCCACTACGGCTCCCCTTTCTCCCTTTCCCCTTTCACTCCCACCCGCATCCCTTCCCTTACGGCGCAGTTCAGGTGTCCACAGAGCAAGTGTGACAGATACTGCGCCTTTCCCTTCCTGTGAACCAATTATTATTATTATTACAACATTAGGTTTCACCATTATTATCATTAATATAGCTTAAATGACTTCATGTTCCAATTTTCAGGCGGTGACTGCGTTCTGAACAGTAATATTGGTTTGGTTTGGTTTTGGGGTTTAACGTCCCAAAGCGACTCAGGCTATGAGAGACGCCGTAGTGGAGGACTCCGGAATTTTCGACCACCTGGGGTTCTTTAACGTGCACTGACATCGCACAGCACACGGGCGCTTAGCTTTTCGCCTCCATCGAAAAGCGACCACCGAGGCCGGGATTCGATCCCGCGTTCTTGGGTACAGTAGTCGAGCGCCCTAACCACTGCGCCACCCCGGCGGGGTGAACAGTAATATTGTACTGAGAGCTGCAGGCTGTTCAGCATAACGAGCAACAGTTAGCAATCGTTAGATTTCAGTCGTTTTAGCGCAATTCGCATGAGCGCGAGAAATAAAGCCATGTAATATTTCTAACCGACTAAAGATACTAACAACTGTTATACAAATCATTCATAATAGTAATTTAGGCCAACATCTAATGCAAATAAAGGATGGTAAGAATGCGTGTATGAAAGTATGCGAACAACACTGTGTTTTCAGCACCGCTACAGCAAATATAGGACCCACAGCTGCACAGATTCGGCAGCCCCATTTGGACTAACGTTATTTCTCATGACAAGAGCCCAAATTTGCGTTGCGTCAGCACCAATTCTTAATAAATCTGACGAACATGCGGAAGCTGGAGTTTATATCCCCGCCAAGGCAAATGTGGGATTTTGAACGGTTTTGTGTGGGTAGCCCCAATTGGGCTGGGTGTTATTTTTGGACCTCGAGACCATTTACTGCTGCACGGGATTTCAAGTTCCCCACAAAGGACCTATGTAGTATCAAGCGGGCACGGCCGCCTTCCAGCCACATTACGGCCGATGTGGGACCTGAAGCGGTTTTGTGTGGGCAGCCCAAATTGGGATGAGTGCTATAGTTTTTGAACATAGAGCTCACTTGCTGTTGCACGTGCCTTCAAATTCTCCGAAAGGGGCCGATTTTGGTATCATGCGGGCACGCCCGCCTTCCAGCCTCATTCATGAGGGCTTGCCCCAATTGAGTTCTCATTCATATCCCACCTCCCTCAAGTAACCTACAAGGGGCCGAGTGGGGCAGCATGTAAGCATGGCTGTTTTGTTTTTTGTTTCTGTGGGCGGCCTCATTTCGGATCTATGAGAGCTTTCCTATAAAGAGCCCACATTTAGGTCGGATTTTCATTCAAGTATCTGACAAGGTACCCTTGTGGTTTGGATGCAGGAATTTGTTCTGTACTATGAGACCTGGAGCTGACTGATCTTGCATTTTCAAAACTGCCAATGGGTTTCAAAAAAAAGCTACCTAGGCGAAACCTCAGGAATACACTGATGTTCGTGTCGCGCGTAGATTTTAACGTAAACTGTGCTCAAGTTACAAACTTCGACATTGCAAATAAACGCACAACCATCTGGCAAAATATATAAATCAGACGCAGTAGTAAAACCCTATAGATATAACAATTCGGTAAATAAAAGGAGTAAAACGCATTAAAAAATCTGTTCAGGAGATTTTGTCGGCCATTTAATGTCTCAGAAAATGTATTGAGATATCGGTAAATGACGCTTTCAGATGGCGTCGCCACCATATGCTCCCGCAATGTGGCCTCTGACACCGGTCACATTTTATAGGGGCGTTGCCTAAGGGAGATGATCTAATTAGGAACTCTCAGGAGAGCTCCGTGCCAATGTCGACCAGCTCGGAAGAGTGTAATCTTCGAGGTATGAAAAGACTTGGGGCTAACCTGAATACCATGTAGTCGAGCGGCTGCATGACGGACAAGACGACTGCGACCAGCACGGCCGAGATGACGAGCAGTAGCCGGCCGCCCACGCAGCGTGTCAGCACGGCAGATAGGGCTACGCTGCCCACGTGCAAGGCAATCACGAGGGTGGCCGCCTCGTGAGAGGACATGATGGCCTGCAGTGGTCCGATGACCTGTACGGCACGCTGCAGCAACAGCTGCGAGCACGACAGGGTCTGCAGCAGGTTCAGCAGCACGCACACTGACAGCATCCTGGAGAAGAGATAGGGATCGGTGACAGTTGTTGAAACAGAAACGTCAATTGTTTTTAAAGGAATAAGTAAACTGATATTTAGATGCTATGATACGGTGAACAGCATAATAAGAACGTGCTCTTGGGATGATTGCTAATTTGTTTGTTATCACACTACCTGAAAGCTTCGTCCAATTATTTCGCTTATATACCGATAATGATTATATGCTTTACATTGGCTTTCCTTTACACTTGCCGTTATGCGTTTATGGCTCGATAATTGCTTTTTATGATTTCTACATTTGTTGCGTTATACGCATTTCACCTTACTTAACTGGCCTGCCACGTTGGATAAGCTAACGAAGCGCACTCACTAACGAGACCAGTTGACGCATACTCTCTATTTCGGCACCGCTTTTTCTCTCTCTCCCTCTTTCAGAACTCGCTGCAGTCGCCGCACACTTGGTGCTGTTTCATGCACCCCTCCCCCCTTGCTTCTTGCTCCTCTCAGGACGGTGGTTATCGCGCCCGACTCGTTGCAAGTAAAGGCGCGACAGGCCTTGAGACATAGCAGGTGTTTTGGCTAGTAAAACTTATGCTGTTAATGACAGTAAAAGCTACGTCCCTTTTCCCCATTTTAAACTAATAGCAGCTGTTACAGTCGTGCCAATCCGAGGCTTGTCTCCATTGTTTTGTTTTGTTTGGTTTGGTTTGTGGCGTTTAACGTCCCAAAGCGACTCATTCTATGAGGCACGCCGTAGTGGAGGACTCCGGAAACTTCGACCCCCTGGGGTTCTTTAACGTGCACTAACATCGCATAGCACACTGGCGTCTTGCTTTTCGTCACCATTTAAAAGCGGCCGCTGAGGCCGGGATTCAATACCACACCCTTGGGCACAGTAGTCGAGCGCCGTAACCACTGCGCCATCCCGGCGGGGTCATGTCTCCATTTTAGGTGGAACCTTTCCTAAGATTATAGTAGTGCTGACCATTCGCCACATTTTCTCATATTATATTATAGCGCCACCTGTCTTCATGCCATATTCGGCTACGTCTCCCGCCCCTAAAACCCTCTCTGACATCCTAACTGATCATCAGTTACCTATTTGCCGTATTTCATGCCATTTCAACCAAACCTCTTTTGTTTGAAGCTATGCAATAGAGTTTGTTATCTTATTCACGCTGGTCTCTTTTAAGGCCAGAACCGTTCTAAGTAGCCCACTTCGCATGACTGGAGTCAGCAGAATTTGGCAGATGCCCCCAAGGGGACACCACTGGGGACAGTTTCGAAGCATGGAGCTTCCGGGTCCGGAAGTTGTCCTGACAACACACACACACACACAAACAAACAAATAGAAAGGAAGACAGCGGCCGGCTTCGCCGAGGGGTACGGACGTTGACCTGTTAATCTTAGTCGAGCATAGTGCAAGGAACGCCATGTTGCAGTGAGAGTGTGGGAAGCGTCAGCGCTAAGCAACTGCTGCCTGCGCATTAGATTTGCGACTTCTTTTCGTTTTCCTAACTTGGCTTGTAGAGTGCCTTCTGCGGTTACGCACCTGGTGACCTTCTGACGGCCGAGCGAAGAGAGCGCCGATTCTTCCCCCATCTTGCTGAACCTCATGTCAGTCGGCAGTTCGTCGCCGTAGAGCTGCACTATGGCGGTGTTCGTTTCACGGTAGCGACCTTTGGACTGAAGCCAGCGGGGACTCTCGATGACGTAGCTCTGCAGCACGAATACTGGCACGGGTAGCAACGCACACAGGGCGGCCTTGGCTTGCCATGCAAGACCTCCCAGCATGTAAGTTGTTAGCATGCCCATGCTCGTGGCTACCTGCACTCAGACAGATCAAGTAAGGCTCGCTGTTTCTTGTGCGTGCATCTCACTCTGTAGCAGTGCAACTTCACCGCATATGTATCTTCTTGAAAACATGCAAGTGATCCGGTCCTTGACTCAGTTATCTTCTCAAGCAAACAAATTGAAACTAATGTTTCAAGTAAAGTTAAATCCTTGTCCTGCATTCCAGACTGGTTCGTTGTACTTTTAGAAAGGAAATTGCGATAGGTATAGCTAAGTGGTTCAAAAGAAATCGAGTGGCAAACCTAAGCTTAGGATGGTCCAGGCTCCGAGAGATCTGACATACAACACGTTAGCAGCATGTGATATGTCAAGTGGGGACCTTAAACACTCACCCCAGAAACCGCCCATGACGAGCCAATATTCCAATGCATAAGTAGAGAGCAAAATTGTGGGGGTTTAAGCTTGGCTTGAAGTGATATAGCGAAAGCTGCGACTGTTGCAGCGATAGCATCTTTAACACCCGCTCATAGGGCAGGGGGTGCACCACCTAAGCGATGGCGGGTGCAATGACGGCCTACGACAGATACAAAATCGGTGACAGGCTAGCCCCCGCCGTAAGTGGCGTTGACGTACCAGTCCCAGCCCCGTAGGGCCAAGAACAGCCACCCTTCACCACCTCCGAGGCAGCGGAGGTGACTCAGCTATATACAGAGCTATAGTAGCAAGCCCGTGCATTATGTTTTCCTTCTTCCTACAGTCGCCAACAACGGTTTCTTCACAACTTTTAAGTAATAATAATTGGCTCATAGGAAGGGAAAAGCACAGTATCTGCCACAGTTGTTTCTGTCGACACCTGAACCACGCCGTAAGATTTATTGATTTATAGGAAGGAAAAGGTGCGGTAACTGTCTCACCTGTTTTCTGTAGACACCGCAACCGCGCCGTAAGGGGAGGGAGGAAGGTGGGAATGAAAGCGGAAAGAGAGAAAGAGAAGCCGTAGCGGAGGGCTACGGAGTAATTTCGACCACATGGGGATCTTTTACGTGCGCTGACATCGCACAGCACATGGACGCCTCTTCATTTCGCCTCCATCGAAACGCAGCCGCCGAGGTCGGGTTCGAACCCGGGTGCTCCGGCACAGTAGTCGGGCGTCTTACCACTGCACCACCCCGGCGGGGCTCACGCCGTAAGAGAAGGAAGGTGGGAATGAAAGTAGAAAGAGAGAAATAGGAGTCGTAGTGGAGGGCTGCGGATAATTTCGCCCACCTGGGGATTTTTAACGTGCGCTGACATCGCACAGCACACGGACGCCACTTCGTCCGTGAAAGAAAGATGTGCCGTAGCTGAGGGCTTCGGACCCCCGCATGATAGAGGCCTTCGCCTCATCGCATTTTAGTGGTCAAAGGTGCCCCCTATGGCATAAATAGGGCTGAAACCATAGAGTAAACTACTATGTGCAAAAGCCATGTCGTTACTTTCAAGCCGAACATAAGCGCAGCCATATCTCCAACCAGCGTCTCCTGGGGCTGGGCATGATGAACACGTTTCGGGAGCTCCGGGAAGCCCACTTGACCAACCAATATACACGTCTCTCGAAGACATCGTCGGGTCGCCGCCTTCTTGCCCGACTGCATATCCAACACACCACTCTCATAGAAGAGCGCGTACGCATTCCATCCCAGTGGAGATGAGCCCTGCACGTGCGCCCTCTTCCCGCAAACATGACCCGTGAGGGCCATAATGGCCGGCGCCTGGCGCGGGCGGAAGCCCTGACTCGTCACTCTGGATCGAAACCCGGCGTATTCTACGTGGACGCCTGCGGTCCCTACCATCATGCGGGATATGGTATACGGCTACAGTCGTCCACCAACCCGAACTAGTTAACGGACTTACTTTTCGAGCCCGTGACATAACACATGCGGAGGAGGTCGCCATTGCATTAGCTGCAGCTCATCCCACTTCCAAAACAATTATTTCCTACTCGCATGTTCCTGTCAGAACGTCGAGCAGGGCTGGGTACCATACTTAGCCTATCACTTTCTCGAAAACAGCGTCTACACCGGGGACACCGCTCGCCGAAATATCGCTTGGGCTCACCTCCGACCGCGATGATCAGAAACTCGAATTCACTGCAGCTTATTCTTTCAAAGATGTTGTTTCACTATATTAATCTGACCATGGCGTTTATTCCCGCCCGTGTAAAGGCATCTCAAAGGCGGAGCAGCAGCTTCTGCTCCGCCTTTATACAAATACTTTGCTGTGCCCGGCAGCTCTCAAACACTTGAACCATTCTTTCTTGGGCAGCTGTCCGCACTGTGCGGAGAAGTCTTCAGACATCTACCACATGGTGTGGGCCTGCCCCTCCTACCCTGCTACCCCCCTCATCCCAACCCCACCCGGGAGGACTGGGAGGCGACCCTGCTCGGATGCTCTGACCTACAGACCCAAAAGGCCTTCGTTGAGCACGCCCGGGCAGCGGCCGACGCCACTGGAGTACCGTACTAGGGACCCCACCTAGTGCTTGTGAGGACTGGCCTTTTAAGGGTTGGTTCAATCATACCTCCCTGTGAATGCTCTTTTGAGCCAATAAACGTCCTTCACCACCACATCCATACAGATAGCTCTCGCGTAACTCTAGGTTTAACCACAAGCTAAACTCAGCTGTTTTTTTTTCTTGAAAAATGTGAAATTATGATGCAACCATGGAGATAATTTATTAGAAAGTGGAAGAAAAAAAAAGCCACATGTCGCAGGTTGGAACCGAGCCTACGATTTCCGAATTTTGTGTACAGTACTCTACCGACTGAGCTACGACGATATCTGTCCAATCTTCTACGTCCTTGGGTATTAAAAGCGAAAGCCTTTATAAGCTCACGAGTGTCCGTCCGTATGCGCGTGCTGGCACACTTCGCGAGATTCCGTCGGATATCACGAGACTGTAACGTCAACACATGGTGACGTCATCGGCCATGAGCGGGCGGGACGTCATCACGTCACATTCGGTCATGTCTAATAACCGAAAGTGGCGTCATCATGACGTTACTTCCGATCATGTCCTACGACTTCACCTGGCGATTCACGTAATACGAAGCTGATACCGCCGGTCGTCCGATCCAGGCGTCCGTGATGCATCTTTCGTTTGGCGCTTCCTCGAACGCCGCATCCCACAGCATACAAAAGCAGACGCAGTAAAGCAAGAATCAGCGGTTTATGTTTCAAATTGTTTTACAACAACGAAAAGGAGCACCCCTCCGCAAGAGAAGGGGGGAAGGTGGGAGTGAAAGAATAGAGAGGTGCCGTAGTGGAAGAAAACTGACAACCGCACTGTAAAGGCTTTCGCCTGATCGCCCTCTAGTGGTCCAAAGTGCCACCCAGAATTTTTCACGTTGTATGTTAACGTCCACAGTTTTCACCACCGTCACCCTCCTTCACAGCGGCGGAGAGTAACCGCCATAAATGAGAAGGGAGCTAACAGCCACTGACATATAGAAAAGCATAGGGGATTTTTCTGTGTTGATCAACGTGAAGTATTATTTAATCCTGAGGGTAATTAATTACAAACTATGAAAAACAGCCACGTGTCACTGGAGGGATCTGAGCCTACGATTTCCCAATTCCGCTTCCGGTGCTCTACCTGAGCTACAGAGACAGCTGCATCCACTAGTGTCGCCTGGACCGTGATGTGACTGGAGCTTTGTAATAATCCTCTTTAAGCTACCTATGACATCATTCGATTCGAAGCCCGCGTTCAGTTAATCAGCAAATAAATGTCGGAAAAATGAGGGACTTGATTATGGGATACATATGAAGGAAATTAAAGCACGGGATATTTTTTTCTTAGTAAATTTGAGATTTTAATGTAATAGTGGACTTGATTGACGATTAATTAAAAATAAGGAGAAAAACTACTTTGTGTCATAAGTAAGATCCTAACTTAAGACCAATATTTCTTCTCATTTCTCGTCAGTTATGTCAGCAATTGCATTATAACTTCACATTTGTCAAAAACAATGCCCATAATTTATACTGTGCCAGGAATATCGGCTCCCTCCATATATGTGTCATAATGAATCCCCTCATTTTCCCCACATTCGTTTGCTGCTTCCAGGATACAGCTAAAAAACAGCTGCAAAATGTTGGCCACAATACGTGGATTACTGTGCCGTACAAATTCTTTAGTTTTCAAGTTGGTCTTTGGTAGCTTTTCATTTTTGTGGCAAAAACTTTATCAGAGGACTGCTTTCAGTCGCGGAATTGTGTGTGGTAGTTACTGCAGACTTGAGTTGTATCCGACTATGCAGACAGATTTGGAATAGTGCTGGAGTGGTTGGGGGACGCTAACCACAGCTAGCCACATTCGCCATGTCGGCGCACCCTCTACACGTGCGCATTAACGCCGAAGTTTAGTCACCTTATTCTAAACCTATCAAAGAAACGGCAGCTTCGCCTCTCTCTCTCTCTCTCTCTCTCTCTCTCTCTCTCTCTCTCCGTTGCGCCAGGGCTTATTTTATGCGAAAAACACTTGCGGTGAAACATTCCTTGCCTGCATTTCTATTTGTTTTAATGGCGCAATTAAGGGACAATTTCGGGGAAAGACGATGTGACGCAGCAAACGTGTGGCTCTGCAGCAAAGGCTGGGCAGGAAAGATAAAAGAGACAGGCTTTTTTCGCAGCCCCGTAAGGAGCAGACTTCCTCGGCTTTTCTAGTTTAGAGGCACCGAGCAGTCTTTCTAATGATAATGATATGCACCTTGCACCCAACCCCACCCCTATAGTCCAAGTAGTCCACTGCACCAGAACAATAACGAAAGACCGTCTCTTTTCCGTCCCTGTCAGCCTTAATTCGGCGCAGAGCACAAAAGGCTGTCCGCTACAGTAGCCCCGCTTGAAACAAACACACGCACACGCACGCACACACGCACACACACGCACACGCACACACACACGCACACACACACAATAAAACAAACATGTCAGATCAGTTGAAAAAAACCTACAGATCAACGTAAAAAATATTCTGTAGCTCTGTCGTAGCGTCAGAATTTTCGTTGTTATTCAGTACCTTTTTGTAGTTATCAAGCATTTTCTGTAGTACTTTTTGTAGTGTGTGGTTCTGTGGTAGTTGTCTGCTGTAACTACAAAAACTTGTCATGTCACTACAGCAATTTCTGCTGTAACAACAGGTTCACTGCCAAAAGCGGCGCAGAAATTCTGCTGGGGCGAGAGAAAAGATTTTGTACTGTTCTTTTGTTTTTCGATTGAAATGAAAAGAAGAAAGCAGCAACAACTTGAGAGATTTAAAGGCGATCAAGTGAACTGATGTGAAGATATCAAGCACCATTTTTTTTCTTTCACTCTTCCATGTATTCCAATTCTGATTACATTCCGATCTTGTTTTCAATGTCTCACTCACCAATATATTCGAATTCTGATTCCATTTACTTTGTTTCTGTTCGTGATCGCTCTTTGTATAAATTTTTGTGGGTTAATATTAGTCCGGTCCCTCCCTTCCCTCTAATAATACTGGGTAAAAGGGGGATTGCCCTCGGCAGGTGGCAGGCAGGTGGAGGTAAAGACACCAGCTGCCGTGATTGGTCGATAGAGGCTAATTCGCCTTCATGGCACCTCTGGTGCTATTGCTGCTATTGCAGTAAAGTGTTGGTCCCGCATTTGAGCCTCGCATTGGCAAGTCATAATTATTGCAGTGATCAGTCATCTGAAGCGGCAATGCGCAGCTCATGCTACTATTCTGTGAAATCAGGCTTACACCCTCGATGATTACGACTTTGATGCTCTCATTCGCTCTAGTGAAGACTATTACTTTAAGCTAGGCTCTATACATGCGACACGGTTAAGGTCGCCGTTAAGGGTACGTGACTTCGCACCTCTGCGAGTCCGCCAAAGAGGCTCCTCTTCAAGGGCGGTGCCACGTCGCACACGTACAGGCTGGCCGAGTTGGTCGTCACGCCCAGCCACAGGCCGCAAGCCACCCTGCCGATGAACAGCATGGTGACGCTGTTGGACACAACGACGCATATCCAGGCGTTGACTAGGCCGAAGGCTGACAGTAGCAACGTTCTTCGATGGCCCGCAAAATTCAGCAGAATCCCTGCGCGTGTCAACGACGGTTCGAATAAAATGTTTGTGGTCCACCATGCATCGACCGCAAGTGCCGCGATAGGCGAACGGCTGAGATGGGCTAACAGCATGCAGTGAATGTAAGTCAAAGTAGACGACTTACAGCACCGCTGTTTAAAGGACACTCGACCATTTGCACAGGTATATAAGAAGATGGAGCTATTCTGATGAGATATCGTGCATCATTGTGCGTTCACCAGCGGTGATCGCTAGTGTTTTGCTTCTTAATTTTTCTTAGTTAAGTGCGTTTACGGTCACAATGTCTGATTTCTACTTCAGAGACCGCTAGCACGTGGGTAGCCCACAGAAGCCCGGTCGAATAGTGAGTATAACGTCAGGTCTTTTTTCAGTGTGACGCAGCGCTTGCTGGCTAGCGAGGACTACGAAGGTTTCTTGTACTCCGAGCCACAAGGGCAGCAGTGCGGCATCCTGGACCGAGGATCGACCACGGCGCACAAGTGACCAGCAACGATCACAAACACATCGAATCTGAAGAAGCGAAAGTTTTTTCCCTCCATCTATCTCGAGAACAAACACTATAGGCTTTGTACGTTACGTTCGTTTCCAGGCATGTCAAACAGCAGCATGCATGTAGCTCCACGGGGTAAGGCGCACGTCTCACCGGACAGCAGCGCCCCGACGGCGGCTCCCAGCAGGAGGCTGTCGGCGACCCAACGGTTCTGCGGGGAGGTGCGCTCGAGGTCGTACCACGGTTCGCGCTCGATGTAAGGCATGGACGTGGACGCGTAGCCCAGCGCGGTGCCCGCGGACAGGTTGGTCAGGCAGGCAACCATCATGGCCCGCTCGTGCCGGCCAGCTGCCAGAGGGTCGTCTGCCTCCCTCGTCGGCGTGGCACCCTTGACTGCCGGCCGCCAGTTGCGCAGGGCCTCCATGGCCGCGTTGGGCGCGTTGGGCGCGTTGGCGGGAGATACCTGGTATTAGAGCATTATTATCTTATATACCGCATCCTCATTGGTATTTAAGGGCTTAACGTCCTGATTGAATCTGCCACAAGGGTTGTGATAGAAGGCTGCTGATACATTTCGGCCTCCGTGGCTTTTCGCCGTGCATTGACATCGCACAGCTTGCGGCTTTTAATGCACTTCGCCCCCTATAAAAAAGCGGTTTCTGCGGTCTGCACTAGACACTACGACCTTGGACTCTGCAACGAGCCCAACCCTTGACCAGCCTTGGCGGGCTCTCAGTGAAGCACGCTTGCCAGGTTTCCAAAGAATAAACGACAATGAAATGTTCACACGCTCAGGCTAAGCTCGCCAAACTCATGTATGCACCATCCGAGGGAAGTCAAGTGGTATCCCGGGGCTTCGCAAACTTTCAGATCCCCGCAACATGACATTCTCAGCTCCGTTTTTACGCCACTAGAACGAATTTCCCCTTGTCTAATCTCACTATAACGTAAAAAACAATCCTTACGCTTGCCATTTGTTCCTGAGGCCAGGATCAAAGCAGAGCTGAGCGGAACGCAGCTAATCAACTGCAGATTTCTTCTTCGTCTTCGACAAGGTTAGCTCCACTACTTTTTTTCTTTATTAAGAGGGCGCCGGACAAAGAAGTAATTAAGTCGAGGCGTAAATGGGTATAAAGACATCATCACAGAAAAAAGACTCACGCGAATTAAGAACTAAGAGAACGCTGACACTAACAATTAAAGCCCGTATACACGCGTTGCTGGTATCAGCGTTGTCTTCCGTCCTCAATTAGTGTGAGCCTATTTATTGCTGACGTCTTCATATCTTTGTAGCAAATGGCTCAGGTACAACGAGTTAAGACGTGTTCCTCACTCTTTCTCTATTTAATATCGCACGACAAGGGGCGTGATTCCGTTCTTTCAACGGTAGGGTCTAGGACTACTAGTAGGGTCCTCTGAGCAGCGTCACCTGGAGACAAAATTGACAACATTAATAGGAGCGCGTTTAAATCCCGCTATTCCTGTCGCTTATGTGGTGCAATGGATTAACGTTACTTATTTCCGCACTAAAATGTCAGTTACATTATGAAATGTTTTCTCATTCTTCATAGCCACAAAACTGCCCGTGAAAGAGCCATGAGGTGACAGCATGGCGACGGTTACACTATGCAATTATCATCACAGTAATCATTTCCTGCTTTTAGTGAGTTTCTGTTACCATTAGGTTGCGTTCAGAGGCATCTCTCAACAGCAATCAACGTTTAACTCGATGAGAGACAACCACTGAGGAAGAAGAAGTTGCGGGGCCCTATACCGCTGCGAAAATGGAATTACGCCGCTAAAGGGCACTAGTTAGAATAGTGAAGAGAACAAAATTATATGTACGATCACAACACTCCATAATTCGAAGTTTGAGCGCAGCTATTTAAGTGTTTTTGCGATAAACTGAGGTAAAGAATTTAAGGGATGCTTGTATGTATGGATATATGTGCAGTAAAAGAGCACTGCTCCTTTTTTCTCACGAGCCAAAAAGAATTTCACATAAGAGCCCTAGAGGAGAGTCACTCTTTCGTGGCTCTTCTTTTTGTTCTGTACTAAGAAATTCTATTTGGCCAGTGGCTCTCGTTCGCTTGGTTACGCCAACGATGCAGCCAAAGCACTCTTTGGCGCCCGTGTGCTGTGCGATGTCAGTGCATGTTAAAGAACCCCAGGTGGTCGAATTTTCCGGAATCCTCCACTACGGCGTCTCTCATAGCCTGAGTCGCTTTGAGACGTTGAACCTCACAAACCAAACCTTTATTAATTAACCTATCTTGGCGCCGGAAGTTGCTGCAAAATGTGTCGCCGGAAGTTGGTCCCCTCGTGACTTCGTCACCAAGGGATCAGGCCTGCGTGCCAGAAGAGGGGAGTATAAATCGGTGGAAAATAAAGTTTTAATCAATCATTCAATCTATCATCAGCCAGTGATCGGACGAGTTGGTGATGGTATAAAGAAGTGCTGCGTATCATCAGTGAGTCATGCGTCAGCAGTCATGCGACATGATAGTGTGGAGTCGTGTAATTCATGATTCATGTAAGTCATGGGTCGTGAGACAAAAAGTGCTGAGCCATGCCATACACGTGGGTAAGTACATGTAGAAGGGCGTCGACTAGGAGCCACCAACGGCGCGCCAGCGCTAATGCTTTGGTATTCTCCCAATGCAGTTTCTGCAGTGATCTGTCACGTGTTTCTTCTTTTGTTTTTTTTGTTACAAGCCAGAGATAATTTCTTATAAAAAGATAAAGAAGAGTCACAATCGAGCTGTACGAGCGGCGCAGAGCTTGTGGAATATTTTTTTTTCTTCTGAGAAATTCTCTTTGACTCGTGACTCTTGCTCGGTTACACCGGCAACAACGTCGAAGCGGCTCACCAGCCGAATGGGCCCATGAGAGCTGCGCTCTATAAACTAGTTAGTACATACATACCTTCTACTGGGCGTAATGCGAGCGTTAACTTCTTTTTTTAGTTTATATATACACACATACCCGTCGTGGTGGTGAGCAGTGGTTAGGGTGCTTGACTTCTGTGTCCAAGGATGCGGGATCGAATGCCGACCGCGGCGGCCGCTTTTCGGTGGAGGCGGAAAGCAAGGTGCCCGTGTGCTGTGCGATGTGAGTGCACGTTAAAGAACCCCAGGTGGTCGAAATTTTTGGAGTCCTCCACTGCGGCGTCTTTCATGGTCTCAGTCGTTTTGGGACGTGGGAGTCAATCACTGTTGTTACCACATTGCTGTTGTGCTGCCCCGCTGTTCTGGTATATGTGGCTGCGTCCACGTATACCGTCGTTTCTCTGGGTGCTAATGTCATTCAGCCCTTGCCTCTCTGCGTGCTTTGTGTAGGTTGGGATCCATGTTCCTGGGTATGGGCGTTACTTTTAGTGTGTAGCGATATTCGTCTGGGATTGTTTGTGTCCTCTCTATCTCTTGAATTTGATCGGCGCGGCCCAGTTTCTTAAGCAGCTCCCTGCCGGGTGGGGTCTGCTGTAGTCTGCGCACTTGGGAGACTAGTTGTGCCTCTCTCAATTCATCGAAAGTGTTGTGTAGTCCTAGGGCTAGGAGCTTTTCGGTTGAAGTGCTGTGAGGAAGGTGGAGTGCGGTTTTGTAGGATTTGCGTAGAATCACGTCCGCCTGTTGTACTTCACTCTTGATGGAGTTGTAGTAGGGGAGGCTGTATGTCACTTGGCTGACTACCAGGATTCTAACCAGCTTGAGTGTGTCCTCCTCTCGCATGCCATGACGTCTGCGTGAGATGCGCGTGATCATGCGGGTCACTTGTAGAGTAGGGCGAGAGTAGGGCCTTGAGTAGGGCGAGAGTGTGGGTACAGCGTTGGTTTGACTGTATCCACATCCCCAAAATTCTGATGAGTGTTTTTTCTGGTATCGACTTCCCCTCGAGGTAGACGTTTAGCTTTAAGTCGTCGCTAGTGGGGACTGTGCGGTTGTGTCTTCCTCTCCAAACTCTCAAGAGCTCGGATTTCTCGGTGGAGCATGCTAGCCCTCTTGCTCTGACGTAGTTCTCTACGCAGGTGGCTGCCTTTTGTAATTTCTCTTCTTTCTCTCCGAGCGAGCCTGTGTTGACCCAGATGGTGATGTCGTCGGCATACATGGCATGGTGTATGCCGTCGATTTCTTTCAACTGTTTTGCCAAGCCAATCATGGGTATGCTGAAGAGCGTAGGAGAGATGACCGATCCTTGAGGTGTTCCTTTGTTTGACGTAAGGAATTTGTCTGATCTGAGGTCCCCCAGGCCAACTGTTACCGTTCTGTTTGACAGGACGGCTTTGACGTAGCCGTAGACTCTCCTCCCGCAGTTCAGAAGTGTTCAGAAAGCAATGGAAAATATTTTTGATGGCATAGAGGGAACCGGCGTCTACATTGACGACATACTTGTGCTGAGCGAAACGCTACAGGAGCATGATAAACACCTGCGTGCAGCACTGCTGGAAGCAGTATCGCCAAGACTAACGCTCAACTGCGAGAAAATAATGCATATTTGACACGGACAAGGTGAAGTTCTTAGGCGACGTCATTTCAGAAGAAGGAATCAAACCAGACGAGAAGTTTATTAAGTATGTAGTGGAAATGCCGTCACCAGCGTACAGCACAAAGAATACTTCGGAGAGCAGCTCGGGATCATGATCCGCAGACCCGATTTCTCATTTGGATTCCAGGCCACCAGGGCCTACCAGGGAATGAGGCCGCCAACTCGGCCGCCCGCGCACTCACTAACCGGGCCCCCGACGTAGACCCTACCGATCTGGACCAGGACATTTATCCTCTCTTAACTTTTCAAGAAATATGTGCCAATTACCGGGACTCGTACCGTCAGTACCCGGCTCCTCTCAAGGGGCTAGGGAAAGCGGGATAAAGAATACTTATTAAGCTTTTTACTAATACTCTACTGTTCCCGGCAGTACTCAAACGTATCGGCCCTTCCTTTTCTGGCCTCTGCCCTTTCTGTGGAGAGGTGGCTGACACCTTTCACATGTTCTGGGCATGCCAGCGAAATCCTTCTCTTTTACCCATAACCCCTTCCCCTACCCGAGAGGACTGGGAGGCGGCCCTGTTCGGCTGCCTTGATCTAGCGGCACAACAAGCGCTGGCCCAGACCAATGGAGTCCCGGAATAAGGGACTCCACCTAGTATTGGGGTGGCAACCTCTCCTTCTGCAATAAATGCTTTCCACCAGCAGCGTCAAAACAGGATGTTCAGAAATTACTGGGCATCGTACTAAGTTCATTCCAAACCCATTTGGAAATCTGCCCTATTAAAACGTGATAGCATGTTTGACTCATAAGGTAGCTATGACAAGGAGTGAAGAAATCTGTGCGAAGCTCTGTCAGCAGCAAATGTGCTTGCCATATTTGACCCGTAAAGCAATCCAAGATAACCGCGGATGCATTCAGCTTTGCGCTGGGAGCGGCGCTTTTTCAATCGCACGATGAACACTGGCGTCCGGTTGCTTACGCGTCGCGTATGCTAGCATGCGAAGAAACAAGCTGCTCGTAGATTTGGAAAGAGATAACAGTAAAATTTCATGTGAACGCTTTCGTCATTTTATTACCGGCTTCGACGTTACGGTTGAGACAGACGATCGACCATTGATAGCTGTACTGTCCAAAAGAACCTGTCGGAGATGCATCCTCGCCTGCAGCGTTTATTCCTGCGGCTCATACCGCTCAACATTTCACTCAATACATCCCGAGGATAGAGGCCTAGCAAGCTCTGGCTGATGCTTTTTCGAGAGTCAGGTGTGACAGCGATGAGCCCCTATGTTCTAGCTGGAAGATGTGGTCAGCCATGCAACGACTGTGCTCGCAGCTCTCGTAAGCGGCACAACCATGGTAGGCACAACAGCCAAGCGGATTACACAAGCAAGCAACGACGAGCTGATGTATATGACTGAAGCGCTCAAGACGAACGCAGCGGGACAGATCAGCCATCCCCATTCGAGGCCGCGATCTGTCATGCGTGAAAGGCATGCTGTTGCGTCATTCCCGAGTCATCATTCCAAACTCCCAACGTAAAGAAATGCTACAGCGCTTACATGAGAGTCACCTAGGCATCGCAAGGACAAAACTATTGATGTATTGGATGGTGTCGCTGTTCTGCCTACTTATGCAGCGCAGCGAGTCTATTATGCAAAGAGAGTGTCCCGCATTACCGCGGGCGAGAGTCGGAGCAGACTTGTTAGAGCACGCCGGGAAGAACTATCTTGCTGGATGCGATGCTTACTCGGACTATTCCGAAGTGGAACAACTTTCTAAAACCACCAGAAACTGCGTAACAGGAAAGCCGGCAATGATATGTGCACGCTACGGCGTCCCACTTTTGGCAACGCACAAAAAAGCCAGGCGAACCTTCAACTTGAGGTGCCGAGCCCGAATGGCGTTTATTAGAACACTCCCTTCTTGCGAGCCTCCCGACTGTGGGGCTTGCACACCCAGGTCGCCAGCCTTAAGGCCCTGGGGTGACAAGACTGATGTACTAAATATTGACTTTAGACAATGACTGTGATTTTGAAAGTTCCTCATTCCATAATGTGCGATAAAGAAAGCCCGATGTGTACCTTGTCGTAGCGGGCTGACGACATAACCTGCTTGGCAAGAACGTTTCCCCTCCCAAGCGATTTCTGCCTCGAATTTGCCCAAAACATTGAGGCGTGAACCACTCGCGCTTATCAAAACCTCGTCGGCTCTCGTTCACAAAAATACCGGGAAAGAATGACAGAACCACGGTAACTTCATCCCCAGTATCAACTTTTGCAAACACTAGAACAGAGTTAACACATTTGTACCACGCTTTTGCACCTGGCGTTCCAATCTCTCCCACAAAATTTTGTCCCGTGTGAGCTTCCACGGAAGAAACTCGTACCTTGCGTTCGTTTCCTGTCAGTCTTTTTGATGCATGCTTTAGCAAAGTGTTCCTTTACGCCGCAGTAGTTGCACTTCACTGTCCTCGATGGGCAAACTGTTCGGGAATGCAGGTATCCACCGCAATAGATGCAGCGTTCGTCATGACGCACTGAAGAGGTGGCGTTCCCCCATTGAGGTTATTTGTGATGTCCCACGGCGTCGACTGTTGTTGTAGAGCCAACTGTCACATTTCGCACGGATTAGGTACCCTCGAGACTTGGTCTGCCGCAGTGGTTCGAAGGAGATCCTGCTGAGCCGTCTCTTTAACGAGTGCTTTTGAAAGGGCAGACGCCAAAGACAGCTTGGAGTCCATCTGTAGCGACTCTGAGAGTTTTTCGTCTCTCAGTCCGACGACGAACGTGCCGCTGATAAGTCGTTGCTTCAATTCGCCAAAATCGCACCGAACCGCTCAGACATGCAACGCAGTCATAAACAGGTCCACTGATTCAACGGGCATTTGATGCCGCTTGAGAAGGTAAGCACTCTCGCACACGACGTTGACCTCTTTATATGAAATACCTGTCAAACTTCTTCTTGACGGCGTCGAACTTCTTCGAGTTCGAAAGGGGCAAAAATGTCCCGAGCTTTCCGTCCTATTGTGTGGATAAGCGTTCGTATCTGCGCTTCTTCTGAGCGTTCGTTAAGGCAAAGCGATAGTCGTCAAAATGTTGAATCCATGCCGGCCACTCCGACGTATTGTCCAATTGCAGCGGTGGCGGCTGTTGAAGGCCCGTGAAGGTTTTTGCTCCGTCCATCTTTCGATGTTTTGCTTCTATCCTAGGTCACAGCGTTAAACTTCTAACACCATGTCAGAAGTTTGACGCTGTGACCTATAGGATAGAAGCAAAATAACGAATAACAAACGTTATTCGTGTTTGGAATAACGTCTGACCATTAAAGAAACATTTCTTAAACTTTAAACTTAAATAACATTAACATTGACGACACAGACCATTAAATGATAAAACACACCTATATTAAACACACACACATTAACGAATTAACATTAAACTTTGTTAACGGTTAACAAAGGTTTATTTCCGAAGTTGGAAAGCACCTTTAGAAATCCTTATTCCATTATGTGCGATAAAGAAAGTCTAATGTATATTTTATACTGTTTCGGGGCTCGAAAAAAAGCCTGTGAAACGCAAATAAAATAACGTCACTAACACGCTCGCGTGCCGCGATTATGGTGCCCTCAACTACGATTTGACCGAAGGAAATCAGCTACAGCATAGCAGCCACGATTCGACGGCGCGTTGCAAGCAGGCTGACATGTTAGCGATGGCTGCAGCGAACTCACCTCGCTCGCTACAGCTTGCACCGTTATGTGCTCCGGCTGGCTGACGCGGGCGAAGAAACTATCGAAGAAATATCGGCCGGCAGACGTATAAGCCGTGGAGCCACGGCCGCTGCTGATTTCGTTCCCTCAAAGCACGACTCCGAGAAGCATCATCGTGTCGCGCGAATTCGCTACTCACGTAATTTCATTTATATTTCGTGGGCTTTCTTTCAAGCTCAGGGGGAAAAAAGAGGCACGTAAAGCTTTCTTTATCGTAGGTTAGATGGGACATTCGATATAGTTTAAGCTGGTAGAAAAGAAGAGGATGAAGTCAACTGGGAATGTGGTCGACAAGGAAGCCGAAGCGTGTCTATAACAATGGGCCCTCATTGTTTCGCTCCTTGGCTGTCTCTTTTTGTATATTCATTCTCTTTATATATATATATATAGAGAGAGAGAGAATGAATATACAAAAAGAATATATATATATATATATATATATATATATATATATATATATATATATATATATATATATATATTGCAGATACTGCAGTCTTAGTGAACAGTCACTGACAGCATGGGCACAGTTTGACGAAGCGATAGTCATAAGGTGCGCGATAATACTGTCAGTGTGTTTACGGCGGCTCATGATAGCTGGTGCGCAGCACGCTTTGTCTGCTTTTTCGAATATGCCTAATCGCCGCGCAGACATCGCGCTCGTTAAGTAACCATTTTGCTCGTACAGATCTGTCCTTGTGACTTTCTGTGGAATTCGCTTAGAAGCCCACCACACAGCTCAAAAAATGTAGTTACATCCGCAGCCCTTGGACGAAATTCTCGAACTTCGGATATAGAAAAAAATTACCGACGATTACCTTACTTCCTGATGCGAAATTTGAGCGCAGCAAATAAGCTGTTTCACCTTTTCGATAGATTGAGGCAAAGAAATCGAGCAACACATGTATTCGCTATCACAGAATTCTTTTTTTTTTTTTCACACGTATTCCTTTAACAAAGACTCCCTTCTCGGCGGCGGCGATGAGCTTCTGCTTCAGCCTCGCTTACACCTGGTTGCTCTCGACGGTGGCGATGAGCCTCCGCTTCGGCGGTGCGAACGGCCGGGTCTTCTCGACGGCGGCGATGAGCTTCTGCTTCAGCCTCGCTTACTGCTCTGGATTCTGGCGGCGACGGCGCTGGGCCTCTGCTCTGGCAGCTCGTTTAGCAGCAGCAGCAGCAGACGGAGGACTTCCACCGGTCGTCTCGCTCATGGCTCAGAAAGAACTGGCAGATAATTTCGCAGTGGCGAACGGCAGCGGCAATTTCGGCTCGGGCGGTGCACATATACAGATCCACCGCCACCGATCTGGCTCTCTGATTGCCACCGCACAGGGGTTGCATTGGAGGAGGAGCGAAGAAAGGAATTAAGTTCGAGCCGGCGCTTTGACAACCGGAGACTCGCAGGAAGAGGGGGGAGGGGGGCGGCGTGTACACCCAGCGGCAAACGATGGGGGCAGAAGCGCGCGCAGCAAGCGGACAACGCGATAAAGGGAGGAGGGAAGAGATAGCAGCGACTGACTGATGCTGCTGACGCCGATAGTGAGTCAACCCCAGCTGCGGAGTTGGTTTCAGGGACAACGCCGCCAATGCCGACGCAAACAATATGATACCCTCGCTTCCGCAGCGCCAAGAACCAGGTCTAGCCGTGGGAAGGTGGTCACGTATACGTCGACGTGCCGGGGCCTACGTGAAATAACCGGCGCGTCGGCAACTGAAGAGCACCCTATCCGTCACACAGGAACAGGGGGGGGGGGGACCCTCTCCTCCTCTTTCTGCATGGCGACGACGGTGTTCTATGCACTCACGTTATCTTGACTCTCTAGCGGCGTCAGCGGCATCCAGCGGTATCAGTCGGTCGCTGCTAGCGCTGGGGGGATGAAAGGGGGGCGGAGCTGGTTACGAGGCCGACGCCGACGCGAAACCCAGGAACGGACGCCAAAGAGCTGCGCTCTAAAAGGATTGCTTCGGCAGCTTAGCGCGCAACTTTGGGCCCCTGCGATAAGAAAACTGCAAAGCATGCATTGCGTTTTGCCTGAGCGTACGAAGCCAAATCCGCTGTCTACGCGGCGATCGGTCACAGTGGAAAAGAAATCAAAGCGAGCTACGCACCAGCCAGTGAGACGCCGTGAACGCGCTCAGAGTTTATCATGACCTTGGACTATCTAGCACCTGATGACTATCGCTTCGCGGCGCTGCGCGGTAGTCCAAGGCACGCTTTCCGTCATTCGGGTCAAGTCTGCATCCTTTGCTGATTTTAGAGCAACGTGCACTGCGCCTTTGCCTAGGTCTCCCACAATCAGTCTCCACCGCTGTTCTGTACTTTGAGGCTCGTATATATTCCGGACCATAACAACTGCGACTGCGCGGCGCTAGCGACCCTTTCTCCCTCATCTTTCCTCCTCTCCCCCCTTCTCCAACTATCAGCACCTCGGCAGTGGCGGTGTCGACAGTCAACCTGCCAGTGCACTCCCCCTTCATTTTCAAGTCAACCACTACCACCACCACCCGCACTTAACTCTCAGATAATTCTTGCGGTCATGTGAGTCTGCTCCCGGGGTGGCTATAACTATCTTTGTGTCCCACCCGGCCCTCACTCACCAATGACCAATGATCCGCATGCCTCAGGTTGTTTTCACTCAGGACATTTTACCAAAAATTGGTGTGGACCTCACTTCTATACATTCTTTTGGTTACACAAAATCAATTGTGGGTATCAATCTTGATTCTCTATTTCCATCTAATGTAAAGCACTCACTTTCAAGTCTAATATCTAGTCTGTTATCTTATCACCTTGAAAAGTTCCCGATTTACACTGTAATCACCACGGATGCGTCTGTGACCGTACAGAAGGCAGCGATTGGAATTTTTTCAGTCTCTTTTCTGTAGGTTTTGGGTGCGCGTCCCCCATTACACACGGATCTTTTTAGCATAGTTTATGGCAATTGGGCTTGCACTTTTAAAAGTTCCCTGCATTCAGTCGAAAATAATTTTTCTGTCAGACTGTCTCTCTGTTTCATTGTCATTGGAGTCAGCACGGGAGGCTCTTTTGAGCCGCTCACGAAAGTATTTCATACCGGTATGGGAGAAATAAATACGCTTCATCGGGGTCCCAGGTCACTGCGTTATTTTCCGGAACGAACCGGTAGACTTTCTTGGCTAAATCAGATCTTGATGCACCTGTTCTATGTATCATTCCTCATTCCATCATTTTTGGAGTGTATCGTTTTCAGCGCTATCAATGCAATGATCCCTTGTCTTCAGCAGAATACCAACATCTCATTTACTCATGGAAAGTTCGTTCATGTAAATCGCGGCAGTTATAGATAACGATGACTCTTATGCGCTGCGGGATCCCCCGCCTAGATCTTTATGTAGATGCAGGTTCAGTCCCACAAACCTTTGTGAAGCTTGCGGTGAGATTGAAACTATTGATCATTTCCTTCTCGCTCACTGAAGATTTTCACATCATAGAAGGGTGCATTTCGAATTTCTAATAGCACAATTGTGATTTATTTTGTCTTATCCGCTTTTTCTCTCCTTAGGTGAGAGTGCAAGAGGATTTGCGTTGCCTAAAGTTCGTCATTATTTACATAACTACATCATAGCTACGGACAGATTTTCTTACTAATTGTATTTCAAATTTACAAACTTCCAAAACTGCTCGTTTTTTTTTTTTCTTTTGCTTTCATTCAATTCTATGATCTTAAATCCTGGGCTTTTGTTTAGTCGATAATTGATTTATTACACTAATTTAGTATCTGTAGTACATTTGGGAGTCAACAATGAACGCTGGCCAATCCTCCTTCGTGGTTATGTGGCGTTGATCAAGGTGGAAGAAGAAGAAGGTGCTCTCGCGCCGCGACGCCAGCAGTCGTATTCGGTGCCGTTTTCCGTGCGGAGCACAGCACAGCATTTCATGGACCCCAGTTCAGAACAAGATAGGCAGCGTTATCGACAGTATGTGGACGATCCATCATACTTTAATTCTGTTTCTCCCTCCATGGTAAGTTACCGGAAGTGGTAGAATGTGTTATACGCGTCCTAACCAAAGTGGCGCTTCGGCGTTAGTAGTGGTCGAGGTTGTTAAATTTGCATCAGGAATGGGTGGAATAATAATGCTGACTTGCCGCTAAGGATTGGTGCTGTCCACATAGTCGCAATGTTGTTCTTATAGTTCAGATGTGATTTCTGTCAACCCAGTTGTGTTTCTTCCTTTATCTTAAAAATCGAAATTGTAGGGCGCCCCAACTGCGGGTTTTATGCATCCTCGATAACCCTCATGATGATGATGATGATGATGATGATGATGATGATTATAATCCTCTGTGATTTGCACCGCGGTATCGTGGTGCTCTAGTTCATCTGTGATCAACCTTTGTGATGAGCGTCTTCCGCAATTTTTGGACGCTCATCACACTGGGGGAGACCTGTTGCTTCATTGCAAACATAAAATATCAGCCACAATCCGGAAATAAGTGGAACAAGGAGCAGACGAGGGACGCGGCATGTGCTTGAGCATGAACGGGAATTAATCCGCATGCTGACTTCCGGTCGGTATAAAACATTCAAGGCGGGTGAGTAGAAAATTTGAAAAAAAAAGAAATGATGCAGTTCATGAAGAAAGCCTCACCGGGAGGTTTAGTTATGAAAAATATCGAAGACTAATCTCGCGCTTCTATAGCGTGCATTCTGTGAATTTGTTATCGTGCTGAAGTGTTCATTCTTTTCTTGGCTCTTCCCTTTGTGGCGCGCATCCCAAAATTCTCTTCACTTGAACTGTTTCCGTACACTTTCAGACTCCGGAAGTGCTTTCTGAGAGCCTGTCCGAGGTTGCCGGCGTTGCGACAGCAGCCGAGGGCTCCGACGCCAACAAGAAGCTGACGCTGGTTGCTGTCGGGGTACTACTCTTCACCGTTTTCGTAATCCTGCTAATGCGCTATGGATATCCGAAGGGCAGCACTGATGCTGTTCCCTCCCTCAACGTCTGCAGCCTGGAACCGTGCCTGGACTACTCGGGCATACTACGCGCCTCTCTCTCCGACACCGTGCACCCATGCAACAACTTCTACGCTTACGTCTGCCACGGCTTACAGCTGCGCGGCAAGAGCATCCTCTCGCAGACAAGGCAGCGGCTTATCGACTCCGTACTCGGGGAGTGGCTGCACAACTACAGCGCGGATCCACGAACTCCTAACAAGTCCCTCTTAGCTGGGAGGTTACTGCAAATGTGTGTCGACCAGCACGAGTCGGGAGCCGGATCTATCACTGAGCTACAGCGGTTCATGCTTGAAATGAACCTCATCTGGCCTGATGCTGGTGTGAATGCCACGAGCCGCGACACGCTAGCCACACTAGTCGAGATGTCTCTACGCTGGAATGTGGACGTGTGGTTTTCGCTCAGAGTACTGCACGTGAACTCGTCAACGCGAAGGCCCACGTTCATACTGACCCGCAGCGACAGCTACCTCGAATGGGAAGGCAAGCGTCGGTTGCTATTGGAAAACAGCACGTATAGCCAGATCCTGGCGCCGTACCTCAGCGTTTTTGGTGTCAACGAGACTGCTCACGCAAAGAGCATCGCAGCCAGCCTCCGCACGCTCGAGGATGACATTGCCAGCGTATTGGTTGCGTCCATGAACGATACCCGTTCGAGCAGATTTGTCGGGCTGCCTATAAAAGAGATGACACCCAATGTCTCGAGCACCCACGCATTCGATTGGACCGCATCTGTAGCCAAGGCGTTCGGCACCGCAGATAGCGAGTTCGCCAGCGACAATGTCGTGGTCGAGAGCATGAGCCTTTTGCAAGGACTCAACAAGCTCTTGCAGATGGACGCCGACAAGGCGAACGCTTACGCACTAGCTGTCGGCTGGAGCGTGGCAAGGGACCTTGGGAGCTTCTTCCACGCCGACATCAGTCGGGCGTACGGCGTGGGAAAGAGGGAAGCCGCCGAACGTTGCCTGAACCGAATCGATGAGGTAAGTTGGGTGTGCTACTGCAATTTATGACAAATATCCAGCTCGAAACCTAGATGTGTACCGGCATTGTGGCCTTTCCGTTTTGTATTTGTCAATTGGAGTTGAAATTTAATTGCGGCAATATTACGAAATTCGAGCCTTTCTCTTTATAATAATAACAAAGAAATAACACCTATCGAAGTCATCAGTACCCATAGCAGCAATTGCTAGGAACTACAAAAGACAATCAGGGATTTTTGTGCAGAACAACCGCTGTTTGAAAATAAAATCATTCATGTTCGAAGCCTGAGCTCAGCCCCACCACCCGTTTGGCACTCTCATCTTCAACGGGTATCCAGAGAGCGAAGCCGATGGCAGGGTACGGACGAATATTGTCGGGAAGGGATAAATTCCGAGTTGCAAGGTAGAGATGCGAAGCTTTGCTGGAATAACTAAAGTTGAACGAATTCATCCTGCTCATATGCCCGAATGTTTTGAGAAAGCTATAGGCCTGCTTTCGTCTCTAAAAGTGAATAATACCTGAATGCTCAATTTCAAAAGATGTGTTTGAACTGAAAATTTAAAGCAAGTGTAGTTTTACTCGTACGAAGAGTGAATGTTATTCAGGTATTATCCCACCAGCAAGGGTTCAGTGAGAGTTGCATACAACCGGGGGGGAGAATATAAACATTGTATGGCCAACAAAATTCATGTGAATTTATGCATAAGCTGCAAAACGAAATTATGCCACTCTGTTATTGAAGTCTAGGAGTCCAGGTTTTCATGATCAGTGCTTTTTTTATCTCCACTAAGACATGAGCGGCAACGAGTGCCGCTCCACGACCCTTTCGATTAGTCTCTCGTCGGCTACTTTTGTCCGCTCGCCGATGGCTGTAGGCCTTTGAGTTTCGTATCCTGATCCTTCAGATCACTTACTGCCCCATGATTACCCGTTTCGGCCGCAGTCAACCAGGCCGGCGTTGACACTCCCTCTCTTCCGGAGGACGCTGCCGGACGAGTTGCTACTGAGGGTACGCAGGATGTTCCACGCGGTGCAGGACGTCGCCATCCAAAATCTGGATTCCAGCCTCTGGATGGACAGCGGCACCAAGCGCAGGGCTCTGTTCAGCGCCCGCCGGATAGCCCTCGTGACGAGGCTGCCGCGCGAGTCAGACTTGCGCCACGAAAGCGGCCACAGCATGCCTCGCCTGAACGACAGCCAGAGCTTCTTCCAGGCGTGGAGAACCGCTATGGAACACATGCAGGAGGTAAGAGAAAGGAGGTTATGAACTCACCTATGGGGCTGAAACTTGGAGGCTAACAAAATGGTTCTACCTAAGTTGAGGACAACGCAGAGGGCTATGGAACTGGAACTAAAAATGGTAGGAGTAACATTAAGAGATAGGACACGTGCAGAGTGGGTCAGGGAAATAAGTCAAGTTACTGACATTCCAGTGGAAGTCATGAAGAAATGGGCATGGGCAGGACATGTAGGACGAAGAGAGGATAACCGATGGTCGCTTAGGGTAACAAACTGGATTCCAAGGGAAGGAAAGCGTAGCAGGGGGCCGCAGAAAGTTAGGTGGGCGGATGAGGTTAAGAAGTTCGCAGGGGTCAAGTGGATGCAGCTACCACAGGACCGGGTTAATTGGAGGAGCATGGGAGAGGCCTTCGTCCTGCAGAGGGTGTATTCAATCTGATGATGATGATGATGATGATGATGATGATGATGAAATCGAGAGTTTTTGGGCTCATTATTTTTTAATACGATAGCCTCAAAAGAACAATTAGATTCCTTTCTCCGGTATATGGCGTAGGTACTCGGAGTGAAACTCACGGAAATGACTTTGGCAGGTGATAGCTGGTGGCTAGAATGGACAGGTGCTGATTGGTCTCCGGGCTGTCTGACGTCACGATAGCATATTACAAGGGCGATTTGGCAAGAGCTGCCAACTCGGGTATCTCCTTTCAGATGGGAGGACGAAGATCAGAATCTAGTCTTCCAGGAGCCTTACAATCGAGACAGGCACTCTACCCTTATATGGGGCACGCAGGCTCGCCATTGCGGCTTGGTTAAGCGGAGCTCCGGGTGGCTTTTCACATTCGACTGTACGCTTAAGGGCATGTGTGAGATATTAGAAGAACAAATCAAAGGATTTCTAATTAGGCGAGTAGCATAGTCCGTATACACGAACTACAGGATCCGTGAGAGGAGCAGGCAAACTGTAGACATCGCTGTTGCGTCATACCCTTAAAAGCGCAGCTCAAGTGCTTTCCCCCCTCCCTCAATACCCAATTGTTTTTCATTTGTGCGAAGTTCATTTTACACCAAGGCCAACGAAGGAAGGCTGATAATTCCTTGCTCTCTAAATCTTTTATGCGGCGGACCGAACTCACGAGCTTGAGCCCGGCAGCCAAACACCTTCCACTGCAAGGAATACATAGTTGAATATGGAGGCAAAAAAAAATTTATTCAGCATGCGTTACGAAGTAATTACACCTTACGGCCCGCCCAAATGCAGCAGTGCGGCTACACAGCTTTCAGAGAATTTTCGTAGGTGAAGAAAAGTTTGTCCTAGTGTTCGTGTTTCTCCATTCATGCAGGCTAGCTTTAGCGCAATAGATTTTCTTGGTTCACAATTATAATAGCAGATTTCGCGCTTCGATTATGCTCACTGCATGTCATACGATGACGCGCCTGCGCACTTCAACACACGCTACACACAGTATCCCATCAGCAGTCCTGAATATCTGCTCTTCTAAAGTTGTACGTCACTGTGTCGCAACTGCGGAGGGCCTTCTACTCTATGACTCTAAGTGCTTTTCTACGGGTGTCGCCATTTTAGACATACGCCTACCTAACTCTGCGTCCATTGGCTCGAGCCCCATCGACCGATGGCTCACGCGGCCGCTCGAGCCAATGGGCGCAGACAGAAGTAGACGTGTCTAAAAAAGACGACACCCGCCAAAAAAAAAAAATTAGCTGGGGGTTCTGGTTAAACTTGCCATGCAAACGGAAGAATCTTTTGCCTGGCGACGCCTGTGGCCGAAAGTGTGATTAAACACAAGGTTAAGTAGTGGCTAAATTTGTGCATGGTTTCGTGAAGCTTCCGCTTCAAAATTATGAGGGACACTTAATATCCACCTTTAAGGGTATGATGCGATAGCACATAGGCTACCAGCCCACATGTAAAGCTCAGCTCTAACCAAGCCGCATAAACGTGCCTGCGTGGCCTAGAGGTAACGTGAATTCAAGGGTCGTGGCAGGATTATTCATATGCTGCTCCTCCATTTGAAATGGTATAGAACCGAGTTGGAAGCTCCTGCCAGACGTACCGTCTGACGACCCGGCGTAATGTCTGGCCCCCACTGACACTTAGGCTGAAGGCTCGAGCTGGCTGGCGTAGTGAAGCTCCCGCTTCAATATCACCGTCGCTATATGACGCATGACCGCTGGCAATGACGCAGCATTTGCTGGAACCGCGTGGAGGAAGCCCCGTCGAACTGGCCTTTCTGGGAACGCTGCCCTCTTTCGATGCCGACAGCAACCACGTCGTGCTCCATCCGGCCTCGCTTGGGCCCCCGCTGTTCACACCTGTTCTGCCAGGGGCTGTTAAATTCGCCGGTCTCGGACAGCTTCTAGCCCGCGAACTCATGCGAGGGTTCTATGAGGCACTGAGCCGGGACATTGCGGATGCTCGCGACGCATCAGACCAATGGCGCCCAGAGACCTTCCAGTGAGTAGGAAGCGATATAGTCAAGTGGTTTTAACAGACGCGTGTTTCGTGTCTCCTCGGTTCCCCGTTTCCAATTGAACACGCGCGTGCATCATTACACGTTTAATAGTACACATCTCGGAGCACCAATATTAAGGCAATAGCCTTTAATGGCTCAGGTTTGCGGATCATGTCAGTCCGCCCGTAACGCTTTCGTTACGTGGGAGCCGGTAGCTGGCAGCTGTCATGGCCGAGCACTAACTGGACGTAGGGCTTCCTGGCATTATATTTGGCAGGAGCTGTCAACTCGGGCCTCTCCTTTCATATGGGAGGGTGATATCACAATCAGCCTGCCAGGACCTTGCATTCACGTTATTACTAGGCCACGCAGGCACGTTCATATGGATCGATTAAAGCGGGGCTTTATATGTTGGCTGGTAGCTTACGCTGTCGCGTATTGAGAAGGTGAGAGTGAAAACAGAGAGAACGAGGTGCCGTAGTGGAGAGCTTCGGACCACGCGCAATAGAGGTTTTCGCCTTATCGCAGTTTAGTGATCCAAAGTGCCCCTAAATTTTTTTATATGCAAAGACCATCTGGGCAGCATGACAGACATGATAAGGTGAGTCCTCCTATCCAGAAACCACCGTCTTCATTCCCTCATACGCTACTCTCGACAACCTATCAAGCTGACGAACCAGCTGTCTGGTTCACGGGATACATCGCTCGCACCAAGTCGTCCAAAAATTTATCGGGACAGCGTGACATACAAAGCCCCGATTTAACCAATGCACATGAATGTGCCTTCGTGGTCAAGAGGTATATGAATGCAAGATCCTGCAGGCTGATTCGGATATCCCATATGAAAGGAGAAGCCCGAGTTGACACTCCTGCCCCAACGTAACGTCGGGCAACCTTACGTCCAATCAATGCGCTGCCATATAAGCTGGCAGCTACCACCTGCTAGCGCCATGCTCGTAATTTTTTGCTCACAACGCCAGCAACGACGCTGACTGCGCCGCCGCTGCATTTTCTAGTAAACGGGGCATTTAACGCTTTCGCGTTAAAGCTTCTCGCCGTGCGTAGACGACGCTCTATAGTTGCTCTTCCCAAGAAACGCTGAGAATTGGCGGAATGGCAGATCAGTCTCCTCTTTTCCTGTGCGAACTCGCCCTCTCACCAGTATCCAATGCATCGCGCACTTTCCTGTGAAGCGGTTCTAAAGCATCCCCTTACAAATTGCCACTACCCACTTTGTGAATTTATAGCACTCTGTCGAATATGTACCGTCTGTTGCAGAAGTTTGCGGCCCAACGCGCCGGGCAGAGGAGCAGTATCGCTCCCGAGAGGCGGCGCTGCGCCCGCCGGCGCTGCCTGGTGACGCAGCTATAAAGAGTGAGGAGACTTGTTCTCTTCCCCTCATCCCGCGGCTGAGAGCAAAGATGTGCGATATCAACCGCGGGATGAGGAGAAGAGAACAAGCCTCCTCACTCTTTATAGCTACGTCACGAGGCAGCGCCGGCGGGCGCAGCGCCGCCTCTCGGGAGAGATACTGCTCCTCTGCCCGGCGCGTTGGGCCGCAAACTTCTGCAACAGACGGTACCTAACTAAACACATACAATCTGCTTGTAATGCGGCTTTCTCACTTGAACGGCGCTTCCGTTGAAGGAGTATCCACGTGTGCATAGTATAAATTAAAGAGGATATTTGGGAAAGAGGGGAGGACTGTGGCAGCCACGATGCGGCGTACGGATCTGTTCTGCACTAGACTCACTAGAAAATTGCCAAGGTCTATGTGGTAGACGTAGCCGGTATAACAAGTAAAACTTCATTTTCGGAGGCATACAATCGGAGGCACATATGTGCCTCCGATTGTATGCCTTTAATTGTGCATATGTCCACCGAGAAATGAGACTTACTTCGGCTTCCTTTCCTCAAAAAATAGCTTAAGCATTTATTTTTTATTTTATTTATTTATTTATTTATTTATTTATTTATTTATTTATAACAATGTAAAGGCGCCTTATCTGTCACTTTTTCCGCGATTGATTGATTGATTGATTGATTGATTGATTGATTGATTGATTGATTGATTGATTGATTGATTTATAGGAAGGGAAAGGCGCGGTAACTGTCTCACTTGTTTTCTGTGGACACCTCAACCGCGCCTTAAGGGAAGGGAGGAAGGTGGGAGTGAAAGTGGAAAGAGAGAAAGAGGAGCCGTAGTGGAGGGCTACGGAGTAATTTCGACCACCTGGGGATCTTTAACGTGCGCTGACATCACACAGCACACGGACTCCTCTTCGTTTCGCCTCCATCGAAACGCAGCCGCCGAGGTCGGGTTCGAACCCGGGTGCACCGGCACAGTAGTCGGGCGTCTTACCACTGCACCACCCCGGCGGGGCACTTTTTCCGCGAACCGCGCCGTAACGGAAGGTATGAACGTGGGAGTAAAAGCGGAAAGAGAGAAAAAGGTGCCGTAGTGGAGGACTACAGAGTAATTTCGACCACCGGGGATCTTTAACGTGCACTGGCACCGCACAGCATGCGGTAGTCTTAACCGCTGGTTCAGTGGTTAAGACTTCCGGCTGCTGATTCGGAATACCCGGGATCGAACCTGACCGCCGGCACTGCGAAGAAAAGTGAGGGCGCAGATTGGCGGAGCTTGCGTCCACGCTTGGCTTCACTCTTTGCACTGACCTAGTCCATCTAACCCGACTGAGTAACTCCATGATAAGACACCTTCCCGGACCTTGCCTTTACTTATAGCATCCAAAATGCAGACTGAATCAACTCCGAGGAAACCCTTGGCAGCGACCATTGAATTATAATATACCACAATTGGAACTTGTCCACTCTTCTAACCTACAACACAAGCCTGTATCCGAGACTGGACGACATTTTGGCAAAATTTCGACAACACAAACGTCATTATAGAGCATGGTTACACCTCATGGTCCCAGCAATTGGTTTGACAATTTCGCTCCACCGAAACTCAGATTAAGCTCTCAGAGGTGATCTCAAATGTGGACAACCACCTCCTCCACATATGGGCAGCTCGTCACTGCCTCGTCCGCCGATGGCGCTAGCATAAGTATAATAGAAAGCTTAAAGCTCTAATTGCCGAACTCACCCAGAGAGCGGCTGAGTACGCGGCCTAGCTAGCCGACTGTATCTGGACAGGTGCAACGTGGCAGCGCGACAAATTTCCAGCCGAAACACACGACGCTTCTTTCGCGCCCTCACTGATACATCTCAGACCCGTATAGAAACTTAGAAGCATCTTCAGCACACAATCCATACCCTAGAAATACTACACAAATCGTGCCCAAATTAAGGGAAATATATTTATGCGCCATACAGGACAACCTTGAACCGACTACACATCAAACGCGATTACCACATTGAGGAAAGGGTGAGAGTGCCAGAACTCTGGAGCCGCGCCCTCCGGGTCCGACCCCTTCCCCGCAACATGTCCAAAGAAGACCATAACCGTCGTAGCTGCAGGCGCGCGCGGAAGCATCGGAGCGACACTAGGGTCACCAGCAACACATATATTATGTGAATATTGCCGGACCATACCACAGGGGGGTGGTATACGGCTGCAGTTGCACACAACACAAACATGGCTAACGGGCTAACTTTCAAAGCATACAGCACAACTCACGCGGCGGAGATTGCTATTGCTCTAACTCTCAGCATCCCCAAGTCGTAACATATGCATCATCATCGACTCGCGAGGGGCCTGTCGGAACTATAGGCTGGGATGGCCGCTCCCCCGCTTGCCCGGCGTATCCTGCAATTTAGCTGCCGATACATAGACCCAACTCCGCATAACCTCATTTGTGCACCCGTTCCCCAGGAACTCAAGAGAAACGAACAGGCCGATCAGGCCGCCCGTGCACTCTCTCCCCGGGCTATCTCCCTGTCCTTGGAAGCCTACTCCCAATCAGACAATCTGGCCCTTACATTCAAAAACATCACCGATTACTACAAGGAGGAGCACAGGCGCTACCCGGCCCCTTGTAAGAGACTGGATCGCGCTGACGAACGCCTCCTCATCAAATTTTTTACTAATACAGTACTGTGCCCGGCGGTGCTTAAACATTTCAACCCGTCCTTTGATGGTGCGTGTCAGTACTGTGGGAAGGTGGCTGACACCTTCCACATGGTCTGGGCGTGCCAGTCAAACCCATCCATTCCCCCAACCCCAATCCAACTAGAGAGGACTGGGAGGCGGCCCTGCTCGGCTGTCAAGATCTCAAGGCTCAAAAGGTATTGGTTCAACGGACGGTGTTACTTGCCAATGGTGCCTCGGGGCTCCATCTAGTATTGTGAGGGAAGGAGGCCAATAAGGCTCTAACCCAACCACCTCTCTATAACCACTTAATTGTTAATAAATGTTTTGACCACCACCCTATGCAGGCTCAGAGAACGTTGAGCTGGATCAAGCGTTCCAGCTCTTCGACCTACGAGCGGCCCTGGCCAAAATGAAACGTGGCACTGAAATGGGCCGGGATATATTCACTAATAAATTACTAGCCAACCTCCTCGACTCAGCTTATCCGACTTCATTGGGCTACATCAATGCAATTTGGCGAGGAGACATGCCACTCCCATTGATTAGAAAACTGCTGTGGTCACTTTCATCCCAAAGGCCGACAAATCAATTTACATGGAGAACCTCCACCCCACCTCTCTTACCTCTTCTGTGGGCGAAATTATGGAGACTATATGGTGCGGGATCGGTTGTCGAAATACCTTGAAGCACAACACGTCTTCGCGGACATTATACACGGATTTCGCCCACACATATCGGTACAGGATGTCTTGCTTCAACTACATCAGGAAGTTCTTCATCTCCTCGAGTGCCCTCATACCGACAGGGTCGTACTCGCCCTGGATCTTAAGGGAGCATTCGACAGTGTAACTCACGACTTTATTCTCACTCATATAAGTAAAACCAACTGCTGCCACCGTGCCTTCGAATACACCCGCCAATTCCTCACGGACCGCCACTCTTATTCGGGATCCCGAAAACGGTCTCTTCCTACTAGGCACCACGGTAACGCCGCAATGTGCAGTGCTTTCTCCACTGCCATTCAATTTGTCCATGATGCACGTGCCTGTCTAGCTGGGTGCTGTCGCGAGCATGTTCTGTATACCTACGGCATCACCCTGTGAGCCACGCCACTTTCGCTTGGATATAGTGAGGCCAACCTTCAGCAGGCGAAGACTATAGTGGACCCCTATGCACGTTCCTGCGACCTTCAATGCACCCACAAAAGTATGAATTTGGGCACATCCGCCCCTCACCTAAATGCACTACCAAAATTCAGCTTTCCTTTCAATCGGGTCCAATTCCAGAAACACAGGACGTCCGAGCACTGGGACTTTTCATTCCCAAACACCGCAAGCCAGACACCACATTGGCAAAAATTCGTAAGATGGGGGACCAGGTGGACCGCATGGTCCGCCAAGTTTTTAATAAACGCAGGGGTTACGAAGTAAAGATGCCGTGCGGCTGGCAAACGCCTTCGTAACCAGACGAATCTTGTTATCGACTCCACACCTCCGCCTGCGAAAGCAAGATAAGGATGCCCTCGAACTCATTCTCCACAAAACCATTAATCGTGCCCTCCATATCCCGGTGAACACCTCCAACCTGCTCCTCATTGCGCTGGGAATGAACAATTTCAGGGATTGATGGAAGTACACCTTACCAACCCCCATACGAGTTAGTCGCATACTCAATCGGTTCGTCGCCTTCGAGCCCGGCTCCACATCCAACACACCATACTTATGGAAGAACGGGTACGCATTCCAGCGCCGTGAAGATGTGCCCTACGCTTACGCCGTGTTCCCGCCAAAATGGCACGCAAAGACCATGACGGCCGGCGTCTGCGCGGGCGCGGGCGGAAGCTCTGACACGCCATTATGGTTCCAAGCCCGACATTTATTATGTGGACGCCTCCGACCCACACCCTGAGGCATACATGGCAGTAATTGAATTACAGTAATGGAATTACTGTAATTTAATTACTTTTCTCGGTAATTTGTAATGTAATGAATTCCTTTGTCGGCTTGGTAATTTAGTAATGTAATGAATTACTTTTGGCAGTAATTTCGCAGCAAAAGTAATTAATTCCTTTCGAAATTACTTTTGCTAAAATGCGCCACTACTCCTTCAACATATGACGAAGTAGAGTGCCGTGAAAGCAGGAACGGCGTGCGGCAAGCGAAGCCAGCGTAACGGATCGGCAAAGGGGGACAGAGTTGAGCAGAACAGTGCGTCTGAGACCTCAACCATTCTCCAAGCCGCAGGATACAAGGCGTCAAGGGAATGCTAAAGGGAGAGATGGTGCAAGAAGGCTGGAGCTGAAAACTAGTTTGGAGCGCGGCGTAGCGCCACTCCCTGTTGCGTCGGCTAGGGCACAGTGGTGCCTGGTTACACTCAACACCACGGGGCGAAGGAGGATTGGGGTTGAGGGAGATAAGCAGAAGGGTCCATGACGTGAGGCACCGGGGCTTGAGCATTACTGAGCAGTGAGCACAAATGTGCCGACATCGATTCTTGGGACTGCGGAAGCAATAAATAAGCTAGCTTCTTCGGGCCCTTCAAATGGCGGAGACAGCTCCGGGCCAGCAAGATGCTGGGTTCGCCGGTCATTTCAGGACCGTTCGACCGTGTTTTATTATTTTTTTTTTGAGGTAGTCTTGTTTTTGTAATGGCACGTACTGTAGGAGAGAGAGAAGGAATAGCTCTCTAGGACGGAATTTGACGGGAAGACGAAAGATCGTGCGTGCTTCGCGTCTGGAGAACAAGTTGTTGTTTTGTTTACTAGCTTTGCTTAGTTTTTGCCTGGATGGAAACTAGAAAGTAATTTAAAAGTAATTTAATTACTCAGTAAAAGTAATTGTAATGTAATTTCATTACTTTTTTTGGGAGCAGTAATGAGTAATGTAATTTATTTACTTTTCTGCGATTTTCAGCAAAGTAATTAGTAATGTAATTTAATTCCTTTTCAAAAGTAATTTTGCCATGTATGCCCTGAGGGATGGTACATGGTCGCAGTCGTCCACGAGGCGAAAACAGTCAACAGTCTTAGCTTCAGGGTCCGCAACATAACTCATGCGGGGGAGGTCGCCATGGACATAACATTGGTTGCTTCCCAACCTGATTCAAAATATATAACCTCCGACTCGCTAGGGATCTGTCAGAACATCGAACAAGGCTGAACTCCTTTTCTAGCCTATCAAATTCTTCAAACATACCCCGCTCACCGATATATTATTTGGGAGCTCCTGCTCACCAGGGGATGGCTGGAAACGAGGCTGCGACGCTGCCGCCCGCGCGCTCTTTCTTCGATAAATTTCTTCCTCCTCTCCCTCCGACTAGGACGCCGATCCTAATCCGGCTTATACATTTAGAGATGTCGTAATTCAATCAATCAATCAATCAATCAATCAATCAATCAATTTTTATTTTCACCGAAAACAAAAAATACATGGCGAAAAAAGGGAGTGGGAGAAAAAGCTGCACAATAGCAGTTTGACAAAGCTCCAACCACCCTGACAACAATGACAGCTTTGTAACATTTCAGATTTTTGTTCAGTGTACTAGGAACTGTACAAAACTAAAGTAAAAAGAAACATCTAGTTACACTAATGCTATTTTATAAATAACTGCTCTATGTCCCTTTTGTTAAGTTTCGTATTGTATATGTCTTGCTTCGCAAAGTCATTGAGTGTGTGGGGGAGTGTGTATTCAACGCGTTGGCGGCCATAACCTGTGCGCGTGACGGGAACTTTCCATGGTATAGTTTATGGCGATGAGGGTATATGTATTCTTCCTTATGGAGATTGGCGAGTGAGAGGAATGTATCTAAATTGCCCTGCATTGCTGCAGTGTAACTTTTTATTAGTTTGTACTTGTATATGCTATCGGCTTTCATTATTTTGTACTTGTAGAATAGAGGTCTAGTATGCTCGTTGAATGGAACGCTTTCTATCGCCCTAACAGCTTTTTTTTTTTTGTAGTAAGATTAGTTTGTTTAAATTATGCGCACTAGTGTTTCCCCACACCAGTGCACAGTAACTGAGCACGGAATGGAATAAGGAATTATACAAAAGCTGTTTAATTTTGGCAGGAAATAAATGTCGATTTTTATTGAGAATGCCAACTACTTTTCGCGCTTTTGAGCAAAGATGATCGACATGGTCGTTCCAAAGTATGTGTTCAGAGAAAATAACACCAAATGTTTTCACAGATGTCTCTCTATTAATTATATATGGACCAATGATGATGGTTTCAGGCATTTTCAGACATGTACTGGGTGCGCGGAACAAAACACATTTTGTTTTTGATTCATTTAATAAGAGGTTGTTTTTCTCGGTCCAATCCTGCAGCCGAAAACAAACTGAGCTTGCAAGTGGTAGAATATCGGTCACATTTTTTCCACTAAAAAATATGTTACAATCATCAGCGTAGATGACAAATTTGGACACATTATCTATTAGCACTATATCATTTATATAAAATAGAAAAAGGACTGGACCAAGAATGCTGCCCTGAGGCACACCACTTTGTATGGATCGTATTTGTGACTTATGGTCATTAATTTCAACGAACTGTTAGCGTGAGAATAAGTATGAACGAATTAATCGAGTGCACTTACCACGGAAACCATATTTTTCTATCTTGTCTATTAACAGATTGTGATTAACACGATCAAAGGCTTTGCTGAAATCAATATAGATTCCCAAAGTCATTAGTTACTTTTCTATGTTTTCCAAGATGATGTCTTTTTGGGTGAGCAAAGCATTTTCTGTGGAACGCTGTTTCCTGAATCCAAACTGACATTCAGTCAACAGACTGTGTTTTTGACAAAAAGTATCCATTCGAATGCTAATTGTTTTTTCTAGCCCTTTAGAAAATATTGGTAAAATGGATATTGGACGGTAGTTATATTATTTCTGTCACCTCCCTTATGAATTACGATAACGCGCGCCAGTTACATGTCCTTTGGGAACACACCTGCTGAGAGTGCTGAATTAAATATATGGGCTAACACAGGTGCAATTAGTATCAATCTCTGGCCACAGCATACATTGATGGGCCCGGCAGCTCTAAAACATTTTTACCCTGCTTTCTCTGGCAGCTGCCCACACTGTGGGGCGGTGTCTTTGGACATCTACCGTATGGTGTGGGCCTGCCCCTCCAATCCCGCTCCCCCTCTCAGCCAAAACCAACCCGGCAGTACTGGGAAGCAACCCTGATCGACTGCTCTGACCTTCAAGCCCAACGGTCCTTTGTCGGGCGAACCCGAGCGACGGCAGACGTCAGTGGGGTTCCGAACTGGAGGCCTACATCTAGTGTTTATGAGGGCTCGCCCCTCAGGGTCAGCTCGTGCATAACCTCCTGTATTATCTGTGCAGTGTTTTCCATCAGCAGCTGCGTTTGGATGCAGGCGAAACGGAAGCATCTGTCTGCTGTACAATGACAGTGCACGTCAATTCCCCAGGCGTTTAAGTTACTATACACAAAGCCCTCAACCACGGCACGTCTTTTCAATTTCACTCCCTTCTTCCTCCCTTCCTTTACGGCGTGGTACAGGTGTCCACGCAAGAAGTGTGACAAATATTGTTTCTTTTTTTTTTGCTGTAAACTAATTATTATTATTATTATTTAGCCCAGCCGCGGTGGCTCAGTGTTTAAGGCACCCGGCTACTAATACGGAGCACCCAGGCTCGAACCAGACCGCCGACAGCTGTGTTTCGATACAGGTCGTCCGTGTGCTGTGCGACGTCAGTGCACGTTAAGATCCTCATGTGGTCGAAATTAATCCGTATCCCTCTATTACGGCACCTCTCTCTCCACATTCACTCGCATCTTCCTTCCTTCCCTTACGGCCCTATTCAGGTGCCCACCGAGAAGTTGGACTGATGCAATGCCTTCCTTTTCCTATAAATCCACATAAAATTTCACTAAAGACTGTAACACTCTGCCAATGTCTGTACCAGTCTTCTAATGTTAAACCTGTCCTGCCGCGGTGGCGCCGCTGCTAAGATGTACGACTACTGTTCTGGAGTGCCCGACGGCTGCGTTCCAGTGGAGGCGAAACGAAAAGGTGTCCGCGTGCTGTGCGATGTCAGCGCGCGGTAATAAATAATAATAAATTGGTTCACAGGAAAGGAAAGGCGCAGTGTCTGTCTCGCACTTGTTCTGTGAACACCTGAACCGTACCATAAGAGAAGGGAGAAAGGTGGGAATGAACGTGGAAGGAGAAAGGGGTGCCGTAGTGGAGGGCTCCGGAGTAATTTCGATCCCCTGGAGATCTTTAACATGCACTCACATCACACATCACAAGGATGATTATCCGTTTCGCCTTCATCGAAACGCAGCCGCCGACAGTCGGAATCGAACCAGCTTACTCCGGCACAGTAGTCGGGCATCTTAACCACTGCACCAACGCGACGGGGCCGTTAAAGATCCCCGGGAGGTGGAAATTACTCGTAGGCATCCACTACTGCCCCTCTTTCTCTTTCCACTTTCACTTCCTCCTTTCCCTTACAGCGCGGGTCAGGTGTCCACAGAAAAAGTGCGACGGATACTGCGCCTTTGTTGTTGTACTAAACCGCCAAGCAAAACTATGCCAAAAAACTGCTTTTGCTGTTCTTAATTTGTTAAGTGGATCTAAACGCGTGCGGTGGTGCAGTAGTTGGGGCGCTCGACTTCTGTGCCCAAGGATGTGGGATCGAATCCCGGCCGCGGCGGCCGCTTTTAGACGGAGGCCGCTTTGGGACGTTAACCCTCACAAACCAAACGAAACCGTATGTTATTTTTATTTTATTTTCTTGCATCGGTGTACGCGCTGGAGTGAAAGCATCTTAAATTCTGCACCACCATTTTCATTGTGCTGTATAGTGCCGCGAAACCTGCAAAACAGTATTTGTTGCAGTATTTGTCCCCGTATTTGTCCAGTATTTGTCCCCGTAGCTTCGAAGTCTGCTTCGAAGCTACGGGGAGTGCTTCTCATCGTCATCGAAGGTACGACAAACACCACTGGCCAAGCATCGCATAATAACGGACGAACACGCCCGACCTCTGCGCCAAAGCCCTTATCGTGTATCGCCGCGAGAACGCCAGGCCATTCGCGATCAAGTTGAGGAAATGCTGCGTGATGACGTAATCCAGCCATCGAACAGCCCCTGGGCGGCACCAGTCGTTTTGGTCAAGAAGAAAGACAGCACACTTCGCTTCTGCGTTGATTATCGCCGCTTGAATAGCATAACGAAGAAGGATGTCTACCCGCTTCCCCGCATCGACGACACTCTCGACCGGCTCTGCAATGCAAGGTACTTCTCATCGATGGACCTGAAGAGCGGATATTGGCAAATTGAGGTCGACGAAAGAGATCGCGAAAAGACCGCATTCATCACACCGGACGGCCTTTACGAGTTCAAGGTGATGCCATTTGGGCTCTGCTCCGCACCAGCCACGTTTCAACGAGTAATGGACACAGTCCTGGCAGGCTTGAAGTGGCAAATTTGTTTGGTGTATTTGGACGACGTTGTTGTCTTCTCGTCAAACTTTGAAGACCACCTAAAACGACTACAGACAGTGCTGGAAGCCATCAAGTCATCGGGACTAACGCTAAAAGCAGAGAAGTGTCACTTCGCCTACGAAGAACTCCGGTTCCTAGGTCACATCGTTAGCAAGGACGGTATTCGCCCAGACCCGGAGAAAACAGCTGCAATCGCACAATTCCCACCGCCTGCCGACAAGAAAGCTGTGCGCCGATTCCTTGGGCTGTGCGCTTATTATCGACGATTTGTCAGAAACTTTTCGCGGATCACCGAACCGTTGACGCAGCTTACAAAGGCTGACGTACCTTTTAAATGGGAAGCGCCGCAAGGAGAAGCCTTCAACGAACTTAAGCGCCGCCTGCAATGCCCTCCTGTACTTGGCCACTTTGATGAAAACGCCGAGACCGAAATTCACACCGACGCGAGCAGTGTAGGCCTAGGAGCCATTCTCGTCCAGAAGACTGCCGGACAGGAAAAAGTAATCGCCTACGCTAGCAGGTCTCTCAGAAAAGCCGAAGTCAATTACTCGACGACCGAGAAGGAGTGCCTTGCGATCATCTGGGCTACTTCTAAGTTTCGTCCATACCTATACGGCCGACCATTCAAGGTGGTAAGCGACCATCACGCGCTCTGCTGGCTGGCTAATTTGAAAGATCCTTCCGGCCGCCTTGCCAGATGGAGCCTACGACTTCAAGAATTTGACATGACTGTAGTCTATAAGTCGGGCAGGAAGCATTCCGACGCAGACTGCTTATCCCGCGCTCCCGTCGATTCTCCCCCGAAGGACGATGACGATGACGCCTTTTTGGGACCGGTAAGCGCCAACAGTTTCGCAGAACAACAGCGATCAGACCCTGAGCTGAAAGCGCTAGCCGATTACTTGGAAGGAAAGACCGCTTCCCCTCCTGGTGTGTTCAGACGACATTTATCATCCTTCACGTTAAGCAATGGCCTCCTCGTGAAGAAGAACTTCGCACCTAACAAGACCGCGCAGCTTCTCGTAGTGCCTAAAACCCTTCGGCAAGAAATTCTGCAGGCGTTGCACGATGAGCCAACAGCAGGCCACCTCGGATTTGCGCGCACGTTGCGTCGAATCCAGGAGAAGTATTACTGGCCGCGACTGCCTGCCGAAGTTGCCCACTACGTGAAGACGTGTCGTGAGTGCCAACGACGCAAGACGCCGCCGAACAGACCAGCAGGACTACTAAACCCGATTCCGCCCCCAATCCTGCCCTTTCAACAAATTGGGATGGATCTCCTCGGCCCCTTTCCATCTTCGTCTATGGGTAACAAGTGGATCATCGTGGCCACTGACTACCTTACCCGTTACGCCGAAGCAAGAGCACTACCAAATGGTACCGCGGCAGAAGTCGCCAAATTTTTTGTCGAACAAATTCTCTTGCGACACGGCGCCCCAGAAGTGCTCATCACGGACAGGGGAACGGCGTTTACGGCAGAGTTGACGCAAGCCATCCTGGAATACAGTCACACACGCCATCGACGAACAACTGCGTACCATCCCCAGACCAATGGCCTTACGGAGCGCCTGAACAAAACGATCGCGGACATGATCGCTATGTACGTCGACGCTGAACACAAGACCTGGGACGCCATCTTGCCGTACGTGATCTTCGCGTATAACACGGCAGTCCAGGAGACGACCAGAGCGACCCCGTTTAAGCTTGTGTACGGCAGGGAGCCCACGACGACGCTCGACGCAATGCTGCCGCACGTAACCAGCGAGGACAACCTTGACGTCGCCGCCTACCTGCAGCGTGCAGAGGAAGCCCGACGACTCGCACGGCTGCGTATTAAAGACCAACAGCGCACCGACAGCCGACGATACAATTTACGACGACGCCACGCAGAGTACAATACAGGAGACCAAGTGTGGGTTTGGACACCAATTCGCCGTCGCGGATTAAGTGAAAAGTTGTTGCGTCGATACTTTGGGCCATATAAAATCCTTCGCCGCGTCGGACCCCTGGACTATGAAGTCATTCCCGACGGAACATCAGCATCACAACGGCGACGCGCACGCCCAGAAATTGTACATGTTGTACGACTGAAGCCATATTACGCGCGTTAAAGAATCTGTGGTGTTTATACTTTGCAGTGTTTATGTTTAAGTTTCTTTGTTTTGAAACATCGAGGCGATGTTTTTTTAAGGGGGGAGTAATGCCGCGAAACCTGCAAAACAGTATTTGTTGTTTTTTAACAGCCGCCGGCATACAGGCTTATCACTCTGATTCTGGACCGCGTATCAGTTCTGTAATCTTTGTTTGTTACTGCTCGATGTCGCGAGTCACACCTTTATCAGTTTTGTCGTAGCGCAAGACGCACCGAGATCTGTCTGGAAGGTTCCGGCCACTCGGGTGTCTTTCCACAATGTTCCAGCCCGTGCTGGTAGCTGTTTGCGACGTTATCTAGATTGTTCTGTGCAGCCTTTAAATTGAGCGTTGCCGAGTGTGACGAGCATTCTTTGTTCGACGAGCACGTTTATTGCTATCGCCGCCGCCGAGTTGCTTAGTTCTTTTGCGGGCGCAAGTCAGCCCCAATAAACAGTTTATTTCAGTACCATCACGCCTGTGTTTTCTTTTGGCGTGTACGGCCTTGTCACCACTACGTGACAATAGTTCATCTGAATACCGCTAGCAGCGCGAAAGCCAGTTGTCTTGAGAGTTTAGTCATAGAGAAAGAGATTGGTAAAGAGCGGACACTCCCATAGGGCCCAGCGGCCCATTTGACTGTAGTGCACCAAGCGGCCGGCGGCAACTACATCCGGTCTTGCTGAAGGGCGCGCGATTTGAATGCTAGCCATGCGCTGCGCCCTTCCCGGCCCTTTTGGCACATTATTTTGGTTTTAAATGGTCTGCTAGTGTTTCTATTTATTTTCAGCATGCATAACAACAGAAAAAATAGATTCCCAGTTCTCTAAACTGCCCATCAACGCAGCTGCGCCACAGCCTTTGCAATACAATATTGCAGAAAAGACGCCAAGTGCTTCGTGAAATGAATTTATTTTGCTGCATATAAAACACGAGATGCAACAGATGTACACGGATGCATTGACAATACTTGACACACATTAGGCGATGTGCACAATACAGAAAAATAAAAATACACAAGGTGAGAAACAGCACTTAGGTAGAGACAAAAAATAGCATAAGTTATTTCCGAATTATTGCAAATGATGTGTAACAAAACAGGCATTATACATAAACTACACAGTCCCAGTCGCGGCTACCTTAGCAAGGGTAACTTGTATTGTCCAGGGCAGAGAGGAGTACTAACGCTTGAGAAAAGGCCACACCATTCACTCGTCGCATCTGCCGTGCTTCGGCAGCAGTCCGTAGGTCCATGCAGTGCTGTTGGAAAAGGAATGAACATGATGCAGAAGGTTGCAATGAAATGTAAGGCCACTGCACCGAGCGCACATCTGTGCATGTGGGTGGGTACTGAAAACTTTCTGAGCAGCAGTTACGGTCCAGAACAGAAAAGCTGTCATTAGTAAAATTGATACAAAAGCTACTCTTGCAACGTAGAGGTCAGGAAATGCAGGCTAACCGAACCTATCTGAAAATACATTTCTACAGAGCGTGAAATAGCAGCCACTAAACTAAGAATATTGTAACGAAGTGTTCGCACGTTGAACTTTCTTGACGGCACGACGGCTCCGCCGCATTGAAGAAAGGGACCAGGCGATTTCGTTTGATAACACAAGTTAACTGAATTTAATAAAGATGAACTCAAACAATAATTAAAGCGAATCCAGTAGTACCAAATAAACAACTAATTCAAATTAACAACACATCAGTCCGCCAACGCGACATCTTCCGAGCAGGGGTCCCGAGCAGCAGCTCGGATGGTCGCCGTCCTCCCTTACTTGCCGCCAAAACCCCTCTGTCCAACGTTGTTCAGGATTCTCCAGGCAGTGTTTGTTACCAGGCGGAAATGCGCTTATCGGAGCCAATGAGACGACTTTCTTTACAGCTGAGAAACCAATAGAACGCCGGTGCCCGCGAGGTTGTTTCCTGGCGAGCACCGCGTGAATTTCTAGAAGACGCGGCGCATCTCCGCCTGGCACCCAAACACACAAAAGGTAAACCAAAAACACATGGGCCGCAAGGACGCAGACGGCACAAAACACAAAGTTCCGTCCGTGCTCTCAGCCGTCGCCCCCAAGCCCTCAGGCGTTAACCGGTTGGGACGCGAGCTTTCAACAGCTCGCCTCCTTCACAGCCGTTAACCATTTTCCGAACGGCGTACATCGTGAATACCCCCCCAAGAAGAAGGGGAAAGCACAGCGACGCCGTGCAAAAGAAAAAAAAGGACCGCTCCCCGGCTGTGCACGGGTCCGGAAAACGGCGCGCGACATAGGCATAGCTCGCTATGCGACACCTCCCCCCTATGAAAAAGAGTGTCCCACTCGGTCACAATCATGCCCGTACAAATAAACCGCAAGGAAATGCTATGAATAACTATGTACAAGGTTCAAAAATGAAATTACGTCTACTGGATAGGACCACACAACAATACCAAAATTGAATAAAATATACGCAATGCCGAAAAAACGAGAAAATATAAATGTCAGGTGAAACAGATTACAACCAGGAAGGTAGAGAAGAACACTTACACGCAATAAAACATTGGCATATCAGTCAAAATGTTACAGGGCACACTCAAAATGTCCACTTGCACGTATTCACACAAAACACAAAACATTCGGGAGTATATACAAAGTCACGGCGGATTAATTAACACTTCCGTCCGCGCTCATCTCGGTATCACTGTCATAATCGGTCCTTACTCCTTTGGGGTTGGTGCGAGTTCCCGTGGGTCTACACTGAAATGTTGATTCGGAGTATGAATATGTCTCAGTCGCACTTCCAGCAGAGGTACCGCGATCACTGTTTTTCACGGTCGAGGCCGCTACACGTTTTGGCCTTGCGGAGACACGAACACAGCGCTCAAACGCATGCACACCATCACCACGATCACCGTTTGCTGACTCGTCGTCGGCGTCCTCATCAGAAGCAAGCCGTGGGTGGTAGTGTTTCAGACGTTCAGCGTTGACGACATCCCGCTTTCGGCCGGTGCGATCGATGACCTCCCAGTTATTTTCTGATACCTTCCGGAGCAGACGGAACGGCCCGTGGTATCTGTGGAGCAGTTTGGTGGTCTTTCCTTTCGATCGAGAAGGCGTCCACAGGTACACAAGGTCTCCCGGATAGAAAACAGCATCCCGTCGTTTGGAGTCGTATGCCCTTTTGTTCTTTTCTTGCCGGTCTTTCTCACGCTGAGCTACGACTTGGCGCGCCTGGCGAAGCCGGTGCACCACCTTGTGAGCATCCACTTCGTCACAGTCGACCTGCGCGACACCGAGGGCCACCTCAACAGGAAGTGTTGGCTCGTGTCCGTGAAGAAGAAAAAACGGTGAAAAACCTGTCGTTTCGTGTTGCGACGAATTATAGGCGAAAAGAACATAAGGCAGGAATTCGTCCCAGTCCCGATGATGCGAGGAGACATACATGCTGAGCATGTCGGCAAGCGTGCGGTTGAAACGTTCGCACAAGCCATTGGTTTGCGGGTGGTACGCTGTTGTTTTCACGTGGTCTGTACCCATGGCTTTAAATATTTCCTCAATCAAGGAAGCAACAAAATGTTGTCCGCGGTCCGTAATGATGCGGCCTGGTGCCCCGTGGCGTAGGACGATCTCTCGCACAAAGCCCTGCGCGGCCTCAGCAGCTGTAGCCGCCGGGCATGCTACTGCTTCGACCCACTTCGTGTGGTAATCAGTCATCACGAGGATGTAGCGGTTTCCGGATTGACTCTTCGTAAATGGTCCCAAAAAGTCCATTCCAACCTGTTTAAAAGGCATTCCCACCGGAGGAAGAGGCTGGAGAAACCCGATTGGTTTGCCCGGTGGGGCTTTGCGCGTCTGGCAGTCAGGGCAAGACAGCACGTAGTTTGACACCTGCGCGAACATCTTAGGCCAGAAGTAACGCCTACGTATCTTCTCCCATGTGCGCTTGACCCCGAGGTGTCCCGCCGTGAGATCATCGTGGCAGCCCCTTAGCACCTCTGACCGCAAACATTTTGGTACAACCAGTGCGTCGTAGTCTGACTCGAAACCTTTCGCTCGCCTGTGCAACACACCGTTGATCATTCGAAAACACCGTGCCGTTTTTTTCAGTGTTCTGGCAACGGGTGAATCCGGGTTCTCCAGGTGTCCTATCACTTCCCTCATCCAAGGGTCTTCCCTCTGCTTCATGCCTACATCCACGCGACCTAGCACAAGCAGCGGTGCAAAGTTATCTTCACTAACCGGTGCCGGCTCGCGTGGCAGGCGAGAAAGGGTGTCTGCATCTGCGTTCTTCAAGCCTGGGCGGTGTTTGAGAGTCAGGTCAAACTCTTGCAACAGCAGGGACCATCTCATGAGGCGTCCATTCGGATTCTTGACATTCATCAGCCATGCGAGGCTGGCTTGATCTGTGATCACGGTGAAGTTACTGCCGAATATATAAGGTCGAAACTGCCTACAGGCGTAAACGACAGCCAGACATTCCTTTTCTGTGGTGCTGTAATTAGCTTCCGCTTTGTTGAGATGACGGCTGGCGTAGGCGATGACATGTTCCCGACCCTCGTCTTTTTGAACCAGCACAGCACCAAGACCGTAGTCACAGGCATCCGTATGGATTTCGATGGGCTTGCCTGGCTCGAATTGACGCAGAACTGGCGCCGTAGTCAGCTTCTCTTTGAGCGCTTGCATGGCCGCCTCGCATGCCGTGTCCCACTCAAACGAAACATTCTTTCTTGTCAAATTAGTCAAAGGTCGGGAGATAAGGGAGAAATCCTTGATGAAACGCCGATAATAATTGCAGATTCCCAGGAAACTCTGAACTCCTTTCTTGTTTTTTGGCGCTGGGAGCTTTTCGATCGCGGCTATTTTGTCCGGATCTGGTCTGATGTTCTCTCCAGTCAGCACGTGCCCGAGATACCTGATTTCTTGTTGCGCGAAGCTGCATTTTTCCGGCTTCAGACGCAAGTTGGCTTCATCAAGAGCACTTAACACCTTTTCCAAGTCCTCTAGGTGAGTTTTCATGGTCTTCGAGAAAATGACAATGTCATCCAAATAAGCCAAACACACCCTCCAGAGAAGACCACTCAAAACTTTGTTGATCATCCTCTGGAATGTCGCGGGAGCATTGCACAGACCGAAAGGAACGACATTGAACTCGTACAGACCGGAGCCGCATGCGAATGCTGTCTTCGACTTGTCCTCTTCGCGGATTCCTACCTGCCAATAGCCTGAAGTGAGGTCAAGCGTCGTGAAATATCGAGAACCCTGCAGCAGATCCAAAATGTCATCGATTCGCGGTAATGGGTGCACGTCTTTCTCGGTAACCGCGTTCACCCTTCGGAAATCAACGCAGAAACGCCAACCTCCCTGCGGCTTTTTCACGAGTACGACGGGCGATGACCAGGGACTGTGCGACTCTCTGATCACTCCGTCACGAAGCATCTCTTCCACTTGCGCTTTAATGACCTCCCTCTCGAAGGGTGAGTGGCGGTACGGATGTTGACAAATGGGTGCTGAGCTGCCCGTGTTTATAGCATGCTCCGTTACGTGAGTGCGCTGAATCGGATTGTGCTCGCCGGTAAACAGGTGACGAAACTTATGAATAACGGACAAGAGCTCATCCCTCTCAGATGGCGTCAGGTGTGGCCCAGTTTGGACGTCAAAGTCCTCTGTCGCAGTGGGGTCGTGTGGCACGGCGAGTCCGAGTTGCGCCTCATGAAGTGATGTGGCCCAGCCGATCTTCGCGTCGCGATGTACCACTATCGGCAGCAAGGTAGGGTTTGCAACACGGACGATTCCGATCCCACCAACCACGTTCACGACGGTCCGCGCCACCTGCAGTCCACTTCTAAGGGTTGACTTTGGCTCGACAAGCTGAATTCCGTCTCTCGGTATGTGTACCCTTAAAATGGCTTCCGTACGAGGCTCGATGGAAACTTGGTCTTTACTTCGTGCAGTGACCACATTTGACTGCGATTGCACGCTAGTATTGAGGTGCAGCTGGTACACTTCACTCCCTATTTTTAGTTGTTTACGGAGGAAGTCAATCAGCAGGTTTGCCTGCCGGCAAAATGGGAGCCCTCCTATCAACTCATAAGGGCAGTCCTTGAGGACAATGAATCTTACGCTGAATCTGGTCGATCCGAATTGAAGCACTACTTCTGTTTCTCCTACAGGTGCTAATAAGTCTCCGCTGATTCCTTTGATAAAAGCAGGGCCCTCAGTTAGTTCGACTTTTGAAGCAATTTTAGCCGCGAAGCTGGAAGAAATGATGTTTACGGAGGCGCCAGTGTCGATGAGAAGGGTGGTCTTCAAATTATTTGCCTCGACTTGGACCGTGAGGAGTTGGTCTTCGGTCATCACGCTCACAGATCGGCCAGGCTGACCACCTAAGCCCGGCCGTTCCCGTTTCCCGGATTGGGAGCCTGCTCGTCGCGCGCATTTCTCTGTTCGCGGTCCTCGTCTCTCCATCGCTGGCGACAATTCCGAGCTATGTGACCGCTTCGGTTACAGTAGCGGCATCGCGGCCGTCCGTCGTCGTCACGCGAGGTTCTCTGGGGCAATGGCGCGCGCCTACGAAAAATTTCTTCTTCCATTGTCTTTAGACGTCCGGATAATGATTCTAGAGAGGCGGCGATCGCCTTGAAATCTTGCTCACCTGCGAGCCTTTGTTGTTGACCATGGAAGGCAGCAGTGTAGGTGGGAAGTAGGTGGTGCTGCCCAGATCCCGGCACAGTCAACGGACGAGGCTCGTTGTTAGCGCTGCCAGCTGTTGGCAAGATGTCCGAACTACAAACACAGGGTCCCGTTGCCAGGTAGGTGGTGTTTGCTGCGGTGGCCGGCAGCACCCGGGAAGTGAAACCCATCAGCGCGGTCCGACTGAGGCTTTGCAGTGTCTGCAGGAAGTCGGCGCAGCTGGACGGATCGGATATTATCATCTTCTCCATTGTCGCCGGTTGCAGGCCCCGCAGCAGATGACGCAATTTGTCTTCTTCCGGCATTTTGCGGTTGACCCTGGCGCACAGCTGCAGCACATCATAAAAATATTGCTCCGGAGTCTCCGACGGCAGGTGTATTCGATTCTGCAGCCGAAGGTGAGCGATTTCCGTCGCGTGGCGGCTGCTGAAGCAGGTCTTGAGCTTCGCCGCCCAGTCACTCCACGAAATCGGCGCACCGGTAAGCAGCTGTGTGGTGTGCCACTTCTTCGCATCGCCATCAAGGGCAAGGTACAAAAATTTCACCTTTGTGTCGTCGTCCCAAGCGTTCAACGATGATACGTGCTCGTAGCAGGTCAGCCATTCCGCCACGGACTCCTCAGGGGTTCCCTTAAAAACAGGAGGGGGGATGGACATCCTCTGTTGAGAGCTCGTCATCGTAGCGAAGTCAGCTGTCGCCTGCATGTCCGGATCACTCCTGAGATGGGGGCGCATCTCCGGTAGAGCGGGGTCGTCGTTACCACGCACCTTCCACCACTTGTAACGAAGTGTTCGCACGTTGAACTTTCTTGACGGCACGACGGCTCCGCCGCATTGAAGAAAGGGACCAGGCGATTTCGTTTGATAACACAAGTTAACTGAATTTAATAAAGATGAACTCAAACAATAATTAAAGCGAATCCAGTAGTACCAAATAAACAACTAATTCAAATTAACAACACATCAGTCCGCCAACGCGACATCTTCCGAGCAGGGGTCCCGAGCAGCAGCTCGGATGGTCGCCGTCCTCCCTTACTTGCCGCCAAAACCCCTCTGTCCAACGTTGTTCAGGATTCTCCAGGCAGTGTTTGTTACCAGGCGGAAATGCGCTTATCGGAGCCAATGAGACGACTTTCTTTACAGCTGAGAAACCAATAGAACGCCGGTGCCCGCGAGGTTGTTTCCTGGCGAGCACCGCGTGAATTTCTAGAAGACGCGGCGCATCTCCGCCTGGCACCCAAACACACAAAAGGTAAACCAAAAACACATGGGCCGCAAGGACGCAGACGGCACAAAACACAAAGTTCCGTCCGTGCTCTCAGCCGTCGCCCCCAAGCCCTCAGGCGTTAACCGGTTGGGACGCGAGCTTTCAACAGCTCGCCTCCTTCACAGCCGTTAACCATTTTCCGAACGGCGTACATCGTGAATACCCCCCCAAGAAGAAGGGGAAAGCACAGCGACGCCGTGCAAAAGAAAAAAAAGGACCGCTCCCCGGCTGTGCACGGGTCCGGAAAACGGCGCGCGACATAGGCATAGCTCGCTATGCGACAATATTCTTCAAGAGCACTGAACAGCTGAAGCAATGAAGCTTGCCGCATAATAAAACATTTTTCACTTCAACGTTGTCCTGTTAAATGTAACGCGACACCACGCAAAACTAGCCGTTCGCAAAACCGCGGCCTGGCCTCACTGCGGCCGGCGAGCACGCCATGTTGGCTTGCCTTTCATACGCGACTTTGTGAAGCGCAGACCACCGCGCTGAGCTAAACAGCCCGAAATGCCTCGCAGTTTTACAAGAATGCAACATTTCTCACCTTGCGGTTGCCCTGTTAAACGCGACACCACGCAAAACTAGCCGTTCGCAAAACCTCGCGCCATGTCACATCTGCACAACTTTGCATGTCACATGTCATCGCGGCCGGCGAGCCATATCGGCGAGCGCTTGGTCATGCCTGTTGGCTGCCCTTCATGTGCGACTTTGTGAAGCGCAGACCGCCGTACTGAGCTAAACTGCCTGAAATACTGCGTAGTTTGACAAGATAGTCAAGAATGAAACGTTTCTCACTTTACCGTTGCTCTGCTAAACGCGACACTTAGCAAAACTAGCCGTTCGGCAAACTGCGTCACCATGGCCGCACCGGCCGGCGAACACGCCATTTTGGCGCAACGGCGTGCCTTGATGCCTTCACATGCCACTTTGTCAAGCGTTACGAGCTAAACTGTTCGAAATGAAGCTATTTCCCGAGAACACAACATATTACACCTCGCCGTGGTGGGAACCGCCAGAGTTACGGCGTAACGAACTGCGCCTGAACAGCTGGCGCTCCTGTTCACGAGCTGCGAAACTTATTGGCACCGGCCGGCATGGTCAGCGTAAACTGCTTGAAATGCAGCGTAGTTAAGCAAAAAACGTTGCTCACCTTGCCGTCGTTTCAAACCGCTGTCGTTCCGCGCAGCAGCCCACGAGAGGTCTGTGCCGCACAAGCGCGGCGAGTCACGAGCACACAGCTTCCTTCGACAACTTCTTGTCGTCTGCTAGTGCTCCGGCGGGCTGCCGCTGCAGCGAGTGCCGTCGCGCGCGCGTCCGCGCATGCGCACATTGGTGCCGCCATCCATCAATCGGCGGCAGCGCAAAAAGTCGCGCGTCATTTCCTGGGGCCGGTTTTCGCCGAGTGACCGCTCTTTACCAATCTCTTTCTCTATGGTTTAGTGCCAGCAATCGTCCACGGTATTTTGTTGCATTGGCGTCAGTAAAAGTTTCATAATAGCCACGATCTAGAATCCGTTAGATCTCTGGCTTGTGCATCAATGAGGCATTCCTGTTTATCTACCGCATGTAGATAGAGGAAGGGAAAGAATAGCGCAATATTAGCGGCGAAGATATCTTGGATCAGAACCACTAAAGCCAAATGGACCGACAACTTGGTCGCGGCTAGACAATCCCTCTACGTTGGATGAGAAATGTGTGCATGTTTAATTGTCTAGTGGCCTGATTATTCTTGAAAGGGGGGCCGCATGAAATTGGTTGTATCATGCCGCTTCAGTGTGGAATTGAGTTCCAGGCGCTGTTTTCTTTTGACCTGCTTGTTATGCATGGAAAGCTAATCTCGAGGTTAAAGCTCAATAACCTTAATGTTTCGCCTTCTGTAATAAAGCGCAGTATTTAATAATTGATTGATTGATTGATTGATTGATTGATTGATTGAATGAATGAATGAATGAATGAATGAATGAATGAATGAATGAATGAATGAATGAATGAATGAATGAATGAATGAATGAGTAACGTTGAGATGAGTTATGAAGTCACATGATGGAAGTAGGTGCTCGCAACAGACCAAGGAGCAGCTAAATGTTCTGATATCAACGTGCACTGCATAGAGCTCGTGCTATCATTTGAACCGCACTTATGGAAGGAGCAATACGCCAACGTTTAAACAGCGCTTGTTCGAAATGTTACGACAGCCCGGCTATTGCACCGCGCCCGATTTTGCAGCAAACGTAACACTTTCGCGCGCCCTGCATCGCCTACGCAGGGAATACAAGGAGCGGATGGCATGCTTCTCGCGCTCCTACGAGAACTACGGGCCGCGTCCCAATCGAGCACCAGCAGCAGCGGACTTGCAGAGGGAACGTTTCAGCGACTTCACCTCGGCACCCGCGCTGTTCGCCGCATTCCTGAGGTACCAACGCAGCGGCGGCGGACCGGCCTCGTCGCTGGACGAGCGGCTGCCGGGGCTGGAAACCATAGACGGCCGCAAACTGTTCTTTCTCGCCTACTGCCTGACGCTGTGCGCAACAGACCGCGACAGGGAGGACGAACGGAACTGGACAGTCACGGCGGCGACGCCGATCGGCGAGCGTCTCATATACCCGGAGCAGCGCTGCAATGTGCCCTTCATGCACATGCAGCAGTTCTCCAGCGCCTTCAGCTGCTCCCAAGACGACGAGATGAACCCGCACAAAAAATGTTCATTTTGGTGAATGCCGCTTGGCATACAAACGCACGGCAGACTCATGGAGTGCGACAGATGGTTAATTAGTTAATGACATCCATATTTTGGTTCCTTTTAGTTAGTATTTTGAGGCGTACTTAGGTAACCGAATTTTCTCATTTGCATTCATCTGGAACTGCCTGCATTTGACATTGAAATATTTCATGTGACTCAGATGCTCCGCTATTCTGGCGCACTCTACAGATGTCACTTTTTTACACTGTTGCAAAACTTTACGAACATGAACTCCCTCTTGCCTGGGTGTTTACTTTATTACCAAATAGTGCTTGAGGAATGCAAGCAGTCCGGGTAGGGAGAGGGGCTGAGGAGGTGGTCATGGGGCTAGAAATGTCATAATAATAATAATAATAATAATAATAATAATAATAATAATAATAATAATAATAATGTTTATTTTTATCTACGCAGGAACAGCCATACGGTCTTGCAGCACACCTAAGAAAAGAAAAATGCACACACAAGTATTACACACACATACAGATAGAAAAAAAAAGAAACAAATAAGACATGAAATGAAAAATAAAATCAGTCTTGCAGATATTGAAATCAATGAGAACATGCCAATTGAACAAAAGACTTGAAAGGAAGTTATATAAAGGACTGTTCAGAATAAGGCGCTACGAACTTCCAATGAAAACGAAGACGGGAGAAAAAGAGAAACATTTGCCTTCTGTCGGGAGGGGAGTGAGAATGCAGAAACGAAGAAACTGGAAATGGTTTGGTTTGTGAGGTTTAACGTCCCAAAGCAACTCAGGCTATGAGAGACGCCGTAGTGGAGGACTCCTGAAATTTCGACCACCTGGGGTTCTTTCCTTCACGCTCTTCCACGAAGATCGCAGTAAGATGGACTAAATCTCGGGGGCACAATATGGGCATGAAGGAACAATAATACAGTAAAGCGTTGAGCTAGTTCGTCAGACATGATGAAACATGCAGCTAAATAGATGACAAAACACAGAAAAGGAACACACACACATAGACAAGGACGAGCATCGTCCTTTTCTGTGTGTGTCTTCCTCTTCTATGTTTTGTCACCTATTTTGCATGTGTCATCATGTGTGACGAGTAATGTCTTTGTCTATGTGTGTGTGTTCCTCTTGTCATCTATTCAGCTTCGTGTTTCATCAGCCCGTGAAGGCGTTTGTACAAGAAAAGGATATCGGCAGTTCAGAGATTGCACCTGAAACGCTATGTTGCACTCCATTTTGTTACGTCTTGCACATTTAACTGGCATGCTCGTTCCATACCATGAGATGTCCTTATTACGCACTCCCATATGAAAATTTCAGTTGTTTATTCGAACTTACGTAGCTTGGTCCCAAGCGCACTTATCTGAGAAGCTAAACTTGGCGATTCGATATGAGCGTGCGCAAAGGCATTTGACCTGCCCCCACCGGCGAACCGAGTGACCATTCTACGGTCGCTTGACTGATGAGCGCGCAGTCACGCGCGTGCACGGCTTGCCATTGCCTGCTTCCGCACCTACAACTACTCACGTCCCCATTATGACAAGCCGGGGCGCCATTCGTCGATTTCTTCCTGAAGAACGGGGCCTTTAACGCTGTCCAGTTAAGGATATGCTATTAACTAAGATGATTATTAAGGTTACCGTTAGTTATATGTCATCGTGGCAATGCCCAAGATTATAATTAGAGCCTGGAACTGCATCCGAAACAGTTATTGCTCTAGGTAAAACTCAGCTCGGCTCAAGCAATAAAATAACGTTTTTACTTTGGCATTGGAATTATAAAATCTGTGGCGCGGCCGTCAGGATGCAATTTGCACATTTGCGGCTTGGGAATTCCAGATGGTAGGCAAATTTCACTGCGTTTAGTGAATGACAAGTCGTCCCAAGAATCTAGAAGTCGGCCAAAGCCCTGTTCGTTCATCCATGCCTCCCTGCCCAAAAAAGAAAGGCTGGTGACCACGTTGTAGCCCAGCCACCGCCTCATATCGGGGAGGACGCCGTGGCTACTGCGAAGCTTTGTTCCGAGGCCGATGCGAGCTGCTTTGAAGGTCCCGACGCGTCACCTCCGAACTGGGCGACAACCGGGTCAAACCTCCTAGAGCTCCAGCGGCCGTGCGCTTTGAGGGCAGTACTAGGCCGTGCCTTCCAGGGCTTCGTGCCTTCGCAGAAGGCCCACGTCGTTTTACTTCGCGTGTCACCATGCTGTCCGTGGTGTTTTCAGCCTTGAGAGCATCTCCGTGACCTGTCCCTCCGTGCAGAGGCCCATGGTGCCGTCTTGCGGAGGCGACAGCGGTGGCGCTGTTACCAGTGCTGATGGACTGGCTGTCGATGTCCCTGCTTTGACCGACGTAGTCATCGTTCACACTTTCTGCAACAGGGTCGTGCAGCCAGAACGTCAGCGCGATCACGGTGGCTGACACCATTGTGACCACGAGGGCGGACAGCTGCACTGACCAGGTCATGGACCTGCGATGCAAGAGATGCGAGATTTCCGCTTTTGCAGGCGTACACTTTGCGTTCGTCGACAAGCCATCTGTGTCGAAACGGAACACAACTTACGTTTTCGGCATATAAACACTTGGTACACCACAGCATATCAAAGTGCGGAGGTCTTCATGGGAGTCTCCCAGGCAACTTTATATGTCCACGAGGCGCTCATAGAGCACCTCCCAAAATTAGTGTACATGCATACCGTGCACGTGCGCAGTTCATCCTCCGAAGGTCTATCTCCCAGATATTTCCCATTAGGCATATTCATTACAATGTCTGCAGGTATCAACAGGCCGAATTCTGCAATGTATACAGGATTTGATTAGCCATTTCAGTGAAGCGAAACGTTGTAGTTGAGCACAACATGTAGTGCTCAATAATAACACAGTAATATTCCTGCTGGTACTGGAATCAGAGAATCGAATGTAGTAGATTGTGAATATTATAAGTGAACAGTGGTGGTGCTGGCATTAGAAGGCATGGTCAACCAATCACTATAACGCAAGCATTCCGCAACTAATCACTACCATTTTCACCATGCTTACACAAACCACAGCAAAACTACTCGTCACGAAATGTCACGCAGCGCCAGCATGCTGAGTACGAACCCGTATATTATCTCGCGTCTGTGAGATGAGTCAACGCGATTGTTCGCGAGATGTGTCAGCGAGATTCTGCGAGATTCCGCGAGATGTGCCAGCGAGACATCGCAATAGGTTCTGAGGTCAATAGGTTCTGAGGTCAGCGACTCCTCTCTTCTCATCAGATGGTCAAAGTACCCGAGCTTTAACTTTAAAATTTGACCCTCCAATGAGCAGTCAGGGTCAAAGCATAGCGATATCTTTGTCAAAGTGCGGCGACTATCTTCCGAAGCAGGAAAGCTCTCTATCCAGTATATAGCCTCTACAGAGAGGAGCCTCTTAGCAAATTAGGGGAAATAAATTTTTCCCGCCTCATGCGGATGGCAAACAGCATGTGTTCAGTGTTCAATGCAGATATATGGACAATGGCTGGTCCTTTAAGAGGCCATTTGTTGGAAGGCCTCCTATGAGGGGCATTTGCCGTTGCATTCGTGACATGTAAATGGCTTGGCCGTTGATTCTTGGAAAGCTGTTTCATTATGAACCGGTTACAACATATATTGCAAATGCAATTCAGCTCACAAAGCCTTACCGTCTTTGTGATGAATTTTACGCCAGTATACAGGTTGTTGCGCACGTACTATGCAAGAAAGTTTACTGTCGATGACATAGCCAAGAGGCTTTTTTTTTTTCGGTGCATAAAGCAGTGCTCGTTGTCTACACAAAACTTCGTGTCATGTGTCGCACATAACAATTTGTAACAGAGGAAAACTACCATACCGGTTAGGATCTTTCATGTCGCTACGCATGAAGACTAGCTCCTAAGCGAGTGTACTCGGAGTGACCGAGGGGAAGGCTACAAAGGTGCAGCATAGTCGGGCAGCTGTGCCGATGTTACATTCGTCGTGGAGAAGCATCATGCAGCCGCAGCCAATCATATCCCCAGTAATATCTCACTATTTATCCTCAGTGAAAGCATGCATGGAGCTCCTTTGTGTGAGCAACTAATGGATATGGACATATGAATCGTGCATGTTAGAACTTCAGCACTAGACTGAGTACCATAATCATTGTTCACCGTAACGCAGCCATGCATCCAGGGGGACGGCTAGGCCTCCTTTTCCCACCCTCAACGATGTTCACCTCAACGCAGGCATGGATCGAAACGAGCGGCTAGGCATTTCACTTACATCCCCAACCAAACAAATTTTAGTGTATTACAGTAAGGCTCTCAGTCCAACGATATAACCCGTTGTTTGTGTGTTTGAATTTGCCCCAGATTCGTAGAAAGAAATACAAGGTAACATGGTCCAATTGCACTGACCAAATACCGGGGTAGCGAGGACAAGCTCCGCTATGCTAACGTACTATACTAACGCCGCAAATACAGTGACCCACTCGCCCCTAAGTGTTTAACTACCAATCTCTTGCGCTGTGCAATGCATTTTGTCGCCTTCATCAAACTTCGATCCACCCCGCCGGGGTGAGGCAGTGGTTACGGCGCTCGACTACTGTTCCCAAGGAGGCGGGATCGAATCCCGGCCTCGGCGGCCACTTTTCGATGGGGGCGAAAAGCAAGATGCCCATGTTCTGTGCGATGTCAGTGCACGTTAAGGAACCCCAGGTGGTCGAAATTTCCGGAGCCCTCCACTACAGCGTCTCTCATAGCCTGAGTCGATTTGGGACGTTAAACCCCACAAACCACCAACCAACCAAACTTCGATCAGTGCGCAGTATATATCCAGAACACGCGCATACAGCATGCCCTTTTAAGGTACTATTTGAGCACACAATTTCATATTGCGCTACCACTGCGGTGCCCAATCACCGATTTCGCAGACCCAGTGCCCACAGCCTGACCTTGAAACCCTAGCCTCTAACCGAAAGCGAAATTCAGCGCGACGCGTGCTAGCGCACATATTTCTCATTTGACCGATTTTGCTAAATAGGCTGCGATTGACTTTTGCTTGAATTCCTTAAAAACAAAGTCTATAGACTGGTGTCTGACCCAACCCCAGAAAGTACTGATATCCATATGACATCCGATTTACTCCTTTTTAACAAATTCTGGATATACGTGGCATACGCCGAACATTCTGTAGATTTTTCTCATGCGAAACCGTTAAGAAAATCCGGCGTCGGCATGATAGGCGTCGGCCTTGTGATCGAAACATCACAACCATGTCTGGGGCATGTGGTTGTTGGTAGCTGGCATGGCTAGGCACTGCCAATTGTCCTGCGGCTTGTGTAACGTCACGAGACCACATGACATGGCTGGTTTGGCAGAAGCTAGCTGCCCAGCCGAGCAGCTCTTTGATATGGGAGGGTAAGTGGCCACCAAACCTTCCAGAGCCCTTGGATCTCGTGACGACGCGGTAATCGAAGACCATTCAGTCACATTCGTACACCTGAGCGGGACGTTAGATCTATATATGTCATAGATCTATGTGATAGCTTACGACTCTGTGCTGAGGAGTATGTGCGAGTCAGTAGAGGTACAAATTAAGGGACTGATGATAAGGCGAGTAGCGGCACAGTACACGTGTGTCCAAAAGAGACACGATTCCCTAGGCCGCGGAGACACGTTCGAAACGCGTGGTTAAAGTGGTGATTATATGTTGCTCATGGCACCTTGGACAAACTTATTACGAGAACACGTCGACACCATTATTTATTTTTACCATATACCAAGATAAACTACGCCAAACTAGTGCTTTAGCATCTTATGCTAGGTTTAGCTACGTACACCCTAAACAGTTGTTTCATTTTTTTTTTTCTGCTTCAAAACCTCGATAAATTTGGACCCGTCTGAAAGTCTACCCAGCATAACAGCTGAGGAGCACGTAAGCCGCGCGTACCAGTGCTGCCGCCTGACCCTTCGGCGGCTTTGGTGGATGAAGGATGTGTGCTGCACGGAGTCTACGAGTCGGGCCTCCGATGACAGCGGCGTCGACAAGCGGCCCTTCCGCTGCCCCCATCGCGTCTGCCTGGACTGCTCAGGGTGCCGTCCTGCCTCTTGGAAGCCGACCACAGGAACAGGGGCAGAGTATGCGAGCTCAGGGGGTGTCGTCGGGGCCTCTCGCCCCGAGAACCGGCTATTCGTGGATAGGGTGTCTTGTCCCGCCACCGGTATCTTGTCCTCTCCGCCGCCGCCCGACGGGGCGAGTTCGGTAGCTGAGGAGTGCTTGCCTGCGTTCTGCAGGGGGGGACAGCAGCGGAGTCGGCGAAATAAGTATACAGACAACGTGCGCCGTAAGGGCATCAGCAATCCAGTTTCAGTGCTTCAGTGTTTTCACGGCCAGAGCCGTTTAAGCAGATCTCGCCCGACCGAGATCTGCATATTCCGACAACGCAGCGAGCTTGATGCAAGAGCTATCGTGCAGCCTATTAAAAGTAAGAATAAAGGGGAAGGAATCAGTGGAAGACAGACATGGCGCACCGCCAGAAATTTCGAGTGGTCTGATGTCAGAGTCATCGCTCCGTTTAAGATAGTAGATGGTGGATGCCAGTTATATTGCGATGTCAGAACTTGATTCATACGGCGTAAGAAGAGTATATATATGCAGTACGCTACGAGCGTGACAGCTGTTCTTTTGCTAGTACAATGGCCGATAAATATGGCATGGCCGTTGCCGCGCACAGCAGACCAAGTGTCGTCGCTGCCACACAGAAGCTGCTGCTGTACGCAAAAGCGATAAAAAGGGGGGTGTTACGTCGTGTGGCCTCTCCCATGATGTAGTAGCTTACGACGGTATATAATAATTATTACATGCGAGATAGTGATTAAGTGAGTGACAAACCATTGAGAAATATATCATAGCGGAGACGTGCTAGCATAGACGTCATCGGTTTACCGAACGTTTCGTATACGCACGTGCAGAGGGAACGCGTGGAGGCCACACCTTGGGCCTCTCTTGCTACTCTGTGCTCTGTGTGAGCAGTGTGCGTCCGGTAAAGTGGTAAAGGTAAACTTTACTACATCTACGGAATGCTAAATCTCTTTATTAGTGCCTTCGCGTCATACCCTAAATGTTGAGCTTAAGTGTGCCCCCCCCCCCCCCCCCGCCTCCCTTTTTTTTTATTAGTCATATTTGAGATACTCGGTTTAAAGGATACTGCCAGGGAAAACGCTATTTGAATGGGCCGCTTTGTTCCCTTTCCTATGTGACGTATTCAAAACATGTTTTAGAGATGAAACCGGGAAAATGGTATTCAATATCCTGACGATACGGCTAAAAGAGAACTTTGGGTCATTAGTCTCCCTAATATCCCAATATCTCGACCCTAAGATATTGTAACGACACGATGAATAAATGGTTTCCTCCCTTGCCTCGCGGAAAGGAAAGGCAGGTGACGAAGAAGTGAAACTGCTCTCGTGGTACAGCTCACTACTATGCCGGTTGTGGCTTTGTTGTAATTCATTTCAATACATTAACTCTTCACGTAACAATATACATAGGATATAAGATTTGAGGGGAAAGGAATCTAATTTTGGAGGGTTATTTGTCTTGCAGTGGCTGCGGAACCCCAAGAACGTTCCTATTATATATTTGGGGGGGAGGAGAGGAAGAAAAGGTGGGAGGGGATTGGTTGGTTGGTTTTGTGAGGTTTAACGTCCCAAAGCGACTTAGGCTATGAGAGTCGCCCTAGTGGAGGACTCCGGAGGGGGGTGTATTTCCTTAGAGTGTGGCAACTTAACGACTGTATGCTAATGAACACGAGGGAGAGCCGTCTTTAAGACATACGACAGAGGTTTCGGCGGGATTTCCAGGCTTGTGATGCACGAGTTTGAAGAATTGGCTCCGTTCCTGTCTTCTTTAAGACATATAACACACTACAGTTACTTCTGTAGACAGGAAGCTAGACTAGCGGACTGTTTCGGCTCGGTGTTAAGCAGCTCATCGGGACAGATGGTGGCAGCCCTATATAGTATACCGCAAGCAATGACACGATCTCTGCAGAATTTTTGCATCAAGCCCGGGTCATGATATGCAAATTCCTCGTTGTGGAGCTGACTTTTCTGGCACCTGTGTAACACTAACCGCAATTTTGCCATGTTTCCGCAGTATATATCCCTCTTCGCTCGCCCGGCTTCCTGTGACAGCGGTCACTGCTGGCGCCTTTGTGCACTCAGCCTGCTCTCGGCGCTGCCGCCACGCGGTGGAACCCTTCCCATCGTCCTCCGGTACTCGTCCTGCGACAGTCTTCACGAGAACTCTTCACAAAACTTCAATCCAATATATCCACATAGTTTAGCTATAGCAGAACTACACCGGCGGTCCCTTATTGTTTTCTTACTACAGGGCGGATATCACGCGTTTCAAGCAGTGCTCCTTTCGAGGGCGATAAAACTGAGTCTTCACGAGCCAATATAGCCCCAATACCCCTCCTATCTTGTTTGCCTGCGCGGGCTCGATTCGCTTCTGTTATCAAGTTAGCGGACAATCTCTTTTCGCTCGTACAAAGACAATTGGCTGGACTTGTTTATGTAGCATCCCCGTTTTCCTAGCACGCTGAATGAACGATATTTAAAGCGACGCTTCAGAGGTGTCTTATTACCAAGAAAATGCCGCGTCAGCGTTGTGAGCGAAGAATCACGGGCACGGCACTGACAGCTGACATGACCGAGCACTGACTCTTCAATTGCTTGTGCAACTTAACAAGAGATATTAGAAAGTTGGAATATAAGAACCAACATTTCAGTGCTCTTGCACTGCCGAGTCAAGCACGATAACCTATAAGCCGGGGACGTCGTCCACACGACTATCTCGTCATACCATCAAAGGCGCTGCTTGAGTGTCCCCCATAATTTTGTTTGCATTAAACCAGAGCAGAACTGAAGGAGCCAATTTCTTGAATAGTTTTTTTTTCTTGTTTTTTTAAATTGAGCTAGACATACAGAAACAAGAACGAAAAAAAAAAACGAGTTTATTGTTCGAATAAACTGCAGCGCTGTCCAAGCCGTTATATAATATGATTTATATTAAAGTTTAAGCACCATCTACTGAAAAATTATGAAAATAATTTGGTCAGTACCAGGAAGGAAGCTTTGAATCTGGCACTTTTCGATGTATAGAATTCCTAGATCTGACGCAGCTTTGATCTGAAAACTTTATTTTTGTACAGTAATAACCCAAGCCCTATTTATGAAAGCTATATGCTTAAAACAGATTATTCTTTCAAATAGGCAAGCTCTATTAATATCCTAAGCTTCACAATATATCTCCCAAAGTGGTCTCAGAACTGTCATAAAGGGTCCCGATAGCTTAACAAGAATGTGGTTACGCCAAACTCGATATATATGATTTCAGCGTACCGTCGGGGCTTCACGACGTGATCGGCGACTTACGCAGAAGTTACAGGGTACCAAAATGAGGGAACAAAATGGAGGAGATAAGGGAGGACCGACTCCTCACTGGCCTTCTCTAGTTAATGCTTCCAAAGGAAGAAGTCCTTACATGCAAAACAAGTAGCAAGGAACAAAACGTCGATGTTAATTTCGGCCCTTTGCAGGCTGTTAGGAACAGGTGCATAATTTAGATTTTCGATTATAATTCCTTGGACATGCATTTACTTTTTAATTATCTTTTTCATTATTTTGTTTCTTTGCTTTGTGCTATCCCTTACTCATATTTAGAAGCGAGCACAAAAAATTGCGCGGAGCTTCCTTGGTGAGCTTCAATGCTTGCGCTGTCTCAAACTCAAGCAGGAATTATCGACGCTTTCTGCGCAAACTACAATTTCGGTTCGGAACAGCCGCAATAAAATTCCCAGCAATGCTAACATCTCCAACAGAAGTCTCAAAATTGTCACAAAGAGCTTCCATAGCCTACCAGGAATATTGGTACGCGAAACTCCATGCATCTTCAGCGCAGTGTACGTCTGTATTTCTGAAGCGAGCTACGACTTAAACATATAGATTAGAAAGCAATAAAATTTAAAGAGTCCTTGGTCACTGTCCTTCGCGACATAACGCTTCTAAAAAGCTGTTCTCTCCCGCGAAACAAATAGTAAACGACAAAACCTCCTTCTGAGTTGATGACTTCGGCCATTTGCAGGCTGTTGCAGGCGCTCACGCTACTTCATTATGACGATTTGAACATGCGTTTCTGAAATTCTGCGGTTTTTCTTATCTTCGTTCGTTTTGTTTGTTTCATATCTCTCCTTACACTTAGAAACAAGCTCGAAGACTATCGCGGAGCTTACATGAAGCGCTCGATTTTCGCGCTATCACAATTACGATCAACCAGCAATGTCGGCCGATACTGCGCAAGCGACGTAACAAGTTGGCAACAGCTTTATTACTGTTGTGGGCGCCACTGACGACAGCGCCCTAAGCAGTAAACTAACCAGGCGGACCGCCGGGAGACCCCGGCATGGGCGACCGCGCCAAGGAGAGCGAGAACGGGCGCCATTACCTGATGTATAAATAAACAGTTTTGCTTGTTATACCGGCTACGTCTACCACATGGTGGCAGCGGTGGGATAACCAACGCAGCGTGACACCCAGAAGGACAGCGAGCCCAACGTAAGCGGCCGCAGCGTCATGCCAGACACTCGCGGCGCGAATGAAGAGCGCGCGAGCGGCACTCCCAGCATGACGTTCAACCCGCTCGCCGTGGGTCTGCCGACAAAGCTTATTTCCGCAAGCCCGAAGATTGGACACGATGGTACCGCAGGTGGGAACGCTACGGACTCATCTCCAGTCTGACAGGACAGTACGAGACGACGCAAATCAACACGTTACTCTACGCCATGGGCGAAGAAGCGGAGGACGTGCTCGCTGCTTTGAAACTGACAGACGAACAGATGGCATCATACTCCGCCGTGGTGACGGAAACAAGATCAGCATTAAAACGTCGACGCATTTGCGACTGAACTGTTCAAGATGGCCGAAAGATGCGATTACGGAACTCTCAAAGACGAACTGATTCGGGACAGGCTCGTGGTCGGCTTGCGTGACGTAAAACTCAGCGAGAGCCTGCAGCTTGACGCAGAACTCACTCTCGAAAAAGCAATCACAGCTGCCCGCAATTCAGAGAGCGTGAAACTTAACACAAGGAAATTCGCTCCATCGAACAGCCAGCTCTCGACATAGGAGAAGTTCGCGGCCAGACAAACGTCAAAACTCGCCGGAACGAAGCGAAGGTGCCTTTCAAGTCGCGCCCTCAACGTACACACAAGACGGGAGACGAACGCTGCAAGTGGTGTGGTGGTGTGCGTGACCACACGAAGACACAGTGTCCCGCGATAGACAAGACGTGCAACCAGTGTGGGAAAAAAGGCCACTACGCCCGCGTCTGCATGTCTAAGCCGAAGGACGAGACCTCGAGTATCCGACAACGACCAAAAGCTCTAGGTGAGCTATATCTAGGCGAAATCAAAGTGGGAGTGAACACGCCGTGAAGGATTACTGCTACGTGAACAACTTGCCTTTTACCTTCAAGGTCGACACCGGCGCGGATGTGACTGCAGTCGCACACGACCAGTACGACAGAACCGTCATGGGACCCATCAAGTCAACGCAACAGCTGTTGATAGGCCCAGGCCAGACAGCGATAGCCACTGTTGGCTACATCGATGCAAGAGTCACCTGGCGCAACACTGAAGTCCAAGAAGCAGTCTTCATCATCAAATGGATTAAAAGAACCGCTGCTCAGTCGACCAGCTATAGAATCACTTGGTATTCTACAGCGCCCTCTTGAGCTAGACGAAACCCTCGCACGATCAACTGATGCCCCCAACTTCTTGGCGTCATACCCAAAGCTAACGTCTGGGCTTGGAGTCATGAAGACTGAGTACCGCATCAAAGTCAAAAAGGATGCTGAGCCATACGCAGTCAGTTATCCTAGGCGCGTGCCTCTTCCACTGCTTCCACTTGTGAAGAAAGAACTAGAAAGGATGGAAGACTTGGGAGTCATCCAGAAGATCGAGCGAGCAACCGAGTGGTGTTTTCCAATGGTTGTCGCACGAAAAAAGAACAATGAGCTGCGCATCTGCGTGGACTATGCTCAACTCAACTAACAAATAATACGCGAACGTGTGTTCATGCCTACGGTGGACGAGTGTCTTGCAAAATTAGCAGGTGCAACAGTTTTCAGCCGCCTAGATGCACGAGCAGGATACTGGCAGGTGCCACTGTCCAAGGAATCTCGCGAATACACAACCTTCATCACACCAGCTGGCAGGTTCCAGTTCCTGAGGCTTCCCTTCGGAATCTCCACAGCGTCAGAGTTCTACCAACGAGAAATGATCCATGTGCTCGAAGGACTAGATGGTGTGAGTTGTCTACAAAATGACATCATTGTCTCATGGAAGACAACTGAGGAACACGACACCAACCTAACTGCTGGTGCTGAGGAAGCTGGAAGATGCCGGCGTTACCCTCAACATGAACAAGTGCTCCTTTCGACAAACAGACGTAACATTCTTATGACACGTCGTAAACTCAACAGGAGTCAGCGCCGACCCGGAAAACGTCAGGGCCATAGTCCAGCTCGACCCACTATGTGATGTGTCAGAAGTCAGGTCTTTGTTGGGCTCTGCAAACCACCTAGCGAAATTTCTTCCAGAGCTAGAAGACTTTACGAAGCCTCTCAGAGACTTGCTCCACCAAGACGCCGACTGGCACTGGGGCCCAGCTCTGCAGCAGAGTTTTGACAAACTCAAGCAAGCTTTAAGCAGGACGCCGATTCTCACTCACTATGATGCTCAGTCGCCTCACACAGTGTTTGAGGATGCTTCCTCATACGGTCTTGGGGCTGTACTTCTACATCAGTCGCACGAAAAGCTCCTACCTGTGGCATATGCATCACGCTCCCTTACGGATACAGAACAAATATATGCCCAAATCGAAAAGGAGGCACTGGCAATCACGTGGGCTTGCGAACATTTCCGCAAATACCTGCTGGGTTCAACCTTTCACGTGGAAACGGACCACAAGCCGTTAATACCGCTGCTGACGACTAAACGACTTCACGAGCTGAGTCCTCGCCTTCAACGTTTCAGGATGCGCCTTTTGGAGTACGACTACACCATGTCCCACACTCCCGGCAAAAAGCTGTACACAGCTGACCTTCTGTCCCGGAAGCCATCTGGGAAACCAGCAGACAAAGAAAGAACTCTCGAGAGTGCAGTGTGCGAGTTTGAAGAATTAGCACTTGAACAGCTTCCTGCTTCAAACCAAATGCTGGACAGAATCAGGGCAAGCATCCAGTCAGACGAAACACTTTCCAGAGTGGCTACCTTCTGCACATCATGGCCAACTGTGCATGGGCTGTCACCTGACCTGAAAAGGTACGTCGAGGTGGCTGGTGAGATTTCGCTCGTTGATGGTCTGCTATTCAAAGGCGACAGAATAATCATCCCGCCAGACATCAGAGTAGAGGTTCTGGAAAAACTCCATGCAGGCCACTTGGGCACAACGGGGTGCCGAGCGAGGGCAAGATAATGCATATGGTGGCCAGGCATAGGCAAGCACATTGAAGACTACGTGGAAAAGTGTCCAACTTGCAGAGAGCACAGAAAGCCAGAAACAGAACCCCTGCTTCAAACCCGATTGCCAGCACACCCTTGGGACACAGTCGGCATGGATCTCTTCACGCTGGAGGGGAAAGAGTATGTTGTAGTGGTAGACTACTACTCCCGATTTTTCGAGCTAGAACAGCTACCGAGGACAGCTACAAAAAACATAGCCCTAGTCTTGGAGCCAATGTTTGCACGGTACGGTGTTCCACGGACAATACGCACAGACAACGGGCCGCAGTTCACTTCCGCAGAGTTCAAAGAACTAGTGCATCACTGGGGAGCCTCACACACAACCTCAAGCCCTTACTACCCGCAGAGCAACGGTATGGCTGAGAGGGCTGTGCAGACAACAAAGCAGCTTTTGAGGAAGTCTTCCAACATACACGAAGCGCTGCTTGCCTACAGGGCCACACCCAGCGTGGAAGGGTTTTCACCAGGAGAACTCTTAATGGGTCGTCGTCTAACACCACAGTACCAACCACTTCGAAACTGCTAGCCCCGAAGTGGGACGACAGCGAATTCAGACAAAATAATGAAGCCTACAGAGCTCGTGCAAAACGATCATACGACACCCGGCACAAGGTATACGGAGCCGAGAGCGCTTACCACCAGGCACAGCGGTGCGCATCCTCGCTGGAGCTGCATCACACGGCGTGGTAACACAGCCAACATCAGAACCAAGGTCCTACGTTGTACAAACCGACAGAGAACAAGAAGACGTACAGCAAGACACCTGCAACCGTTGCAGGACACGAGCACCACAAGAAGTGGACGTGTTTGTAAGCGACCAGGACGCCTGGACCTGTGAGATCAAACCTTTCAAGAAAGGGGGGTGTTGTACGCGCCACTGACGACAGCGCCCCAAGCGGCAAGCTAACCAGGCGAACCGCCGGGAACCCCGGCATGGGCGACCGCGCCAAGGAGAGCGAAAACGGGCGCCATTACCTGATGTATAAATAAACAGTTTTGCTTGTTATACCGCGGCTACGTCTACCACAATTAACATGTCCACCAAGTCCATGCACATATTTCCCGTCGGTGACTCGAAAGTGTGAAATAACGCCCGCTTAATATGTTGGGTATGATATACTCGACATGTACTTTCAGCATTGCCTCGCGTCTTTACTGCGCGGGCGCTGATTTTGCCGATGTTAAAGGACGGCAAAATTCTGACAACTTCCTAACTTCTATCGGCTATATTACGCTCCGAAATGGAGCTTTGTTCACTTGTGCTCATACTCGATAATATTGTCGCCAGTCCGCTTGTCACGGCGCAAACGTTCTAGCGCATCATAGTTGGCCTGTGCGAATGTTTTTGTTCACTGCGAGATATGAGTAAGCAGGAGGCAAAAAAATATAGCTGTGGTTTAGCTCTGGTTAAACCTGGATAGAAGCGTTCTTTAACCTAGCTACGTCTGTGGCCGAACTTGTGATTAAACACACGGTTAAGCAGTGGTTTAATTTGTGGTTTCGTGAAGCTTCCGCTTCAAAATTATGGCGGACACCTAAGCTCCGCCTTTAAGGGTATGACGCGATAGCGTAGGCTACCAGCCCACATATAAAGCTCGGCTGTAACTAAGCCGTGTGAAGGTGCCTGCGTGGCCAAGGGGTAACGTGAATGCAAGGGTCCTGACAGGCTAATTATGATATCCCTCTTCCTTGTGGAAGAATATAGGGCCCAGCTCCTGCCAGACGTAATGTCTGACAACCCGGCATCTAGTCAGTGCGTGGCAATGTCAGCTGCCAACTACCGCTTGCCAACGCCATGATCGTGATTCTGCCCCGGTCGTCTTTCCTACTCGCTTATATACTACTCCAGACGTCAATCATGACGTCAGAGCACGAGTCACCAACTTGTTTATGTAGTCCCGCCACCCTTGTTCCCCCCTTGTTCAGTTACCGGCACCGCAAACCGAGTAGGTGACCTTTGATCTTTAACTTGACATTTGACCTTTTAATTGATATTTGACTTTTCGGTTGACCTTTGACTTTTCACATAGTCAACTATAGTTTCATCTATGGCCTACGTGGCTTCGTTCTAAGGCTTGAAGTTCAAGATGCGCAAGGGCAAACTGACACTGACGTTCAAGGCTCTAGCTGGCTGGTCAAGCTTCTGCTTCAAAAAAGAAAGCAGAAAAACATTAATCAGAAACCAGAGAGTTTCAACAAAGCATGTTGTAAGGGCTATCAAAACACGCAAGTGAGCGTCAATTCGTAGCAGCCGGGAAATGGCTAAATTATCAAATAAAAAGATACTTAGCTACTTCTTGTTTCGCGTGTTAGAGAAACTTTCTTTGGAAGAGTTATGTCGGCGAAGACAGTGACGACACAATCTAGAATTTATATCACCGTTTTACATCTTGTACAAGGAAAGCTTTCTTTCGAAGCGTAATATAAACGACGGTAGTGGAGGCAATATCTGATTTTATCGCCAAGCATAGACACCAATTTTCGAAGTGCTGGAAGGAATGCGATCGTCTTCCTGGTTATGTACAGATGCTCCCCAAGCAATCCCAACCTCTTACGTTACCGCGAAGATATTGTTACGAGGCGATAAGCCGATGAAAACAGGAGAACAGAGGACAGAGAGAAGTTGTTTGATGACGTGAGATACACGTTTTAATGAAATGTTAGCGGGCCTAGCGCGAGCGCTCCTGCTCGCGCCACTGCCCGCTTCTTCTTCCTTGCTTGTCCGTAACATGACCCGGGCCACCGAGCGATCGTCCCGATCGTGGACGAGGAAGTTTACCGATGTTGATGATTCCAAGGCAAGATGATGGGCGTGTTTAGATGCTCGAAGAAGAGGAAGAAGGAAGAATAGAACGGCTTGCCGGCACGATGGTTCCCGATGAACCTTGGTTCAGGACACTCTCGGGCCACACGTTGCCACGACTCCATGACGGAGCCCAAGGCACGCACCACATGGCATAGGCAGGGGAAGATGTCTTCAAGTGTAGCGGTGTCTTGGGTCGTGGGGTCTTTGGTTGGCACATCTGGTCAGTGGGGCCACATATGGTCGTTCGGGTCTCTCCTTTTGTCTTGTGGTCATGTGTGGCCCCGTCTCAAGCCAGTCTCTCCTTCGTCGTGTCTTGTGGTCGGGGCGGGTGTATGGGGCGGAGTAACGGCAATATCTTGTTGGGTCCGGCAGGCTGGGGAACAGCCATGCGATGCCTCTTAACCTTCAGCTGACTGCGCTAGAAGTCGCACGGCGCCGAAGCTCCGGACCAGGATGAGGGGGTGATGATGAAGTACCCCGCACCGCCAACCAAATGTTACGAAGCGGCAAGCCGATGAAAACAGGAGAACAGAGGACAGAAAGAGGATATTTGATGACCATGAGATGACGTTTTAATGAAATGTTAGCGGGCCTAGCACGAGCGTGCCTGCCCGCGCCACCGCCCGCTTCTTCTTCCTTGCTCGTCCGTAGCAATATTTTAATTTGATTTTGATTACAAGCCAGACAAAGACCCCATTTTTCAAAACCTATCAACGTTGACATCTCTTCGACGAAAACGTGTACGTATGTAAACATTATGACATCATCAAACAACTATGACGTAGAGTCATCATAGCAAAAATAAGTGATGACACAAGGTAGCTCGCCGTGTCTGTGTAGATTGTGCACTCCAGGTAAGCTCTGCTATCTGCTCGATTTACTCGACCGCCTTTCACGCTGTCTGCGTTGGTGCATTTCACAATTAGTTAACCTTGCGTCGATTCCATGGTCGACGTGTCTTATGAACACAAAGCTTAGGCATACTTTGTGCTCGCGCACGTACAATCCCCCCTCCCCCCCCTCGCGACGACCACCCTAAGGACAACGACCCACGAAAATCGAAGAGTATGTCGCTGAACAGCGTCTATCTTCTCAGCGGCGGCTGTCACAATTTTCTTCTCGCCGCCTCTCCGCATCATCCCAGACTTCCTCACATGGGACACCTGGACGATCCCCTAGCCCCCGCCAGGGAAACTAGTGACGGCGACCTCCGGGGGTGGGGTTGCTAGAAGTCATCGCGATGAAGTCCCCCCGACGACGCGGATGTCAACTGTCACGGGCCCTATGAAAACGACGAAAACGTCGGAAATGCATAACCGCCCGTCACTTGGCATACCTGTAGTTTTGGATGGACACCGGAGCGGACTTCTGTATTCTGAGCGGCAAACTGGCCAAGCTTCTTCGAAAATTTATGACTCCATGGTCTGGCACACCAATTCGCACTGCTGGTTGACATGTAGTCACCCCGATAGGACAATGCACGGCTCGGTTGCAAATTCAGGACACCACGTTTGTTGTTAGGTGCCTTGTGTTCCAGGAGCGTTCGTGCGACTTGATACTTGGTGTAGATTTTCTGCAGGAGAATGGAGCTGTTTTTGACGTTAGGCAACCGTCACGTTTTCAACCGAGAACGCGGATCGTGACTCAGCCATTCAACAGCCTTGTCCAGCGCTTAGAATTTCCGCGCACAGTGTTACGATTCCCCGGGCCAGTGTTTTAGTGCGTGTCGCCTGCGAACGTCCACGTGATGGGACAGTGCTCTCCGAGGAAAATTCCCTTTTGTTTACACACGGTATCTGTGCAGTCCGAAGCCTCATCCATCTTTGTCAAGATCAGTCAGAAGTACTACTCACTTTCTTTTCGAATGAACACCGACACCTATTTAGTTCTATACTGCGATCGCCTTTGCTAGCCCATTCGAGGAACCTTCAGCCTGCTCTGCATCTGACACCGTGAGCCCTCTGTCCGGCACTCTCGATTTCATTGATATTAGTTCGGTGCTCTCCGCAGAGCAATATCGTGATTTAAGAGATCTGCTGCAAGAGTATGCACCCTGCTTTGCATCCTCATCCAAGGTGCGTCAAACGACCGTTACCAAACACCGTATTATTATGTCCGGCGATGCCCGACCCATCCGACAGCAACCTTACCGCATCTCCCCCAAGGAACGCGACGCCATCCAAACACAAGTCAAGGAGATGCTTACGGGTGGTGTCATTCAACCATCTCACAGCCCATAGTCGTCGCCTGTCGTCCTAGTGAAGAAAAAGGGCGGAACTCTGCGGTTTTGTGTTGATTATCGTAAGTTGAATATCGTCACAAAAGAAAGATGTCTACCCGCTGCCCCGCATCGACGACTCCCTCGACATACTTCGCAGGGCTCAGTATTTTTCATCCATCGACTTGAAAAGCGGTTAGCAGATAGAAGTTGATGAACGGGATCGTGAGAAGAGGCATTTGTTACCCCCGATGATCTTTACGAGTTTAAAGTACTGCATTTTGACCTATGTTCAGCTCCGGCAACTTTTCAGCGTATGATGGACTCGGTCCTCGCTGGCCTTAAATGGCAGATTTGCTTAGTTGACTTGGATGACATCATTGTGTTGTCCGAAACGTTTGAACCGCACCTTGGAAGTCAGAGAAGTGTGCTGGATGCTCTTAAATTGGCTAATTTGGCACTCAAGCCAGAGAAATGTCACTTCGGTTACACAAAGCTGAAGTTTCTTGGCCATGTGGTTAGTGCAGACGGCGTCAGGCCCAATTCCGATAAAATTGTCGCCATAGCAAAATTCCCTGTTCCCACGAACAAGAAAAGTGTAAAACGTTTCTTGGGTTTCTGCGGCTACTACCGTCGCTTCATACCTGACTTCTCCACGATCCGCTGACACGTCTGACACGTGACGATACATCGTTTGCCTGGTCCTCCGAGCAACAAGAAGCTTTCGAGGAGTTGCGCAGGCGGCTAAAAACACCTCCTATACTTGCGCGCTTCGACAAGACAGCTGACACCAAGGTACATACTGAAGCCAGTGGCGCTGGACTCGGTGCTGTACTCGTCCAACATCAGGCTGGCATCGAAAAAGTGATAGCGTACGCGAGCCGCACTCTTATCTCGCGCTGAGCGGAATTATTTTACGTCGGAAAAAAGAATGTCTGGCCGTTTTGTGGGACACTGAAGTTCCGACCCAACCTCATGGTTGCCCTTTCAATGTGATAACCGATCATCATTCCCTGTGCCGGCTGGCGAGTCTTCGAGATTCATCTGGCTGTCTGGTCCGGTGGAGTCTGCGGCTGCAAGATTTCGATTACATAATTGCCTTTAAATCTGGGAGAAAACATGAAGACGCCGACACGTTGTCACGTGCTCCTGTAGAAAAAAGTGATGAAGAGATGGGCGGTGAGACAGATGAAAGTCGTTTCCTTGGTGTGGCCACTGACACACAATTGATGGCACGACAGCGAGCAGACGGCGAACTCCGACCCGTTATTGACCACCTGGAGGGTCGTACTACTGACGTGCCTCGTCATCTTTCCAGATCTCTCCGTTTTATTTGCACAACGATATTCTGTTTAAACGTAACTCAAGTACTGGAACTCGGCCCTATACCTCCTCGTTCCTCCTTCAGATCTGTATGACGACATCCTCCTCGCTTGTCACGACGAGCCGCCGGACATTTAGGTTTCACCCGCATTCTTGCTCGAGTTCGTCAAGCCTACTACTGGCCAAAACTTGATGTCACTGTTCACCAGTACGTCAGGGCTGTCGCCAATACCAACGCCACCGCTCATGCCTGCAGGTTTGCTGCTCCCTTTAACCAAGTTGGTATCGATCTTCTGGGCCCCTTGCAACGGACGTCACTCACAAACTCCCGACGGTATTAGCCAACCTAGCTGTCGCCAACCTCGCTCCGATGTTGTGCACATCGCCCGACTGAAGTCCTACTTTACCCAGTGATGTGTGATGCAATGTCGTGGCAATGTAGCGATGCGTGATGCCGTGGTGTGACTCCGTGCGTTGATTACCTTGTACTGCCCCACCTCACGCTTCCATGATTTCGTTTGTTTGTTTTTTTCTGGAGGGGAGAGAATAATGACACCATGGTTTACCAGCTGGCAGAGAAAGAAGAAGAAAGAGCTCGCGCAGTTGGGAGCTACGAGCGCCGGCCACAGGGCTGTCTGTCAACTGAGCTGTGTCTGTTTTAGATATTTGTGACTATATATGGGGCTCTGCAAAGGGGAAGCATTTGGAGTTTACTCGTTTCATTTTACGCAGGACTCGTACAACTTGAACCTGGTGTACATGGTGACTGAAGTATACTCAGATACCAATGGCGTGCCTGTACAAGCTACTGGTGAGCTTTCGGCAACGGTGCATCCCGCGGGCGTGCCCGGAGTTGAACTGCACTGCGCGTCGCCTGCCCTAGACGTCGCTAAGCCTAGCCGGTTTCGCATCGAAGCGGCAGCAGACGCACGTTATAACGGGTTAACGTATTAAGGGGCTTTATGCTAACGCTGTAAAAAGCGCTGGAGTTTCGCACCGCTTTACTGAGCAGTACATATCCTTCATCCCCTTTAATTGCTACTCGAATTCCCGGTGCGACTCGCCTGGCGTCTACTAACTCCGCTGCTGAAGGCGTCGCGCAGGAGCCGCACTGGGAATTCGAGTAGCAATTAAAGTGGATGAAGGAAACAAATCTCAATTGCATCACTGTAATCGCTTCTGCCAGCACCCCAGTATTGGCTAAACAATCTCCCAATTTGTTCCTTATTTAAAGTCCTCTAGAAGAGGTTGTTATGTATGCTGTTACGACCAAGCATCCGCATTTGCGCGCTCTATTGTTCGCCTGTGGGCATGGATAAGTTTTGTGAATATGTGGTGATGGTCCAATGGCTCTAAGTGAGCCTGTTTCCAGGAATCCTGTTTTGTAAGCCTGTTTTGCTTTGTGGACAACCTGCAAATGCCAAATTGACCCTGTCAAGAGAACGTCTGGAAAAACACAAAGAAACGTCCCCCTGCGGGAAATAGCAGGAAGTGCTTTCTTTTGTTCACCCTTCCAGTCGAGAAGGGCTATCCTCCAGTGATGAATGCCTCCTATCCAAAGGAGACGACAGAGTGACATGTCCGCTGACGTGCAGGACAAGAAAGGAGCATGACTCATACGGCCATTAAGTGATTTCCTGGGAATGCAGGAAAGATTTGCAATTGTCGAAAAGGGACAATGTTGGGAGCCCTATGCGGCGCCACGTGCACTCGGGTTTCTGAGAAGTAAAACCCCTTGTCAGAACCAGCCTGTGGTTTCTTTGCTGAAGAATAGAAATGTACCTCCTCTCCTCGCCATTCCCAAGCTTTTCCCGCCAACAAGTGATCACGCCCAACGAATGAATGCCGGACCAGTCAGTGCTTCAGACCATCAGTGCAGTGATGTGTTCGATTGGATGCCGATACCTGAGGGGCGTGCCCTGGATTTGGTTGGTCAGCATCTTCAGAGAGGGGTTTTTAAGGACGCTGCAGAGTACGAAATGTCGCTCTGGGCCCTGGGTAAACGGCTCATCCAGTCGCTTCTCGCTATGAACTCTTAACGCTTGCCATTTTGCTGATGTACCCTTCTTTTTCGTGTAAATAATCTTGTAAATAAGTTTCTCAAAGTGCCATTAAACCTGCTTGTACATATTTCACCAACTTCGAAGATTCAATCCTACTTCAACCCCGAGTCTCTGCACGCTACCAAGTGAAGGCCGGGTCGACGTAGCCCCAGCGTCACGACAACTGGTGACCAGCGTTGGGATCTGAATCTACAAGCCACAACATCTGATGACTAGAGGTGGATCTGAAGCTACAAGCCACAACACCTTGTGATCGGAGGTGGCATCTCAAGCAACAAGCAGGAGCAACAATCGGCCAAGAGGGCAGCTCGGAACATCGATCGCATGTGTGGGTGAGTGCTTGGCTTTTCTTCTGATGTGGACCAGGTTCTAGAACAGGGTTAGATTTTAGAACTGGTAAAGAGAGTGTGGAAACGCCTTTAGGTTGGTAGTTTGCACAGTTGTTTTGGAAGTAGCCGACACTCGGAGCGATCATGGACCTACAAAAGCTGCAGAAACCGGACCTGTTGCTATTGTGTGAGGAATTGGGAAAGTTGTCGTGACGCTGGGGCTACGTCGACCCGGCCTTCACTTGGTAGCGTGCAGAGACTCGGGGTTGAAGTAGGATTGAATCTTCGAAGTTGGTGAAATATGTACAAGCAGGTTTAATGGCACTTTGAGAAACTTATTTACAAGATTATTTACACGAAAAAGAAGGGTACATCAGCAAAATGGCAAGCGTTAAGAGTTCATAGCGAGAAGCGACTGGATGAGCCGTTTACCCAGGGCCCAGAGCGACATTTCGTACTCTGCAGCGTCCTTAAAAACCCCTCTCTGAAGATGCTGACCAACCAAATCCAGGGCACGCCCCTCAGGTATCGGCATCCAATCGAACACATCACTGCACTGATGGTCTGAAGCACTGACTGGTCCGGCATTCATTCGTTGGGCGTGATCACTTGTTGGCGGGAAAAGCTTGGGAATGGCGAGGAGAGGAGGTACATTTCTATTCTTCAGCAAAGAAACCACAGGCTGGTTCTGACAAGGGGTTTTACTTCTCAGAAACCCGAGTGCACGTGGCGCCGCATAGGGCTCCCAACATTGTCCCTTTTCGACAATTGCAAATCTTTCCTGCATTCCCAGGAAATCACTTAATGGCCGTATGAGTCATGCTCCTTTCTTGTCCTGCACGTCAGCGGACATGTCACTCTGTCGTCTCCTTTGGATAGGAGGCATTCATCACTGGAGGATAGCCCTTCTCGACTGGAAGGGTGAACAAAAGAAAGCACTTCCTGCTATTTCCCGCAGGGGGACGTTTCTTTGTGTTTTTCCAGACGTTCTCTTGACAGGGTCAATTTGGCATTTGCAGGTTGTCCACAAAGCAAAACAGGCTTACAAAACAGGATTCCTGGAAACAGGCTCACTTAGAGCCATTGGACCATCACCACATATTCACAAAACTTATCCATGCCCACAGGCGAACAATAGAGCGCGCAAATGCGGATGCTTGGTCGTAACAGCCTCCCGGGGCGCCTATTGAGCAGGGGGAAACCATGGTAAATCTAACGTTAAACCTTCCTGAGGAGATTGGGGATAACTTGATTTGTCTCAGCGGAAAAGGAAGCAACGCTCAGGAGCTTCTCAAAAAGACAGAGCAGAGAGGAGAACTAAAGAAATCCCAGCTGTCCGATCTGGGCGAGATAATAACAGAGTTTGAGGCCTGCTTCGTGGACAGGCCAGGCAGAACTGATTTGACTGAGCACGATATTGAGCTGACTTCAGACGTGCCAGTGCGATCAAGGTGCTACCGATTTTCTCCAAGGCAAAGAGAAATTCTGGATAGGGAAGTAACTCGCATGCTGGAATTGGGAGTAATAAAACCCTCGGAAAGCGATTATGCTTCGCCTATGATCTTAGTAGAAGCTCCAGGTAAAGACCCTAGGCCTGTGGTAGACTACCGAAAGCTAAATTCTCTCACCAGGGATCAAGTGTATCCTATTCCGAATATTGAGGAGAGAGTAGAACAGGTCAGTAGAGCGGCATATGTGACTACGCTGGACCTTACTCGAGGATACTGGCAAGTACCGCTCACTGAACGCGCCAGCAGATACGCGGCTTTCGTCACTCCGACGGGCAGCTACCAGCCAACAATGATGAGTTTCGGGCTCAAAAATGCTCCATTTTGTTTTTCCCGACTCATGGATAGGGTTTGAAAGGGGTGTGAAACATTCGCGGTGCCTTATTTAGACGACATTGCGGTTTTTTCCGACTCATGGGCGGACCATATGGTACATCTAAGAGCTGTACTGAGCCTTTTGCGTCAAGCTGGACTAACCGTAAAGGCCGAGAAATGTTGCCTGGCAAGGGCGACCGTGGACTACTTGGGTCACAATGTAGGTCAAGGTTTCAGGAAACCCAGCGAGATTAAGATTTCTGCGGTAGCAGACTACCCGCGGCCGAGCACGAAGACGGAAATTCGAGCATTCCTGGGTCTGACTGGGTACTACAATCACTACATCCCTAACTATTCAGCTTTGGCCAGCCCTCTGACCGACGCTCTCCGCAGGACAGAACCGACAAATGTAGTCTGGGACGAACAAAAGGAAGCCTCCTTCGTAAACCTGAAGGCTGTGCTGATTAGTCGTCCGGTATTGCGAGCTCCAGACTATGACCGAGAATTCACAGTCCAGTGTGATGCCAGTGATCGAGGGCTAGGTGCTGTTCTCTGCCAGAGAGATGACGACGGTAATGAGCACCCGGTGCTCTACCTGAGCAGAAAACTGAGTTCTAGAGAGAGGGCTTATTGCGCGTCAGAGAAAGAATGCGCTTGCATTGTATGGGCCATTCAAAAATTGCAGTGCTATCTTGGAGGGGCCAAATTCACCGTAGAGACGGACCATTGTCCCCTGGCTTGGCTGCAAACTGCGACATCGAAGAACAGTCGCCTTCTTAGGTGGAGCTTGATTTTACAGCAGTACAATTTTGAAATAAGATACAAAAAAGGGAAGTTAAATGGGAATGCGGACGCGCTTAGCCGCTCTTTCTAAGCGGTCCGAGATGTTCCTCACCATGTATCCAAATTGATAATCAGGTTTTTTTTTTTTCGTGCGCTTGTATATGTGTGGCTATGTAAAGCAGCACGTTTGGTTTTCTAGGAATACGTGGGTCCTGAACGTCTTGAGAGTGGGCTTTTCTCGAACAACAATGGCAGTTTTCTTTTAACCTGGTCTCTTCAGACGGGAGCCGAGTGCTTGCTTCGACATGTGGTTGAGTTTCAGACAGCTCGAGCAATTTGGCCTACAACAATCAAGACAACGCGACAAGCAACAGCGAGCTTCAAGCGTTCACGTGCAGGCCATTAAGTCGTCTCTTCATGCAGCAGCTGGGAATGCTGCCCTCCGAGTCTCTTCTGGCGGGGGAGGAGGCTGTTACGACCAAGCATCCGCATTTGCGCGCTCTATTGTTCGCCTGTGGGCATGGATAAGTTTTGTGAATATGTGGTGATGGTCCAATGGCTCTAAGTGAGCCTGTTTCCAGGAATCCTGTTTTGTAAGCCTGTTTTGCTTTGTGGACAACCTGCAAATGCCAAATTGACCCTGTCAAGAGAACGTCTGGAAAAACACAAAGAAACGTCCCCCTGCGGGAAATAGCAGGAAGTGCTTTCTTTTGTTCACCCTTCCAGTCGAGAAGGGCTATCCTCCAGTGATGAATGCCTCCTATCCAAAGGAGACGACAGAGTGACATGTCCGCTGACGTGCAGGACCAGAAAGGAGCATGACTCATACGGCCATTAAGTGATTTCCTGGGAATGCAGGAAAGATTTGCAATTGTCGAAAAGGGACAATGTTGGGAGCCCTATGCGGCGCCACGTGCACTCGGGTTTCTGAGAAGTAAAACCCCTTGTCAGAACCAGCCTGTGGTTTCTTTGCTGAAGAATAGAAATGTACCTCCTCTCCTCGCCATTCCCAAGCTTTTCCCGCCAACAAGTGATCACGCCCAACGAATGAATGCCGGACCAGTCAGTGCTTCAGACCATCAGTGCAGTGATGTGTTCGATTGGATGCCGATACCTGAGGGGCGTGCCCTGGATTTGGTTGGTCAGCATCTTCAGAGAGGGGTTTTTAAGGACGCTGCAGAGTACGAAATGTCGCTCTGGGCCCTGGGTAAACGGCTCATCCAGTCGCTTCTCGCTATGAACTCTTAACGCTTGCCATTTTGCTGATGTACCCTTCTTTTTCGTGTAAATAATCTTGTAAATAAGTTTCTCAAAGTGCCATTAAACCTGCTTGTACATATTTCACCAACTTCGAAGATTCAATCCTACTTCAACCCCGAGTCTCTGCACGCTACCAAGTGAAGGCCGGGTTGACGTAGCCCCAGCGTCACGACAATGCGAATATAGCAGCGATCCGCGATAAATTAGCGACAGCTAGATCGCATTGACGGCGCCAGAGAGAGCCATTTGCCTGGACGGCGGTTTGTGTTGTTTTTTCCTTACGACTGGGGCACCAACACGGCACCTACCCGATACAAAGGGCATGGTCAATAAATAATCATCATCATCAGCGGTACGCAAGCCTATCTCATCGGGACCAATCAGCGCGTGAGCACAGAAGCTGCGCTCTGTAGCCGCGCGGTGCAGCAGGTAACGGTGGCTTATCGCTGGCGTATCGCGCTACGCTGTAACCATCTACTTTTTTCGGATGCCGGCTTGGCTGACAGCGCAAACAGGACTGAGGAAGCAGCATCTTCATCAGAGCATGAGAAAACATCGTCTGTTCTTCCGCTAATAAAGTACAAGGTGAAATTAACTCTACTTCCCCGCGAATTACATCGATAAGGCAGATGACACCTGCATCAAACCAGCAGTGTTTAAAAGTCAGCCGGCATTCTTACAGCATCTTCCTTTATTCAACATATCTTACCAGCTGACATTGCCACAGGCCAACTGACCAAGGTTTCTTCGCTGCTGCTTCATGCTTTGTCGCTTCAGTCTCTAGTGAGCGGGTCGAAATCAAGGCGATGGCAATGTCGGCAATGTCGGCAACGTCCGCGCCATCGGGCGAAATCGCGTTAGCTACGCGAATACTGGTACGTGTTTGAGCATTCTAGTGAATGCTCAAACACGTACCCTGCTTAAACTTTAAAATAACTACCTCAAGGTCTATCGATTACGGTTTAGAAGATGTACAAAAGTTTAAGCAGGGTAGATATTTGAACATTCACGCGAATGCTCAAATACGTACGTATACACTGACGGGCTCGGTTCAGGGTCCTCGAGCCATTATATTTGAAGGGCGATTTGCAACATTGAAAGGAGCGGCAAAAAAAAAAAAAAGAAATCGCGCGTGATGAAGCATCTTTTCTGTGGCATATGGTGTGTGTCAGAGATCGTTTCATTCAGAGCTGTGAAGCTGGGCATCATCTTGCAGGCGCAGATTGGGCGAGCAGAGCCTGACGAGTACGGCTAATGTATCCGCGTAGTATCAGTGAACGTCTTACCATAGCGTGACGTCTTGGGATATTCGTAGAAATCGACGGCGCTGACGCAACTGTACGCGTTCCGCTTGCAGCGAGGGCACCTAGGCGTCCAATATGGCGGCGCACGTGCTCGGAACACAGCTGGATCCATCATACTCCGAGGAAGACAATGATTCCTATCTCAATATTCTTTCAGCTTTCATTTACAATTCCCTTGAATATACCTTCTTGCCATCTCTGCATATCAACAAAGATTACTCACTCACTCAGAATTCCTTATGCTTAATTTATTTCACAATTCTTTGCAGTGCCGTTACTATGTCAAAATCTTTTGTTATATCTTGGAGTGGAGCCTCATCACGGGGGGGGGGGGGGGGGGGGGGGGGGCGATTTGTAAATTAGGCCAAGAGCAATATCTTCTGCGATGGTGTAGTGACTATTTAGACTGCAGAAGTTTCAAACACGTATTTTCAACCTGAGGGGTATTTTCAGAAGAGACGATAACTGATGATCACTAAGGATAACAAACTCAATTCGAAGGGAGGAGGACGAGGAGGATAAACATTTTTATTTGAGGAAGTCAGGCAGGCAGGAGCTTCCGCGTAGATGGCCAGGAGCCCTTGAACTCTGGCGACCTGGGTTGCACGCTCGATAGCCCGCAGTTGCATTACCGAGTCCGAGCTGAGCATAGCGGCCTCCCACAGCTCGCAGGTGGAGAGCTGCAGATCCCGCGGTGGGGGGTCTTATGGGCACGCTCATAGTGGATGGAATATAGGAGAGTCCCCTTTGAAACGGGGTGGTAGCAGTAGCTATCATGCTCATTTTTTTACATATATCTTAATTATTGATTTAGATTGGTTAACTAAACCATCATTCTAATTATTAAATTTTTGTTTCTACATTACTAACATTATGTCACTTCTCTGCTTTTAAGCCACCAATCTTCCAGTCGTTTTTTGCTAGTTTCCACCACCGGTTTATTCACCCGGCCACTGGTATCTCTGAATCCCTGAGCTTCAGGAACAGTGACTGCGCCTGCATCAACTTCCGGATGGATACCATTCTATTCTATTATAATATGGTCAATACCACATACAGCACATGCGTCATCTCCATTGTTAAATTTCTTTTTGTAGCTGCGTGTTCTAAAGCACCCTGATCTAGCTTCAAAAAGTAGGGCACTGCCTCTTGAGTTACCAAAGAAATCTTCCTTCCTGATCTGCATTTTATCCAATTTTTACCTTCTGTGTTTTTCACCTGTTGCTTTTTAACGCTTTTTAAGTACAGTTATTTAAATACTTTAGCTGCCCATCTTTTACTGTCCAATTTCCTCAGGCGTTCCTCATATATTTTACTCCGAGCTTCCCGTACTTCGAAAGATGCCCAGCCCATATCTCCCTGTACCACCTCATTTGTAGTTTTGCCGTGGGCACCTAGTGCTAATCGTCCAACGGATCTCTGATTTTTTTGTAATGTCGACTGTACCTCTGATTTTAGGCACAAAACCGCATTTCTGAAAGTAAGTCCGGGCACCATAATTCCTTTCCAAATACCCCTCAAAACCTCATACCTGTTGTATCCCCACAATGCCCTATGCTTCATTATCCCGGCATTCCTTCGCCCTTTGGCTTCAAGTGATTGCTCATGCTTCCCAATGTATGCCAATCCTTCGTTTACCCATACCCCCAGATATTTATATTCTGCTACTCTGGGTATTTCATGGCCTTGTATTTTAAGACCCTGATCAGTTCAGCCGTTGAAAATCATCAGACCCGATTTAACTGCGCTAAAACTGAAGCCTAGAGCGTCCCCTTCGTCTCCGCAATACTTAACTAGAGTTTGCAATTCTTCCAGACTCTCAGCCAGCAGCACAATATCGTCTGCATACATCAAACCGGGGAGGCGCTGCTCTACCGCCTTTCCACCTAATCTATATGACAGGTTAAAACCTAGGTTACTGTCCTGTATCCTCCGTTCCAGGTTTATCATATAAAGCATGAACAGCAGCGGTGATAGAGGACAGCCTTGTCTTAATCCTTTGCATACTTTGAAATCTTCCGTACTTCTTATCCCTTCCTACGTAATTTCTACTTTATTATCCCGGTATATTTCCTGTAGGAACTCTATTATCTCACAACCGATACCTTCTTCTTTTAACATGTTCCACAGGAGTTCCCTGCTTACGTTGTCGTACGCCCCGTTTATGTCCAGGAAGGCCAAATACAAAGGTTTATTTTCCACTCTAGATATTTCAATGCATTGGGTAAGCACGAACAGGCTATTATCTAAGCGCCTACCATTTCTAAAGCCGTTCTGAAGTTCTCCGAGTATCTAATTGTTACTTTCTACCCATGCTTGCACCTTCAATTTCACCGCCTGCGTGGCCAACCTGTACATAAAACACGTATGTGGTGTAAGTTGGCCCTCTAGTGGCATAAGTTATAGTAAGAGGTGTATAATGCAGGGTGTGCGCGAAATAAGGAGGGTGGCTGCTCCTGGCCTTGATGGGGCTGGGACAGGTAGGTCACCGCTGCTTGCGGCGGGGGCTAGCCTGCCACCAAATTTTTATGTTGTAGGCCGTCATTGCACCCACCACCGCTTCGGTGATGGACGACGGCTTTTGCGGCGCTACAGTGCCTAGAATATACTGCCAGTATATTCTAGGCACTATAGCGGCACCCTCGCCACGGCCGGACTGAATCCTGCGGCGCGCGCTCCCTCAACCGTCTTTTTTTTTTTTTTTTTCGCGCACGCGGAGTGCCACGCCTCACCTCCCGCTAAACGCTAAACAGTCAGCGGGGAAGAAAGTATTTTCGACCGGAGGGTGGACAGTGGGCCATACAAATCCAAATCCAAATCCAACAAATCCATATGAACGTGCCTTAGTGGCAGGGCTGGGCAAGATACTTCAAAAAGTATCTTCGAAACCGATACTCGATACCTTGAAAAATTGTATTTCCGATACCGATACAAGATACCAAACCGAAATCGATTTCCGATACAGATACTGTATCGAATCCCAATGTGATAAAGGCGGTAATATTATTAGCGAAGCTGGAAAATTTTACCATGCTTTCTAGACCTTTCAGTGGTACCTATATCGCAGTTTTTGTTTCTCTTAAAGGGCTGAAACAGATTTGACAACACGGATTTATTGAAGCTCCGCTGTCTAGGCAGCTGGCCTTATCAGAACTTCACATTGAATTGAAGCTATGGTTACAAAGTTTCCACAAAAAGCCTAGCGAACAATTTCTTTAAGCTAGCGTTCTTCATACGAACCACCCTGTGAGCACTTGGCACATACAATGCAAAGGTGGCCACATGTTATGCCGTCGGGGCCAGGAGTCGTTCGTTGTCGAGACTAAGAAAGAGCCGTGCGGAGTTCAGCCATGCTGAAATCCACATCAGTGGGAAGGTCAGTGGGATTGCTTTTAGGTGGGTCTGGTACAGGAGCTGCAGGATGGGGCGGGAAAAACTTGGTGTGGAGTTCGGAAGAAAGCGTGGAATTTGAGAGTCCGGTAGATATCTGTAACTGCGGAATGTGCGTGTGAACACGTGCCTGCGCAATCATTGCTTTGAGTATGTGCCATACTCTGGCCGTGTGCAGCTGGCCGCCAAGCGAGTCGCAGAACTGGAGCCAGTTGCTGGTCTCCAGCTGGCGTGCGTAGTCCAGGGCCTCTGCTGTAATGGCTTTGAGCTTAGATCTGAGCAGACGGTACTGCTTATTTCGCCTCCACTTTTGCAGCGCGTGGCATTGGTCCCAAAGATGGAGCAGGTGCGAGTCAATGGCAGGGACTTTGTCAGTTATTTTAATATGTTTCATCGTTTCGTGCGCGGTCTGTGTGACATTTTCTTTCCATTCGGAGCAATTTTTAGAGAACATCGATTCAAGGCGCCTTCTGAAAAGGGCCCAGTCTATTCAAATTTCTTGTGGTTTTCCATTTTATATACATGTTAATTACCCAATCACCCTCCATTTTCTCTTTGCTATAAGGCTCAGGGCTGCGTGCGCTTGAGGAACTGAGCAGGTATTTTGATATTAGTGCGATAGCAGACTTTTGAAGCTTGCATTCTCTGTTAAAAGCTAGATAACAAATATAAAATGGCTGAACGTTTTTATTTGTTCTGAAATAACCCCGCCATGTAGGCGTTCTGTAAGTGAGGCAAATAAGAAAAGCATCTCTATATAATTAGTCGAGCACGCCGCACTGTTACATTTGATGAAGAGGCCTTTACCAAAAGATGAGTGAAGCATAGCCGAGTGGACTCCAGGATCTTGAAGGCAGTTAAAGTCAAGATTTGCTAGCGTCTATCGATAACTTATTCTGGCTTAGATAAAAGGAAAAATTGTTTTTAAGAGAGTGGCTAATATGACGGCAATCAATTCGCATATTTCAAAAACATTTTAACAGTTTATTGCTTTATGAAACAAGGGTATCTTCACAAGTTTTATTCACGTTTTGCTGAAACGTTTTTGGCAGAAAATTATGTATTTGTTATTCAAATTTATGTGCTGCAAAAGTGTAGTTACATAACTTTCAAGTCGTGTATTTCTTAATATTTTAGACGTAATAGTTTTTACAGAAAAAAACCTAGTGGAAGCCTCTTCCCGGCGTACAAAGAAAGGTTTGTTTCGAATCAAGCGCTGTAAACTACAAGAATGGAGACTGCATCGTGCCCAACTGAGGCCTTCGATGCTTATGTTCTTACCGCCAAGCAAAGCCGACATGCGAAGCTCAAAGGTGTGGAGAGCTAGGGCCGTGCGCAAGTTACGGAGTTCGTCAGCACACTGAGCATGCTGCTTGACAAGAATCACATGCCTCAGAGATGGACAAGGAGGCGGATTGCACAGGGTGGGAGAGCAGCTAGGGATGAAGTGCGTGTGGTCCCTACTCCCCGTTTGTTTTCTTTGGTGTTTCTTTGTCGATTTTAAGGCGAAAGCCTTGAATGGCTCATGCTGTCTTGGACAAAAAGTGTCCCACGTTTGCGGCGGCTCTGATTGGCCGAGGCAGGATGACGTCATAGAGGCCCTGACCAATCACAGAGTACCACCACAGTATGCCCGAATGCGTGCCTTATATGGCCACTTGTCAATCAATGATGAATTACTAATTAATGAGTAATAATTAATGACTAAGCAATTATAATAACTAATCAATCATCAATAATCTGCCTAATGACTAATTGATTATTTAATTACTAATTAGTACCAGTTGCGTAGCAGAATGCATCACTCGGGCATTCGCCTTTCACTACTTCAGTCACTAAAGTCCCTTGTAATTGTTTTGTTTCTGCGTGTCTGTTAACGGCTTAACGGCTTCGTTGTACGCATTCGGTGCTCACAAGTAAACCTCATAAAGGCCTACTTGCGACTGGTTCCTTCAGTTTTAAAGAAAGGAAATATGGATAGATGGAGGAAAGAAGGAAACTTCGAGCTGGAGGGAAATCGGGATGCACTGCATGCAAATGCCTTCAGACTTGTAATAGCGCCTCAGTGAACGCAGTCAAGCAAATGTCTGACACACAGTGGCTTCAATATTTTGCGGAGTATCGAGTATTGTTAAAATACACGATACACCAAAAATGCATTTTCGATACAGATACTTTCATTTTCAGCACTCTATACCTGATACACAAAATGTATTTAACGATAGTATCGAGGATTTATGTATCTTCGATACTGCCCATGACTGCTTAGTGGCCTATAGGGGTAACGTGAATGCGAGGGTCCTAGCAGGCTGATTCTGACATAACAGTCCCCTGTGAAACCAGGCCCAAGTTGGCAGCTCCTGCCAGCCCATGTGTCACGTGGGTAAGACGTAACTGCCGCCGGGTCACGCGAAGCCTTGAAAGTGAGAGTAGTATTGCTTTCGCAATAAAAACCTGTTCTGAGCTGTCGCGACGGCTCGAGACCGGACGTAGTTCCAATACTTCCAACTCCTTCGAAATTTTTCGCTGTAGTCGATGCCGCTCAATCGCTTGCATGTGAACCAGCCTTTACGCCTTCTCTCCCCCGCATAAGGAAACTTTCCCTCCTCCCACGGGTCATCATGCAAGCTTCCCGGTGCACCCAATCAACACATCGGCTCGACGCGAGCTGTTCCGGTTGCTTGCTTCAGTGACGAATACATCGAAAAATTCAGCTGCATCTTGAGGTATACGCGATATTTTGGTGAATTGGCAAGACCAACAAGTGGCAGCCGGCTCCACTGCTCGACCAACAACTGGCAGCTGGCTCCACAGCTCTTAGAATGTGCGTAAATGTTTGGCATGGCTGCAGGATGAAGATGCAGGAGTTGATGTATGCATGAAGATAGGTGCTTGAAGAGCCGAAATTGCCCTCCCACTAAACTAAGCATTCTGTCGACCCATATTACCTACACAGAGACCCTTTACTTTCAGGCTAGCACGGGAAGCGCAGTAGCTTTTGCTAAGTGCAAAGCGCATTGTGTATTGTCCATCCGTACTTTCTCACAGCTGTTACCTTTCCTGCCTAGTGACGAATAGTCTCAACTCTCCAAGGTCAGGAATGCCATTTGCTCAGAACTATGCACAGCAGAACAATAGAGCTGTTGGGGTATTTATGCTTTTAAGAACACCAATGCATGATAAACTGTACCATATTAATCAAAGGCAATGCACATTTGACTAGAAGCATGGTAAACATACAGGTGTCATGAGACTAGTGTGACCCTCCCATCAATAACTCTGGAATTTATTTCAAGGCAAAAACACTAGAGATTGCTGATGCAGGAGTGTACCTTCAGATGCCTACATGAAAGGAATGGTTATGAAGCTATGCTAGATCTGTTGCCAAATCCCAGCCAAGAAGCGCAGGGTAGGATGCCAGAGCTCATTCAGTTTGCTAAAACTGCATCTCTACAAGAAAAACACAAACATGTTAGAAGCACACTTTATTTAGTCTGTTTGCTGGGGTGCCCCTGACTGCTGTCTTGACCTACAAGATTTAAGCACCACAATGTCACGAAACTTTAAAAGCTATATATACAATGGTCCACATTAAAATGCACCTGAACCACACAAAAACACTCACGTAAAAAGAAAAAAAATTCAGCTAGGAGCTGATGCCCTCTGCATTCTTGGTTATCCATGGGTGAGACATCACTTCATCAAGGCTCGCCCTTTCCCTCGGCTCCTTCCGCAGTAGCTGCAAGAAAAAGAACCTGTTAGAGGGACGCTGAAGACAACTCTATCACAATTTTTGTCAGCAAAATGTAATTTCCGATTGGGCATAACCCAATGGGCTGTGGTGGCTACAAATGTATTGTAAGGAAGATGATACAGCGCCGACACAAACGACAATGAAGACTGCTGGGTTCTTGGACGATCAGCTGGCGCGCGCACTGAAAGCTCAGGCTCTCTTGTTCAGACGAGATTGTGCTTCGCTCTATGATAGTCTTGCGTCACCGGTCACAGTCTCCAGTCCTCCGAACAACCCCCCAATAAACCCCTCTTCATTGTCGCTGTAGGTATCATACGGCTGAGGAGCTCCACGGTGATCGTGTAAGAGTCGTACCCCAACAGGTTCCACCAAATGAAGAGAGGTTTATTGGAGGTTCAGAGGACTGGAGACTGCGACCAGTGACGCAAGACTGTCATAGAGTGAAGCACAATCTCGTCCGAACAAAACAGCCAGAGCTTTCAATGCGTGCGCCAGCTGATCGGCCAGGAACCCAGCAGTCTTCATGGTCGTTTGTGTCGGCGCTGTATCATCATCTTCCTTACAGTATTTCTATTCCCGCCCTCTTCGACTTGGAAGAGCTTTTCTTTGTGTTCATTAAAAGTGGTGTTTTTGTGATTAAAAGCTAGTATTCTATTGATACAAACCAAGTTCATTTTCCTCTCAGCGTCCCTTTAGTTTTGCAGCAGAAATGGCCCAATTGCACACGCATTTTCAAAGCACAAAGACAATAGAGGCAAGTTTTCAAGAGAAACCCGAAGCGACTAGAATATTTGTTCAGCTTATCAGAGGCCACCACAGCGCCACTGCGGCAGAGGCATTGATCTAGCTTTCCTTTTACAGTCTGTTTTGTAGTGTAAAGCTACACTACGTGGGTCAGAGCAGTTTCACGCGAGTCTTGGCCGCCCGTTATGTGCATGCGTGAGAGCCGCCAAATTCAAAGCGACCAACCAGAAGTCTCATGCCCAATCACCATTGAATCGATATTAAAAAAATAAATAAACATTGTCTTCCACTGGGGAATCAAACCTCCATCCCTTGAATCCCCAGCCCAGCGCTTTACCACTGTGCCACGCCCCGGACTGTGAAACGCTCTTCATAATTCCCCTTGTCTACAGTGAGAATGATAGCGAGATTCCGTGAGTGACAGATACTGCGCCTTTCCTTTCTTGTAGACGAATTATACAATGCCGGTGAAATTTAACGCGTTCAATGAAATGCTGGTTGTGTTCGACAAGGGGCGCATGATGTACCGTCCCGACAATTCCCAGAGCGGAGAGAGAGGCCCGGAAGACAATCTTCCTAGAGCGCACTGCCACGGCCGCTTTACGCCACGTATATCCAGGCACAGCAGAACTAAGCAATTTTTTTCATCGTATCCTACAGTAGCTTCTATTTTATGGCTGCTTTTTTCTTCATAATTCTAGCTTTGCATCTTGCTTCGAGTACTCTTGAGGTGCCCAAGCAGGTAGCCATGAGCTGGCACACGACGCACCTTTCCGTACGCCACAGACAATGTGCACTGCGGCAATATCTGTCTCTCGATAAGCATGTTGTGAAGGGGTGCGGAAAAGCAGCACTGGGATAACTGAACCTCAATTCAATGAATGGGTATGCACTGTGCATACGTGGAATGCAACGTGCGGCACATGCCATGTGCACAGTGTTCATTCTGACCAGGTTAGATATTAGCACTGGAACAAAAGCAACAGTGCCATGCCTTTTCCCACACCAGCAAAGTGACTACCATGCAGTTTAGTGTGAAGGTTCATGGAAGTCATTTCTGGGATGCGCTTCCCAGCAAAGATGCATTATACATACATTTTTGCTTACATCTGTTCTGAGCAAACGCCTCACGAGCGCCATCACAAAGGGTAGCCATGGCTCGCAATCGTAGCAAAACCACAATAACTAAACTGAGTCATAACTGAAGCATATATAAAAAGTTTTAATCTGTAGTTAAGAAAATTGTTTTATGCAGAGTCCTACAGAAAAGCAATCAAATGGACTCGCAATGATATTAGTCTATTTTGTCCAATGCTATACAGTGAAGCCTCATTATAACGAACAGTTAAAAAATCTGAAAATAGTTCGCTCTATCCATAATTCATAATATAAAATTTCGTAGAAAATACATGCAAGAGCAGTAAAATTCAATCAGAGAAGGTACGGCAACTCGGAGGGTGGCTACTTGGGTCACGTCCATTTATTTAAGCGCAATGAACTGCGTTATTGTGGCCTGCTTTTTTGTGTTGATCGCATTCCGTATTACGCCCTGTTTCACAGTTTGCAAACACTCAACAAGGACAAATCCACTGCTCTCAATAGCACTGCAGTGGCGGCGCAGTAAATCCAATGCAGCAAGCGCTTGTGAAGTCGCAATGTTCTCATCGTCTGCAGGGTCAGCCAGAGCTTTGTCCGTGCGGGATGTTCAGAAACTTCCAGAGAAATTTCTTCGTCCGTCAGTACAGCCGTGGTTGCCACAATGTCGTCGTCGCCTACAAAGTCCTCTGCAGTCATTGTTGCGGGCATGTCACCAACAAAACGCAAAAGATCTTTCCAGGCCTCATCGAGCTTGCGGAGCTCTGCTCCGTCGGGATCGTCCCCATCATCACTTGATGCACGGGCCTCTGCTGGAACAAAAACTGCGTGCCGAAAGCAGTTGGCAATCATTTTGCCTTTGACGCTGTCCCGTGCTGTTCCCAGCAAGTCGATCTTCCAAGTTCTGCTTCATACGAAGCTTCACGAGAAGAGTGTCAATCAGTCTCCTCTTGTAAACTGCCTTGAAGGCCCCGATTTTATCTCGAGCTTGGTCGTTAACGTCAGTGCTGCTCTTTTTTTCACGTTCACCGCCATCACAGCACTACGCACATCCGCGCATCACACTCCACCTCCACCGAACGCTACGACGGCCACACCGCGACGCCGCTGCTAACACAAAACGCAAAGGACGCAAAAACCAAAAAGGCAAAAGCAACATTCGTTTGCGCCGCTGCCGCCACTGCTGAAGCGGCGCTGTCAGCGATTGCGAGATGCGAACGATTTCTAATGGCCTCCGAGATCACCTCCGTGCGCTCAAACGCGCCCGGTGGTGATCTCGGAGGCCATGGAGTTTTTTGGCTGTCAACCCTCAATGCCATCGTAGCATCTGTGGCGCTGTCAGCGCCTGCGAGGTAGTCCTGAACGTTTGCTGCGCCACACAACACACTTGTAGTGCAACGAAGCCTGCCTCCTGCTATTAAAGTGAAGTAGTGCTTGGCGTCGCGAAATTTGTAATATCTGTTTTATGCCGAACTGCGTTCGCTATGCGAAATTAAAAATACACGTGTTTGGCAAAAATATTTCGGAAGAGTTCGATATATTTAATAATTCGTTATATGCATGTTCGTTATATCGAGGTTTGACTGTATATGACAACAGAATGCCCACCTGTCACCCCATACATAACAAGATGAATAAATTGGCAACTGAATTTGTGCCCCAAACTAGTTTTGTTTCTTTTCCAGCCAAGTGAAAGAAATGGCCAAACCAAAAGAAGGAGGTTGACACAAAGCCTCACCCTAGAAATGAGATCCTTGGCATCATCCGAGACATGGTCAGGAAACTGCAGATCCACACGCCTGATCCTGTCATAGGTATTCTTGGCGCAGCTCGTCTCGAAAGGAGGCCTTCCGACAAGGAATTCGTAGATGAGAACACCTAAAGCCCAGAGATCCACTTTCTCGTCATAGACACTGTTCTCCACCATCTCAGGTGGCAGGTAATCCATGGTACCACACAGGGTTTCACGCCTGCACAAAAGAACAAACATTGCACATTCACACAGTTCTAGAGAGCTGCCATGCAAATCGGCTGGAACAAAACTATGAGCAAAGTTGAAGTAAGCCGGGTAGCGAAACTTTACTTGGATCAATGTTAATGCCATCATCTCAACTTGCACCAAAGAGCAAGCTATGCTGCATCCCTTGCACAGCCACTGATGTACGGAGAACATTAAACGATTAGTCTACTGGCTTTTACACAGTTTCTTTTTTTCCTTGCTTAATTCGAAAGGTCCATTCCTGGAGCTGAGAAACATGGAAGAACAATTTAAAACTTAATTTCTTCATATGGCAGTCTTGTTTTCTCGATGGTATTTGGCACCTGCAAACAAAGACATCGTGGACATCACCTACAGTTAGTACAGGAACTATGCAGCTATAAGAGCTCAGATTTCCACACCGCCTAGGTCGCGCAGAGAACATTTTATTAAGATGCACAGATGAGAGTATTAAGAGAGCTCTAAATAGAATGAAATGAATAAATACACTAAATAAACCCAGTGAAATCTACGATAGATACCAAAAACAGTTTTCCCTTGTAGGAACACTTCTGATGCCAGTGCCACTTTAAATATAATGGCATCCTAGGTTGTGTGATTTTTTGTTTTAAATGCATTTTTAAAGCGAATCAAGCAAGGTTAAAGAACAAAAGTAGCAGTCTTTAGGAAAAGAGAAAGGTAGGCTGCCTTAAGTTGATATTGCAACTAGAGGTGGAAGCAGGATCGAGCATTTTGGAGCAACTCATGAGCAAAGAGAGTTTTGGAGATTGTTTTTTGCGTCCCCAATCTGATTCTTTTCTTTATGTGGCATTCAATGCTTTTCGAACTGGCACACATTTGTAACAAGACAAAATAAATGGCTAAAATATTTTTAATATTTTATTTATTATCACACTTGACAGATTCAAACGATGCACTCAAGCAACACTAGCCTGGATTTCACACACATGGGCATGACATTTCTGGTCAGTCTTGTGCATATCCTTTTTGACCCTATGCCAGTGCTGATAAATTCCCGAGGGTCAGTTGTGCCTTTAGGGAGGATAAATTGCACCAAGGGCAGCCTTTTTAGAAAATTCAGCTTAATTTAATTACCTCCTGCTAGTAACTCCATGTTTTTGCTTGCACGATACCAAGGCTTCAGTTTTAACAGCTTGGTGATAGGTCCTGCATGCCTTCCCGAACCCTTGAGAAGGTATCCTGCGACTAGCACCTTCGGCACACCTCCCCATTAAGTTTTAAATATGCTTTGCGAGACCTAGGCCTGACACTATTGTTATTGAAAAAGAGGCTAGATGGTGAAGCACCTGCTTGTTTTTATAGCAAAAGAGCAACTTGTGTAGTTCTTACAGCCGTACAAGTTTCCGAATGGCTCCCAGTAGTATGAGCTACCTGCTTTGCTTACTGCTCTCGTTTCTCTCTGCTGGCATTCAAAATGCTGGGAGGCGGTCATCATCAACCAGATTATGCCCACTGCAGGGCAAAGGCCTCGCCCATATTGCTCCAATTAACCCGGTCCCCTGTTAGCTGCATTCACTTGACCCCTGCGAACTTCGTAACCTCACCCGCCTACCTAACTTTCTGCCTCTCCCTGCTACGCTTTCCATGTCACATACACAGTGCATTTTTCACAATTGATTCTGCCCAGGCGCTTATGACTCTTAATAAATTTACTTGTAAACAAATATGTTCCAAGCTTTCCTACATTATGCAAATTTTTATATTAAGCCCTAGTCCTAGATTCTCTCCCTCTGCCATGGTCACCATGTGCAGAAAAATTTGGTAGTGAGACATCGCGGCAGCTGGTTTGGAGCAGTTTTGAAGTAATATTCTGCTTCAGAACAGGACAGGGCAGGGAAAGCAGTTTGTAGCAGAATGAAGCAGCACTTCCACCTCTTATTTGAACACAAATAGCTGCCTGTATGACGCTGCGACATAGCAAGACAACATAGTACATTTACTTTGGATGCTCCAAGCAGATACCATGTTAGTGGCAACACAACAAAGGAACAGTCCGATGCCACCATCTGCTTAAATCAGACTTTCTTCAATTTATAATATAAATTCCTGGTTGAATCACACGTTCTTCCCTCGATACTGCCATCAAGTGTTGAGATCTACCAGAATGTGGCAACATTTTTATACTCATCTCCTGCAGCAGACTATCCCTTTAAATGAACAATGGCCAATGTCGACTACTGCACTGCAATGAAAACTAATGCAGATAGAAAAGTTCTGCACGATAGAAAGGCCACTCGCCCAAGAGCACAAATTTTAACTTATACAAAATTCAGCTGAAAGCTAGTGCTCCTCTGCTTAGCGTGCCAGTGCTATTGGACTGCTTAAAGGTGGCTTAGTTGATCAAACATATGAGCAAGTTAAGTCATAAATAATTTCATGCCTGGCTGCTTGTTACAAGCATGTGCGACTCAACACAATGCAAAGTCAAAGGGTTTATGAGAAATGGTCTAAAAATGTACCTTGAGGAAGGAGCATGAACCGACCAGCCGAAGTCTGCTATCTTGATCACGCCATTGTAGCCGAACAGGATGTTCTCTGGTTTGATATCCCGGTGAATAACTTTTTTGCTGTGGCAGTACTGGAGTGCCTTACAAACTTGGAAGATGTACTGAATAAAAGAAACAGTGAGAGGGGCAAGAAAGAGAAGGCAGGATGTAGTAAATTCCTATATTACAAAGTTCCTCAATTCCTCAACATTCACATTGAAGCACATACATGCGAGAACTCTACGTAATAAAGGTGTTGGGGCGGTTGACCTTGACATAAATTCCTTATGCAGATTATCTAGTGCTAGCTACTTCAAATTAACCCCGTGGCAGTTTCATGATGACAAAGCATTAACCAGCGTGACAGGAATGTCCAACCAGAAGTGCTGGCACATTCATGTGGCTAATGCAGCAGCACTTTTCTCTTTATTGGCAAAATGCAATTTTGAGCAATTTCATAATTGGCAGATAACTGCACCTGACAGACCCTTTAATTCCAAGTTTTATGCTTACTTGAAGATCACTACTATGCATGTACTCGTTATCAAAGTAGCTCGCGTTTCTCTGTAAAGCTTTGACTTTACCAAATCTCATTAAAACCTCTCAGATTTCTTTATAATAGCCAGCTCAGTCATATTTTATGCACACTTGCGCTTCAACAGAAGCAATTACCCAGACACAGTCACCTCCATCAAGCCAGGTCAATCTTGTTTATGCCAGAGTACTTCAATACCGCTTTGTGGTCGTGAAACTTCATCGCTTTCTTCAGAAAGCTTGGCACACTGGCCAGAGTGGCCACATGACGGAGCTGGCATCAGTCAAAGAGGCCCGTGATTTCACTCTCCAAATGTGCGCGTCAGATATCTTGGTCCCACTATGATAAATTCACAATAGATGAGATAGTTATGTCTTTGAAAAACTACCCAAGCTGAAGCCTGCAGTTGTTTCGAAAGAAAAAAATATGCCACTTTACAGGACTGTTTTCATTAACTGCATCGTCATTTTCATCCTTAATATCCTCCGCATTATCATTACTATCGCTACTATCATCATTATTATTGTCATTGACTGCATCGTTGTTGTCATCACTACTGCTATCCTCACGCGAGATAAGGAGAACTACAGTTGGTTTCTCACGAGTCCGGCATAGCCCAGTGGCTAGCACACTCTGCTAGAGATTGGAGCGATAGTAGTTCAATTCCCGGTAGAGACGGGTTTTCTTTTTCTTAATCGCCAGTTCATGCGAACATTTGCTGCGGACACTTGCACAGCCCATGAGTCTGGTATTTGAAAGGCTGCCATGGTTGTTGGCGATGTAAATATTACGTCCTTGGCCATCTCCACATTGAGGCCATACTTCATTCCTTCTTAAATATCACCTACAGTTTTTCACTCAGGTAAAAATCAAGGCCTTGAGAGCAACTATGCACACTAACTGCTCAGCCAGTGGAGGCAAAACTCGAACAGCTTATATGTTGCGACTTGTCCTTGTGCCTTTGCAGTAAATTGTCTCGGAGAATTGCACTATTCACTCTCAATCCGCTGCTACACAGCTCCATTGCTTTGCTAAGCGAGATATGACCAGGCTGCGCCTTACTGCTTCCATATTGATCTACATTGCTGTAGTTGCTTTTGAGTCTTGCCTTGACAGTGACTTAGTACTTTTAAATTGAGCACGGCTGAAAGTAGCAGGCATTCAGTTCTTTGACAACCACCAAGCACTTTGTTGCTATCTGCACTGCTAAGTGTGTTTCTTCGCAGGCACAGGTCAGCATGAGTTTCTTTTTGAAGCCATTTGCTGCTCTCTTCCCTTCTGAATTGCCATCACCACTATGTGACAAAAGAAATTAGCTACACCACGCTGCACCATGGGAGTGAAAGTAATGATTACAGGTGCAACTGCACCATGCATCGCGGTGTGGTAGCTCCTCAATCAGAAGTAGTGCCCCTCACGGCCGCTTTTTTTTCCCTGATAAACTTGAAAGGGAGTTTCAAGACCATTAGGAGTATTTAAGGACTCTGATCACACCTTTGTGCACACTATAGAAATTCTGCCTCGAATGCGCACAGGACCTGTGCTAATCTTTCCCAATATTTAAAACCAATGGTGCAGTGCTAGGGTCACCATGCTGCACAAGCGAAATGAGCAGGAAAGTGCAAGCAAAGAAGATTTATGCTGTTCATTTGGATGAGTGGATCATGCCCAACACAAATTTCTGCTGTTGGCCATGCTGCCCAAGATTTTAACAAACAAAATTTACAAGTGACTGCCCTTTATTTCACGTAAAAATCCTACTACAGAGTGTGCAACAGCCTCCATGCAAAAACTCCACGTAATGAAAACCTTGATTTACCAAAAAGCGGCAGCCTTTCTTCAGTTTTATCATACCCAGGTTTAATGTAAATGAAGGAAGTATAGGTGAAAAGTCTGCGTACACGAATCAATAAAAATACAAAGAAAATTGCTTTCAAATATCAAATTATCTGTTCAGCACAAAAAAAAATTGACAGCATATTGTTACTGCAGTCAACATGAACAGAACTGAGCAAACTCTCCACCACACAAACCTTCACTTTAACAGTAGTCATAACAGTGCTTTAACATCACACTCATTCTGCAAACCTTTAAAATATTTTTTTAAATTTGCTTTTGGTGAAAGGAAGCTGCAGCATGTATCACTTCTCCGTACGCACCTAGTACATTTACAATTAAAGGCATACAATTTAAGGTATATATGTCATTGGTTCAAATCCTTATCACATGCTAGCCTCCAACTTGACTAGCAGATGAATGCTTAATGAGAAGCGAAAAAGTATGACACCATCCTGAACACTGCACAAATGAATAGTTGCATCATAATTTTGACACAAAATATGTGCACATTCTTCCAGCCCTTCGGATTGATGCCAAGTTTTTTACTGACAATTTAGCTGTAAAGACGACTGCTTTAAGGCCCAATAAGCCCAATACGTTGTCGAAAAAAAAAAAAATGTATACTGGTTAAATGGGCAACATTAGGATATGCAGTTTGTAATGCAGTCATGCAAAATGAGCGACAAAATGAAATAAATGAACGAATGCACAACCAGCGACTAAAATGGCATGATTGATAGCAAAACCTGAGCAGAATTTCCCAGAACCACAAGAAACGCTCGAATTTTTTAAAGGTCAAATTATGAAATATCAACCAAACTTCTCAAAAATGAACTGCCAAAAATGTGGAGAAGCCTGGAGAGGAGAATCTTGGCTGTGGTTTTGCCACCATCTGATTTATGACTACAAGGAATTCGACTGCTGCCGAACATCTACACGTTCTTTAATAATTGTTTTTAATCTAATAAGAACTGACTAACGTATTTGATTCTTACTCAAAATCTAATATTTTCACATCCCTAGTGGTAAGTGTCAATCCGCCTTTTGCGCGAGTTTTCTGCGCATGCGCAAAGTCGTAGCGGCGACCAATGGAAACACATTGGACGGCGCCGACGGCGTTTCTTGGAGCCGCCAGTGCACGGGGGCTGGCGGCCCCGGGCGGCACGGTGGCAGTCACAGGCTTGGCAAAGCGATGCCAGCCACATCTGCCGCGTACGGTTGCCACTATCTTAAGCGTGCCAAGATGCAAGACGTGGTTTTTCAGGTTTCCTTCGGCGAGCCGCGGCCAACAACGACGTGAAGCTTGAATTAGGGCCACCAAGCGTCAAGATGTGAATGGCCGACCTTGGTAACAGACTGCGTACTCTCGACTGTGCGAAAAACACTTCGTTACAGGTATGTATGCATCTAAAGGAAATGTGCATGATGAAAAGTATCTACCGGAGTTTGCACCAAGCCTGTAACCCACCAGTGATAGCCGCAATGAGCATTTGTTTGGCGCGTCTGATGGCGATGTATTTTGTCGTTTGTTTTCTTTATGTGCGGAGGGGCCGGGTAGCACAGATATCACAGGTGGCTGTATGCGCTAGACCGTAATATTGAGCATGTTTTATCGCGACTGCCGCCTGACTAAAAAGAAAATAAAATTGGGCGTTTGTTGTGATGCACCGCCGTTCGCGAGCCGAGTGGTTGAGCTGGTCATGAGGCTCGCGAACGGCAGTGCATTAAAACGCCGTATTTTTTTTTTGTGAGGTGGCAGTCACAATAAAACATGCTAAATATTACGGCCTAGCGCACACAGCCGCCTGTGATATCTAAGCTACCTAGCCCTTTCGCACATGAAGAAAAGAAACGACAAAATAAATCGCCTTCAGGCCCCGGCGCAACTAAAGCAATCACGCACCGAAGAAATCCTCATTGCAGCTATCACTAGTGCGTTACAGCCTGGGTGAAAACTCCAGTAGGTATTTTTCATCATGCATATCTCGTTTAGATGCATACATACCTGTAGTATGTTTTTGCCGCTCTGAGCGTATGACACACTTGACACTTTTGCACGACGCACAGTATTTTTTTTTTAAATTAAAGGCTCGCCTTCGTGCATGCCAAAGCATCTGGATTTTGTTCCTTCGGTGTACGCAATCAGATGCACTTCGTTAGGGAGCTTGATAATCGTAGTCTTTGTCCAACCGTTTGCAACGGCAAGGAAACCGCCCGGCACAATAAACGAGTCTCCTGGAGGTTCATGCTCGTTCACTTGCAGAGTGGATCGCTCTGGACGTAGAACAGGGTTGGTTCCTGACAGAGATGCGCATCCAATATGTAGGAGATGCACATGTGTCACCAAGTTGTTGATTCCGCAGAAATCGCGGCGGAGGCAGAAAGGAACGTTGTGGATCCTTTCACAACAGAATGACCATTCTCTGTGCACCGAGAACCTTTTCACCACTGCGACCACATCCGTTCTGACTCCTGAGGCCAGAAACCGGCTACAGCGCTGAATCATCCATTACCAGAAAAATGCCGCACGTTTCCTGCAGGTGTGCATTTCGGCCGGGACAATGCCCTTTTCAGGGGGTGTGTATATGTGCCTCTCTGCCGAGCTTCGTAGATGAAATCCTATAGACCCTTTACAGCGCCAGCACATGGGCGCTGCCATATTTGATCATGTGACCCTTCCGCCATCGCCGGCCTTCTGGCCTTCTGGTTTGACGGCTTCCTGCACGCTGGTACTCGGCTGCACGGTGCGGCATACCAGCTTTCGCTGGGGACAACGAGCTTGTAGACAGGCAATAAACTTCATGTGAATGCCTATAGTATGTGTAGGCGCTAAAAAATGTTTAATTTAACCACGTAGTTCATTTATTGCGTCCTCCTAAATGTTTGCATTGGCTAGAACGTTTCGACAAACCCATCAGTCGTCTACTCTGTTTTTTGTTTTGCTTTTTTTATCAATTCCCTCTCTAGTGCTCTGTGTGGAAAACGTGACTTTCTGGAAAACTGAATAGATTACAAACTGATTATTCCCTGAAACTTATTTTTTTTAATTTTCTTGCGCAAAGGGCGAACGCATGCTCAGATTATGCTGGCTGAGACGCATTATGAATGTTCATTTAACATTGTGCACAATACTTACTGCTCAATAAGGACACGCGTGTAAGGATTGATAAGATATAATTTTATCTCCTGTAAACGTCCTGGCTTCAAAAGACTATTACGCTGCTTGAAGGCCGCATCAGGCGCTCAGCGGCGTTCACCTGCGCTCGGGCGAAGGTGACTGGAAACTGCACCGGATTTCAGAACGCGCAGTACGCAGCCCAAGCAAGCGGGATATAAAAAAAAATTTTATCATGGTAAATTTCATCATTGGCCCGTGCATTAGTTTCATAAAAGCAGCAGTTATTACATGTATTTCAGCAGTACTTGTCTAATTAAAGTTTGGTTTTGTTTGTGCGGTGTTACGTCCCAAAGCGACTCAGGCTATGAGTGGAGGACTGCGGAAATTCCCATCCCCTTGGGGTTCTTTTAATGTGCACTGATATCGCACAAAACACGGGCGCCTGGGTGTTTGGCTCCAGCGAAAAGCAGCCGCCGAGGCAGAGATTCGATCCCGCATATCCTAGGGAATAGTACCTAATTAAAGTAAACAGATTCACTTACATGTCCACACTAACTTTCCTTCTTTGCGCAATCAATTCGTATAACTGCTAGACATTAATAGTAACGTCAAGGTACCTCTTAACGCCCTGCGAAAAAAACTCCGCAGCAGTGCAAAGACTCAATATCCAATTCCTGAGAAAACGTCAGGGTCGTTCTCGCATTCCCATGGCTACTGCCGGTGCTAAAACGAGCTGGGGCGTGAGGTATAGCCATTCTCTTCAATTCACAGGCGCTTTCTTGACCCAGAAAGGAAAGCGCTTTCTTGACCCAGAAAGGAACATGAACTCGTGATACATCTCCCAGAAAAACGGTTGCCTAGGCCATGATGTGACTTGTGTAGAAAGCGTCTTCTGTTCTTCCGCCAATAAACAACAGGGTCATTAGCTCTACTTCCTCGCAGAATACTTCGCCAATACAAATGACACCTGCATCAAAGCAGCGCTGTTTAAAAGTCAGCTGGTATTCTTACACAAGATACACAGCAGCAGTTAGCACTGCGCGCCGATGCGTTCCGAAGGCCAGCAATGACAGCCGTCCTAGTGGCGCCACCTGTTAGGGAAGAGTGGAACTACTCGCTGTAAACGGTCTATAGCTGCACGCTTGTAGATGACGCGAGGAGGAAGCGACGCCCATCGCACCATGCCGGCACCTGCTGCTTTGCCCTTTGAGATCCCCCTCTCTCTCTCTGCCCCCGCGCTCTCCTGTCTGCTGAAAACCTGCACGCTGAGAGAGTCTCATTTTGTCACGTCGAACACGGCCCGCGCTACACGCTCTTACAATACAAAGATAGTATATGCGTGTATGCGTTATAAGTGGATTGTGAAAACTCTCTACATTACCCTATACTGCGTGAACAAGATATGCTGCAATCACTGTCACTACTTTCCGCCCCGAGGCCAAAAAAAAAAGGGGGGGGGGGGGGGGGGAGTTTTCGGTTGCTACCTGCGTTGGCGTGGCCATTTCGCATGGTGCGCTTTCGCGTCGTCTGCTACACTGCCGTCCAATGTGTCTCTCGCCCGCTCCCGCATGATGGCGCCACATCCCCCCGCAAAAGGCGGATTATGCTCCAGATAGAAGTGAAAATAATTATTTGTTGGACTGATGGTTAGAAAAATTTCTGAACACGACTTACAGTAGCAGTCTTCTTGTTGTCAAACCTCTTGGCTTTGGTGAGCTCCTTGTACAGCTCTCCTCCGGGAGCGTACTCCAGAATGAGATAAACCCTAGTCTCATCATGGAAGTAGCCATACAGCCTTAGGATATGGGGATGCCTGCACAAGAAATGCAAGCTTTTGTCATAAATGCAGATGAAAAATAAAAAAGAATAAAAGGCAGATTTGTAGGACCCGAAACAAACCTGAGGTGAGACTGTATTTCTATCTCTCTTCGAAGCTGGTGCTCAACATGGTTGCTCTTTAGCTGAGACTTAAACATCACCTGCAAAAGTGCAAAAGGAAAATCCAGGGATGCAGGCAAAAAGTTTGCTGAAATACATACGTTTAACACTGAGAGGTGAATAAACATTTATTGCATGTGTGCCTAAGGACTGATGGGAATGCATTTACATGTGAGTAACCACTGGAACATGGATGCTGCCTCATTCACCATTAACTTTCCTGGAGCTGAAGGGATTAAAGAATTGCCAATGATTTTAGCGCGATTAGGACAAATTTAGCATTAGGTGCGCAACTATTCTGGTAGCCCTTCAGTTTCAATCAAGAGTATTTTCAAGGACAAAAACACATGAAATCTGTGATTGAGGATCTTAGTGGTAGTGCATTATAAAATTTTGGGGCCACTTAACACGTCCTAGGAGGGCGACAGAATTGCGGTACGTTCCGGATACATTGAGTGCGTGGATGGAAATTAAAGACCGCATGCAAAGTGTAGTGCAAGAAGCTTCCAATTAAACATGCAGGACATTCACCTGTGCCGTTGGTGTAGTCTCTTGCAGTGGCCAGAAAAGCTGATATGTTTGCACAGCTGGAGAATCAAAACCCACTCACAGCCACAAAGTCCTATTTTCCGCAATGTGCTCACTCAAAATAGTCACTGTCGAACGGAAGTCATGCATCGCTTAAGACAGCATGCAGAACTGATGTACTAATTTGTGCTGCAATGTTCACCTCTAATGAAGATGAACTGATTAAACAGCTCACTTGAGTACACACTAGCTTACTCGCCCAGAAAGCCTGCCACTGCAAAGTGGTTCCTAGCAAGTTTTCTGTCCCAAAGGCATGGTCTAAACAAAATGCACAGGCAGACAGGCCACGGTATTCAAGAGGGCACACTGCACATCTCAACAGGCACACACGTAATATAGCACTGACAAGCAGTTTTATACCCTTCCCATGGTCTCTCCACTTTTCTGATGCCTGTACATATAATAGTGTTTGAAGGCAATGACTTGGGGTGACACGACTGCACAAGCTCAAATTGACAACATAGTTGCAAAAGAAGCACTGACCAGAGTCGGTACATAGTACTAAGTGGTACACTGTGTGCTTGGTAGATGAATTGGTGGTTTAAACAAGTTGATGCAGCACTAGCAATCAAGACTGAGCTACATGTGACCGAAAAGGGACTCGATGAGGCGCCGCAACGAAAGCAATCGTGGTTCGCTCCGTCGCCTACTGGGAAAGATACATGCTCGCGACAGGGCAACGACGCTCTGTGTTGCTGGCATAATACACCACAAAATTATTTGCAAATGCAACAACAGTCATAGCAATTAAACGAATAGAAATATAATGCAACAGCATGCAAAATGAAATAAAATGAATTTACAACACACCGTATTTTGAAGCATTTAACATGTGTTAACTTGAGCTATAAGGTAGTCATGTGACCTTTCGTTGTTTTTTCCCCCCTTTTGCTTGTGACTACGTAAGAGACTCTCTCAAAGTGAGAAGCAACCGTCCAAATTGGAGAACACAAGTCTGACAAATTTACGCTGGGCAGCAGAGAACACCCCAAGGCTCAGTCCTTTCACCCTTGCTTTTCAATGTTGCACTGATCAAACTTCCATCAAAGCTACAAGAAATTGAAGGCCTAAACTACAGCCTTTATGCAGACGACATCACACACTGCACCGCAAGAGGTAGTGATGGACAAATTGAAGGCACCTTTCAGGCAGCTGTGAAAACTGTTGAAGAATACGTAATTCCTAGATGCCTCAAATGCTCTCCTGAAAAGTTGGAGATGCTCGTGTACCAGCCAACGCGCAGCAGATTGGACAAAGAACAACCAAGAATTGAACTAAAAGTAGACTGATTACCCATCCGCAAAGTGGACATGACTAGGATCCTAGGAATTTGGCTATAGGAAAATGGTCATCACGAAGAAGCTATGTAAGAAAACTCGAAGGCTGCGCACAAACTATGTGTCCAATTAGACTCATAACTAATCGCAAGTCGGGCATCAGAGAAGCCAATCTCCTAAGACTTGTACAGTATTTTGTCATCAGCAGGATCGCCTATGCTGTCCCGTACTTACACATGGCCAACTGCAAGAAGGCTAAGATAGAAGCAACCATCAGGAAGAGCATAAAAACAGCCCTTTGTCTCCCCATCAGTACGTCAACAAACCGGCTAATGAAGCTGGGGATGCACAATACGGTGACAGAAGTAATAGAGGATAACCAAATCTCCCAATACGAAAGACTGGCAAAGACCTGGATGGGAAGGAGCATACTGCTAAGACTAGGCATTCAATATGCCAGCCAAGTGGACCAGAAGATAGATGTCCCGATGGAAGTCGGGAAGCGACTAAAAATTCCCCCGCTGCCACGGAACCTGCATCCAGAGCGTCACCAGGAAAGGAAGAAAGGAACGGAAAAGCTGCAGAAGATATATCAAGGAAGACGGGAGCATCTATGTCAATGCCGTCAAGTATGAAAACAGGCAGGTTGTGGTTGCAGTAGCGACAGATGGTGAACAAAAGCTAAGAGTAAGCGGCAGGACGAGCATAGCTGACAGAGCTGAAGAGGTCGTCATTGGCTTTGCGATAGCAGCGACAATGGCTACTGATTCTGAAACGGCAATACGCAATTTTCTCAAGGGAAGAGTGTCTCCAGAGGCAAAGAGGATACTGGAAACTTGTCAGGATGACAGAATAAACCGGCTAACATGGGCACCAGCCCACTTCCAGCTTCAGGGAAATGAGGGAGTTCATAAGCTTGCCTGCAGTCTCACCTAGGCTCGGACTCTCAGTACACTCTGAGCAGGGACAGGCTGGTCAGCTATAAAGAGATTATGGAGCACTATCGGCTAAACAGGGTAGAATATCCACGGCAGATAGGACACTAAATAGGAGGCATGAAAGCATCTGGAGGCGCTTACAAACAAGTTTACCGAATCCAGCTACCCTTAGCCAGTGGTGCCCGGAGCAGGATAAAGCAGATTTGGTACATATGATATGGACATGTCCACAAATCGAAAATATTGGGAATTTTGGGAGAATGACTACTGTTGATCTCACACCCTGACACGCAGCTAGGAGTAATCAGACTGGCCAAACATGCCGCCCGGGTCCAAAGACTCCAGTCTATCCTGTATCTGTTCGATATTAAAGTTTTACCACCACCATTGGTTGAGATTGGACGTTCGTTAAATATTCCTCGTAGATATAATAATAATAACTAGGTCACAGGAAAGGCACAGTATCTGTGACAATGGCTTCTGTGGACACCTGAACCGCACCCCAAGGAAAGGGAGGAAAGTGGCAAGATAGAAATAGGAGCGGTGTTGGAGGGCTACCATGTGATTTCGACCACCCAGGATCTTTCCCATTTTTCATACAAAGTGAGAAATTTACGCGGCAATTCGCAATCACAATGCAGCACTGAAAAAAAAAAAAAAAAAAAAAGCGTGTGCGAAATGGGCGGCAGTGACGTACACTTCGCGTTCATGCCTGTTCGTGCTGTTGGCTGACCGCGCATGTAATTCCGGATGAACAAGCGAAATTTAATTTTTTTATTTCGGCAGATCCGAGCTATCAGCCAAGCGACCTATGAATTTATTTTTGCGCGACGCGCGAGTTTTCGCGCACACGTACACTTAATTGCGGCGGAGGTTAGCCTGTCACCTGATTTCTATCTGTTGGAGGCCATCATTGCACCCGCCACTGCTTCAGTGGTGGACAACGGCTGTTGCGACGCGCGTCTTTCTCTCGCGCGGCGTGTCGCGCGAATTGTCGCCCCATGCTGTTACCGCTTTATGCGGATGGCATCGAAGTACCATGGCCTAAAGCAAACCATGCAATTTGTGTTACATTATTAAACTAAATAAAATACAATGGACTTCAGCGACTAAAGTAGTGAAAGGCGAAAGCCTAAGTAGTCTCATCTTGTCTAGCGTTCCTGCCATCTGCAATCCCACACTTGAACGCACGCCAAGGAACGCCACGCGACAGGAGCGATGGCGTATCGTCCAAACGCACACTTGTCGGAGAAAGTGTGGCAGATACTGCGCCTTTCCTCCCCAAGTCTCATCTTGTCTAACGTTCTAGCTATCTGCAATCCCACACTTGAACGAGCACCAAAGAACGCGACAGCCGCCGCAAAAGCGAGACACACTGTCCACGACAGTATGAGCCATTAAAGGCTTTCGCCTTTAATGAAAACATTTTCCACGAGTGGTGACGATGCCACTTGTTGTGAAGCATGTGAAACATAACCGAAACGGATGACACTTTTTCTGAATCATTGCACCGCCACTTTCGGAAAAGTGCTGCCAGGACAGCAGTATCTATAAATGATGAGCAGTGCATCGAGACAGGCCTCAGAAAAGGCCGCTCCTTCCTCGTCGTAAAAATAAAAGTTGCGATAACACCACTCACCTTCAAAGCAATGACGTATTTGCTTTTCTTTTCCCGCGCCAAGTAAACGTTCCCAAACTTTCCTTTGCCTAGGGGTCTGCCAATCTCGAAGTCGTCGAGCGTCCATTCCAAGTTAGCTCTGGAACGGACGAAGCCAAATGAACTTCCGTTCCGGACAGAAAAACCGAAATAACTAAATGTAACCCTTTTAAATTTAAATGTACTACGCAGAGCTGATGCTGCGTTCCCTGAAGTTTTGCGGAGGGCAATACAAGAGGACTTGCTTTTTCTTGCTGCAGCCTGCGTCCGTGCCTGCACTCCTCTTGTTGGCGTCCGCAGCCTGCGCGTTCTGAGGCTGAACAAAAAAGAAAGGCACTGGTCATGTGGGAAAGCTTTTCCTCAGCGATGAAGCCAAAATAAAAGCGCCCGTTGGAGCACATGATTACCTGATTTTCTTTATCAGCCATCGCTTCTAGGAACTGGAATGTCAGAACGCCAACGGCAGAACACATTAGCACCTTGTCGATGAAGTCAAGCAAGTGCGCGCCGAGGGCGCAGGCAAAAATTAGGCCAAACTGTCCGTTGCGATACAATGAAAGCGCTTTGAAACGTGAAATTAATAAAGGCAACGCTGACGGGGAAGAGCAACAATAATGGCGGTACACATCACACTGTGAAGTGCACGCGCTGTAAAGATTACAGCGTGTGAACTCGATAGGCTTCCGGAACAAGGGCTCACCTCGGGAAATGAACACAATGAATGGTGGAAGAACTGAAGCAAGGGGACTAACAATGTCTGATGACAGCAGTCATAACAGGGTGTCAGTTAACTAATGAAGCATTGCCCTGCGCGACTGCACCAACTGCACCGCACACTGACTGACGTGCATTCTGTTTGAATTCTTACAAACGATACAACGATACGTTCTATTGGCCGCCGGCGCGTGGGAATAATGATGGTGATGGTGAAAGTTTACAAGGTCCGCGATGTCCGTTTAGCAGAGCTTGAAGCTATTCTAAACCAGCAAGCAGTGTACGAGGCTTCTTACTTACGCATCTTCTTTATTCGTGCTACGTAAGCTTTCAAAATGACAAATTTTACAGCGAGGCAGCAAGGTAGACCCTTTGAGGCAGAAGAAAGCAAACAAAAATTGCAGTCATTTGTAGCCAAGCCAAGAAACAGCCACGTATCAAAAATCATGGCGCCGTGCGTAAGGTTGCATGTGCGAGATGTTTTAATAATTTGTCTAGTAAGTTGATTCGGATTTTTCACACGTGATTGTGGTAATAAGAACTTGGCCCACCATGTACCTAGGTGGTTCTTTTGTTTTGCTTTTATATTTTCAACATGCCTTCAGCCTACTTCTGTGAGCGGGCGGATGCCGGCTATCAGTATGTCATCTGCTCAAAGTTGTTGATACTTCGGCGGAAGTATTGTTTTTGTGTGCGCATTTCCTGTGCTAACTGAGAAAGATGAGTCGTTTGAGATACACAGCCTTGCAGACAGGCAAATCACTGGTCTCGGAAGGTTTTGCTTGATCTGTTGCCACAAAACTAGTATTCAGGATTTGTTGTGCCACGTAACCTTTCAGACACGATTTCTTTAAGTGACAGATAATTCCAGTACATATTCGCTTTTAGCCCCGGCTTGCAGCAAATTCAAAGAGCAACGTGTTTTGCTGTCACTGTGACCAGACCTGTAATTCCTGACAGCGACTCTGCAACCATTTCTTTTCAGGTGTTAGTATGCTGTCTTGAAATTGAATCCAAAAAAGTGAGCGGGAGGGATCTCATCGAAGACATTGTTGACATAAAGCAGCACAAAAAGCTTCTGCGTACCAAAAAGAATGTTCTCATCTTGTACACTAAAAATGGTAAGCCCCGTGCTAACTTGGCAAAAAGTTTACCATATTCGCGAAACTGCGACTTCACTTCCAGTGCAGAACGATCTGGACCTGAGCTTGTTGGTTCATGTCAAAGGTGGAACTACAGCCTAGCAGCAAAAAAACACACTCTCTCCTGTTGTCTTCCTTGTGTGTGTTTTTCTATTAGGCTCAAGTTCCACTTTTGACTTCCAGTAAACTGCGTGCCTCACGGTACTTTTGTTACAACTGTTCGGTCGTTGTGAAAAGTGTAATTTCTTGCTATCCAAACTAACTTCACTACACAGCTCGTATAAAAGCTGAAAACTGTAACTAAGCATACAAATTAGCCTGTGTGGTGGGCGCAGACAGTAGTTGAATAAAAACGCAAGTGGCACTGTCATGACGCGTTTCTTGTTCACTTTGCATCTTGATTGTTTATGTGTGTTGTATATTAGTAACTCACTTGAGCAGGCTTTTGCAGGTTTGGCATGCCCATGGCAGTAGCATTTGTTTACAAACTGATGTTCAGTTTTTAGAGGTGGTCTGAATATGACAGGCATTTAATTGTTTTGCTTTTGTATGAAACAGTACATAGAAAACTTAGCAAATTCAAGATAGTAGTGACACCATTGATGCTGCTTGCAACTCGTCAGCATACAATTGTCCTGCAGTTATTGAAAGCTGTGAAAGTCTAGCACTTTACAGTGGCACTTTCCGCATGCCTTAACACTGCTATTTCTGTTTGCAGCAAAAGAAGCGGCTGAGCCACTGCGGATATGCAGTGATGTTGCTCTGGAGCTTAAAGGTCAAGCCACGCTCGCACATGTTGATTGCACTGGGTATGTTTTATAGCATTGTAGGTTTAGCCGAATTACTTTCTTGATGGTTTATTTCACTTCTTTGTTTTTCAGGGAAGGAAAAAAGCTTTGCAAAAAGCTTAAGATAGCTCCAGAGACTGCAGTTCTAAAGCATTACAAGTAAGACTTATGCGTGCTTTGATATAGATCCTTTCATGTAACTCTCTAGTTTCACCCCATATTGTGTGTATTTTCTTCAACTATGCCACGAGACAAAAAGATTGTGCTCATTGCAGTTTTAGGTGCACTTAAAAGTGGTTCTTGTGGACATCCTAGTTTTTTAAATCATGTACTAATTCTTTTCTTCCTCATATCATGTACAAAGCCTTTTTTACGATATTTGTTATTTGGAGCTTGTTGGCTGTCAGTAGCTGTTCATTCACAGGTGGCCTATTCAGTCTTTGGTTGCATTGTGGCTGCATATTTTTTTCTACCCTTTGCTGCGTGCTTGAAAGAGTTGCATTGTTATGAGAATAAGAGCACATATATTGCACTAATGAAATAGTTATACCTTTTGTTCTGCTGATAAGCCTGCCTGGCACTTTGTGTGTTTGAATATTAGTTAATGCATATCAGCTTTGCTGCTCTCTGTTCTAAGCACAGGATCTTTTTTTTATGTCTGTGGTAACGTTTGTTCTGCTTTCTGTAAGTTCACTTTTTTGTGGGAACTTGAGCTCTCTGTGACCATCATTTCGGGTGCTTCACTTGCATTATTGTTTTTCAGGGACAGCGAGTTTCACAAGGACTATGACCGGAAGCTGACAGTCACGGTATGCTTAGGGAGGGTTTGGATATGGGTTTCAATCTGTTTGCAAGAAGCTGATCTTCATCAGACCATACTGCAGCAAAATCAAGGGTTCTGACTCAGGCTTACTCACAAAATTGTGGTCAGCCTGTGAAGTGAGTAAGCCTGTGAACTCACTGAAACTTACTCTTGAAAGCTCAGGTGGCTGAACTTGTGAATTCCAAATCATTTAGACCCACGACTGTCTCCTGACTCATCTGAAGTCAACCACTTGATGTGGCTCACTCACTCGTTATGACTCCAGACATGTATGGGCTGACTGAGCTGAGTAATTTCTTTAGCCCAGGCAGCACCGACCAAGACAGTTATCTTTAGGCAGGAGGTTACGTTTTGCATACTTCAGGTGGTCTGATTGATCAATGTAAGCAAAGCTTAACACATGATTTTTACATTTTTTAAAAACTCATGGAAGGCTTGACTGGGCCTCTGCCCATTATCTGTTGTATAACATGGCAATATTAGTTGCATGTTAAATACATAAAGTATGTCATGGAGTGCTTGCAGAAAGACATTGCAAAGAATCTTTTTCATCGATCAACCTGAGACATCTCTCATTCACCTTGCCGTCAAGTGTCCTTGGTCGAGGCTATAAATCTTCCATCCGTTGTCAGTAAAGGAGGAAATAAGTGCGCAGTGTTGTCACGAAAACACAGATCATGATGCGAGCCCGGTCTTGTGACTCGGATCATCATATGAATGCGGGTATGAACTTCCTCGCAACTCGGACCATTATCGTAATGTGAGTCCAGACTTGTAGCTCGGGTCATGATCTGAATGGGAGTTTGAATGAACCTGAGTGAGTCGATTCATGAGCAGTTTGACTAAGTTATGCATCAGACTAACACAAACTTCAATAAATTTTAATTTTTTATGCGTTTGTTAGAGGTACTGCTACGCAATCAGTGTTTAATAAAGACTTGGTGAGAATACGCAAGGGGCATAAAAACGTCCATATAAAGACTTGGTGAGAATACGCAAGGGGCATAAAAACGTCCATAACAGCCGAGACAAATACCAGGCACATTATAGACTGAGTGAAAAAGAAAGTTTAGAAGCACTGGGTTCAAGCAGTATGTATAGTAGTCTAAGAATACAGCCTGGCTTAATTGTAAGTGCCTCGTGTGCATCTGTATTTATGCTTATGTATTTATATTAATGCAATAGCATTAAAGGCCCCCATTCTCCAGAAAATTCGGCATCAGCATTGTTAACAAAGTCATGGGCATGGCTCTGGCAGTTGGTAGCTGGCAGCTGTTGCAGCCGGGCACTAATTGGTTCTAGAGTTGTTCGTGATCGTGCTACCACGCAATGTGGTCGATTTGGCAGGAACTGCCAACTTAGGTTCCCAATTTCAGATGAAAATGGAAGTGGAATTGAACCCTCCGAAACCCTTGCATTCATAGCCAGACATGTGGCCCTTAGGCCATACAACATCTTCATACAACTTAGTTAACTGGAGCTTTCAACCAACTCTGTGTCTGGTGGTCTTTCACATAATATGGCATGGAGCTTGCAACTCTGTGCTAAAAGGATGTGTAAAATAATGAACGCACATATCAACAGATTAATGAATAACTAGTTGCAAAGTGCCTGTATATGAACAAGGATCTGCTAGGAAAGCCATAGACAGGAGCTTTTAACGCTGTCCCCTAAAGGCAGAGCTTCAGTGTTTCTCCCCCATTTTTATGCATGTGTCATGTATCTGTTGTATATCTGGGAAAAAAATTGAATGAAGGCTATTTCTGCAGGCATTGAGTAGCCTGTGAAACTATACTTTAACATGCTTTTTTTTTTTTTCATTTCTGAGACCGAATTCTCCACATTTAACAACATTCAGCCAGGCAACTAGTAGAAACACTGCAGTAGGGGAATAGACTGCAAGTCCTTGTAGATAATTACTAGAATGAACTTCAGGGAAGCCGAATGTGCTACATAGAAGACATATTCATGGGAGGTAAAATAAGAGTTTTGCTGTGGAATGTGTCGTCGTGGAATTCACATCTGAATGCACTGCTGCATTTGTAACCACATTGCTTTGGTATGATAGGTAGTGCTGGTCCTTAGGTGGAAAACAAAAAAAAAATAAACATTACTAACAATGTGTATATGAGAACTCTGCTCAGAAACCTTTTACTCGTGTCCTGCTGTGTAACTTTATTTTTGTTTTAGGGTTCATGTTAAACTTCATGCTTGTCCTCTGCCTATAAAGTCATTTTTAGCTTTTTTCATTGCAGTCAATGTCTAACTTTTTGAAAGACCCCACTGGTGACATACCTTGGGAAGAAGAGGAAAATAGTGTGGATGTCACTCATATTGCTAACATTGAGGTAAGTATTCCACTATACCAGCTTGGTTAAGACATAAACAGCAGAAAACTATCATCGCGGACCATGAAGCTGCTTGGAAGCTGTTCAATATACGCAACTCATTCTGCTTTTTCAGGAGCTGAAGAGGCTGTTCCAGAGAGAAACATCCCCTGTTCTGATCATGTTCTATGCTCCATGTAAGTGTGACACCTTCTTCATGATAAATGCGCTGTTTTGAAGTTCTAGCTTTGGCTCATGTAAGACATTTCGTTTAGTTTTTGGATTGTATAATGAGGTAAACGACTCTTGGAAATGAGATAAAAGAAGTTCACAGCAAAGAACCATTATGCATATGCATTTTCCTGGTATAGTTTTTAACAGACAAGGGCTACTTTAATTTAGAAGTGCTGATTGTTTATTTCCCTAAGGTGTGGAGACTATTAGCTTTTGTTGCAATTTAGATTTGCGGTAGTGCCGAGTACCCACAAGTGAAAGCTTTTTTTGTCAGTCTTTCCACATCTTTTGGCCAATATTTTCAATTTCTTTTTTTTTTGAGCAGTAACTTCGCTACTAGAGGTCTCGGGCTCTCTTCGACATGCGCTGCCCATGAGCTTCAAGGCTCAGCCGAGGTCAAACCTTCAGTTTATAAGTTTGGAGAACCACTGGATGGCCAATGGTCAAGCCATTGCATAGGTCAAAGGTGGGGGATGTCAAGATCACTTCAAGGTCAACCAAACGGGGATGTCAAGGTCATTTCAAGGTCAAACAAAATCTGGTCACGTGATCAACTCTGGGCTTGCTGAGGAGCCGAAATGTGGTGTTTACGTGATATGGCGTGACATCATGCCATCCGACACTGAGTGCCTGACGGAAGGAGTGCTTGCGCACATAGGAATAAGTCGACATGCAATGTTCATGTTCTAGGCTATGACGTCACGGCCTCCTAAACTGAGTACAAAATGAGAGTAGTGCCAACACGCCTGGCACGAAGTCCACATGTGATGTTAGTGGGCTAGGCCGTGATGTCACGCATTCAAATCTTAGAAACACTGGCAAATACGAAAAACATGTTCAACAAACAGCATAACAAGACTTAGTGAGGTTAAAACACCATTGAGGCTCGGTTTAACCAAAGCTAAACCACTGTTAATTTTTTTTTCTCAAGTTCACTTGCCTGAACATTCCGAAATATAAGCCACTTCAAATGTCTGTGCTTGTTTAAGGGTGCTCATTTTGCAAGCGGCTCAAGCCAGACTATGCAAAGGCTGCCACTGAGCTGAAAGGCCATTCGGTGAGTCATTAGCCTCCATTCTGTGTTGCGTCACTTAATGCACACTGCATGGCATATTGTGGTTCTTTTGGTTAGCCACTGTAATACCCCAATCACACGGCACTTCTTCAAGGTCTTTACTGCAAAGGAGGTTTATTGCATTAAAGGAGCAAAACTAAAAAGGAGAAGCAGCGCAGTTACATGGCAAGTGCAAAGTAGATTGATGATGATAATTCAGGAATTCTCCGTGAGCGCCATCTGTCGAGCGGCCATCACAACGGCTGTCAATATGATATCTTTCAGCTTAAGTAATAAGTGAACAAGACTGCCCTTGTTTATGCTAACAGAATAACTAACTCATTAATAAAAAATATTCTGAAGGCTTGAAGTGGTTGTTTAGTAATAAAAGTTTTCCTTTTTTTTTCTTCCATTCTGACCACGTACGTCGATGCGGCTGCTGAAAACGTTCGAAGTCTTCTATCAACACTCGAGATTTTTAAGTTCATTGAAATGCACAGTTAAGGCCTAAGTAGGATCAATTAAGCTTAAATATAACCCGCTCGGTGGCGCTCTGATTTGTGCTGCTCCTTTACTCAGCTGAAGGCCGCTGACGACCGCCTTTCCCGCTACGGGCCTTTATCGCAAAGGGCTCACGACTTTGCCCCTGTAGGTGCACGTCAACCGCCTTTGGAGCAGAGAACTTTAATTCTTAAGGCCTTACAAGTGCCCATGTGACAGGGATATAAGCAACACTTCAACTTAATCTATCCCAGCCTTTTGCTGCCCATCTGTACAAAAAGAAAAAATACCATGTTTTGCATTCTGACCTTCCTACTCTGACTTCTTTGTTGTGTTTGGCTTTTATCCTTTATGCATTCTTGCTGTAGTTAGGAAGAGTGGTTGCTTAGAAAATTTGATGCGGTAATGCATTTAATTGAATTCATTAAAGGGACACTAAAGACATTCAAAGATGCTATGAAAATCGAATAAACTACATTTGGTGACACTGTCGCCGCATATCCGGCAGCAAAAAATCGAATAATTGCTGAGATATTGCGATAAGAAGTTGAGGTTTTTTTCTTGTTCCCGCCAGTCGAATTCAAACTGTGCCCTCCGATTACGTAGTTGGAGTTGAGTGACGCACACTATGACGTAAGCGGAGACTCCGTGACAGCTAGCGAGCCGGCGCGGACGCGGCGTCGCATCCCTCAAGTGCCAACATAGCAACAGCGTACTCGCAATGACGGCCACAGCCGAAATAAATAAAACGATGAAGAGAGCAATTTACCGAGCGATGGGCCCATAAAGGAAGAAAAAAAAACATACAACGCTTGTAATGCACAATACTTTACATGTTTCTCAAGCTTTTGCGCTCCTTCTTGCACTGTGTATAAACAAACCGAGCCCTCGGTAATCGCAACGCTTCCCGACATGTTTACATACAAATAAGATTTAGTTAGCAGCAAAATAGTGTCCTCGCTGCGGCGCTTGTCAGTTTTGAAGCTTCGTCGCACTTTTTTCCTTCAAGGTTTGTGCTACAGCTCCGTGTTCAACGAAAATTACGTCCACGGTAGCAGAGCATGACCGAAGTGCCGGCGCCACTAAATTTGCCAGCGCTGTGAAATTCCACATGTTAAAATGGATCCAGTGCACAATATAGTGCGTATAGGCATCCAGAACATTAGTTGCAAGTCGTGAGAGCAGGCAGCATACGCCGATGGTGAAGAAGTTGTAATTTTTAGACCGGCAGCAGAAACATTTTATTGTAAATGGGGCCATGACGTTAAGACCGGAAATATTTCCAACGATCTTGTTGCGCGGCGTAGTCGAGCGAGGTAATCCATTCTGGCTTGATGTTTTGGTGTTGCTGAGAGAATTTTATTCCGTGTTTGCCGAAGCCTAGCTTACGCGTTTTATGCACTGTATTTCTGATTTCACTTTCAAATGTCAAAGTCAGCAATAAAGAAAAAAAAAAACGGCATAGTCGAGCGGTTAGCGTCTAACGTTACGGATAAAGCAGTGGCGAGTTCGAATCTCACCGCTACTGGATTTTTTTTTCTTCAAATCGATTTGTTTTTACTATTTGTAATGTATTTCTGGTGCTTCGTTATTTTTAGTTTTTACTTTTTACCCGAGGCCCTTTTTTTCGCCGGGCGACGAGCACAATATATCGACGCTCTCCTTGGTATGAGCAGCTAGTATGCCCCTTTTGTTTACGATGCTTGCAAGCTTTGAAGGTCTTGTTGACACATTATGTTGGTCAGATGTTCCATGATTTAGTGAACAATTGAATTATAATGCGTTTTTCCTTTGGTACATAGCATAAGTATGCTTTTTGTGGCGTACGTAGCTGCAGTCGAGCGGTCAGGTCGCAGTCGAAGCGGCGACGGCGGCGATATGTTGGCGCGGAAGTGTGAACGAAGGAGCGTGCCGGCGGCAGCGGATTTCGCTCGCTTATCCTCCGAATGCTCAAATGGGAACCAGCAAGGCGCATCTGCTGCTCCAAGCTCGTAATTAAGGCGCTGCAGGTCCAAACAAACTATCCGAGTGCGCACGAAATGCCTGAGCCGATACATAACCAAAACTGAAGTGGGCGCCTGTGGCGCCTCCAAGTATATTTTTGTATTTGCCGTGCAACATTTAGGTTGTCTTTTCGCCGTCGTTTACGTATGATAAAAGCGTGTTATTATATTCGAGACAAAACCCACGACCGCATTCAAACGGGCAACGTAATTCCATTTGTCAGCCTCCGTGATCCCTAGCGCGTCACGTGATTTGTAGTTGCGCGTTTCGGCTATGGCGGCGATACCTGTATTTCTGTTCTTCCTCTTTACTACCTTATAACAGCTCTGTTTTCAGTAAGAGTGGATTTTTTGTAATCAGGAATAGGCATTCTATCGATGCAAGCCCACTTCAGTTTTCTCTTTAGTGTCCTTTTAAAGCCAAGAATAACTGGATGGAAATAAACTCATTTGATGCAAGACTGAAGGGGCTGCCATGTTGCTTTTTTACAGCCTGATTGGTTGTGGCATAGACAGCACCTATTTACAATGTGCATTGTTCTAACAAAAATTAAACAAATTCAACAGGAGGCGCGCTGCCACTTTCTGAAATGTTATTTGTAATAATGAAGTGTTAAGCCTTGATCCTTGAGCCTAGATTGATTTGGGTGTTTTGATTAGGACTTTGTGTATCAAGCAAGCATGCGTTTTTGTTTTGTTTTTTTGTTTTTTGTAATGTGGCTCATAGATGCTAATTTGAAATATGTGTGGCTCAAAACTTTTGTTAGATAGCTGGACCATGGTCATCTGTTTGAAGGGATTAGGGGGCAGACATATAACACGTATAAAGAGGACGTAATTTATCATTAGCATTATCTTTCTGCACTTTTTATAGAGGCCATAATGGTTAGTTTTGTCCATTGCAATGTTAATAGACATACTACTACTGTGCATTCATTTCGAAAGCTTCTTGCAATGCCTATGGCACTACAGAATTTTTGCAACACTTGAAACTCCAGACACATTGACGCAAAGTGTTTCTAAAGTTTGACACAAGCTCCACTCTACGAGTTCAAAAGTTAGCATTGATTTCTTTTGCTTTAAATTGGGAACAACTTTCTATTTTCATACTTGCACTTTTCTATATTGTGCATGTTTATAGGTTTTAGCTGCTATGGATCTGAACAGGCCTGAAAATGCTGCCATCCGCCGGCATTACAACATCACAGGCTTCCCAACGTTGCTGTACTTTTTGTGAGTCTTTTGTCTGTTTGGCCACTGCCAGAGTCGTCTAGCACTTTAGCATGTATGCCATTGTTTCTCATTTCAACTTTCCCAGGGGTGGAGGCTTGAAGTTTCGCTATGAGGGAGAAAACAACAAGGATGCCATCATAAAATTCATGAAAAAGTGAGTTGTGCACTTCATTCTCCCGAGAAGCTGCGGACAATAAGGGAAGGGTAGAGGTACCGTCTTTGCCAAAAGTAACCAGGCTGCGTGTTCTGCTTCTCAGCCGGGTAGCAGAGAATTCGTACCACTTCTAAAGCTGTAAATCTGTGCAAAGTAAAGGCGAGCTCCTGTCCTCACTTCTCAACAAGTTGTGATCTGGGAATTCATGTTGCCTTTAAAATACAAGCCAGAAGTAAAACATGCAGCCTGGTTTTTTTTGGCAAAGGTGGTACATAATGAACTGTGAGCACCATAATCAAGATTTAAGGTTTCTGGTGAATGGTTGCACTTTGAGGAATTGCTCCATGGCAGTTTAGAAACAAAGTTTTTTGTGGAATATGTACACATGGATTGCACTTGATGTTATGAGTACTATAATGGCATTCAAGGCATTGTTTCCACTTTGCAAGCAAGGGCATTTGGTGATAAGCGGATTAGAAAAATGTGCTGGTTTTCAACGTGCTTCTAGTCTCAAGCATGACGACCACCGGGACGTCAATGCAACCAATATATTGTGAGCCACAACTGGAACAAACGTGTTTATTCCACGACTTATCTGGAACTATGTACGTGACCTTCAGAACACCGGTGAACGATGATGGTGGTAATGATGATGATGGTGATGGACATATACATGCTGAAAAGGCGAAGGTTTCTTCTGCACTGTGCTGGCAAGAAAGCGACTGCCCTGGTCGCTGTTTAAATGGAAATGGGTTGACGTGCTTATGTCTTCATGCTTGATGCATGAATGACCTCTTCTGAGCGTCAACGCCAATTAGGAATGGTATGTGAGGTGACATGGTAGGTTACGGGCGATGTTTGTTGGAGCACGGTGTAAGGACATATATAGCGATGGAAAACCTTCTCGCACGATCGAAGAGTGTAGACTGGCATCCAGAAGAGAATTTGATTACCGGGGGAAAGGGAGATAGTGCTGTGGGGCTGGTCATAGCAGTATTTTTTTTTTTGCTGGGCAGCTTCAGTGTCGCGGCGGGCAAGTGGCGACAATGGACGATAGGAGCAACAAACTGGTCACCTAATGATGTAGATGGGGAGTCAGGAGCAGGGAAGATGGTGTCGAATGCTGTGGTAAGTTGATGGCCATAAACTAGGAAGAAAGGGCTGTAGCCAGTAGTGCTCTGAACGGAGGAATTATATGCATAGTTGACAAAGGGCGAAACGTCCCAGTTCCTTTAATCGCGTCTGATGTACATGGAAATCATGTCGGTCAATAATGCTTATGGTGCTAGCAAGACACTGGCGACGCTGGTAGAAAGCCCGGGTTAAAAGCAACAGTTTTTTATACGGTTGAATGCCTTGTAGGGTTCTAAATGTCCAGCAGTGGCATCATCGTGTTAAGTTTCCAACACTCGATGTTAAAGAGATCGAGGTACAATAAGGACCCACCTGTGACCGGTAGAGTGGTAAAGATAGTGGTACAGTGTTCTAGTATGTTGAAATCAGAAGAGGTGAAGCTGACTATGCAAGTGACAGTTGAGTGCCGGTGATTGTCCACGGAGGCAATCAATAATTGAACTACAGTAGGATCAGCCTGCTGCAAGCCAGGAAGTCAGTGCTGATGTCCAGTGGAGCCGCATGAATGGGTGCAACATTCGGATGGTCATCAGAAGCCAGACGTGAGGGACAAAGTTGAGTAGGATGCAGCAGGCAACAAGTGTGGGCATTGGCGTTAAGATGTTTTTCTGCCAGATTTGTAGATGATGGTGAAAGTATACTCCTGGAGACATAGCACGTAGCTACCCAGCTGTCCTGATAAGTTATTTTACAATGACAGCCAACAAAGCGCATGATGGTCTGTAACGGTTGTGAAGTGTTGGAGTCGAAATTTCTGGACAGACCAAACGGTGGGAAATACATTTTTGCTCCGTAATGTTGTAGTTACGTTCATCTGCTGTGAGAAAATGGCTAGCGTATGCTATGCGACAACCTGCTGATGTGTTGCATGAGGACCGCACTGATGCCTTTTCCACTGCTGTCAGTATAAAGACTTGGGGGCGCTGTCTCATCAAAATGGTGAAGCACAAGAGTTGAAGTGAGTGCTTGCTTGAGGGTTGGAAGGTTCACACTCGGTGGACCATAAGAAGAGTGCTTCAGACTTCAATAGGTTGCATAAATGAGCCACAATAGAAGCAAAGTTCCGGATAAAATGGTAGAAGTGCAACACCAACCCAAGGAAGCTGCAGAGTTCTTTCTGGTATTTGGGCCAAGGAAAATTATTTTCAGCTGCAATTTTGTTGGGATTGACCTGGATGCCCGCCTTGCTAATGACATGTTTGAGGATTTTGATGGTTTCCCTTGCGAACTGGCACTTAGCATTGAGCTGGAGACTGGCTTGTGTAAGACAAGTGAGAACGAACTTCTGTGTGATGGTGGAATTGCTGAGCAAAGTCCGATGAAAAGATGTTGATATTGTCTAGATAACACAAGCATGTCTTCCATTTCATTCCCCGAAGCACGGTTTCGATCATGCACTCGAAGGTGGCAGTATTGCGCAACCCGAAAGGCGTCGCATTAAATTCATGGAAATCATCGGAAGTAGCAAAGGCGGTCTTGTCCTTGTGCAGTTCATGCATGGGAATTTGCTTGTATCACGAGCATGAGACAAGACTGGAAATATGTTCAGTTCCTTGGAGGCAGTCCAATGCATCATCAGTGCGAAGCAGAGGGTAAACATCTTTGCAGTCATCTTGTTAAAGGCCCGGCAATCCACGTGGAAACGCAGAGAAGCATCTTTTCTCTGATGAGAACAACAGGAAACGACCAGGAGCTTCTTGATGGCCGGATGATATTTTGCGTGAGCATTGTCGGCAACTTGGTCTTCAGGATTTTGCATTCTGATGATGAAGCACGACATTGACATCGACAAACGATTGTAGGCAGTATGTGATGGGAGGCGACACATGTTTGCCCTAAATGTGAGGTACATTTATTCAAAAGTCTTTGTACTTTAAAAGGACTGCAAGCAAGGCTGCCGACTGTTCAGAGGTTAGGCCAGTGCTGATGATAGCCGCAAGTACAGAGAAAGAGCTCGAAATGGGAGGGAGTATCAGGATGGTGGTGCCCAGGAAAGCGCGGCGAGAGGCACAGGATCTTCATCGAAAAGAAAGCCCTCCTTTCCCTCCTGTTGGTGAGAGTGATGGTATTTGTTATATAGAGGTTGAAGAGGGGAAGTTCATACACCGCGCTCACAATATCACTACCTCTGTAGCTCAATGCACGAGTTTCAGACAGTGCATTAGACAGTTGTTCCAGTTGTGCTGCTGTCACTAGTAAGTGCGAGGAGCTGCATTGTAAATGCATGAATAAGTGGATTTAACATAGTGCCGTGCAGCAGTGCACCACTAGGAGTGTGGTTGTTCCATAAGTCAGCCTACCTCTTATGCCACGCTGTCTGGTTTTAATCCGTTGGTATAATGACTTACTATGATCACATTTGCAGTTCTACTTGCCTATATCATTTGCGACCACGAGGGCAGTATGCTGCTTATGGAGAGAGGTTATGGAACTCTGGACTGTGTGTTCCTTTACTAAATTCTTGGGAAGCTTTATAGCTGATTTTTTCTGTCTTGCACTACCATGATTACTTTTGTTTACTATTAGTGCTGCTTATGGAGAGAAGTTATGGAACTCTGGACTGTGTGTTCCTTTACTAAATTCTTGGGAAGCTTTATAGCTGATTTTTTCTGTCTTGCACTACCATGATTACTTTTGTTTACTATTAGTTTGCTTTTGTTCATTGTAATTGCCCATTCCCATGACACTCTGTAGAGTTATGCTATCTGCTTTGCACTGGAGGAAAACTGTAATCACTGGTTTTATAAACATTACTTTAACCACACTTTGTTACTTCCATTTTCTTGCAAGTGTTGAATGTGAGAACCCCAGGCGGCAGCTACTTATTGCTGAATTTAACCATTTCGCAGCCCTCAGCAACAAAATAAGAAACCCAAGGAGCAAGCCTGGTCAGATGAGCCAAGTGATGTTGTCCACTTGACTGAGGAAACATTTGAATCAACGCTTCAAAAGATTCCATCAGTTCTTGTTATGTTCTATGCACCATGTAAGTACATAATGCCGCGAACCATTCAAATCTTTATTTGTTCTTTTTCGATAGCCGCCTGCATATGGTCTTATCATTGTGAATCTAGCGCGCGGATCACTTCTGTATTCTTTGTTTGTTCATGCTCGTTTCTTTGTTAGGGCAGGTGTTTCGAGATGTATGTTGAAGGATTCTAGCCATGCGCTTGTATTTCTGTAATGTTCTCGGTTATGCTAGTCACTGTTCATGTTTTTATATAGATGTTTCTATGCCGCTTTTAAATTGAGGACTGATGGGTGAAACGGGGCATTCTTAGTTCGACGACCGACGAGCACGTTAGTTATTATTGCTGCCGCCAACCCTCTTAGTTCTTTTGCGGGCGCAAGTAAGCCCAATAAAGAGTACCTTTTTTTTTTTTTTTTTTTTTTTTTTTTTAGTCTTGAGTGGCCGCATTGTTTGCTAAAAAGCTGTAGGTCTACTGATTGCAGTGAAGAGAGATGCACCTAGCACATTCGAAATAAATTCCTTTGAAGTATGTATCGCAAATTTTGGTTTCACCTTTTGGTGATTAAAATGACACTTAGTTCAAACCAATCCAGGTTTTTATTCTTTGTAAAAGTAGACTCGCTGGCTCTTTTTGGGTGTGTTAATGTTTGACTGGCAGTGGAAGATGGGTTTGTTGCTGAGAAAGCTGCATTTAAAAATTTCCCCTCTTTTTTATCCAGGATGGGATTTTCACTATGAAAATGACTTTGTGATCATTGCTTTTAAGTAAATGGCAGTGATGATGCCATTGAGGCTACATAAGTGCGTACACAGGCTAAGGGACCAGCGAAGCTCTCTATTTTGGTGCTGTGCTCAACAATCTTGTGTCCTGCAGGGTGTGGCCACTGCAAGAAGATGAAGCCAGAGTATGTCACAGCTGCTGCCACACTCAAAAGTGAAGGGGTGAGTACTGTTATGCTTCCTCAGAAGCTGCATGCAATCATGTTTCAGGCTTGAGTCACTTGTGAAGCTTTCTGTGTGCATCAGTAGAGGTATATGCTACTTGAGGTTGATGTGATGCATTGTTTTTGCTAGGTTGCTGGCATCCTGGCTGCTGTAGATGCCACCAAGGAAAAATCACTTGGCTCCAGATTCAATGTCAGTGGCTACCCCACTGTCAAATACTTTGAGTAAGATACACTCTTTCGCATCGATTCCTTGACCTCATATACTTGAAAAGAGCAGTTTCTGAGGCCATGTCACTGGTGTGGAAACGCTTAGTTTGCGCTCAGGAACAAACCTTTTTCTTGCATCTGCATCAAATCTGAAAACACATTGAAGAGATTGCAAATGTTGAGAAAAACGGGGCTTAAAAGTATGCTTCTCAACCATATTTGCATGCTAGTCATTGAGTGTACGGTGACTGAGCATTCCCTTTTACATTGGTTCTAGCTGTGCTTTTGCTAGCAGCAATTGGGCCAGCTGGTTCATATCAATGGCCACTCCCATTCACAGTATAGTGAGAACGCATCTTGCGGCACCTTAAAGATAATTATAAGTGTGCTGTGTTCTTCACCATGGCAGCTAGTTTGCCGCGCATGCAAGTGTGGCTGAACTAAAGGTTATTTTTTGGCACTTCAAACATACCCTAACTTCTGCACTGGTTCAGTGGTCTTAAAGCATACTCTGGCCAGAGCACTCTTCCACTGTGCTCAGCGTTGCTCCATTGGTTGTGAAGCATAACAAGTTTAAGCGTTCAACAATAGCTACAATGCTTGCAAGTTATTAGGAAGTTTGCTTCGTTATAGGATGGTCGCAGCTGATGCAGAATGTGGTTAATTGGAGGTTGTCGAGAGAGCCCCTTGCCCTGTCAGAAAGAGAGTGGGATGATGGCAGTGGGGGGGATTTTTACTATATAATACATTTCGGCCATGCTGGAGTCGGATCGTTGATTTTTCTGGTCTTTAGAAACCATTTATCGTTATCTGGTTACGTCTGTTCTGCAAGCAGGATCATGAGCTACTATAATTTAGTGATAGATTCATTTTACTTTTTTTGCCCTGACATGGTGCAAAAAGTGCAGCCTTATACTCCAAGCATATTTTCATTGTTTCAGGAATGGTGCCTATGCATACGACGTTAACCTAAGGGTTGCATCAAAGATTGTGGAATTCATGAAGGAGTAAGTATTTGTACACTCATTAAGGAAATGCAAGAAAAAGAAGTCCTTCACTGAACTGGCAGCATGAAGTTCAGGATGCTGAATTTTTCTTTGTGTTGTGTAAGCCTGAGTCAGAACAAGCTTTTGTTTGTGCTCACTCAGCACATTTGAAATAAGGTGTAGGGGTGAAAGTCATGCATGCACAAGACTGCTCACCTTTTTTAGTGACTTGACAGAAAGAGCCCCTTTATGAGGAGTAAGTTTATACAAATAATGATGGCTGACAGCCCCCTTTTCTCTTTGGGAGGCATCAGAGCTGAGCTGCGGCCTGTGTCCAGGTTGACTAGCTGATGTGGAAGATCGGTTGCCCTTCTAAACGTGCCCAAGTACACCCCTTTGTTTGGCATGAAACACACTTCGGAGCAGGCAGTGTGGCTTATGAGCACTGCCTGTTGCTACGAAGGAGCTGTTCCTAAATATGTTGTGTGATTTGGAAAATTACAATGTTCAACTTTTGTCATTCTTTTGGTTCGAATGCTATGTGAAATTTGAGCATGTCATGTGAACACATCTTGTAGGTAGGATCCCGCAACCCCTGCTTTTGCTCTGCTGAGTTTGAGTTCACGTGTATATGTCATCTGGACTGTCTTGTGCCACTGACAAAAGACAAGACTAGGCACTCTCATTTTAGTTATTACATCCAAGAAAAACATATCTAATGTCGATACAGCATGAGACAAAGAGATCATCAATGCATTCTTAAACAGAACAATAGAGCTCAAGCACAGAAGAAATCTAGTTGCAGTATTTTCTCACACAAAGGACTTGGTAGCAATGTTCCACAGGTTTAGAAGAGCGAATTTTGATTAAATGATATTTCCTCTCTTGTGAAATGGCTTTGTTTTGCAAAATTGTGGTCTGTAGAAACAAACCACAACACAATGGATTATAGAAATCAAGTGTAGGCAGCTCAGGCTTAATATGAATATTTTTGTGATGACTGGATGAAATGGCGTTATTTTTTAGCATTAGCTCTTATTAGCGTGTTCCTCATTTCCACACTGCCATTGTAGCCCGTCTTCTTAGAGGTGTGCAGTTGGAAGAGGTTCTTCAAATAGCACTGCACCCTTTCAAAGGAAAACCCAGTTTTGAGCTAAAAAATTCATCATCCATGTTACATATAGTAACTTCTTTTTGTTTTGTTTTTTTTGTCTGGCACAGCCCTAAAGAGCCCCCTCCACCTCCGCCTCCAGAGCAGCCCTGGAGCCAAGTAAAGAGCGAGGTGGTTCATCTTGACGAGGAGACCTTCAAGCCAATCCTTAAGCGCAAAAAGCATGCCCTGGTTATGTTCTACGCTCCCTGTAAGTGCCACTTCAACCACAGCAGTCGCATTTCAAATATATATTTCGTGTGGACTCAATTGATGACCTCCTTTCTTCTGCAAATAATGCAGTGTCAGAATTCCCTGATGGTCCAGTAATAAGTGCTTGAAAATCAATATTCTCACATAGTCGTGACAATGCCGAGGACAGCAAATGGAGAGACTGGTGTGACAGTTAAATTAGCTCTTTATTGCCCTGACTTGTGCCCTCAAAAAAAATTGAGCAACTCAGCGGCTGCAATAACAGCAAGCGGGCTCGTCGAACAAAGAATGCCCGTTTCACTTATCAGCGCTAAATTTAAAGGTGGTGAAGAAACATCTAGATAAAACCACAAACAGTGACTAGCATAACCTGGAACCTTGTGGAAACATTTTCACATGGCTGGAATCCTTCAAAATGCATCTCGAAGCATCTACCGCAACAAAGGAAATGATAAGGCCATGTCTCGCGACAACAAGCCTAAACAGTACATAATCGATCCATGCGCTACAATCAAAGTTATAAGGCCGCATGCCGATGGCTACTGAAAAGAAGAAATCAAATAGTGATTTGAATGGTTCGCAGCAATAGCAGGGAGTATGACAGCCCCATTATTTGCACCTAAAAATAATGTATGTGCAGAGAATAAAATAACATTGAATACATCATCATTTTGATATAGTTAAAACACACACAGTGGTAGGAGTAGTAGTGTTATCAGGACGCTTGACATGGGATGCTCTCATAGATGAGATGTCATAGAAATTATCTGCTTTGATGCACAATAATAATGCCAAGGGATATTTTTTGTCCGTGTGAAGTTACAGATTTACTACTCTTTTTTGCCCGCCTATAAAAGTGCTTTTTTTGTGTTACATGGCAAAACTATTTACAAAGCATATTATAATTGGCATTCAGAAACTTTACAGCTACCAGTTACGTTCAACTTTTCAAATGGCCACTATCAAGGCTTTCTGAAAAGTTTGTAATGATTAGCAATGCGGCCTTGTCCTAGTAGAACAAGAGGTTCTGAAGAATGTTTGGTGCCTCACTGTCAAACGAATTACGCATTTTCGTGATTAATGCAATGTCTCCGTGATTTTAAGAAAGCAATGCATTAACACACCGCCGTTGCATGTGCTGAACTGCATGATAAAGTATGCGCCATATGCTATTTCTAGTTGGGTGCTTTAATCAAAAACTCTGTTATTATGTGCATTTTGTTGCAGTACTCTTGCTGGTGTTTGTTAACAACAGAATTCATCATGCAGTTTGTGCTGTGTGCTTGCATACGCCGTTCTCTGTTCAGAAAGTAGTTCCCTTTCCACCGTCAAGCAGTTCTCACAGCATTTTCCCGGGAGACCGTCAGCATTGTAGTGGATGCTGAGAACAAACTTTGATTTGATTTAAAAGGCATGAAAAAAAGGATAAGTGGCACTTCACTCTTTCTGCCCACAATTTGCAGTGCCTAGCACAGGAAATACTACTAATCTGCTTTTCTTCCTTTTCGAATGTCACTGTACTTTTTTCTTATTAATGTGCGGTACATCTGGTATTCATCTAATATTTATGTAGATGCATTAACTTATGCTTATCTTTATGTGAAAACGTTCCTGTTGTCTTTAAGGGTGTGTTCACTGCAAGCGAGCCAAGCCAGAATTCCAGTCTGCTGCTGAAGAATTGAAGGATGACCCAAAGGTAAGAGATAAGTTAAATGTGGATTCGCTGTTAATCTCTTTACTTCTTTCCTTGCTGGTTTCAAACCTCAAAATGCACATGTGCAATTCTTTTTACTATGTTTTAGTTTTGCAAATATAAAGTGCGTATGTTGTATTTTCGAACATAGATTTTATGTTGTGAAATCACCATAAAGAGATATGTTTTAAGGTCAAACAACTGAATCGAGTCAACCATGAAAGCACAGTAAACACAGTAATAAAACGTGCATGAGTTGGTGCAGAAGTGTGCACCAATGCAAGAGAGAAATGGCACAACATTCAAAATTAGGAGGTAAGAGAAGCAGAATGTGTTCTAATTTGAGTGGCAATAGATGGCACCCGCCCCAATCGTTCATGGCATGAACAAGCAAATGTACCGTAAACAAGGCTTGCAGAACCAGACAAGCGCTGGCACTCTGTCAAGTTCACTTCCCCCCGTTGCTACAGCTAACGTGAAAAGGTAAACACACCATGATGTTATCGCTGCGCAGCATCTTGGCGCACTACCAAGAAATGAGTTGTGGACCGCAACAGCGCGAAACGGAAGGACCACTGACGCTTTTTTTTTTCTTCAAATTTTTAGGCAAAAATCGGGAGGGGGGTGAGTTCATTATGCGAGCGGGTTCGTTACGCAGGTAAATACAGTAAATTTACCGTAATGCAAATGGTTCTCGTCAGTTTTTTTTAGGCCATTCGATAATTTGAACATCAGATAATTCAAACTTTTTCCCGGTCCCATGAAGTTTGAATTAACGAGATTTTATTGTATAAGCTAGGAGTTTGGTTATGGAAGGGGCTCGTTTTAATTTATATCTAAAAAACACAGTTTACGGAAGGATGATGCACAAATGTTAAAAATATGAGCATTCCAACTTAAGGTATTAGTTATTGTTGCACCAATGTACTTGTACTGCATTACTTCTGATAGGCACCGTGATGATAGGCGGGACTGGTAAGATAAACTGTTTTTTATTTGTTATTCTCATGTAAACTGTTTTTTCAGCACTTAGTTTCATATCTTGTCTGCAACACCAATCGTTAATGCTGTTGAGGTTAGAGTTAAGCACTACTTGGTCCTCCGAAGTTTTAAGTTTTGTGAACATGTTCCTGGCATTGTGGAGGATCTCTCTGGCCTTTAGAAATGCCTTATATTTTTGCATCACTGTGCCTTTTGTCATTCAAAGATAATGGGACTCTGCATGAAAGTGGTCAAAGCACTCGCATGGCTTGACACCACTATATTGGCTGCATGTCTGTAAAATGCACTTTCCTTTCAGCCCCCATTTGGTTTACCAATGTTGTCAACTGATATCCTGTGTCTTTTGGTGCATTAACTGAAGTGCTCTGCCCAAGAAAAGTGCCTTCTCTGTAACTGACCTTGCATATGTCAGTTCCGTAAAACATTATCCTCGAAAGTTGATTTGGTTGGTTTACAGTGTTTAACGTTCCAAAATGGCCCAGGCTTTGAGGGTTGCCACAGTGGAGAGCTCAGAAGGTTTCGACTACCTAGGGTTCTTAATGTGCACTAACATCGCACAGGACATAGGCACCCTGCTTTTTGCCTGCGTCATAAAGTGGCTGCTGCGGCCAAGGGCAAACCCATGTTCTTGATTTAAGCAGTCAAGCACCGTCACCACTGAGACAGCGTAAAAGGACGATCGCTGAAAATGTGATTGCTGTTAGGTCTAGTGCCATCATTTGAAAGCCGGCCTTGCAGTTCCTTTTAGAGGGAAGGTATCAAGATAAGAAAAAAACGATTAAAGACTTTTGGAAGAACTCTTACGAAATGGCTGTGTACGCGCAGCAGATGAATAAAATAAATGCTAGAAAAATTCGGAGGTTGCATAATGATGAAAGAGCTTGGTGCTGCCTGGTATGATGACTTCCAATTCTTTGATGCCAGCTTGACCTGGCTGACATCTGAAAAGGTTGAATGTATCTGGTGAGCTGCAGCGAATTCGAGATATAAAATGAACTGTGGTGCCTTTAGTATGCTAAAGTCCTTGTGCTTGAGTGGTTGATACTTACAGTGTTCGCTGTGCTTTCTCAGGTTGCGCTCGCAGCTGTGGACTGCACGGAGCACAGTGGCATCTGCAGTGCCTACGATGTGGCTGGCTACCCCACATTCAAGTATTTCAGCTATCTCAAGACAGTGTCAGAATACTCCAAGGGAAAAACGGTGCGATTTATTTTTTCCCTTGTGTTGACTTGTCTGTAAAGCTCTGTAAGTAACCCTGCAAGGAGATGCAGATTAGGTTTGCATTTTTATAGTTTCCATCATAATTGAAGTAAGGTTCTCTACAGTCATGATGTGCACTTGAAGCAGCAATGCTTCTGCAAGCTCTTACTGTGGTCCCTTGCATAGTGTTTCTCTGATGATGTGTTTGTTTGAGCAGCTTCAACATGCTCATATCGCCGTCCCTTTACTGCCCCCTCCTGTGATGGATATAGCTTTTTCTTCGAATGCCTCACATAAAACAAATGACATATCTGTTTGGCTTTCCTGCGCATGCCCATGCCAGACATTCTTTCCACTGTTGTGCTGTGCTACTTTGCAGAGAAGTGCTTTAATGAGTTGGGCAGCTTGTTATGTTATACTGCTGTCTCACTGCACTTCGGATTTCTGTCAATAACTGAAGTTTCAAGCACGATTGAGACAGGCCATGCTACGCATACCCATTCGATCCCGATCCACAAGTTAGACTGCTACACGAGAGGTGGCACTGCATGAACGATGTACATTGTCATCAGTTTGTAATATATATAAAAATACAAGCCTGAATAAAACTTTCTGCTCCTTTTCATAGCTTCACAGATTCCATGGACGAGTGGCAGTTGTATCATTCATTGCGCACACAGGCAGGACACCAGGCTACTAGCACATGCGGGAACTGGCGAGCATAGTTGAGCCCGCAAGTTTGTTTACCACTGCCAAAACACGCACATGGTGTCGAGAGTTTGAACATAGCTTTGCAGTTCAAATCACATAAATTTAAATATGCAGTTATTTATTTTATAACTATGTTTTTATAATAACATTTTTGGGTAATCTTCATTTTTTTCGGTTCAGTTGATTAACGCCTGCGAATGAAGGTGGCAACGACAGTTTGACCGCGGTCAAGGCGGTAGAGCAGGATCATAGGCAATCACGATTGAGGTTGATCGACTTGATCACAATCAAAAGTATTCATGTAACAGGGGTATTAAGTTCTATGTCCTATTTGTGTCATGTGCTCGTTAATTTAAACTCACTGAACTCAAACTTGTGAGTTTTACAGTAATACTTTAACTGACCTTTTGTTCCTCCAAACCTCAAGTGTATTATAAAGTACGTCCTTAATTTGAACTGTGCATCATTTTGAGAAATTTTTGGTACCCTGCATGCTCGAAATATTGAGACCTGGCTGTATTAGCAGACATTTACACATAGTACCTCATTTCAGGCATTTAATCATTTCCAAAGCATCTTAATCCGGCTGTGCCTGATTATTGTAGTTTACTTGGGAATAGCTCGCCTGCCCAAGTTGCTCTTGGCCTGTGGAAACTTCTTGTGTGCTTCTCTCAAATTCATGCCCTCACTATTGAAGTCCATAGCACTGACCTTGATGGCCTGCCATAGGGATGCATGCCATTAACATCTTCATGTGTTTATCTTTTGACAATACGTCCTGTGGGGGCGATATTGTCAGCAAAGCTAGCGGACCACCAAGTTTATGACACTCTTCGTGTCCTTGTTGCAGGTGTGAAGCTAAGTGATGAAATTGCAACTTGTTTCTACGAGTTTCCGAAAAGCTTGCCTTTGGATATTGAGAAATGAAAAGCTTAGTGCAAAATGGCAGGTTATTCAAAGCACAATGATTGAAGTAAATTCTATCCCAAGTATGTTTCATTGGTGATCCTTTGGGGCCTGTTTTGAACAGTACGATTTTCAGATATAAATACCTTTTCGTTTCCAATTCCTGTGGGAGTCATATCAATGAGATTCCACCGTACATGCTCTTAGTGGAACTGGAAAGAGGCATTGGTCCATTAATCTGCTTGAATTTCAAATGGATGTCAGCTGCCTTTCATGAGCAAGGTGCCAGACAAGCTGCCATCTCTTTTGTCTCCAAATGTACTTTTTTCTTTTGATTATGAGGGTCTGTGCTACGTATCAACTTGTATTCTTTCAGTAGCACCTTGCCAGCCATCCTAAGTGGTACCCACCACCATGCATTTAGGCAAAATCGAGCATGCGCTGCTTTTCTGTTCATATAATTAGGAGGGTGTGATCTCAAAATGAGTTGTTTCAATTTATTTTTATTGAGTTCATTGTTGTTTCAAATACCTTTGTTTTTATTTATTGTTGCCATATATATATATATATATATATATATATATATTGCCCTGTCTGGCTCCTGGCCCTCAAGGAACAACATTTTCTCCATGTGGCCAGCATAAAAAAAAACCTGCTGTATAGAGTTTGGCTTAGCGTTTTCTACGACTGATCCTTGGGCTAGTTTTCGCACAACTAGCCGTCAGCAATGCATAAGTGCAGTGTGTGTTGTTCTTTGTGTGCAGAAAACAGATTTTGTCAACTTCATCCGGGAGCAAAGTGGCACAACAGCTGCACCCGCCCCGCCGCCACTGACGACACCACCTCCACCAACACCAAAGCCCAAAGCGAAGTCGAAATCGTGGTGGGACGATTCACTCGGCGGTTCCCACATTCAGGTCCTGAAGTCTGGTGATTTCCAGACCTTTCTTGATGGCCAGGACTCCGTGTTGGTGATGTTCTTTGCCCCATGTAAGTAGCCAATTGATGCTGACTTTTGTTGCATAAATCACCAGAGGTGCAGTTCCATCCTTGTCATTATTGTGAAATGTTGACAAGAGGCAAGTCAAAGGAAAGCCATTTATTCATTCGTCGTCATCAGCCAGGCTACATCCTCTCCGTGGAAAAGGCATATATGCCTACATTAAATATTCTCCTGTGCCACCTGCACTCTCTTGACTCCGGCAGACTTCCTAATCTCATCCACCCACCTAACTTTCTGCCGTCCCCTGATACTCTTGCTTTTTTCATTGAAATATAGCTTGTTACCATTAGCGACCATCAGTCATCCTTTCTTTGCATTGCGTTCCCTGCTTATGCACATTTCTTATTGATTTCAGCTAGAATGTCAGTAACTCTCATTTCTTCTGTGACTCACTCTGCATGCTTCCTATCATTCAATGTTACACCTATCATTTTCCGTTCCATAGCTCTGTGCATTGTCCTTTTTCATTAGCGTCCATATTTCTTCCCCATAGGTGAGTATTAGCAGAGTCCCTCAATACTTTTTTTTCTGGTCACGAAACTCCCGCCAAAGTTTAATATAGGGTCAGTGCTGGCCGCTAGAGGCACAGATGGGCACTGAAGGGCATGCATCCGCTGCCGGTGCTGCAGGCGACTGTCATATTTCTAGTTTTATTTGCCCTTAAAAGTTCAAATTGTCTCGTGATTGTCGTATTAGGTGACGTAAGGGTGTGTTCCCCATTAGGCAATTGCACGAGAGATGAGGAAAACGCTAATGATATACACGTAGGCCTCACCAGAGCAGACACCAGGCGTGAAACTATACTGCACAGCATAGAACCTGCTATGAAGGAAATTTATAACGTTGCGGCACACTTAGCCCCACTCTGACCCCACTAAACGAGCCACAACACCGTTTGCTTGTTTCCTGCCTACACGCTGTTCTCTCCGATCGCAAAACTTGCGGCACGCAAGCAAAAATGCCACCGCAGTCTGTGTTGAATACGTACCGCGTGATCGCTACACTAAGGCGCAGTCACAGATCTTCGTCACCCGATATCGGTTGGCAGATCGTCAGCAAACACATTTTCAGTGCTTTATTTGCCCTTGTCACTCTATGGTGATGGTCAGCGGTGTGCCAATGTCAGGCTACAGTACCACCGGTGCCACCGTGTCGTCGAGATTGGAGCTTTCAGGCGTGCGTCGGCCTGCACGTCGCCGCGGTGCTCCACTGTCCTCGCCAACCAATAGTCGCCGCCGTTTTCTCTTGAGCCCGCCCACAGCCGCGGCGCATGTAGAATGTAAGCTGAGCCAGCTGACCTCCCTCTGTTATCACTAAATTTGGGACCGCCGCGGTCTCCCCTGTTTCCGAGCTACTGGGGACCACCTACGTGGTTTATGCAATTGTCAAATAGCTTGGAAGGCCTTCGAAAATCCTTGGGATAGTGTAAGGCCAGAGCGCTGGCCTCCCCTGTTGTAGTGATACTGCGTCGCCATTCACAGTAAATTCCTTGACACGAATGATGTCTGCGACGTGAAAATGCTTTTCGCAAACACGTGCATATTTAGAATCGAAAGTGAAGTCACCATGTCTCTTTCCGCGGTATTGCACGCTTCCATTTTTCCGACAGCTCCTTGTCAGCAGAGAAGCAAAACAACGAGACCTTCTCGGTCGCACCTTTGTGGCCAGAATGGCCTCCTGGTACGCAGCAAGTGTTCGGCATGGTTCCACGCGCACGAGTTACATGACGTCAACGCACAACATAACACGAGACGTCGAAATTCGTACCAGCGGCGATGCTTTCTGATTGGTCGCGACAGTGCTGAGCTCTTCAACGGTGCCCTTCAGTGCCCTGTGGCGGCGCGGCGCGGGTGGTATATGAACCTTTCCCATAGCGTTACAGAGGAGTTTCGTGACATTGAGGGACTCTGGTATTAGTAAGATACGGGTACATATTGTGTACTTTCCTCTTGAGGGTTGCTGATAAACTCCATCCTAATCTTATTCTTTCAGTTATTTCTCTCTCATAGTCCAGATATGTGGTCAACACCTCTCCTATATGTAGCCGTATTCCCTTTAGGGGTGTAAGAATATTGAAACTTTTTAATAGGAATCGATACAAATATGGGGGGAAAAACGCCTTCGAATATCACATATCTGATCAGTGGGAGAAAAATGGAAAAGTAAACATGTGCATCTCGCTGAAGCTCTGCGATGCATGCGTCGAAACTGGCAAGCGTAATGCCATGGGTTGGCGCCTGACAAACATACAGCACCATACTTGCAACATTTTGTGAGCATGCACTGTTGTCCCTCATTGCTACCATAATGTACTAACATAGGATAGTTTCTGAGACCTTCAAAAGCCTCCAAGGCTCCTGAAAACAGAAGGCAGAAATATCGAAAACTCTCCACGTGTGTTTCTCACGTTCGACTGACACACATATGGACCTCTTAGTCGGGTTGTGTTTGCTGTCACTTCCCATGCACCAGCACGGAGGCAGCACTCTTCAGCCGAAGACACCGTTATTCATTACTTGCATCCCTTGTCAACAACACAGTACAATGCAATCATATATGAAGCTTGTATCTCATCATAAGTGTTGTGAAATGCAGTCGGTGATAATAATTGTGTTCATTATGGTTTGGAAGCTTCTTTTGACTTTTTGCTTTGTGACAAGTCTTGTTTTGTTGTTTTGTTCTTGCTTTTGAAAAATTCATTTCCAGGGTGCAAATTCAGCCAGGAACTGAAGCCAGCTTTTGCTGAAGCTGCCTTACGGCTACACAATGAACAAGTAAGTGCAGGGAGCATACTTCTGCTTAACCACTTGCATCGTAAGCCAAGTGCGGCGGTACAAGCGCAATTTATTCTGGACAAGGGCATTCTGCGTCGAAAAAAAAAAAAAATTGTAATATTTGTTGTCCTGGCCATTGCATTGCTAGGTTAGGTGCATTAGAGGCAGTCTTGGGGCAGTGCTATTGCAGTTGTTGGACTGGGGTTTTTTGTGGACAAGCAGCATTGTAATTGGCATTGCCTTCAATGTCATGGTAGTGTTGTAATATCTTGTGCTCACTTGCTACTTGATAAAAATGTTATCCACAGCTGGCTGGAGTGTATGAGCTCTTCTAGCACGGCTATCTGTCATCCTCAAAATGGATTCTTCTGTTAGTTTGTTTCAAAGACTTTTGTTCTGCAACCTTGCCTTGCTGTTGACTTCATAGAAAGTATTCACATAGTGTCATGGGGGCTATTTTGTTGAACAGCGCACAGCTTCAGCAGAGCAGGTAGTGATATGCTGATTAGACATGCATACAGCCTTTCGCTGTGCTCAGTGCACAAAAACTTGATGGCCGCATTGACTTTGGGTGAATTATTTCTACACTAAGCAGTCCAAGGAAAATTTCGTTTGCTGTAATGTAGCTATTTGTTGCTAGAAAACTGCTATAAGTGTGCTAGCTGTGCCATGTCTGCTGTTGCATTTGTGACTTTGAGAGCAGCAACACATGCACAAACATTTGCTGCTTTTTTTATTTTTCCTCTTTATTATAAAAAGTTATGAAGTGTTTCTATAGGCTCGGAGAAAGAGTGGCTGAGTCACAAGCCAGTAAATGTTAACCTCTATATACGGTTCTGTTTTGCACTATTGCTTCATTCAGTTTTCTCTTTTTCTCTCTCTCTGTGATAACTGTCCTTTCCCGCTTGTAATGACCATTAAGTGCCAGACCTGTGGACTGTTTCTCGAGCAACCTGTATCTCTCCATAATATTTTTCTTTGTCCCCCTTTTCCCCTCTTTTTCTCTCCAGATACCTGGGAAGCTGGCATCAGTTGACGCGGCTGAAGAGAAAACCCTTGCATCTAAGTGGAAAGTGAACAGCCTTCCTGCACTCAAGTATTTCAGGTACTACACCAGGGTGCCTTTTTTCCATGTACTGACATACTTGAGCCATTCGGCTTGCCCCTTAGTTGGTTACAAACTCAGATTAACAGACTTTGTAGGATGTTTCATGGTTTTTACAACACATTGAGCAGTCTTTGGTGGCATTTGTAAGGTTAGTGACTCGTTCAGGTGGTTCAGTTTAGTCTGTTAGTGCAGTTTAAAGCTGTGTGCTTGAAAAGTGAGGAAATGTGGAATATTGAATAGTAATTATATTCTACTGAGATTGGCCAGGACCTGCTGTGGCATTACATAAATGTTTTTGTGACATCAAGTTTGCGAGCTGTTGTGAACCTATACTTTTGCCAAGTAGACGTGTGGACATAAGTAAACGGAGCATGTGGCAAGAATGGGAGTGGTACTTAGTGCTACCTGGCTGATCACCGAGAAAATTGAAATATGTAGCGCACATAGGCACACCTCCTTCAAGTGGGACCCTTAAACAGCTCTTTAGGCCTTGCATTTGCCGGTCATTGATGTGGCAGCTTTTCAACGACATTGCTGGCAGTTCTAGCAGCACTTCATCCTAAGCATCTGTTGTTGTCTTGTCAAGGCAGTCCACAGCTGCACATTCTGGCGGTGGCATCAATTCTGCTTGCACATTGCTGTCAGGGCAGGGTTGAATAACACGGCAAATGAAGCTTCCAAATGTGTTAAGGTAAAAGCCTTATGTGCTTCATCAGCAGCGGAACCTGGCAGTCATTGTCCACAAAAAGTGGTCCAGAAAATCTTGGCTCGGTCGAGCAGGACTGTGATGTCATCACATCGGAGACCACCTGTGCCAAAAATTGAAAATGCGTCTTGGCCTACGGGAAACCCCTGCCACAGTATCTGTGAAACTCGTCAGTGTGTTCCAAAACACCACAGCAATGATGCAAAAGGGAAACAGTTCAAAGAGAGGGAACCGCTAGGGGGTGCAGAGCACTGTGTAAGAGGCAGGGCTCAATCTGGCTGTCATCTAATTTACAGATGCCAAAAATTGCCACTACAGGTCAACACCAGTGACCAAAAATGAGACCCACCAACAAACAAGTGCGACAGATACTGCGCCTTTCCTTTTCTGCGAAACAATTATTTATTATGCACAACACAAAGTGTTGAACATTGAGGTATCAGCATCTTCTTGGGAGTTCAGGCATTGCAATGACCCTTACATACAGAGAATAAAAACCACATGCTTGACATGTATCACTGGGTCAATTTAACTCTTGTTAGCATGGGGAGAAAATAATTTACTTTGGCTTTGGAGTAAAAATAGCATTCATAGAAACAACTAATGTAGCTCCTGCAGTGTACATCATAATGTAATCTAATGTAGTTGATCTTTGGTGCACTGAACTTGGAAGCTAAACAGCGCTTAAGGGAAAAATTCTTCAGCATCGAATTTTTTAATGATGATTGCAAAAATCCAGAAATGCATATGTTGTTTAAAAGTATGAAGAGATAAAAAAAGAAAATATTTGGTAAATGCTAGGCACTGTCTGCTATCACATCCAGGAGTTTTACACTTCCGTCTGTTAGTTTTTCTGGTTGTTGCTTCTGTTTTTGCTTCCAAGAGAAAGTACTCAGTTGCATGCCTTGCAGACTATCACTGGTCAATGCTCAGTCGTGTGCTCACTATAACATTGGTTGCAATTTCTTTGTTTTCCTGCTTTTTGGGCCTCGTAACGCAATTCTTGCGAGAGGTGCAGGGGCATGTAGCTTCATTTTACTGGTTCGAATTTGAAAACCTGCTCCAGAAGATCTAGTCTAAATGCAAGCAAGGCAGACTGGAAACTTGAAGCCTGTTCAGAAACTTAGCGGTGAACTTTGCTGTGTGCTTTGAAAAGGGATGAAGTTGTTGATGGGGGCATAGGAAAAATATTTTAAACCATTGTGAAGTACTCGTTAACACATTGTAATGATTAGTGAGCTAATCTGACTATTTTTTTTTTAGTTATGAAGCAGTCAAACTAATTTCACCATTAGGTTGGATGGCCTGTGGACATAGTAAGGAAAGAGTCAAGTTTTAATAACTGCAATTCTAATACTCTTTACATCTGCATCAAAATACCATGATTTATGTGTGGAACTCCTCTACATGCTAAAGTTGACAGTCGCCCTGGCTTGTGTATTGGATGGGTGCGTTCCTTGTCAAAAGTAAGGAGCCTAAGGGGTTTGCTATTCAGTCGTGTAATGTGCCTTTAGTAACATCTGGGAAATCCTCACTTATCGAAGGGTGAGGAAAAGAGTTCCTCTCATGTTCAGGAGATTTGTAGCACTCGAGATGCATAATAAGCGTTAAAACACAGGCCTGAAGCCAGCATCATGTCCCCGAAACTTTGGCAGAGGCTGTCCAGTTCTTACTGATCTGATCTCCGGTAATAAGTTTATTCCTGTTTGATTTCATTTCTCTCTTTTCTCCTTTTCTTTTTCTTATAAGGCACGGAAAGCTTGTGGCTGACTACGACAAGCGGAAAAACACCGTTGAAGACCTGGTGGCATACCTGAAAAACCCTCCTGCTAAGGACAAGAAAGTGGAGTTATGAGATTAGTGTGCCTTCCTTTTACTGGGTCTAAAGGTATGTTCCTGTTGCGTACTTATTAGTTATTAGTCAGAGGAGAAGCTCTGTCATATTAAAGCCACAGAGAGGAGAGGATTAATGTTCATGAGTGGATGAACTCCCCATGGTTTGGCCACATGCAGATAATGTCTGGAAAAGAGGAGGCACAGCACATGGGCAATGGAGTCAAAGCTACCCTGAGGCGCATTCAGTTTCGCCTGCATTGGTCGAATTATGTGATATTCTAATGACAGACAGATTCATTGCTCTGGAAGCAAAGATCTTAGAAGCTAGAGAATGAAATTCAGGCATCACCACCTCTTGAAGCATTCAGTGGGTGGTGACTACTGCTTTGACTCTGAGTCAGTCATGAGCTGGCAGAATTGGGCACCAGGAAGGGCAGTCTTCCCCAACTGCATCTTTCACAGCAACTGTGTTTACGAGGCACCCAGTCATAATGCTTTTCGGTCTAGTGCAGACACTTTTCTAGTGATGCCTGCTAGTGGTACTGCTTTCATAAGTGCATGCCAAAATATAAAGCTTGGAACTCTATTCCACCAGGTCCTGATTTCAGCTGAGTCCACAAAGAGCTACTTAGCCTGGTCAGATGCAGGCTTTCTTTTGAGTTACTATTCTTTTCATAATTTAAGAGGGCAGTTCTGCGGGTTAATGAAAGCGTCTGCAACTCTTGTTCATTCTACAAAACCAAGTTTCCTTGCTTTGTGGTTTTGACGTGGCAGATATTTTGTGGCCACTGGCGCTCAATCGGTTTTACCACTCTCAACTTTTTTTAATTTTAGTCCTCCTTGTGTATCAGTGACTGCGAGCAACTGGAGCATAGTGCTGGTCCTTTGCCTGACCACCTCTGAAGCTCAGACACCCTCCCGGCATTTACTGTTGATTCTGTGTCAGTTATAGCGTTACTATTCTTGTGGGCCCTATTCGAAATTTATATATTGCGGTGTGAGTAAGGTCATATACTGGGTGACATTCTATTTAAACATGATGCATTATGCTCTCTGTAATGAAATTTGATTTTGAAATTTCAATTTCACATCACAAGGGGCAAAATAAAGGTATAATACTATTAAAATAATATTTTGTGTTCACTTCAACCTTGTTCTTGTAAATGATGGCAGACACCCATCGGATGTCACTTGCACAGAGGTGGCTGGAAATATGCCGAGAAACGTAGCATGCAGTTGCTAGTTGCCTTGCCGTTAAGACTATTTATGTTAACAGGTATACAGGGTGTTTCATTACCTTAGGAAGGCTTTCTGCAATCATTAAAAACAGACATTTTGATTCGGAAGACCATTTTCTCCAGCATGGCATTGTAGCAATGATGTGCGTCAGAATACAGCTATATAACATTCTAACTAGCAGGCAGGTTGACTGATCATAAATAAAAGACTAGCGCAAATAACACAGACACAGACATAGAAGAAGACAGGACGAGCGCTCGTCCTGTCTTCTCCTATGTCTGTGTCTGTGTTATTTGCGCTAGTCTTTTTATTTATGATGACACACCAACTAGCCCAGCTTTCTGCTTTGGGTTGACTGATATTAAATATTTAACTTTCTAACTTTTACTCTTAGGCTCTTCATTTGCTGACAGGTTTGTAGCCCACTGTAAATAATACCCATATCAGTTTTCAGATTTTTGAAAACACCATTTCTGTTGTCACTGCAGGGCAGCAAATTTCGGGACCGCACTCGATTGTACGCGAAACTGAGCAGTGGAGACAGTGCCAGCCAGACCTATGAACATGCATTGCACACTAGCACACCTGAAAAGTTAGAAAGTTTACTATCTAATATTAACTACTAACTGGCCTGCTGATTAATTAGGTCATCTGAATATAAAATTATGTTTTGCTTCAAAAATGCCAATATACCATGCAAGGAAGACAGGAAAAAAGGCAGCCTATATGTTGTAAGCCAAAGAAGACCTATATTTGACGTCGCTGCATATGACCAGTTCTGTTTTGCTTCGGTATGTTGTTGGTAGAAGTGCGAGAATATTGAAATTTTCAATACGAATACGGGAAAAATTGCCTTCGAATAACGAATTGAATACTGAATACCTGATCAGATAAAAAAAATGGAAAATTGAAAAAACAGCAAACATTGTTCGTCTTGTTTGTTTCAAAATTCACTTGGTGTTTGCAAATAGCATTAAACTAGCACTGAAGTGTATACCATACTGAAAAATTCATTTTAAATTTTATACAGGATTTCGTGTACTGGTTTTGTACAGGAAGGACCTTGATGAAAGTGGGTGGAGCTGTCATATCACTGCTTAATACAGTAAACTCTCTATAGTTCAGTCTTCAAGGGAGCAGGAAAAAATGTCCGAATTAATGAAAAGCTCGAATTATCAAATGAGCCTGAAAAAAAGCGCTGAAAACTATTTGCATTACAGTAATCTTGAACACCTGTACGACATCTGCATATGAGATGAAATCAAGTGAGAACAATGTTTTACGCCGGAGATTTATACCTCTACCATCCAAGGAAATTTTTGTGTTGTGGTAAGGAAAAGCACCAAGCCTTGGGGTGTGGGGAAACCATTTGGTTCAAAATTGTAGTCTAATTGTTGGTCACCTAAGCTTCGGACTGGTGTCGGATTGTTGGGTTAATGCACACAAAATTGCTTGTGGAATCAAGCTTTATCATTGTGAGGGAGTCGTACCGATGACCCCTGGTTATTGAAACCGTAATGGAGGTGTAACATCCGGGCGCCGTGGCAACAAATTGTTAAATTGATTTAGAGGAAAGGAAAGGCACATGTATCTGTCACACTTCTCGGTGGACACCTGAGCCAAGGAATAAGGAAGAAAGGGAGGTGGGACTCAAAGAAATAAAGAGGTGCTGTACTGGAGGGCTCTGAAATTTGAATCAAAATAGAGTGGATGTCAATATATCACAGGGAAGTGCAAACAGGGGGGACATCTGAATAGCAAAAAAGTCAAAATGGGGTAAGAACTATTGGGTTTGTGTCGCTTTAGATTAGGAATGTGGAATTAAGACGCACTAATGCTTAACGTCACCCAAAATAGATATATATAATTTTGTCTGTATACCTCTACTGTCCAAGGAAATTTTCAAGTCATTGTCATAAGCAGAAAACGCCAGGCCTTCGAAAAGGGTTGACATCATTCGAAGCCTTCGTGTGAAGTGCAAACTGCATAATGTGTAATAACTGCACCGACAAACAATGTGAAGCACGTTCCTTAACCCCACATGTGTATTTCCTGGTAAAGATTACGGTTGCATAAGCTACTCCTAGTAGAAAAGTACCCAACAGCATAGAAATCGCGTAGTGACGTCACCACGCTTTCATATATAACAGGGAGACCGGTCCAGTAACTCATTCAGTTCATTCCAGGCTACCATGAGTAGACCGCGGAAAGTAAAGACGCCAGAATTTGGGGAGCCACATGTATGTATTTTCAAGTGACGTCATAATGAGTTGTTTTACAGCTTCGCTGTCCAACCACCTTCACAGCATGGATCGAAGCCACATTTGTTTTTCCCCATTTCGTCAAATGCTTTGCTCTGCGCACACTATTGGGAAGGCCCTCTTCACAAAGTGGTGCCGTCGCGTTTTGAGGGTGCTTGCAGGGAAGCGTGCAGTGCGGTGAAGCTGCGGTGAATTTGAAAATTTTCAAATATTTGGAAATTCCAAATTTCACGTTTTTCGAATGCAGATACGAATTGAATAATAAACATATTCAATTTCTGTCATAATTTAGAGTGTTCGCACACCCATATTTTTTGGCTTTGGCACTTCACATCTATGCGTTTTGCATGCCAGTGGGGTTTCTCTTTTGATATGTCTCAGTCCACAAGTGCGAAGCATTTGAATAAATCCAAATTCCTTACTAATTTCTATTCAGATGAAGTTTGTGTCTCAGCACCAGAATTAAATGTATACGAGATGAACCTGCATTAAAAAAAGTGGAGCTGTCATGCAGGATGGCCCTGTATTGCTCAGCAGCTCTGGTTGCAAGGCGAGAAAGAGAAGGCGGGAAAAAAGTTCAGAGCTGTAAACTACTATGGCTACATACATAATAAGCAAATATTTAGATGGGGAAGGTGGAAAAGCTAGATGGGATTTGAACCATAGAACCTTAGCCCAGCATATTAACCTCCTAAAGCCACGACGGGCACTGAGAGTGGATGATTGATTATCTTTACTTGTTTTTAGCATAACTTTGCTTTTTTTGCAGTTCTCATATTTTTCTCAAGTGCATGACTGTAGTTAGTCTGTTGTCCTGCAGGCACGCTGATATTCTTTTCCTGGCTACTAGGAGACACCACCGCGGTCTCGCATCTTTAACAAGCATGGTGTTTTGCTTTATATGTGATTGCATGTGAATTTAGCTTTACGTGTGATTGCAGAGCAGTGATGCCACCATTTCACTTTCAACCAAACGTTCTGTAGGTGTAAACACCCAGGAAAGCGCTGAACGAAATAGCTTGGATGGCTCAGAATAAGAACTGCAGTAATGAAAAAAAGAAAAAAAGAAACAGAAAAAAAAAATAACAACAATGGACCCTGTGTTTCGTTTTTGTTTTACTGTTCCACACTGTATGCTGAATCGCTTGCTAGTATTTAAAAATGCCCATGCATGGGAGCCTGTACGCATCAGTCATGACAGTGACTTGGCGGTGACAGCTGTGCAGCGGTAACTTTGCTTGCCGCCAACACTGCTGACTCATTATTGCTATGCAGCTGTATAGTCCATCCGCCTCAGCCCTCACAAGCATCAAACTCTCTATGGTGGCTCGGGTTCCTTAAGTGGTGGTCTGAGTTCCTCACGTGAGCTTCATTATTAGGATCGGGAGTGAGATTCTTATCAAGGCTGGTGCAAACAAAAAAGATGCGTGCAGTGTCCAACCAGCAGTGGTCTGCAATTTTGGCTGTTGCTAGAGCACACTGCCTACTGTCAGAAATCTCATAATCTGCATTTATGTCATGGCTTACGTAATTTCTTGGTGATCTCATCATCCACAAATCTCGAGTTGGAGTTAGGAAAATAAATTTTTTCAACCTTGAATTGAAATGTTCCCACAATAAATGCATATTTTGCTGCCAGACAAACAATAGCAAATTGTGCGATGTGGAATTGTTGAATTTTGCCAACTACATAAATTCGATAGAGCTGACCTCAGCATTCGTTTAATACACTAAGGTCTTTATGGCTGTGTGACTATATTGCAACAAACCTCTTCTCTTTTCCCTGGTTATAAGTTTTTCAGTGTGGTATAACTGTGTTTTCCATGCTTTTACTTCAAGGGCACAATGTAATCTCGCATCACTTTTGAGTTCTTTCAAGAGAGTAACATCTTTCTACTTCTCCCATTGTTCCCTCAGCTCAAAACTTCAGCAGTGCTCCTAACTCTGTGCCAGCACCTGCCCTGTTGTCCAGTGTGGACATGCAAATGGTATTTCAATGGTTTTTACAAAATCAAGCGGCGCCCTGGGCCACTAGTTGCCCTGTGCAGCAAATTCACCGTGGCTCTATTCGTTGGATCTAGACGTGCTCTGTGCCAAGGAAATATGCATTGTCTTTCTGCCCTTTTGAACACAATTCTCCGTTTTGCCTTTATCCTCTCACTTCGCTGATTGAACATCCCTTGTATCTGCATTAACTGTACATGTGTCCTTGCGGGTCTTTCTTTGCAGCATTGGGCCATTGCTGGAACAAAAGCGTTTTTGCATCCAAACACATTGTCTAACCATTTTACGGCAGTTGGCATCTCGTGTTGTTGTTCTTGTTTTCTTAACTTTGTCAGTAGCTGCTAAAACTGAGCTTTATTGCAGCTTTAATTTCATGAAGTAAATCAAATCAAAAAGGTGTTACTGCAGTTGGAAAAGCTGTAAGCTCTAAAGTTGGAGATAATGTCTTCTCTTCATCAAGTTCTTTGCCTTTAAGCAGTGCCCTGTGGTCATGCGCCCTCAGTGACGCCTTCAATGCATGTTTTAGCTTGCAGTCCTTCTCAGTGCTTCCTGCTTATCCTTTACTAGCATTCCTTGATCGGCAGATCTTGCAGAGCTTTGGGAAGTGCTCAAAGCAACGCAGAAAGCTTGCAAAATTGCAAATAACAGTGATCCTGTAGGATTGTTTGTTGTTGCACCTGAAGACAACAGGGCCACAGTAGACTACCACTTGTGCATAGATCAATACAAGCACCATAACTGCAAAGAGCAGAAGTGGGCTATATCACCTGTAACATTTGTTTCTGGAGATGTAATTGTAGTGTCTGCAGCATCGGCGTCTTCATCTCAAAATAGCAGTCTAAATCTTTGCAAAACTTTACTTTCTCTTTGTGACTGAACAGACTTATTCCGCTATGTTTAAATTAAGGTGTGGATTTCTTATGCACCTTTCTTCATTGTTATCTCCAGCACAGTTATTAGCTATGATGTTTGCCTAATGTTTGTCTTGCTCAAAGCAGCATTTTGCAGCGCCCCTCTTGAACTTGCTTCACAGTTTCTGTAGCCAGGTGTTGGTAGACACAACCTGCTGGTGAGTGTTTCACAGTGCAAGGACTATCATACTAGCACTTTTTGCCAAGCAGCCGTGTGGTTGTTGATGATATTCTTCTCATATGTGTGTGCCGTGTGCAATCAGACGAAGCGTGGTTTTAGCCCCCTTTAGTTCTTGTGGTTGCTTTGGGGCCTCATTAGGCCACAGGGCCTGACTGTCCCAGGGCATTATGCAGGATAGCTATTTTGTCACTGCCTAATTTTGGCACAGCTGAGAGATTCTACTCGGCAAGGATCTCTTGAGGCCTAAGTGGATAGAATGTTCCTGTACCGTGAGAAAGTAGTGCCAAGTATTGTTCCTTACTTGTTCTTTGTTAAATGTGTCACGCATTTGTGTAGGCAGTATGTGGTAGGTGCCAGCAACTCTATACATAACATTTGTACTGTAGCCCACATATAGTTGCCAACATACTCCAGGCATGGTGGTTATTCATTAGGTGCTACTGCAGCAATGGCATCGTCTTTAATGCATCACAAAACATAGAAATGGGGCTTATCTGTGGTTCCTATATTTACACTTGAGGTTGCATTCCAGCCAATGAAACAATCTGCCACTAATTTCTTTTTTTTTCCTTTCTGTTGTCTGACTGTCACGGTTTTGTTCTTGTTTTGGCTTTTAATTTCATTCTCTGGGCATGGATTAGGTCAACAGCTTATTGCCTGTACATGCAAATGTCAACCCTATTTTGTATGACTATTGCATTCAGCCCTCCTTGCGTGTTGAGACAATCAAAATGCATTACCTTTGTTGGCTTTTTATTTCAGCAAGTTTGTTCAACTTTTGTGGCACTTTCGGGGGTGTTTTTGCCTCGCATTGTTTATTCTAAGTGCTTTTTCTGTTTTATTCTTGGGAAAGTTTTTTTTTTGCCAACCTAAGATATTCTTACTGACAACCTGTTATATTCACTGATTAATGATAGCTATCGATCAACAGGGCCTGGTCTTGAATTAGGTTGACCACGTGCAAGGGGAACATGCGAGCCTGCACTATTAGGAACGCCAATGTATCTGAAACAACCTTACATCAAAGCAAAGTGGCGCAGGCAAAGAGAAGCTTTGAGGCCTCTTATCACCTGCTTAATGTCCTGATGCTTTAAAGAGCACAACCGCATGCTCACATGTTCACCCGACAGCAGATGACTCTGTGTACTCACGCACATGTCAAACCCACATTAACTGAGCCGCTGTTTGTGTGCAGTAGGGTTGTTTCGCATGCATGACTGTGCACTCTTACAGATGCAGGTCTTCCTCCTTTCATGCTGCCGAAGTAACTACATTTTGTTCTTTCCGTTTGTGCTCTTACGCATGAGAATAGATGCCCAGTAATTATCAGCCAGTCTTTATTTTCACACTAGCAGTCAGACCCATTGTTCTATGTACAACGCATCAAAACTTTTCTTTTTCATGGAATGGCAGATGGTTTTTGCCGATTTTCAACCACTCCACTACTTTCATTTCTTATGAACAAAGCTGAAGCCATATTGTGAGCTGTTGTCAATGGCTGTTAGTGTTCAGCGCACAAAGGAGCAGCTTACAATGTGTGAAGCATCCTGTCTTCCATAGTGATCGTGTAGCATATAGCCTTTACTCCATAAAAACGTATTGTGACTTGTGTAAGACTACAAGCAAAGCTTCCTAGTGTGTCTGGTAAAGCAGACAGAAGAAAAAAAGAATGAAAAACTTGATACCACTAGCACTGTTTTCTTTTACCCCTTTGTATGAGCGAGATTTGTGTACACTGCCCTCAAATATTCGTTTCTTTTTTGTGCTTGTGTGTGTTTTACCTACAGAGAGGCTTGTTTGGGAACTACTCAGCTGTTAAGTGCCGGTGCAATGTCTTTTTGGCCATGTCGTGAGATAGGTGAAGAGGAGTAGTGGTAAGCGATTTTATATGGGGCCCACATGTGTAGGCTTTGCAATGACATGGTGTCATGCAAAGTGTGGCTTGTGTGTAAGACAGTAGTGATGTCCGAACCAGTGCCTTCTATGCACTCACTTATGTAAGCTAAGAATGCACACTTGTCAGGGACAGTGAGAGAGAGAAAGAGGGAACAACATCTGGGCTGTTGTTCACAACTTAATTTCATGAATGGCTCAGAATAATTGTTGCTCAGCTAAAACAACAGTGAATTGACTCCATAGACTCATTGTAGCAGTGTAAACCCCGAGGCTATGTTAATAGTTGCTATACTTGCAATTATAGTTGTGAACCTATTCCTAGCTCAACGGTTTGTCATTGGTGATTCCTTTTGCTTCCACTGAATTGCAGGCAGTGGCAGTATGTGTGAGGATGGTGGTGAATTTTAGAGAGACTTGGCAAACTGCAAATGTTTGAACTTTAGTCAAATGCATAATTTGGTTGCAGTGCAACCTGACACATATGTAACTTGCCATTTTTCTCTAATTTACAAGTGCACTGGTTCTCTCAGTACCTTGGAGATTATTTTGTTGGGATGCTTGGCAGTTCAGTATATTTCATGACACCAAATATGTTGTCACTTTACGCATATGATGCTGTGGCATTTCAGTCTCTTATGCTTGGCTATCAATCTTTAGTGCAATCACTTTTTCCTGCTGATATTGAAAGACGTGTTGTTATGGGTGTTCTTTCTTTTCTTTAATTTGGGTTTTTCCAGGGTGCACCCACTGCTGTGTGTCCTGCCTTTTTGGCTTACGCTTTCACTGTGCATGTTTTGAGTGATCAAGTCCATAATAAAGATAACAAATTTTCTACCTCTCTGTACATGTTCATTTCTGCTTCACACTTAATCTGATCTGAAAAGGGTTTCTAGCATCTGATCTCCCTTCACTGCTTGACAAGCCTAGGTAGCAGTTGATGTGCTAGAGGCGAGTAGCCAAGATTTTTTTACGAGGTTTTGGGAAGGGTATGCAGTTTTTTAACAATTAGTTTTGCCTTGCACATGTGACTTGTGTGTCCCCAATTCATTTTCTGCCCCTTTAGCATCATCATTTCAATTCCTCGTAGTGGACTGCACCCTTGGTAGCTTCGCTTATTTCTACAGTAAGGATTTGCTCCATTTTTTGACCCAAGAAGCCTTTGTCTTGCCCTCTTTAGCACAAAGCAGTGAAACCAGAGAGCAGCATTGTTCGCTCACATTTTCACTGCTTGTGTGGCAGCTAATCATGTTCTGTACAAGGTTAGGCAGTTGGGTGTTTCGATATTCTCTCCGGCCATTTTAGTTCATTGTAACTTCCGATCAGATCTTTAGTATGATTCTGCTGTTTTAAATGCACGTGAAAAGCCTTCTTCCATGGTACACTTTACTTCAGTACCATTATAGTCATCCTTTCCTTGCTACTCATCTCCCCAAAGCTGCAATAAATGCAGGCAATTATTGTCGGTTCACAAACTCTATCACTCCTTACTATTCCATAATTAGCTCTCGATGCTGCTCACAACGGTCTTCTGTCGTTCATTTCTTCCCAATGCATCATCTTTCTGGTGCTTGTTCTTTTTTCTGTCAGCACAATTTGTCATTTTATTCAGTTAATATTTTCTCATCTTGTATAGCTCTCTGTCACCTCATCTTCAGACCCATTGCAAAGCAGATGTTCATGTCTCAATCCTGTTGGCTGCACCAATTAAATTAATTTGTGATGATGTTATCTCCCCTCAACAATTTTATTTCAGATGGAAACAAAGGGGGGAGGGGGCCTTAAAACGAATGCAAGATGTTGGCACATTGTTGGACCGGTGCAGCTTCCGCTTACAGGAGTTTGACACCTTTGTGGCATGAAGATGCTGTCATGGATTCGCGCACACCTGTGAAATTAACCGGTGATACCCTGGATGACAACAGTCATTTCCTTAATGTGATCGGCCATGCCGACCCGATGGCAAGGCAGCAAGCTGAAGTGCACCTGCGACCTTCATTCCTGCATGTACGCTGTTAGCTTAGCTATTGATGCATCATCCAAATTCTTTCTTTCTGGACTTGCCGCTGTTTTCGTTCTAGGTATGTATGTTTAATTCCATAACCTCTCCGATGGTGATGGGCCCATCAAGAATCTGGTTCTCAGCGCCATTATCTCAGGGAGGTGTGGGGGGGTGTCCATCGCAAGCACCTGTCCCTCACTTCAGAGATCAGTTGGTCACTAGTGCCTTCGTAGGAGCTTGCATACATTCCTGTACCCCCTGATTTGGGTAAGCTTTGCTTCTAGCTCCCTTTTCTTGCGTTCCAGACCTATCAAACGCTTATCCACCTATTCTTGCGCTTCATCTAGCTCCACCTTTTCGATAGCTTCTTTAACTGTGGTGAGAATGTCTGGGCCCCAAGATCCTATGCCTGTGATTTCGTCTTCGGCGTGAAGGTTCTGCCTGAATAGGTCCCAGTCTCGGTGGCACTGCACTTAGTACACGCCGTCAACCTCAACCTGAGGTGGTGCACGTGCTCTGCTTGAAGCCGTACTTCACGCATTGATGGTCGACGCTTCCATTTTTTTTGCTCCCATTCAGCCAGAAGTATTATTCTTTCTTAATTTGTTATGTTCTTTACGCGCCCCAAACAGATTTCCTTTTTTTTTTTATGATGATGTATTGCATCCGGCCCCTTTAAAACTGGCGGACACAAATGATGTGCCCTGACGTGAAGAAATGCCACAAAAATATAAAAACAAACACCACAGGAAAAAGAACAAAAGATAGAAGGAAAGCAAAAAGAAAAATGAATGCGTCACTTACAGCGGTCCTCCAATCAGACAATTGCTGCTTAGTAGCACGTGGCGTCATCAGGTAGCATCCGAAGAAGATGTTTTGAAAAGGAAGAGGACTCGCGATCTTTTTTGTTTACCTTCTTTCATCATCTCTCCTAAACCTCTCATACCCGAGCTCCCTTTATTCACCTGACTGGCCCCATTGCGGTGAGCTGGCAACGCTGTACCACAGGTTTGGGTGTGCCAGGTTACCCTTTTTCGTCGTCCACTCCCTCACCCTTGCATAGGAGATTAGGAGGCCGCTCTGCAGGACCCCTGTCCGGAGCGCCAGCAATGGCTGGCCCGCCGCGTGTTTACTGCAGCCTCGGCCAGCGGGACCCTGAACGGAGGGTACCCCCTCCCCCTGACTGAATAGTAAAAGTTGTTTTGTCCTAGCTCCTCCTCTCGGAGCTCTACCTCGATCTTCCGCAGGCGATGTGAATTCATCATTAAGTACGCAAACTGGATCTCTTAAAATCTGATTACTTCCTGTTTGTGCTATTTTTATTGACAATGGATGTTTACCAAACTCGCCTACAAGTATATCTTGTGATGACTACCTACATCTCAGATATTCGTGGAGAAGGAAACCATGTCAATCACGGCAGATTGAGGTTTCTCTAACAAGGCTGTGTTGCCGCATCCCGCCCCAAAATTTCTATATGCACAGGTCAGATTTGGCATTTACTCCCGTCTGGGTATTTTGCGGGGAACCGGAATCACTAGAACAAATTTATTGCTGTTCTGCCGCCGTTTCACAATGATGAGAAGACGGTATTTGGAGAAGCCGTTGTAACAGCTTGGACTTAATTTGAGCGGCCAGATCTTATTGTCGTTTGGTGCCTTGTACTTAGGTACAGCCACAGGTATTTTAACGTCATTCAAAACTTTTTATTGGAATCTAAACGTCCGCCTTTGCTAATAGGCTTTCAATTTCCTCATCATATAGCTGCAAATCTCACAGTATTCAGCTCCTGCATGCTTTATGATTCCTCAATTTGGTGTGTAGCACTACTAGCCGCAATCACGGGTTTCGCCGATGTCTGTCCGAAGTCGCTCACTCTCCGTGAAAGAGAAGGGGCGACGCACGCGTCGTGGAGGCGGAGCGGCCGCACCGCTGCAGCAGAAGCCTCTATCTCTCCCTCTCTGTCTGTCCATCCATCTCACCGTGAACTTGAAAAGGAGGAAGGGAAAGTGGCGACGCCCGCATCACGCCTCCCCAACCTTCCCCTAATCCCAACTTCCCTTCCCCCTGGTCACCAAGAGTGATGCCACAAAGATGGCTAACATAAGACGTGACCAGTACCCCCTCCCCAAAAATAAACCATAGTCACCACCACCACCACCACACTGAGGGCGAGGAGCGGTCGCATATACCCACCCAGTGAGAGGTGCGTGTCTGTTGCGGGCGTAGCAGCCGTCACTGGGCAGCGTTGCACAAGGCATGCGTGTGTTACTCCGGAGTGAGCAGTCGTGTCGGTCGTGTCGCTCGCGCGTCCTCAACTTCGGCATATCTCCAGTCTCCTCGCATCCGTCACTCCTCAGCCTTCACGGACAGCAAATGTTCACGCGCGGTGCTCCCTGGATCTCGGCTCCGAGCTGCTCGCCGCGTCGTGAAGCAGCTTGTGCTCACCTCCGCGCTCGCCTTCAAGCGCGTTTCCCTCTCCCCCTATGATACCACCCCGGACCTTTCGGCTGCAGAAGCAGGGCATTGTAAAGGGCTACATTGTGCCTGTTTTCGCTCATTTCTGAATATGATGTAAGGAAGCTGAGGACACAGCTCCGCCGCGCGCTTGCTTCGCAATGGATGGGCTGTCTGGCACTGCGGCGCAGGTTCGCCGTACTGAAGTACAGCTGTTACGAAGGCAGCGGGATCGTGAGTCTACTGATTTTGATATTGCAGCTAAACGGTGCAAGAATCTAGAATCACAAAGAATCAGGAAACTTGCCGAGTGTGCTCAAGCCACTGAGCGTCGTCGTTAAACGGATGCCGAAGCGAAGAACAACAAACGTGCGGTAGGAACTCCAGTGCTACGTACCTACTTCGCATTTGCGGAACTATGCACATCAGCAGTAGATTTTTATTTCGCTGATTTATCTTTTAGTTACCTTCTCCTTTAGTAATCAATTTATTTTCGGCGATGTAATTATACATCTCAAAAACAAATATATCTGCACCCCAATTCTTGGCCGATCCTCCTATCTGTGTGGGTATGTGCCATCAATTTAGAGGACAAGAACAATGCACCCCGAAGCTTTTCTTCACAAATGTTGATTTTACAATCTCCAAAGCCAAATTACGTTTAATGCATCATTTCAAACTCAATTCAAGACTTTGTCGTAACTTCTACTCTCGGGATACCCCCGTAAAATGTTCCGCTTCTATCCGAAACTCATGACTCCCGAGCACATACACGACCGACTTTCCGGGCCGGCGAAAGCCAGCTTCCCGAGAGTAGCTATTAAAGTTAAAATACATATCTATAAAAACTATTTTATCCATTGTGGGGTTCTTACTAAGCCGTCGAGCCTCTTCTGAGGTCTAGGCCGCAGACACACCACGGGCAGCCGTTCTCACGGCCGCAAAGTGGTAATGCTATGTACGACACAACACAGAACAGGACTTCGCCCGGAACCAGATGTTTATTGGGTCTTTCCAAAAGAACGCTGGTGAAGATCTTGCTGGCGACCCTATCCTTTTGGATGGGGCCTGACAGTTAGAAGGGCAAGATGGCGACAACAAAGAAGAGCTGGGAGGTATTTACCTTGCGTCTTCCGTTGTCGCGGCTCGCTGTCGTCTCTCTCTCCTTCGGCGGTAGCCGGTTCCCGCCGATCTCGCGCATCTTGCCCTTTGTCCTTTTTCGGCCAATGAGCGTCGCGCCTGCGACGCCTAGCGGTGCGCTCCTACGCCCGGCGAGGGAAGAAGGAAACGCGGCGCTATTAGGGACTCTAGCGCTATCGAGCAACCCGTTTGGGGTACTCATCCTCGGAGAAGGAATATTTCTGTCCCCTTCATCCTCCGCGGCGCGCGGTGTTTCGGAGGGATGCGCGGTTCTCCGCGATCGCTACACTATCACTGTAATATGCTCGCCACATTGGTGACCCGAAGCGTGCGTGCCACTGCCAACCGGGGGCGAGACGCGATGGTTAATGCGTGTGTAACAGGCGGCCACGTCGGCAGAAACGGCGCAACGGCGCGCAGAGTATGGCCAGATTATAGTGGTGCCTAGCGGAACTCGAGAAGCTAGCGAACAATAATTACAAAGTGAGAAATGCGAGACTACAATCACGCTATGCTACCTACAGGCCTCACCGCCAGTCCCACCGGTGGCAGCCCATGCTCCCGTACGACATGGGGACAGCCCTGAGATGAATATTCTCACGGTTGCCGGCCATCCCGTGCCAGAACAGCGACTGAAGGAAAAGAAAATGCACGGGCCTGTTACTGATTGATTGATTTATAGGAAGGGAAAGGCGCGGTAATTGTCTCACTTTTCTGTGGACACCTCAACCGCGCCGTAAGGGAAGGGAGGAAGGTGGGAAGAGAGAAAGAGGATCCGTAGTGGAGGGCTACGGAGTAATTTAGACTACCTGGGGATCTTTAACGTGCGCTGACATCGCACAGCACACGGACGCCTCTTCGTTTCGCCTCCATCGAAACGCAGCCGCCGAGGTGGGGTTCGAACCCGGGTACTTCGGCACAGTAGTCGGGCGTCTTACCACTGCACCACCCCGGCGGGGCGGCTCTCTAGCTAAGCCACCTCCGCTGCCTCGTGCGGACAGAAGAGAAAATAGAGAAGAAAAAAATTGCCCACGATTACGTTATTTCCTCATGCGAAATTTGAGCGCAGCTCATCAGCTGTTTCACCTTTTCGATAAGTTGCGGCAAATATTTCGAGCAAGACACGTATGTACAATTACATACAACTTTTATTATTTTTCACAGGTATTGCTTCAAGAAACACTCCACTAACAGTTCTTGGCTGTCATGAAAGAAGCTTTGTGGTCGGAGAAATGGAGAGCAATTGAGTTATCGGGAGGTTGCGGGAGGCAGCGTGTGGGTCCATAGGAACGTTCCGCAACGAACAGGTAGCAGCAATTGACTGATGCCGCTGACGCCGCTAGCGAGTGAGAACGACTTGCACCGTGATCCGCTGAGAGCACCCTCGCCTCCACACAGGAAGAGGGGGCGGACCCCCTCCTCCTCTTTCTACATGGCGACGACGGCATTGTTGTGCCCCGCCGGGGTGGTGCAGTGGTAAGACGCCCGACCACTGTGCCGGAGTACCCGGGTTCGAACCCGACCTCGATGGCTGCGTTTCGATGGAGGCGAAACGAAGAGGCGTCCGTGTGCTGTGCGATGTCAGCGCACGTTAAAGAACCCCAGTGGTCAAAATTACTCCGAAGCCCTCCACTACGGCTCCTTCTCTCTTTCCACTTTAACTCCCACCTTCCTCCCTTCCCTTACGGCGCGGTTGCGGTGTCCACAGAAAACAAGTAAGACAGTTACCGCGCCTTTCCCTTCCTATAAATAAATCAGTTGTTTTTTTTTGGACGGTGTTGTACGCAACACTATATAGCAGCCCGTTGTCTTTACTCGCTAGAGGCATCAGCGGCATCAGTCAGTCGCTGCCAGCGATGCCTCAGGCGACCATCCCTACCCCCCACCCCCGCTCCTTTTCTAGTGTTCTCCGATCGCCGCGCGCGCTCCTGCCCCCATCGTTCGCCGCTGAGTGTACCCCCCCCCCTCTTCCTGCGAGGCTTCGGTTGCTAAAGTGCCGGCTTGCTATGTCAGCGCACGTTAAAGATCCCCAGGCGGTCGAAATTACTCCGTAGTCCTTCACTACGACTCCTCTTTCTCTCTTTCCACTTTCACTCCCACCTTCCTCCCTTCCCTTACGGCGCGGTTGCGGTGTCCACAGAAAACAAGTGAGACAGTTACCACGCTTTTCCTTTCTATAAATAAATCAGTTTAAAGTGCCGGCTCGCATTGGGGGGCTGAAAGTGGGGCGGAACTGGTTACGAGGCCAACGCCGACGCCGCCGCGAAACCTAGGAATAGGCGCCAAAGAGCTGCGCTCTAAAAGAGAAGTGAGAGAAAGACGCACGTCGCAAAGCCGTCGGCAACAGGAGGAGGAGGAAAAAACTTTATTTCACGAGCGAGTTTGGACCCTTCAAGGGCCCAGGGGCCACCGCACGGCCCTCACATTACGCGCATGTGCCCAGGTCACGTAGGGCCATGGCACCCCGGTCCACACAGCGGTTTGATGTCCAGGTCCTGCGACGTAAGGAGGGCCTCCCATTCCTCCCATGATCCGATGGCGGGCTGTCCCTGCGGGGGAGGATCGGCAGGGCAGCCGAAAAGAATGTGGTCCAAGGTGGCGTGCAACTCTCCACAGAGAGTGCACTCAGGGGAAACGGGTCGGTAGTAGGATAGGCGTTGAGGGGTGAGAAGCGTTCGGGTTTGAAGACGCCTCTAGAGGATTTGTTGGGAGTGAGACAGCTGGGAGTGGGGAGGGGGGTAGAGTCGACGGGCAAGGCGTGCTTGCTGTGTGAGCTCAGAAAATGTATGTGCCCGCTCCCTCGAGAAATCCCGGCATGGGTCGCCATTTGCCCGGCTAATAAGCCCTCGGGCTATGTTATCGGCGGCCTCATTTCCGGGATTGCCAGAGTGAGCCGGCACCCATATAAGCTCAATACGCCTGTCAGAATTCAGGGTGCACATTCTCAATATTTGCCACGCGGGAGGATGGACGCGTCCGCAGGCAAAGTTAAGTATGGCTGTTTTGGAGTCGCTAAGTATGTAAGCCGCATCTGTTTGGGCGATTGCTAAGGCTATAGCCACTTCCTCTGCTTTCTCCGAGTTACAGGGAGCGCCTATGAAGTGAGTGAGTGGGGGGGCTGCTGGATTGTAGGCCACAGCTACCGAACGGTCTGAACCACATGCGGCGTCCACCCAGCGGACATCCTCTGCAGTCCCATAGTGTTTATGAAGAGTTTTGGCTCGCGCGACGCGGCGGGATTGATGGTGTTCTGGG